>NW_024429190.1:65897018-67097018 GCF_017639785.1 Mesocricetus auratus | reverse complement strand
ACACACACACACACACACACACACACACACACACACACACACACAGTTTTAAATTTAGTTTCTATGTGTGAGAGAAAACGTGGCATTTGTCTTTCCAAGTCTGGCTCCTTTCACTTAGCACAATGATTCCAGTTCCGTTCATGTTTTTACAAATGCCATGATTTTTTGTTTTTGTTTTTTGAGACAGGGTTTCTCTGTAAAACAGCCCTGGCTGTCCTGGAACTTGCTCTGTGGGCCAGGCTAGCTTCAGACTCACAGAGATCCGCCTGCCTCTGCCTTCCGAATGCTGGCATTAAAGGTGTGCACCACCACCACCCAGCCTAAGATTTTATTTTTTAAAAATGTACGTAAAATTCCCTTTGTACATGTACAACATTTTCCTTATCCATTCATCTGTGACAGGCATCTAGGCTACTTGATGTCCTCACTATTGTGACTGATACAGCATGTGGCTGCAATATCTCTGTGGTGTGTTGACTTAAATTTCTTTGGCACCTTTTGGCAGAGTTGCTGTGTTTATGGTGTTGTTTAAAGAGAGGCATATTTACTGATACTTGAGAAGGTAGGACAACTTTGATTGTATGGAAGTTTATATCCAGTTCTCAGTCCAGTGTCTGTCTGTCTTGATATATGCAGGAGGGGTTGAGAGGGCTCATAATGTGTGGGGGTATTTGGATAAAGACAGGAATGATGTTCTGTGTTTGATGTCAGACCAATTCCACTTTCACACTGAACCTTTTCTGGAGCTCACTGAAGCCCATCATAAACATGACTCTATGAATCATGGGGCCTGTACTAGGTGTGTGGGAACAATTTATGAAATGTTTGAAGAAGATCTCTGTTCTTGGCCTTTATTCTAGCAGAGGGAGATTGTATAAGAAGTAACTAATGTGACTGGGGGATGTAATCCTGTGTGCAGCTTGGGAAAGAAAATTCAGGATCGCAGAACCAGCCTCCACAGAGGTCGCAAGGAAAGGACATATCCAAGGAGGAGAAAGGAAGTGAGGGAGGCCGGTCATGGCTATAGTATGGGCAGGGCTGGACATCCTTAAGGTCTTGGCCTTTACTCTAAAAAAGAGGGTCAGACTGCTTCATTTGTTTTGCTCACAAGAGCCTTTGTTTTCCTTTCTTGATCACATTATTTGAATTAGGAAGATCTAAATATGGGTGGCAATTCTGATAGCTACCCAGCTTCTAATGTAGACTGAGGATCTCCAAGGCCTTTGGTAACACATTGTAACTGTTGAGGTAACCAGCCTCATGGACTGGAAATTACCAGATTGTCAGCCTCTCCAGTGTGACACAGACATTGTTGGACTACCCACACTGTGTTGTGTAAACCACTCTAATAAATTCCCTTTAATATATACTCATACTCTCTGTCTGTTCCTCTACATATATACTGTAACTTACTTTATTTGATTCCTTTGAATATTTCTATTAACTATTTAATAACTGTGTTTCACTAGATGAAGACATTTTACTGTATACAATGATTCCACTAAACATGGAACTATGAGCAAGCGTGTATTTTATACTTTACACTCTTTTCTGTAAACTAACTGTCGGGACTCTTCACATACAATACACAAGGACCTTGACTCTTCTGTGCCTGCCAGCCCTGTTGATATGATGGCTAATTTGGGTCACCAACTAGATTGTGTCAAGAATCACACATGGCATTCCTGGTTATCTGTGAGGGTGTGTCACAGGGCTTTAATGGAGGAGAATGTGGGAAGTACAGTTTAGTGAGCTGTGATTCTGGACTAAATCAAGATGAGGGGAAGGAGAAAGTTAGGGGAGTGTTGGCGCTCCCTCTTCTCTGCCTCCTGCCAACCAGGTTCCCATAGCCATGGCTGTGAACTGCTCCTCCACTATTCTTTCCTCACCATGATGGACTGTATTCCTCCAAACCATGAGCCAAGATAACACCCTCCTTTCTGAAGTGTGTGTGTGTGTGTGTGTGTGTGTGTGTGTGTGTGTGTGTGGTTATGTGCACATTAGTGTACGTGCCCTTGAAAGCCAGAGGCATTGGTCCCCCAATAGCTGTGGTTGCAGGTGTCTGTGAACTCTCTGACATAGGTGCTGGGAGCTGGAGTTACAGGTATCAGTGAGCTGGGAATCAAACTCAGGTCCTCTTGAAGTGCAGAATGTGCTTTCCACTTCTGTGCAATCTCTCTAGCCCCTATAGTACTTTAAAAAAGAGCATAAATAGTAAAACAATCACAAAAAATATAATGTATTAAATGCCTGGGCTACATAGTGAGATCCAGTCTCACAAACAATACATAAAGACAAGAAAAGAGGGTGGTGGGTATATGTGTATGAACATCATAGAAGTGAAGTATTAGTTACTTTCCTGTTGCTGTGATAAAACACCATGACCATGGCAATTTGCAAAGGGAAGTGTTGATTTGGGCTGTGATTCAGGGGGGATTAGTGTGTCATGGTGGGGAAGCTTTGCAGCAAACAGGAGGCATGGCATGCTGGAACAAGATGCTGAGAGCTCACATCCTTTACCATAAGAGCAAAGCAGGGAGAGCAGCTGGAAATCGGGGTGGGGGTGCTTAAGCTCTCAAAGCCCACCTCCCAAGACATACTTCGCCATCATGATCACACCTCTGACATGGCAGGATCACAACTCTGAAACCTCCTCCCCAAATAGCGTTACCAACTGGGACCAAGACTGTGGGGGACATTCTCATTTTAAACCAACACAAATACATTATATACATATATGAAAATGTCATAATTAAACCCATTATTATGTGTAATTAGCATATACTAATAAATAATTAAAAACAACAAACACAAATGCATATTTTAAAAATCTTATGGGTGCAGACAAATAAGACATTTGCAGTTAAGACCCCTGTGTTAATGGTGAAGAGACGATGGAAGGAGCGGGTATTCCCATTAATTAACCCTGATTAGTGAATACTAATTAATCCTGACTAATGCTTGGTATGGCCTGTTCACATCTGGATTGATAACCTTAGAAAGTTGTTTCTGAAGTCAGCCTTTCTTATGGTCGAGTTCACAGATGTAGCATCTTAGTTCTCTTACTGCCTCTTCTTAGGATTTTCCTCTGGCCTTTGTCCTGCAGCCCTACACAAACGCTTGCCCCAAGTCCCATCCTTTGCTTGCAGAAAGACTTGGAATGCCAGTCTCATGATAGGGCTGGCTTTTGGCAGGAGGCTTGGACCAGTTGCCTCTGGCAACACCTTGCTTTGGCTCTTGGATGATTACCCCAGAGAAGAATGTGCTATAGTTTATTTGGGCATCACCTGATTTTTTCAATGAGCCAAGGAATGCAACAGCCTCAACAGTCTGCAGAGAAAAGCAGGTCGTTAGTGCCCAGTAACCCCTTAACCCTCATAGCTGCCAAATTCATTTCATGTCCGGACCAGAGGGGAATCTATCTCAGGCTAATTTTAGGGAAGAAGATGAGAGAGCTTGCGGTGTGAGTCCCACCGGATGCTGTGCTTCTCCTTTTTCTTTTCATTAGTGCTCACTCTCCAGATCCTCTCATTGTGAAGTCACAAAGGCCACGGATGTTGGTTTGGCAAGTGGGAAGAAGGCAGTAAGGAAAACCGAGCAGCAGTGCCAGGGGCGGGGTTGAAGTTTCAAGGACGAAACACCTGCCAGTTCGCTGCTGAATGAACAGTGAAATCGTTTTACACTCCGCATTCCTCCTGTTTGCCTTCCAGTGCTAGGAAAGGCTGGGCTGGCAGCAAAGGCAGAAAAGACTCGTAACGGTGTTGGTTTTTAGGCCAGGCGGGTTCTCTGTCTGCGTCTTGTGTTTGGTTGGGATTTATTGGTTCATAGTTGAAATACATACAGGCTAGGAGCCAGGAGAATTGAAAAGTCATCTGGAAGGGAGATAGGAGGTGACTGTGACCTCATGGGAAGGATGTTACATAGTGGTGGGTGGCTGAAATGCCATTCACTTCCAAGAGAAGCGGGGGACTTGTGTGTCAGGGGAAGCACACCAAATGCTGGTTTAAAGAAAGTTCTGAAGGAGAAGCCTCATGAGACCCGAGATTTGGAGTCTTTCACTGCTTTCTTTCTATGGCCGTGTTTTCTAGCTCTTTGGGTATAGAAAACTCTCTGTTCCAAACAGGCTGTTGATTCTCCAATGGGAAGAACTTTGTCCTGATTAAATTCAACACAAACATTAGAAAACCTGAAACATACTGTGCCACTGCTCTGTGGAAACTGGGGTTTTTACTTTTTAATTCTTTCTCAGTCCTGGGGACAGAACCTAGGGTCTCAAGTGTGCTAGGCAGGCTGTCTATCATTGAGCTGTGTAACCAGTTTCCTGTACCCTCTTCTTTTTTTCCCCACTGATTATTTCCCTTTTTTTTTTTTTTTTTTTGGTGTTTTGAGACAAAGTTTCTCTGTGTAACCCTAGCTATCCTGGAGCTTGCTCTGTGGACCAGGCTGGTCTCAAACTCAAGAAAAACAATACAATACGACACAAACAACCTCTCCCACCAACATTGTGAAATTGTAAAATCCACTTTTGTTGACATAACCATGATTGTTCTATATATAATTTGTATTCTACATTTTGGGGGAATTTTGTTTTTATTGATTGTGTGCATGCATGTGTGTGCAAGGGACTGTTGGAATGATGACCGTGTCCCAGTGTCAAATATATGGACAGAGGGCAACTTTTGAGGATTGGTTCCTTCCTTCCACCCCGGGTCCTGGGGCTAATTCAGGTTTTCAGGGTTGTGGGGCAAGCGCTTTCACCACTTGAATCATTTGCTGGTTATTGCATCAACTTAAAATACCTTCATTTTGTGTGTGTATATGTGTATGTGTGCCCTTGCTCTGGGGCTTGTACGGAGGCTAGAGAACAACCTGTCAGAGCTGGTTCTTGCTTTTGATCCGTGGACTCCAGGAATCAAATTCAAGCTGTCAAGCTTGGCAGCAAGTGTGTTTACCCACTGAGGTATCATCAACCTTTGACCTGCATTTTAAAGAAATGAACTTGAGATTTCTTATAATAAAGTGCATACCATCCAAGAGAAACAGAATAGCAAATAAATAAAAGAGCATCTAGTAGGAAGAGAATACACTCAACGTTCTAAACTAAAACAGTGGTGAATGTAGCCTAAGCAATCAGAGGGGCTTCACCTCCTGCTGGAGTAAGATGTGGCCATACAACTGGGTTCTAGTTAATGGAAGTTAAGTGAACGGAAAAGTTGTCTGTTGCTTCCGGATCTGGCTCCTAAAGCTTGGCTGTTTCTTCCTGTCACAAGCCACTCACAGAGTGATCCCGAGGCATTTGTGGGATGAGGAAGAGCTCTGCTAGCCTAGTGTGACTGAGAGGAGCAGAGCCTGTCTGTGTCCCTCAGATTGTGAGCATTGCTCTCCCTGAGCTGCTGCATGACAGCACCGGGAACCTCCGTGGCCCTTACCCTTTGTGTCTGTGTGGTGCAGCAGTTTAGTGCACTATACGTATGATCACTGCATTTGGGCTTTAAGTTTCAGATGCTGAAATTGTTTTATAAGTTATTATCTTTCTGTTTGATAACCTTCAGTGTTTCCAGCATACCTTCACAGTCAAACAAAAAAAAAATCTTTCTACCAACCATCTTGTGTTTGGTCTGTCTCCATGTAGACCCTTCTGAGTTAAAAAATAAACTTCTGTTTTCTCGTTCCCCTGGATTTTCTCACTCCTGTGACCTAATGTGTCTATCTCATCTTGTCAGAAAAGCATTTCCTGGCTCTCCCCTCTGCCCTGATGGATTAGATGCTCTCACATTTCCCAGAGCTCCTCTTCTGAGCATTTCTCACAATATTTGCTTTGCTCTTTTTTTTTTTTTTTGGGTTTTTATGAGACAGGGTTTCTCTGTATTGTTTCGGAGGCTATCGGTCCAGCCCGGCCTTGAACTCACAGCGATCCGCCTGCCTCTGCCTCCCGAGTGCTGGGATTAAAGGCATGTACCACCACTGCCCAGCAACTTTGCTCTGTTTTAATCTTCAGTTTGAGTTAGGGACTTATCAACAGACCATACTTAATTGATGGTAGAGGATTTTCTTTGATATACCTTTAAATTAATTGATTCTATTGATTGATTAATTAATTAATTAGTTAGTTTGAGACAGAATCTTGTAGGGAAAGATTTTACATATCTGTAGTGCTGACCACTCCCGTGTGGGTGTGTTCACCGGTAAGTAGAACATATGGGGGATCAATAGAGTTGGGGGAGGAGACTTTTTCTCTTTGGGTTTTGGTTTCGACCTGGAGAGCAGCGTGCAGACCTTTGGTTTTCGACTTTCTTAGCTTTTCAAGTAAGTGATTTTTCTTTCAATGAAATAGCATAGGATATCCATATTTTGTGTAGTTTAATATTTCTGATTAGAGTTTCCTTGTGCAGCCCCTGCTGGCCTGGAACTGAGTATGTAGATCAGGCTAGCCTTGATAAGAGCTGGTATTAAAGGTATGAGCCACCGTGTCCAGCGGACTTTATTACTTTTAATTGCATATCTGTGTATATGAATGCGGTTGTGTTCATATGCTGCAGGTGTTCACCGAGGCCAGAAGCAGTAGATCCTTCTGGAGCTGGCAGTCAAGTAGTTGTGAGCCACCTGGTCTGGGTACTGGAAACGTAACTCTGGTCCTCTGCAAAAGCGCACACGCCATTTCTCTAGCTTCTATTTGGTCTCTGGAATGCTTTTCAAGAAGGAAACATTACTTCACAAATGTTTAGTGGGTGCTTCTCAGGTGTCATGTATTTTGTGGTATGAGAGACATATGATGTAACTACAGGGTGAGAGAGTACTTGCCTTCAGGGAACTATCATCTTGCCAGGCTGACAGATATCAACCAAATACACAAATACTGACAAGTACTGCAAGTTTATACCCACCAAACAAGACGTCTCTTGTTTCTTAGTATCTGAGCAAAATACATTTATGATTCAATACTGAAAATTCTGTACTTTCAGAGCATACCCAATTATCAAATCCATTGTGTACTGAGCTGCTACGATTGAAATATGTCAACAAGATGATCACATTTAAGACCTTGACAAGTCCTCATGGAAAGACCATTAGGTACAGATCCTGTTCCAGCCAAGTTGACGGGTTGCTGTGGTCTTCCAGTCAAACTCAGCATCAGAACAGCTCACGTGGAAGTGTAGGCAGATCTTGATTGGGAGCCCATCTTAAAGGATGTCTCAGACTTGGCCAATTCTGGTAAGAGCCAGTCATGCCTGAGAACTAACCTACTGGTGACCCTCCCCCCCAACCCCAAGAGAGAATAACAAAATATGAGTGTATGGATGTGCCATGGTCCTCAGGTCGGTGAGACTTGACTCTGAGTTGGCAGTGTGGCTGGCATCTGCGCGTCGCTGTGAGCACTTGGGGAGTCTAGCCAGAGCATCCTGTCTGTAGGCTGCTTCCTTCCTCTCGTCCTCAGTCTTTTGTTCTTTCTCCCACTCACAGTCCCACACAGTCATTATCCCCCATTTTCCACATGGATAAGTAGGGGCCCATAGGGCTTCTGTTGCAAGGATAATAAATGATAGAGTCACTTAAATACCGTTATAGGAAACACAGCTGTATTTTTCTACAGATGATAATCAGTGGCTCATAGACACCAGGAAAAAACTAGACCTTTATTTTCAGCCTCTAGAAAAAAAGGGAGACACGAGTTTTTTTTAGGGGGTATATGAGATCTCTCTCTTTCTCTCCCCCCCCTCCCCCAGTTGTCAACATTGGGTTGGGACTTTTTTGCTCATCTCCTTTCTCTGTGCTTGGGATTGATTTGGCTTGAGTATTCTAGATTCCATGTACACGGTCACAACAACTGTGAATTTATATGTGCAGCTGCCTCTCTATGTCCAGAAGACACGTTCCTCTGGTCATTCACTTCCACAGTGATTATAGTGGCCCACAGGGTTCACAGCTGGGTAAGATTGTGATTGCTCTTCTTTTCCAGTCAAAATGGAGTTAGACCCCAGGGTCAGGTTGGACTGCAGAGGGCTGCATAAGACCATGAAGCCCATAGAGGCAAAAGGCATGGCTAGGTCCAAATTTCTACAACTATGAAAGTAAGGACAAAGCTTCCAGATCAGTCAATACCAGTTTGATAGCTCTCTGTTCTTTGATTCAAGTATGTGGTATCCTGAGCAACATGGTCAGGAATTGCTTGGCATTATATGCTCATTCATTAGCTCATAGGAATGCAAATGTTCCCTGTTCTGGCAGAGTATGAGACAACAGACAAGTCAGTGCAGGACAGAGTGCTGGGTGCTGTGATGGGGTAGCTATTAACATGCTGTGAAAGGTGCATTAGTGCTCCAGAGGTGTCAGAGGACACGAAGACAGAGAGGCAGAATTTTAGGCAATGCAATTTTCAAGAGCTTGGTGGTGCTGCTGGGTGCACAGTTAGTACTGTTACACCAGATAGCAGGCAGCATTTCCTTCATCACAGAGAATTCTAATGGACAGCATTGGAGTAGAAGCTCATTCTGCTGTAACTCTTGCCGTGCATGGCAATGGCCACTTGCTAAAATGTGGAATAAAACAGGAAGAGAAAATCTAAAAGGAAAGAAGGAATTGTCTGGATACACTGAGTTTGGGATGTTTGCAGGCATCCAGGCAATATGACTTTAAAGAGTTAAAAACTGGATCTAGAGCTCAGAGGGATACAGAAACTAGAGAGGGGCATATGAGAATCTCTGGCCCCTAAGTACTGGACATGCAGAAGTAGAGGTGAGTGGAGAGGTTAAGATGCTTCACTGACCACCTCCCCCTCCGAAAGTGGGGGAAGAGGTTCTGAAGAACAGAGGGAAAAGTCATCCAATGAAGAGTAATCTGAGAAAACAGAATGCCGAGTGGTAATCCCGAAGTCAAGGATGAATTAGGCAAACAGGTCCAGAGCCTAAGAACACCAAAACAGGATTTGTCCTGAAAAGACTCTGCTGTTTTTGGAGGTCAGGAAGTCATTAGCAGCCTTGCCTGGAGAAGTTTCAGTAAATGGAGGAGAAGTAGCCAGGGTACAGCTGGCCTCTGGTGGATGGAAGAGGCGTGTGGGGGCGGGTGAGGAGACACAGGCGCCCTCATTCAGGAAGTTTGGGCAAGAGAACGAGAAAGAGCCATAATGAACACGAGGGAAGGACAGGAAAAGGCAAGGGAAAGTTTTGAGTTTTTAGAAAGTGTGAGACTTGAAGACAGCTTTTAAACTGTAGGGAAAGAGCGGCCGGGATGGAGAGGTTTGTGTGACCTTAGGGGAACGGTGTGGTGACCTAGCTGCTCGAGGGAAGAGAAGACACACTTTGCCTCTCAGGTCCAGGGTGGAAGGGTAGAGTGACTAATTCCCAGGGGTGCAGGGGTGGAGGCGGGAAATCTGAGGGCCACACTCCTCTTAGTGTTGTAACATGACATTTTGAACTATGGCTTGAAGGCCATTCAGAAACCGCACATATGTTACTTTTATTGGACCATGCTGACAGCCAAAAGACTGACAGCCACACAGGTCAAGTCGTAGGAGTTTTCAGTGTGGGAGGTAAGGATAAACACTCAACTTTCCAGACTAGGAAGACGGTTCCTTGGTTCAGCCACACTCCTCAGAGCTGGTTAATCACTGTCCATCTAACATAACCAGCAAATAAACCCATACCTGGACTTGGCCTCCTCAACCTACCAAAAACACCAAATAAAAACAGAAGAAAGCCTTTAAAAACGAGCAGAGGAGGAGAGCACTAACCCTGAGTGCAGGGGAGCTGATCAGCTTGGTGACAGATTTTTAAGTGGCAACAGCAGAGATCAGGAGAAGGCCCCGTAATTTACATTGGTAACCCTAACACTGGGCAATCTGAAGTACAGGCCAGCCTTCACTACACAGTGAGTTTTGTAGCTTGGGCTGCCCTTGAACTCCAGATCCTCCTGCCTCACTCTCCTAAATCCTGGGAGTGTGGGAATGAGCACGACGCCTAGCTTAGATGCTGTGCTGTGCTAATATCACCCCTAATGTAATGCTGTAATGATAAATGGCACACTTACTGAAAGTAAAACTAAGTATTTATTGTAGAAATTACTCACAAGATACCAAACAAGTAACCCAGATGAGCCGAGTAGTTTTCCGCCGCCGAACTGGAAGCCAAAAGCCGGAAAAAGAGATCAAGACTTCAGTTCTTCAGTCTTTTATACATTTCCCACGTAACGCCCCTAGCCATGCCCAAAAGTGGGCCTGGTTAGTGACGTAGTTCACAGCCTACGTCCGTATATGTCTTTATGTCCATCCGTATATGTCTTTAGTCATGCCTAAAGTGGGTGTGGTTAGCTGTATGGTAAACCGCTCTTTTATTATCTCATCTGTATGCGCCTCTAGTAAGTCACATGGTTAATGGCGGCATTGTTTTCCTCCTACACTAATGAATAAATTCCAAAGACATTCTCACGAAGAAGGCTGCTAGCTTCCTGGGGGAATATTTAAAATGCTTCAAAACACAAAAGATTTGAAGCCAAGGGGGCCGGCTCAGACTTGAGTTAGGATTTCCATCATGGTGGTGATGGTGTGTACCTGTAACTGCAGAGCTGGGCATGAGATGCAAGAGGACCTGGGGGCTCAGTGCCCGGCAGCCCAGTCCAGACAGCACTAGCTCCTGGTTCAGTGAGAGACTCTGCCTCAAAGAACCTAAGGTAGAGGTGACATAAAGAGGACGTCCAGCATCAGCTGCTGGCCCTTTTGCAGATACACATGCAAAAGTGTACA
The DNA here is from genome assembly GCF_017639785.1 of Mesocricetus auratus. NCBI lineage: Eukaryota > Metazoa > Chordata > Mammalia > Rodentia > Cricetidae > Mesocricetus > Mesocricetus auratus. The sequence continues at coordinate 67,086,283 of NW_024429190.1, read as the reverse complement.
AAACCCCCTGCTGCAAAAGCACATAGGATTTGAAGAAGTAAGATAATTTTATTAATTTTCCTCAAACAAATTCAATACATTCCCAGTTAAAATTTCACTGAAACTCTAAAATTTGTCTGGAAAAGGTAGAAATGTATCAATAACTAACTCATATTTTAAGAGCACAGAGGAAGACCTTACTATTAAAATCGTATATTAATTTACTGGGGGGTAATGACATGGTTAAAAGGGATAATATAAAGAGCAAATACATCAGTGGGAATGAAAAGAACTCACAACTCTGCTGTGTATGGGTGATACTTACTAGATACCAGAAGACAAAGCTTTATCTTTAAATGGATGACAGGCTGCTTATTTTGGCCACATTGGAGAAATTCTTCCCCAATGAAGCCAAATAAATTTGGGTTCCTCTGCTATATACAGATGCAACCCCAGTGTATTAGTTAAGGCATCACTGAAGGTTGAAAACCATGAAGCTAGTAGAAGAAAATATTTCTGTGACCAAGGGATAGCATAAGATTTTTCACAAGAGAATGAAAAAACTCAGGAAAGATGTTTTTGGCTTTAGCTGTATTAAAAACAAGAATTTCTGCCCAGTGAAGAACTTCACAGACATGGTTAAGAGACAAATGGGATGGAGGGAAGATGTTTTAGGGTTACGGTTGCTGTGATGAAACACCACGACCAAAATCAACTTGGAGGAAAGGGATAATTTGGCTTACATCTCCACATCACAGTTCATCAACAAAGGTAGTCAGGGCAAGAACCTGGGGTCAGGAGCTGATGCAGAGGCCGTGGAGGGGTGCTGCTTACTGGCTTGCTCATCAGGGCTTGCTCAGCCTGCTTTCTTATAGAACCCAGGACTACCAGCCCAGGGATGGCCCCACCCACAATGGGCCCTCACCCATCAGTCACTAATTAAGAAAATGCCCTACAGTCAGATCTCATGGAGGCATTTTCTCAATTGGGATTCCTTCCCTTCAGATAACTATAGCTTATGTCAAGATGACATAAAAATTAGCCAGCACAGAAGATAAGAAGATAAATAATAGCTGAGACTCCCAACGGGCTAATAAAAGGAAGGCATGAACACCAAGTGTAGAAAGTAAGACAGCTAATGAAAACAATGGATTCATGATTTGAAGAAGCTACTTAAAGATGGCAGTCGGAATGGCTACATTCATTAAAAAAAAAAGGCTAGCATTCTGTGACTCTGTGACAGAAACATTAAAGACAAAGTGGCTGCTCAAGTTACCAGCAAACTTTGCAAACATGCAGGGGAAGGTACAGTGAGGATATGCAATGGTAGATGGGGTCTCATCGCCCTGTGGATATATGAGACACCTCTCATTAACGGTGTGCAAGAGAGAAAATCTTACAGGAGTCTGTGGGGTATTCTCTTCAGTAGGGTGGATGCACCCAGTGGTGTGATGTAGAACTGATGGGAGTGTGCTTTGAAGAGATGGGGAATACGACTGTTAGCTTTAGATCACTCCACTCTTTCACGGGCCTCAGTCGTGAGGGAGCCCTTAAAACTATCTGCATAGGTCTGGGCATCTGTTCATGTCTTTCTTAAACACACCACTTTGGACTTGAGCCACATCTAACGTGTGGGAGGCAAAGAAGCACAGGTAGAGGGTGGTGTCTGGAGAAAGGAACCTTAGGTGGTTTTCAGAGATGAGAAGGTGTCAGAGTTAGTTTTTGTCAACTTGACCTAAACCTACATATACCTAGGAGGTCAGAATCTCACTTAAGGAATTGCTTCCATCAGATTGGCTTGTGGACATATACGAGGCATTTTCTTAATTGCTAATTGATATGTGAGGACCCAACCCATTGTGGATGGTATCATGTCTGGGCAGGTGGACCTGTGCTATATTAGAAAGACGGCTGTCTTAGTCAGTGTTCTATTGCTGTAAAGAGATGTCATGACCATGGCAACTGTCTTAGTTAGGGTTTCTATTGTTATAAAGAGACACTATGACCAAGGCAACTCTTATAAAGGAAAACATTTAACTGAGGTGGCAGCTTACAGTTCAGAAGTCCAGTCCATTATCATCATGGTGGGGAATATGGTAGCTGGGAGTATGGCTGCATGTTGGAGAACTATACATCTTGATCCAAAGACATCAGAAAGTGAACTGTCTCACTAGGCTTGAGTATATGTGAGTTCTCAAAGCCTACCTCCACAGTAACATACTTCCTCCAACAAGACCATACCTATTCCAAAAAGGCCACACCTCTTAGTGGTGTGGTGCCTTTGCTATGTAGTGCCACTTGCTATGAGCCTATGGGGGCTGTTTTCATTCAAACCTCCACAATGGCCAAGCAAACCAGGGGAAGCAAGCCAGTAGGTAGTGTTTCTCTACCATTTCTGCTTTAGTTCCCATCCTGGATTCCTTGTAATCTATAAGGCAAATAAACTGTTTTCTTCATACAAGTTGCTTCAGCTTGTGGTATTTATCATAGCAACAGAATCAAACTAGAATAGAGGGACTGACACCAAACCTTGCCAAGTCAAGGTGGAACAGTGCTTCAAAAATCCTGCTTCATAGGATATGCTAGGCCTGTAGGCTGAAGATGGATGCCCCAACATTGCAGAGGTACCTTTGGTGACTATCCAGGCAGTCAATTGTTTTTGTCATTTCTCACATTTTTTGGAAGTCACTTGCTTTCACTTCCTGCTTACTCAGTTAATATTATTTCCTTCTTGGGTGTCTGAGGAAGTTGAAGGCTAGATAGTATAGTTATAGTTTTCCTTGTTTACCAGACTCAGAAAAGAAACTCAGTAAAGAGGTATAAAGTGTAAAATGTTGAGAGATTTTAAAAGATAATTTGATAACACAAATTAGAATAGAAAATAAATTAGATACAAGACTTTGGACTCACCAAGATAGGATAGATAATGGAGTATTTTCTCTGAATTTGTCAAATGCAAATGGACTAGACCTTGTTGATGTATTTATTGCCTGTATATGTTGTATATAGCTATTGTACTTATTGTATGTGGTTTTTCTTATGTTAGTTGTAGCCTTCTTTTTTGTGTTAGACAAAAAAGGGGAGTTGTGGTGACATATTTTTATGATCTAATACAGGGACTGACACACTCTCCTGGCCTCTGTTGGCACTGCATGCATGTGATACACGCACATACAGGCAGGCAAAACACTCATACATATGAGATAAATAAATCAGTAAAAAAAGATCAAAAGATCTCCTACATTGTTGGAGTCAATTTAGATGGTTCAGTGTGCACAAAGCTCTTGATATTTAACGGTGTTTGTCATAGTTATTCTACTTTGAAGAACTAATTGAAGACAGAATGAATGAAAACATGCATGTAAATTGGTTTACTGTAATGTTAAGGAAGTAAAGAAGAATTGAAACATGCTTTGGAGATGCTTACTGGGTGAAAACACATGCAAACACGATGGAGGGTGGACCCCTGGAACTGATGTAGTGGTTTGGCAGGCACTCTACCTTCCCGAGTGCTCAGATTATAAGTGTGTGTCACCAAGACTAGCTTCGACTTGGTTCTTCCAGAGAGATTCTCAAAGAAACTTCATGTGGTATTCATAATTGCCTTGCATTTGTATTTGAATTCTCTTTGGATGTACTTATTTTTATATATCACCAACTCCCTCATTAGTTATTTGAGAGCTCTTGTTGAATTATTTGTTGAAATTTATCTCAATTATTGTAAGTAATGAGTTCATTCTCAAATGAAGTAATTACCAATCTGTCATCCTTTTCCATTTGTTTCGGCAAGTATGTCTACTCACAGATCATTAAACTAATTTTAGCAATAGGTCATTCCTAGGACTGTTTTTAGTTACTTTTCCTGGAAGTCTAACGACCCCACATTGGGCACCAATGACAGACAAAAACAATTATTTAGTCAAAGCTTAGCTTGATGGACCAATGGGTTTATTGGGTTTATTTACAGAAGCCCAGGTGAGGAGTTCTCAGAGGAGTGTTGGTGACAGGAATCATCTGCATGGTAGATGATTACTTCATAGATGCTGCATCATGAAATCCTGCCTTCAGTCAGTCTTTTATCTAAGATCAAGAACAATTGGGAAACAAGATGGGTGCAGGGGGATGTTCCCAGCCCCATTAGCATCACCTTAGACCTAGCAATCACTGTGTTAGTATGCTTTTTTTATTGCTGTGACTATAGGGTCAAAGTGATAGATTCCATGATGGTTGACAGTTGGTCGAACCTACAACAGACTGTTGTAAAAAAGTAACACGGATGAAGTGACGAAAAACCAACAGAAATTTATTATATTGCAGTTGTAGAAATATGTTAAAATCAGGCCATATCCTGCTCTAAGTTACTCCATTATTTGTAAAACAGTTTTTATTTATCTATTTTTTATTTTTTAAATTTATTTTTGTTTTGTTTTGGCTGTGCCATGCCTTGAGAGGCTCCATTTTACAAGCAGCTTTTGAGTCTGTTTTGATGACTCTGTTTCTTGGTGGGCACATAAACACCCATGGCATCCAGACTGATAGCCAACTCACTCCTCAAAGTAAAAATGGTAACCCATACATTCGTTAAAACTGGAATCACATGAGCACACAGATATGTTGAAGTCACAGCAAGAGAAGCAGGCCTGAGAACTCAGGATACATACCCATCCAAGTAAAGTGGTGCAGCCCCCTCATCTGGACCCCATAAAGAGGAGAGCACCTAACACTGCTGTGCCAAAGGCCATGTTGACTTCTCCTCTGACTGAGCAGTGTGTATGCGTTAGGCACTGGTGAGCAGAAAACTCCTTACTTGTCCCAGGGCTTCAACTAAGTTCTGTCCCCACTGTTGGTGCAGCCTACTTAAATGTCACCCACCCACCTGCCCATTTGTCCCTCTGGACCTGTCATCCATTTGTCTGCTTAGGCTCCTTTCTGGATCCAATCACTGACCCTCTATGGGCCTCTATGGTCTGTGTCTCAACTCTATGGGCTTCTATAAATCTGTGTCCCAACACGACCCTGAGGCTCAGCTCAACTCTGACCCGTGTCTTGACTCTACAGAGGTTCCCAGCAAACTTGCAGGAAAGCTTGCTATTTTATTCCAACAGAGACTTTGTTTCCATCTCTGTTGTCTGCTCAGAACCTTCTAAGAACTTTTTGAACTCTGTTTTAGCCTCTTTAACCATTTGTTGCCTTTCTGATATTTAAGCATATACATATGTGCACACATATAGACAATAGATAAGTAGATTTTTTGTGTGATGTAGAATCTGAGAATTGTGTGTGTGATCTGAGAATTGATATTAATAGGTAGTGTTTGGAGGGCTGGAGAGAGAGTTTAGCAAATAAAAGAGCTTGTTACCAAACCTGACTACACATGACAGGAGGACACCAACACCCACAAATTGTTCTCTGACCTCTGCGTGTGCTCCGTGACACACATGTGCCAGACACATACATGCACATAGACACAAATAAACAAATGTAATGATTTAAAAAATTGGAATCAAATAGCTTTTGTTTCACTTTCTCGACTTTCAAGGGAACCAGAACTATGTGACAAATTGCTGCCAAAATACCCTTGATATACCTTATTTATTGTTAATTCTGATAGTTTGTAAAGACACAGTTTTGTTTTAAGCCTGGGACATTCGCCAAAAGACTAAAAATGTGAATCGAGATGCCAGTAGGTCATGCTTTCTCTTGTAGGAGAAAATCTCTTCTGGCTTCTGATGTTTGCTCACAGCTCTTGTTGTTTCTTGGTTTGAGAATGCTATACCACAGTCTCTGCTTTGGTTATCAGAGGCCTCTCTTCTTACCATGTCCAAACTGTTGTTTTTATAAAAGCACCAGTTATTGTTTTGTTTTGTTTTGTTTTGTTTTGTTTTTTCTGTTTTCTGAGACAGGGTTTCTCTGTGGCTTTGGAGGCTGTCCTGGAACTCACTTAGTAGTCCAGGCTGGTCTCGAACTCACAGAGATCCGCCTGCCTCTGCCTCCCGAGTGCTGGGATTAAAGGCGTGCGCCACCAATGCCCGGCAAAAAGCACCAGTTATTGTAATAGACCTCATCTTTATATTATTGTATAATTACAGTATGACTTCACCTTTACTGTTGAAGCCTGCAACAACCCTGTACTGAAGCAACATGTTAGTGGTCAGAACACCAACCCATGGATCTGAGAGGGAGAAATATAATCAGCTCCTAGCAAAGGGAAAGTCAAAGTTCTTGAGGAAAGGAGTAGATAACTCATAGGCAGAGAGTTGACTAAGAACCTTGAACTTTTCATGCATGCCTGTTCGCTTTAAGGTTCTGAGTCATGCACATTGGGGGGTCCCAGGTCTTTCTTGTGGGTGGCCAGCTGTTTTGGAGGAAGTCTGTCTGCCCACAGTTCTGGTGTGGAGCTGGTGTGGTAATGATGATTCCGGGTAACCTGAAGCTGAGGTGGGTAAGTCCAGCTACAAGTCGAAAAGGGCCTTTCTCCCTGGGTTTACTTTCCAGAACACCGCAGAAAGCAGCTTCTCGCTGGACCTGGGAAAAGTGCCGTCTTTCCCACTAGAATGTGACCCTGTCCTTCCAGAGTCACAGATTTATGACTTTTCCTGTTGTGTATTTTTATCTTCCCAGCTGCTTAGAGGAAAATCAGGATAATTCTGAAAGCAAAACTTTCAATCCAGAGTTGATCTTTTTTTCAATTGCTGCAAAGTTTGTGGTTTGGGGCATTTTCACCCACAAAGTAAGCCTGAGCTGTTGAAATGTTGTCGGCGTCAAATGATTCATCTCAGTAAAAGCTTCCTTGGTCGGCCCTTCTTGTCCCATCTTTTCAGTCAGCTTGATACCAGGTTGCATGCTTTCTGATCAGGAGGGTTCCTCTGACTGATGACTCCTGCTAGGCAAGTTCATGGAAAGCCTGGGTGTCAACTTCTCTCCTGGCTGGATTCCAGCTGGTGTCAAATCCCCGCTGTTTGCTTTGGCTTTCCCATATTACCTCTTTTACATGGGTATCACAGAAACCTTCCTCTCGGGGTCCAATAAAAACCACCCCTTACCCTTTCAACCTTGCTACAAATGGTTGGAAAAAACCTCATTGTGATTTTAATGTAGACAAAGGTAACCAGGAGGACAAAGTAAAAAGTGATTGGCACCATTCACACGAGGGACAACTGGGATACAGCTCACCAGAGAGAGGCCCCTTTCAGTCGTAAGAGTCCTCCGGGAACTGAAGGTTCCACCTCACCGTTTTGGAAATGATTATCAACTCACTTAGGCCAATGGCAAAAAAGAAATTATTCTTGAGTCATGGGCGACAACATGTAAGTCTGTGAGGTTGCTGGAAGGACATAGGTAGCCATGGGGAAGAACAAAGACAGTCTGTCTTCTAAGAAGACTGTGTGCACAGAACCCAGGGGAGCAACGGGCGTGGTCGAGCTGTTGAGTTGTGAGGGGCACTCAATAAAAAGACAGAGTGGAAGGTGCTCTTTGGGTGTAGAGGTGAGTCAAGGAGAAGCTGAAGGCTTTAGCGAGAAGTCTGTCTGTCCTTCTGTAGCTTAAAATGGCAATGTCCATGGTCTGTGCCAAGTTGAAGTGCAATGCAGTGACTGTAAGAAGAAAACATTTCTTGGCACTGTAAGAGCGGACATATATTTTTATATGCTGTGAAGTTGGGGGAAAAGTTAATGGTGTGAAGTATGGAGACCACAGTTATAAATGAAAGTCAAGGTTTTAAGCCAAATCTGTGGGAATAAGAAAATAGGTGTTACGGTATGCTAAATGCTTTCCCATGCAGCACTTTTTCAAGCTGGCAAACGTTAGACTTCTGCCCGTGTGAACGATTGCTTTTGCTGGCAAGAACAGTCCAAGCAAAAACAGAAGCAAGCCACCATTTTTTTCTTTTTACAGAAAAGGTAAAAACTTCAAACTTTTCATGGAAATCATTTACACATTTCTTTTACTACTACTTAAAGAAATAGTGATTCCATGAAAATTGGTGTTCATGATAAAAGTAAGTTGTGGAGGAAATTGTATAGGTCTTTTGGGGTTAGAAGTTCACAATTCTACATAGAAGGTGTAAGCTAGGAAGAAAGAAATACATGTATTTGGGAAAGATGACCACTATTAACTTTAGCTTTCTTTGACCCTTGCCTGTATAAAACAAAGTACATTATATAACTGGCGTTCACTCACGTATTTTTCTTACTTAAGAAATTCGGTGTGGTGGTACATGTCTTTATCCACAGCAGTCTCAAGGCAGAGACAGGTAGATTCCTGTGAGTCCAAGGCCAGCCTCGTATACATAGTTATAGGCCATCCAGGACTATACAATGAGATCTCGTCTCAAAAATTTTATCTTAGCTCAATATATTGCTGGGCCCATCTAAACTGTTTTTCTAAACTTGCTTGCAGTTAGTAGAAGGCCCCTGACCTTTCAGCTGATGAAAGTATTGGAGAAATCACTAGGTTCTAGTCTTTTGTTCTATCTTCTGTATTGTTTTTGCCAGGAGACCATTTTGAATGAACCAGCAAACTCGAGATTGCCCCACAGCATGAGAGATAGGTAGTAAGAATGGAGGGAAGAAGATGGGTACCAATGGGGCCATTGGCACGCTGGGTTGGTTGCCACTACTCTTTCTGTAAAGCCTTTTGGTTAGCCTGTTGCATAGGATTTCTGTTTCCTGTGGTTCCCTGACATCATAATTACGTGAAGCCTTTGACACAATCTTGTTTTGTATGGTCTGCTTTATGTATAAGCTAGTCATTGTCACAATGACAAGTTTCATGATTTTCTTCCTCAAATCCTCTGCTAGGCAGGTCCAATCTTCTGTCCTTGAGACACGACATTGTCACCTACCAAAAATTCAGTTAAAAAAAAACACATATTTTCAGAAAGTTAACAGTTTTGTTGTGGAGCACATGCATTGCTATTGTGGGGTGCATATGGCCTATGGGCTACAGGTGGTACACACTAAACTATTCCTGAATGCATGAATTAACATTGGCAAACTTTTCCTCTTTTTCATCATTGTATTTAATGCCCAATAGCTTTTTGGCATATAAACAAAAAATTGCTGATGTGGCTGATGGGAAATAAAGAAATGGAGACTTCAGGTTCTACTCAGCAGAACATGCCAGATCATAAACACTCATAAACCCCAAACACATTTAAAATCAAATAGCATTGGTAAAAGAGAATCGGTGAAGGACCAGCCCTATGCTCTGGTCACCTGTGACCACATTACAAGTGCTCACAATAGAGACATTTGTTTGCCATTGTATAATTTAGTATTTCTGAGTCCCATGTAATCAAAGAATCCAATCCATCTCTTCAATCTATACTGATTAGTACCCAATGGAGATCTCACAAAAGTTGAGATTATCTGTACATGTTCCTCAAAAGAGGGGAACCACCAACATCCTGCCATTCAAAGAAGAGAAAGAGAGGCTCACAAGCCCCATTATTACTCGAGGACTTATAGTCAGATAATGGTTGCTGGGGATGGGAGAGACCTCTTAGCCAGTAGAGTAGCTCCTGATTAAGGTGACCATGCTCCCATAAATCCTCAACTGTGCTCCTGTGAACACATAAACATAGATACACAAAAAGGATGGTGTGGAAGTAGAAGGAAGACTTAGGAATAAGAAGGGGACCAATGGGAGTTGGAGAGGGACAAGAGAAGATAATGCTGCATATGATCAGATTACATTATGTATATGAATGATGTCATAACAAAATCAATCATTATGTATCATTAATCTATGTTAATAAAAAACAGTTAAAAAACCTTGATGTAAATATTCTTATGTGACACAGAGTGAGAAATCCTACAACACAAAATGTAGGGGGAAAAAGACCACTGTTGTTATTTAAGGTTCCAAGCTTGACACCAAATTCAACCAAAGTTAAAAGAAAACAAAAACACAGGACTTTGTACAACACAGAAACTCCCATTTTAGTATGAGATCAAGACATTGTCTTGTTATCATTTGTTCTGTAGAAGACTTATGCCTATCACATAGCTGCTCAAGTGAACACTTCCTGGAGGAAGGAAAACCTTGGCACAAAAATGGAGAAGACAGAGAAGGGGGATCTCCTGGGGACCAGCGAGACATCCTGGCCCTATGTCTAGAGCCCTGGTACTCAAGCCTTCTGGAAGCTGGCAGAGATCTCTTAATGTTGATTTCCTTCTGCATCACTCCCAGGATGTTTTTCTCCCCTTGAATTACATAATAACAGGAGGACCTGATAGCTATCAATCAGAATTCATTTTTGAGTTCTCACACCAATTTATGTGAGTAAGAGAACTACACATCACTGTTCCCTCGAACATAAAAATTTAAATCCCTTATTTATGCTCAAATAACACCTACTTATTTCATAATCTTCATCCTCGTCTCCTTAGCATGAGTCCCAAGAAAGTGTCTACTGCAGCCTGGATAAGGCCTTCAGATGAGTGAGTGTACATATCGTGCCATCCTACGTGTGGCCCCCTAAGGCAGTCTGGTTTAGTGCTCAACTCCTGACCCACATAAACTGGAGAATATATGTCTATTGCTTGAAACTATTAAATTCTGGAATGATTTTAATGTATAAATGGATAGTTAACACAACTAATAACAAGTAGCTCTTGCCAGGCATTGGTGGCACACACCTTTAATCTCAGCACTCTGGTCTACAGAGTGAGTTCTAGGACAGGCTCCAAAACAATAAAGAAAAACCCTGTCTCGAAAAACCAGAAAAAAAGAAGTAGCTCTTAAAGTAGCTTATTTGCAGTCCCACATGAAGCACATAGCCTCCTTCATCCTTCTAGTTTCACAACTTTGGTATAGTTGAGAGAATTAGTTCATCATCACTACTAGTTTTCCTGTCTTTTCAAACAAGTCCAGAGAATCCTTATTTTTATTTTTATTTTACAAATGGCCAGATATGAATCTTTAGGTTATGTGGACTGTGTGGTTGGTCATAGCTCCAATTCTGCTCAGAGAAGAAGACATATAAAGACAATATGCAAATGAATATGGCTCTATTCTAATGTAAGTCTACATAGGAGCACTAATAACTAAAATATCACATCATCTTTCAAACATAAAGTATTATTCTTTTGATTAAAAATACTTTAAAAATGTAAAAAATGAACCTTAGCTTTCAAGTCACTTAACAGCCATCATTGGGAAAGAGTTGGCCAATGGATGCAGAGAGCCAATTTTTGCAGAACTAATAAGATCCTTGATTTTTAGCTGGAATGTGAATAAGCAAAGGTGACAGCTTTTCAGACAATGGCTACAGGTCCATCTCGCAGTCAGTAGGTAGAAACTATGCATGCATTTTCTGAATTATTAATGAATATGATGACATCCCCTCACCGATCTCCTCTTTCTGTCTTGAATGAAGAACTTTTTGGACAATGTGGATGGCAGAATGCCCGGGGGATGGTGGAGCAAACAGACATGAATTTTTGGCTCTGCATTATTTGTAGTTGTGCCCCTTATAAAAAGCATACTATAATTTTTCTTCAACCTGTGTTTATATCCCCTTTTCTCACCTCCAAATTCATATTCCTGGTAATGGTGTTTTATTTGTAGGAAGGACTAGAGTTACTAGGTATGTGTGGAGTTGGATCCATTCTTTACCTGTCAGGGTGGGTTCAACAAAGGATAGATTTGGCTTTTTCTCAAACACTTGATGTCTGAAAATCTGTAGGTACTGACCTTTTCCCTTGGTAATTGATTTCCTTGGATATGGAGGTGAATGGGTGTGCCTTTAAATTCCTCTTTCCCAACTTTGTCATACCTTATCATATGCCAAGAGAGTAATACTATTAATTGGGAGAAATGTCAGTCTCTTCTTGAAATTTCTAGTAGCAAGTTCATTCATACTGTCTTCTGTGAAGCCTGCTCAGGTAAATGAATGGCCTATACATTTTATTTCTAAAGTATTTATTGGAGCTGTGGTGTTCCCATCCATGGAGTAGTTGAAAGAATATGGAGCCATAATGGATATAGACACTTCTTTTTGAGACAGGATCTTATTCTGTAGCCATGGCTGGCCTGGAACTTGAAAAGTCACGAGATCCACCTGCCTCTACCTTCTGCGTCCTGGGTTAATGGTGTGTGCCACCACCAATCTAATGGCAGGTGACTATTGATTGAATCCTAAGGATTTTTCCATGTATGTTTTACCTTTATGAGGGCAGACAAATGTAAAGATTCCATAGTCAAATTGTTCTGAATTCTGTCCATATTTTTTGTGTTGTGCATGTCCCCTTGTGTTTATTTTTAAGAATGCTGCCCCTGGCCTATTTTGGCACTTTATCCATGCTCCTTGCATGTAAGCTTATGCTTGTAACAGTGGTAGAATATAACATGTAAAGTGAACGCCCTGGGGGAAAAGGATCCTATTCTACATGCATAGGCCAGATTATCACTCAGTTAAAACTGGGGAGCCTTAGCTGAAGCCTAAGGTAAGCCTCAGAAAGTCAGGGGGCCATTCCTTAAGATGTCAGGCTTTTCAGTTATGTTCTGATTTCTGTCTGATTTCTCTGGGTTCTTGAAGACATGAATAGAACAACAGTTCTGTTCCCCCTTTCTGAATTCCATCTGCTGGAACTGGAAAGTTAAATATCTAGTATTATATAATGAACTAAAGACAGTCCAGTATTACTATTCAAATAAGAGTAGCAGTATAACTTAAAGATATCTTGCTTCTTTATCTCTCCTCTCACATTCTTGCTACTTTAAAACCAGAATATACCATGGCCAGAGCCCTCAGATATTTGGCTTAGAAACTTACTTTCTTAGTCTTGAATTGTCTGGCAGATGGAGGGTTAAGCTTTGGCACCTCATCAAAGATTTATACACAGTTGTTTGGCATCAGTCACACACATTCCTAGGCACAGACAACTCAATGAGACCATGGCTTTGCATTTCACTGGCTTTTCACCATAGCAAAATTATCTGACATGTGCCAGTCTCAGTGTGACATATGCAAAGTGTGTGTGGTGTGTTTGTATGTGAGTGGTGTATATGGTGTATGTATGTGGAGGTGTGCACACCCACGGACACGCATAGGTTAGGTTACTGTGCAGCCTGAATGAAACGGTGCTAGTTACACTCTTGTTCCAGCGCCAGGCAACTTTAGTGGCTCAAAAAATGTTGGCTATTATGGTGGCTGTTAATATGATGGTGAGGTTGTGGTTCTACATATCATTGGCATTTTATTATATAAACATAAAAACTAACATATCAATTTGGAATGGAACATAGCCCAGAATGCTTATGAAAACCCCTGATACAATTTAATTTATTTGTTTAATTAATTTTTAAAGCTGAGATACAGTATTTCCACATATTCATGAGGTCTCTTATGGAGATTTAATGACTTGTGTTATGAATAATCTTAAAATCAGAGCATTAGGCATTTTCATATCTTCAAACACTAGTAACTGTCATGTCTTCTAGTCATTTTGAAATGTAGCACATTGATTTAATTAATAGTTCCCAGAAAGGGGATGGGATAGGGGGTCGGTGGGGAAAGGGAAGGAGGGGAGGGAACTGGGATTGACATGTAAAACAAGCTTGTTTCTAATTTAAATATAAGAAAAATAGTTCCCTACATGTTATAAAGAGCACACCAGTTCCTCCCATCTCTTTTGTGCCCTTTATACAGCTTCTTTCCATCCTTCCTCTGCTCCACCCTTCCCCGTCTCTTGTGGCCATGATTCCATTGCACTCTTTTATGAAATTGACCTATTATTTTCCACAAATGAGTGAGAACATGTGGTATTTGTCTTTCTGCATTGAATTTCTTTACTTGACACAGGAATACAAACTCTATGTTGTTGCAAGTGGTGTAGTTTACTCCTCTTTAAGGATGAGTAATAGTCCAGTGTGTGTGTGTGTGTGTGTGTGTGTGTGTGTGTGTGTGTATGTGTGTGTGTGTATGTGTGTGTGTATGTGTGTGTGTGTGTGTGTGTGTGTGTGTGTGTATTTCATTTCTTTTCATTTGCCTGTTGCTGAATGTCTAGTCGACCACTAAGCATGGATATTCTGAATAGCAATAAACACAGGACTACAAGTATTTTGGCATAATAATTTCATAACTTTTGTGAGTTCCAGAGTTAGATTTTCTGGGCCATTGAGTAGCTCTCTCTTTAGTCTTTGGAGAATCTCCATGTTGTTTTCCATAAAAGGTGTGCTAACTTATATTCCCATCAACACTGTGGAAAACTTTCCCCTTTCTTTTAAGTTTCATCAGCAGTGTGTGTGTGTGTGTGTGTGTGTGCGTGTGTATGTCTTTATGTGGGTATGTATACCTGAGTGCAAGTGCCTGTTGAGGCCAGAAAAGGTTATTCGATCCCCTGGCGCTGAAGTTACACAGTTGTGAGCTGCTAGGAATGGGTGCTGGGAAATGAACTCAGGTCCTCTGCAAGAGGCCATTTCTCCAGTCACTACCAAAATCTGCAAGTTCATTATGTTTGGTGTTCAAGTTTTAGAATTTATTAGTATATTCCGGACAAGAGTCTCTTAATGAATTAATAGCTGGAAAGGGTTTCCTCGAATCCTTTAGGTTGTAGTCCCCCAGATATAAAGTATGAATCTGCTCAGTTTCTGTGATGTTGCTTGCATGTACATGATTTCAGGGTTGATCATCTGGCACTGCATAACCAATTGTGCTGGTGTGCTCTTCCCTAAAGAATGCCCCTTTCTCCACTCTCAGCATTCCTTCGTTTGCTGTAGTTATTTATGTGGGGCGGAGGCCTCATGAACTTTCCCCTTTCATGTTAGCATGTCTATTGGTGTTGTCTTTCTGGTGTAGGATATAGAACAGTCCTTCACCAAACGTGGTGGCTCCGATGCTTGTGGGTATCGTAGCTGTCACTAGAGGTGAAGGAATTTAATAGGAATGCTTTTGTGAGAACATGATACAAGATGCAGGGGGACTTTGTCATCACTAGCCATGGTACGGAGTTGCAAACAGGAACATGGCATTTTCTTGGTCTCTAGAGAAAAACTAGGGTGATGCCTGGGCTTTTTATACTTGCAGTTACAGTCCCAAGGCTGAGAACTAGGGTGGGTGGTAGGGAATGTTTCCTTAATTCTTCCTGGGCTGGTGTAATTGATCTCTATTGCCACTGGTAGTCACATGGAGCTGTGGAACCTGGCTGGGACCTTCCCAATGGCCAGGAGCAAGTGAAGCTGAGACATGGCAACAATGAGTGGGTACATTTTCAAGATCCTCCTTGGTTCCTGATTAATGAAGTTATAGCGTGGGTGGATCTTTTTGCTTGTGGCTGTGATAGCTGTTGATTCTGAAAATGCAGGATGCAGGATGTTGTGTTCCCCCAGCGAGGGAAGCAAATGTTCAATAGTCATCGCTGTGTCAGCCCATTGGTTGCCAACCTCTAAAGCAGGACAAATGTCTAGTAGTGGCTGTAGCAGCATAGGCTCAGGAGGTTGAGGAGGACCCAATGTGAATTTCCTTTGTCACTCGGACAGCCTGGCTCCCCAAATGGACTGAAAGCCTGTGGGAACTGTGGAGCCCTTCCGTGCTTGGAGCTGCTGGCACTTTTATTTTATTCACAGTGGTGCTAATCCGTCTCACCCTGTTAAGCAGCCAGGGTGGAAGATGCAATTTGCTTTCCCCTGGTGTTTCCTGACTCTCTTTGTCCTTAGAGTTCCCATTCCCTTACTGGCTTTCTGAATTCTCTCCACTTCTCATGATAGTTTCTCCTTTGTCATCCTGTTTCTTCCCTACGGCAGAGTCAGGGCACTGACCTTCAGGGCACCTCTAGTCAGACATCTTGGCTACAGCTCATCTTCTCCATCTTGCTCCTTCTGTCCTCCTCCTCCTCAGCTCTCCCTTCTTTCTTCTTCCTCCTCCTCAACATCATCAACTCTCCCTTCTTCTTCCTCCTCCTCTTCATCATCATCAACTCTCCCTTCTTCCTTCATCCTCCTCCTCTGGTTTTGTAAATGGTTTCATTGTAGATATAATTGTTTCCCCCACTATACAAACCTAATTAAAAGTCAGAGGGCAAAGGAACCCACAGAGTTCACACAAGCCAGCAGTTGATGCTGTAGAGCAGGTGTGTGTGTGTGTGTGTGAGAGGGGGGGGGGAGTGAGAGAGAAAGAGAGAGAGTGTATGTGTGTGTGTGTGTTTGTTTAGAGGGATGCATTAAAAGTCAATATGTGTATAGAGATACCTTTGGGCCACAGAGAAGCAAGTAGCCATCTTTCTCATTCAAGCCAGAAAAGAATGAGTTATACCCTGTGTTTACACCCTTCTTGGATTCTGTTTATAATTCAGGGAGCTGGAAACAGCTTATCAACAATAATGAATTTTAATAGTATTCAGTTACATTTTTTGGGGAGGACTGCTGAAATTCATATCCATGGCCTGACAGCAGTACTGAACTTCAAGAGAAAAAATAACCACACCCCAGCTCCTCTGTACGCTACAGCTTTAATGACGCAGATGCAGAGTAAAGTCAGGAGAGACACTGGCAGTTCCAGTAGTCTGGGGAAATACTCTGTGTTGAAGGAACTCACCACAAGTTTGCAAACATAAATCAGATCGAGACATCATTTTCTTTGGATGTGGTCATTGAAGAATTTTCTTACTAGCCCATTTAATGAGCACAATCATAATATTTTTAATGCCCATGTTCAATTTGGTTATCCTGAAGGTTGCAAGGGCTTTACTCTGCTCCAGAGTTACCTAATGTCTCAGAGGCGGTGAGTTTTTAAAGCTGGGAACAAATTTCATTAGAGTTTGATTCAGGTAACTGAATTCAAGATTGAAAAGCAAGTGCCCATGCTGATGAGTTTACAGCAACTGGTTTGTGGCCTCTGGATTTGCCAGAAATAGATGCAATCTGTCCATGTCCCACTTCGGTTTGCTTTATTGAGGGATATAGAAAGTGAAGGAGTTTGGAAGGAAACATTACATGTGTAAGGAGGAAAATGAGAAAGGTACATGATAAATAGTTCAAAAATTGTTTGATATAATTTAGCTTAAACAAGGTGATATTTGAAGAAAAGTATATAAAAATCACTGGATAATGAGGTCTTCATTTATTTTAGGATACAATGATGACCTTATTGGGAATAATAGGGATATGAATATTGGAATCATGAAGGGTAGTTATAGTCTGTCTTAGTATTGTTTCCTTTGTGGTGACAAAATACCTTGACAAAAGTACTTCATGGAGAAGCTGTTAATTTTAGCTTACAAATCTGGCTTACAGCACACCTATGCCAGGATGTCAGGGTGGCAAGATTTAAAGCAGCCAGTCACATCTACAAGAATGAGCACAGGAGGAAGAAATGAATGCTCTTCCCAGCTCAGTTACCCTTTCCCACTCTTTTAAAACTAATTTCGAGACAGAGTCTCACTGTGTAGCCCTGGCTGTCCTGGAACTCACTATGTAGACCGGGTTGGCCTTGAACTCACAAAGATTTGCCTGCCTCTGTGCAGTCACCACCATGCCTGGCTCCATTCTTCACTCTTGCACAGAATCCTATTCCTAGAGAAAAGTGCCACCTGCAGTGGCTGGGTCTTTCCATTTTAAATAATCAAGACACATCCCTACACACATGCCCACAGACCAACCTAATCTAGATAATCCTTCAGTGACATTTTATTCTAGATTGTACCAAATTGACAATTTAAACTAATCACCCTAGAGCTAAGTTCCAAATACTTACTAAAAGTACATGACTTTGGATCAATTCCTTAACTCATTTGATGTCAGTTTTCCCATATGAAGAGTATGTAATAGCAGTAATAACTTCATGAAGTAGATGGGAAGATTAAATGTGTTAGCCTTACATCCTCATGCAGAGTAAATGTCTAATAATGTCTTTTATTGCTCAAAGACAAGGGGATTGGAATATTCCAATGAACTGCAAGATCTTTCCCTGGTGACCACTGAGGATGTGATAACATTCTCTTCCAGATAATGCAATTAAGTGTTTTATTGGCCCACAGTAGGCATTAGCTGTTTGTAAAAGCCCCTTTCACTCTGTTAGTGTTGGCTTGCCATCTCTGAGAAGTGCTTTGCCTTTTAGATTCTGTTTTCTCCTGCTTTGGGTTAAAATCAGAGCTGTACCATAACTTACTAGTCAGCGCTTGAAATGTAAGTTGTTGAGTGTTTAGATTTAATCTTGTGTTTTCATGGACAGGGCAGATTTGTTTGTCTTCGCCTGATTATTTCTTCTTCTTCTTCTTCTTCTTCTTCTTCTTCTTCTTCTTCTTCTTCTTCTTCTTCTTCTTCTTCTTCTTCTTCTTCTTCTTCTTCTTCTTCCTTTCTTTCCTTCTTTCTTTCTTTCCTTCCTTTCTTTCTTTCTTTCTTTCTTTCTTTCTTTCTTTCTTTCTTTCTTTCTTTCTTTCTTTCTTTCTTTCTTTCTTTCTTTCTTCTTCTTCTTCTCCAAAGCTGCAGGTATCTACTGACCTGGGTTCCTGGGATTTAGAAGGGCCAGGGAAAGACATTCACTGTGAGCAGCTGTCACCGCTAAATGTTAGTAGAGTTAGTAGAGAATTTTCTTGGCTATGTCAAAACTTCCAATGAGGAAACTTCCTTTTATACTCTTTTCCCTCAGGAATCAGTCCTACCCAGACATGGGACAACTCTCCCTTAAATGCTGTCTTTCCTTCCTTGGCTCATTTCCTCTGTTTGATTTCTGATATTTTGATGGTCACTTCTCAACTGCTTGAATTAAGAATTACTGCTAGGCATACTGGCACACACTTTCAACCCCAGCATGGGAGGCAGACAGGAGAATCTCTGTGAGTTTGCAGCCGGCCTGTTCTACAAACAGCATGTCAGGCCAGCCAGGGCCACACAGTGAGATCTTGTAGTGTTGTTTTTTTCTTTTTAAGATCCTTGTTTATTCTGTCTCCTGAACAAAACATGACCCTTGTGCTCAGGAACTCCCAGAAGCAATGGTGACTGCATAAGGCCTGTATAAGATGTAGCCATCAACATTCTGTCATTAATGGGGAAGAGGACTCATGAGGCTTCAGCCCTCCCTGAGGTGGCTGTTAAAGATTGTTGGGGAGTGCAGGAGTCATTTTGTTGAATATACAACAACTGATAACATGCATATGCTCCAATAAATAATCCCACCTATGTTCATGAAAGCAACTCTAGTTAGCCTCACCAAAACACAAATAAACAAAACAAAAACTCAAACAAAAAACACAGGAAAATGTGGGAGGGGGACCATGGAGACAGAAAGGGCTCAGTGGGAGGAGCTGCAGAGGGTAATGGGGGTATGTGTGAAATGATCAAATGCACTCTGTATGTATGCATATACCCACAGAATTGTCAGAAGACAACAAAACAATTTAAATGTAAAACAGGAGGCTTTGTACCAGTAAGTGTCTTGAGGGAGTCAGGTGAAGCCAGGGTGTCAGTGTCTTCCTTATGTGTTAAAAGCAGCAAACTGGTGCTCAGAGGAGATGTGTGCAGGGCTGAGAATGAATTGGGTAGGTGACTGTCTATTCATTTTGATTATGGACATTTTATCTAAGTACCAGGCACCAGTGTACCCTGGTGACGTAAGAGCTGGGTTCTCTACTTATCTCCAAGGGCTCTGTGACTTAAGAAAGCCACCTACAGAATGCAGTGGGAGTACAGAGGAGAGAGTCACCCTCAGAAGCCTGCCAGAGGTGTTCTGCATATTCATAAAACCAGAGATATTTGTGCTGAGGACTTGGGTGAGGAGCTGATTGCAGACAAGGAAGACAGTTTACACCGTAGTTTGCCGGTGCATGGAGTATTTCCAGGAGGAAAGTGGGTTAGGGGCTGAAAAAGAAGAAGCAGCAGGAGTTAGGGAAGAAAGAGAGGGTCTATTCGTTTCATTTCTGTTGCTGTTACAGAATACCCAAACCTGAGCAACTTAAGGGAGAAAAGGTTTGTTCTGGCTTACAATTCCAGAGGGGACATGGTGCATCATGGGAAAGGCATGGCCTCAGAAATATGAGGCTGACCACCACACTGTACCAGTAGCTACAAGAAGACTATAAACAGGAAGTGGGGCCAAGCCATAAAACCTTGAAGCCCACCCCCAGTAACGAACTTCCAGCAGCAAGGCTCCAGCTCCTAAAGGTTTGATAACCTTTCCAAACAGTGCCACCTGCTGGAGACCAAGTATTCAAACACAGGAGTGGATGGGGGACATTGTACATTCCAACCACAACAGAGGGGGAAGGTCTTGACTAAAAAACTCCAGCCCCTTTAACAGAAGGTAGGAGATGTTTGATTTCATCAGAGAAAGGGAGGAGAGAGTACCTCCTCCTAGTGCTTCTTTTTCTTTTCCCAGAGGAAGAAGAAAAGGAAGAGGAAAAGAGATTCCTATTTTCAATTTCATCTCTCCGGCTTCCAGCCATAAGTTGTTATCCTCGGCAAGGCACTAAGCTAGGTTCTTTCCATCCTTGTGCAGTCCATCCTCATGCTGCAGTGTCTGTGAGGAGTTAGAAGTCTCCTCAGCTCTTTTACATTGCACTGAGGCTTGAAAGATAGCTCTAAATAGCAGTGTGAGCTTGCAGTTCATTGGGTCCTCTGAAGTCTTGAATCCTATAGCACTGTTATACATCCATAGCTCACACAATTATCTTTAATAAGCCTCAAGCAAATCCCCTATTTCTACATCTCCCTATCTTTTCTGCTTTACTGCTACTACTACTACTACTCCACACACACACACACACACACACACACACACACACACACACACACACACACACACACGTCCTTAGAAACTCTAGAGACCAATGAAGCCTTGTTTTCAGAGACTAATTACTTGATTAGAGGTTTTGACATTGACTTACCAAAGCTAACACTTGAAAATACAGTTGCCCCAACTTTTTAAAAGCCATTTAAACTATGTTTTAATAAAAATCCTTTCTGTTGTTGGTTGTTTTTTACTTTTTTGGCTCTTTGGCTGGGGGTGGGGGAGGGGCGGGGGTGTGGCCTGCCACCCAGATCCCAAACACATACATGGAGGCTTATTTTTATTTATAAATGCCTGGCCTTAGCTTCCTTAGCATGGCTTGTTACTAGCGAAATTTTCTTAAATTATCCTGTCTATTTTTTGCCTCTGGCCTTTCTTTCTCTATTTCTGTGTACATTTTTACTTCTTTCTCCATGGCTTCCCATGTAGATGGGTGGCTCGCCCATGAAGTCTTGGTCTCCTCTTCTTTCTTGATCCTGGATCTCTCTTGCTTTCTGATCCCTCTTTTCTCCTTCTCGTCTTTATTCTCTTTGCCTGCCAGCCCCGCCTATCCTTTCCCCTGCTTCTCTATTAGCCATTCAGCTGTTTATTAGACCGATCAGGTGTTTTAGAAAGGTGAGGTAGTAGCACAGCTTCACAGAGTTACACAAATACAACATAGAATGCAAACCATCTCTGCATAATTGAACAAATGTTGCACAGTATAAACAAATGTGTAACACTTGTTTTCTTTTTTTCTGTGCTACTCAACACTTCTTAAAACAATATTCTACAACAGTTTTTTTTCCCCATTGAGGTGGATTTGCAAGTTGTCGCCTCAGCTGTGTGGCATCAGGACTTTGCTTTCTGTCCCACAGGCCTCAGCTGCCACTGTATTATGGATTCCTCAGTGTTCCCTAGGCACTTGGTAGATGTGCTCTTGTCTATTGGAAGTCATGGTGGCAGCTTCAGGGGCTGGATTCTTATCAACTTTTTAATATGTCTTCATTTTGTTTTCACAGAAGGGATGTTTTTGTGAACTTGAGGGTATCTGCTTTCTCTAGCCCAAGCATTTTTCTTGGTATCATTTTCTCAGTATGGAGGCCTTATCCTCTGAAGTAACAATATGCAGTTTGTGAGAATGCTGGAGGTCCTCATCGTGGTTTTCACATCTTTAGGTATCACAGAGACACATTACCTAGAAATCTTAACTTAGTAAATTCATGGTAATTCTAATATGTGCTAACTAGAGATCCTGTAACTTTTATCACAGACTGGAGTCTGCCTGGGGGCCTATGAACTGCCACTACAGGGCCCCTGCTGTAGGCTGAGTATTTTCATTAACAGAAAGATGCTCAGTGTCTACTTTGAACTAATGGTATGGTGTTGTAAGTTATTCTGAAAACACCATCCTTAAGTATAGGAAAGTGAAAATAAAGTTGTTCTTAGTCTTTGGTAAATAGTGAAACTCCAGACACGTACAACTTTTGAGTATATTCAGTGGGAGATAAGGTAGGAAGCAGAATAGATGGTTAGAGAGATGGTTGGCTACTTTAGTCTATTGTGTGACTGTAACAGAATCCCACCAGTAGGTAATTTATAATGGACATAATTTTGTTGCATCACAGTTCTGGATGCTGGGAAATCCGAGCTCAAGGTGTTGATCTGGAATGATGACCGTCTTACAGCATCTCATCACATGGTAGAAGATGAGAGAGCAAGAGGGTCAGGTTTTCCTCTTTCTAACAATACCAATCCCATCTGTGATTGTAGAGTCTGCATGATCTAGTCACCTCCCCAAACTCTCACCTCCCAACACCACTACAATGGAAATTCAACTCCAACACTAGTTCTAGAAGGGCATTCAAGCCATGTCAATACTTGTTAAACACATTGCCAAATCCTGAATGACAGCTTCCTTACAGCCAGATGTGATTGTGCTCATCTGCAGTCCCTGCACCCAGGAGGCTGAGGCAGGAGGATGGGAGTTCAGTGGTGGCTCAGGCATATACCCATACCTTGTTACACAAATTATAAATGACCCAGAGACTGATATTAGGGTTCAAGCTGAAGATCAGCAAAGAAAAGCAGCCAGCCACTAGATCTTACCTCTAGCTCAGGCTGAAAGGCTGATCCATGTGCTCTTCACCAAGCCTCAGACTGCTGACTCTCCTCAGCACTGAGACTTCAATGTCTTTCTATCCTTATTTTAGCTGAAGAATGAATGCCAGCTCTGAGACCCTGCTCCTGTCTTAAATACCTCTCAAGAGTTCTGGGATTAAAGGAATGTGTTCCTAAGTGCTGAGATCATCTTTGTGAGAGCTGTTACTTTTTAGGACTGGATGTATTTCTTGTACTCACTGTGGTCTTGAACTAATGGAGATCTGTCTACCTCTTAATCCTGAGTCCTGGGATTAAAGCTGTGTGCCTGGCTTCTATGGTTTGTGGTTGGCTTTGCTTTTTGAATCCGCAGGCAAGCTTTTATTAAATAATAAATAATATATTACCATAATACCTTTCCTCAAATAAGTCATTATATAAATAAAAAATAAAATCCAGAGTCAGGTGGGGGTAGCTTATGCCTCTGTTCTCATGGATGTAGAGGCAGGTGGATCTCTGAGTTTGAGGCCAGCCTGGTCTACAAAGGGAGTTCTAGAACAGCAGGGGTGTAACAGAGAAACTCTTTCTCAAAAAGAAAGGAAGGAAGAAAGGAAGGAAGGAAGAAAAGAATAGAAAAAGGCAGAAGCAGTAGTATATGCCCTTCATCTTAGCACTCAAGAGGTTGAGTTTAAGGTTAACCTGAGCTACATGAGACATGGTCAGAAAATACCAAAAACATCTCTCCAAACTCAATAACAACAATAACAAGACCCCAATTCCCACCCCACCTCCCCAAAGCATCTCTCCCAATTCCAGAATATTCAGTGATGACTCTTTCAGACTGCTAGCCTTTTTTGTTTTGTTTTTTTTGTTTTTTGAAGCAGGGTTTCTCTGTGTAGCCCCGGCTGTCCCTGTACTGACTCTGTAGACTAGGCTGCTAATCTTATTTCTATCAGAAATCTAAAATAGTGTAAAAGTAAATAAAAAAATCTATTGTCCTAAAGTCTATCAACTTATGACTGTAAGGACAGAAAATACCCTGAGCAGAACTTGCTTCTGGTTCTAATGTTGGGACCAGCAAATGAGCAGTGGGCCTCGGCTCACTGACTCCTGTCTCCTCTCTAGACCTGTGACAGTGCAGTCTCACTTGTAGATGGAAAGCCATCTATGAAACCACCTGAACGCCCAGCTTGCTGATTGTGAGGATAGCTGGTAGTAACTCCTCTTTAGGCAGCAGAAGGGAAAAATTTGATGCATTCACCTAAAAACTTTATTTGCTACGGGAATTTGCTTTGGCTAATGCAACTTTTAAGACCTGCTAGTTCACTCTGAGGCTAAGGAACATTTATGTAAGGAATCTTCAATAACATTCCTTCAGTTTGGCAAGCATGGAACTCACTGATGCCAGTTTTTCCCTCTTTTGAGTATTCAATTTGCGTATGGTTTCATTTGACTTCCCAAATGTTTCAATGTTTAAAAACTGCAGATAGGATCATGCATTTTGCTTTTATTTCCTTCTCGGTGGTTTTGGTCTTGATGGTTCTGAAACCCTGAGCATAACCAGGGCCTGCACTGTGACCTTTCTTTTCACTGAAGCCAGTTTGCGATTCCAAATGTTGCTGATCTTCTGTACTTCCCAAAGTAGACCCCCGCAAGTCCTCCATCTGAAGCACCGGTTCTTAGGGTGGGAATTTCATGATGGAAACTTGTGTTAAACACATGTTGGTGATTCTACGATGCCACTGATTAGAGGTCAGCTCCCTTTCTTCCATTGCAACATGTAGAGACTTCACTCTGAGAGCCACGATTTGCTGAGTACAGGGCCCTGGGTTATAGGTAAAGCCTAGGTACTTGGAGGCTCTGAAGTACTGGTGAGGCGAAATCATGACGTGGATACTTATTACTAGTTATGAATGCTCAGCCATATCTTAAGCTTGTCCCACTAGCTTCTATATAAATAAACTGTTTCTCTTCATCCACATTTTACCTCTTTTTCATCCTGTATGTTCTACTCTGTGTCTGACTGGCTGGCGGCTGCCTAGCTGCCTGACTCTGGGCCTCCCCCTCTCTTTCTCCCTCATTCTCTTTTCTTCCATTCTCTTCTCAAGCCTAGATTACTCCTACTTATTTTCTCTGCCTACCAGCTTTGATTGTTCCTCTATCACCTAGCTGTTGGCCATTCAGCTTTTTATTAGACCAATTAAGTGCCTTAGGCAGGCAAAGCAACACCGTCTTTACATCATTAAAGAAATGCAGCACACACAAATATAACACATCTTTGCTTAGTTAAAGTAATATTCCACAATATAAACAAATGTTAACACATCTTTACATAGTTAAAATAATATTCCACAACATGTAATGCCATGACTTATTGATAAAAATATACATTTCCAAGTTGGCAAAGCTTGAGAGACCAAAGGAAATAATGCAGATGGTGCTTTACTGTGTTGAAAGTTGGAGAATGAGCTTAGCCTTCAAATGCACATTATGCTAGTGTCAGCCTATGATATGATCTTCCCCTTCCTTGCCAGGATCTGACCTTTAACACTGGCAGTTTAAGGAGAGTGCTTTTCATCATGTCCAACACTAGATATTCCTAGGTGGTTCCTATGTTTGTTCCTATGATAAGAAGACAAGAGAAGGGCTGATGAGATGGCTCAACAGTTAAGAGCATGCCTTGCTCTTGAAGAGGATCCAGGTTCAATTCTTAGCACTCAACCATTTATAACTCCAATGTAGGGTACCTCTGCAGGCACTAGGCATGCATGTGACATACATATATATGAATGCAAAACATTCATATGCATAAAATAATAAATAAATTAAAAATAATAAATGAACATTTTTAAAAAGAAGCCAAGAGACAAAGAATGGGCCAGTATAGTTTGAGTGGGAAATGACTCACATAAGCTTAATTATTTGAATACCAGGCTATCAGTGACACTGTTTTAGAAGGTTATGGAGCCTTTGTGGGTGGGAAGCATGGCTGACAGAGGTGGGTCACAGAGTGTTGGTATTTGAGGGTTAGAGCCTGACCTATGTCCTGCTCAACTTCTCTGCTTCCTGGTTGTTCCAGGTTATATATGGCAGCCTCACACTTTGCTGCTAGACAGAGACCACTCCCATGTGTTCCCTACCATGATGGACTGATGTTCCCAGGACCTGTGAGCCAAAGGAAATCCCCTGTCCTTTAAATTTTCCCATCAGCTATGAAGAGTGTTGTGGAGTAATCCTTTTTGTACACTGTGAAGATTTGTCTCTCAGATTGGTTTAATAAAAAGTTGGTTGACCAGTAGCTAGGCAGGAAGTATAAGTGGGACAACCAATCTAAGGATATTAGGAAGAAGGAGGGTGGAGTCAGACAAATTGACAGGAGCAAGACATGCTGGAGAACAGGTAAAGCCATGAGCCCTGGAACAATACATTGATTGATAGAAATGGGTTAATTTAAGTTGTAAGAGCAAATTAGTAATAAGCCTGAGCTATTGGCCAAGCATTTATAATTAATATAAGCCTCTGTGTCAGTTATTTGGGAACTGGTAGGCAGGAAAGTAAAGTCCACCTACAGAGGAGAGCAATGGATGTTTTAGGTAGCTTTGAGATATTGACCCTATTTAATTTCCATGACCCCTTTGGAGAGAAAAACTAACAAGAAACACAGGAGGGTAGATGGTTTCTAATATTTTTCCTGCTTCAAACCTAGAATTATTTCCTCCATCTTTTCATCTTCACATGCTCAGTAGATGAGTATATTCATATAATGGGGCATATACTATACTCACATTAATCAGGGACTTCTTGAGAAAATAGAATCAAGAGGATATGGTTAAGGAATTGACTCAAGGAACTGGGTATGCTGGCAGTCTTCAATCTTCAAGGCAAGCCCACAGGCTGGAGAGGGAAGGAAGAGTTATGGCCCAAGTACAAGCAGACCCAACTCGTGGCCAAATTCCTGCTCCCTCAGGGCAACCAGTCTTCATTCTATAGGGCCTTCTGATGTGAAAATTAGTTAAGTTTTGGTGAATTATCTGATTTACCCAAAACCTTCTAATTTTGCTAATCTCATCTCTTCCCCCAAATATGTCGTCAAAGCAACCAGAATAATGATTGACTAAATAAATTGGTACTATATTCTAGTCAAATCAATATATATTATCCTTTAAAACATCACATAAAAGTTAACAGGGCATCATAGCATGTGGTTCCAATCTTACCTGTTAGCAGTAAATGTGAGATAGGATGTGAGCTATCTGGTGGGTCTTATTTTACAGATGACAGAATTAGAAGATCACTGTTTCATTTGGATAAGAAGCAAAGCATATTTTTAAAGTTAAATTGACTTCTGATTTTTAAAAGAGGCATAAAAAGCTCCTCACCTTTGCACAAATATTGGTCATAGTGGTGTAGGAAGACATCTTCCACTCTAAATCAAAGTTTCCAATGAGGTCCTTAACTAACGTCCTGTTGTTCTCCCATACTTTTAATAGGTATTTCAATATAAGGAACATTATATGTTCACATTTGTTCATTTGGCAATTGTCTTTAATACAAAAGCAAGCCTCATAGCAGACTCCTTTTACAGGACAAGAGAAAAATGAAACAAATGTTTATGTTCACTGATAAACACAATGAATACTGAGGTTCTGTTTACTCTGAGATTGAAATATAATCCACATAGCTTAGCAGTATAAATCACAGAACAAAAACTGTGTAATGTAGCTTCCCTGAGATAGGCTTGGTCCCTTGGGATGACATTTTATTACTTACTTAATTATTCTATTTTCTGTACCTTCTGAGTTCCGAAGCTGTCCAGATGTCAATGTCTTATAAAATAAATGTTTCATTATGAAATGACACACGTGGCATGTTTGCTTATAATGATAGCAGCCTCCTAAATTCCCAAGCAGCAATAAGGAGACTTCTAAAGCCAATTTATATTCATCCAAGAGTCTTTGCCTCAGATCTGTTTTCTGTGTTGCATCAAGGTCATAACTGAGATACCTGTGTTAAGATCAGAAAGGGGGCTGCCATGATCTTTTTTTCTTTTTTCAAAACAACTTTATATTTCAGAAAAGACGCTGTGGTTGAGAATTTCAGCAAGATTGATCTTGCAAAAGGATATAACTAAAGAAGTTGCAAAGAAAGAAATCTGCCCCCAAGTCTGGCCAATATAGCAGTTGGTTTTATTTCACACTTTTACAATTACTGGGGGATATCTGGAGTTATCTGTAGACTTATCATTCAGGGGGAAAGACTCAACAGATAAAAAGCATGCATCCTCTCACCCCTGCTAAGACTCCTAGCAACAGTGCAGAGTGTGTCTGGATGGTACTTTCCCTTTAATTGAAATAGTGGGTACCCTAATTGTCATCATAGAACCTACATCCAGCAACAGATGAAAGCAGATGCCCTGATCCATAGCCAAGCACTGGGATGAACTCCTGAAGTTTGGTTGAAAAGGGGGAGAAGGAATCATATGAGCAAGGGGGAGTCAAGACCATGATGGAGATAACCACAGAGACCGCTGACCTGACATAGAAGGAGCTCATAGACATGGACTGACAGCTGGGGAATGATGGAGGATGTCTTTCTGTATATATGTTTCTCTAATTGGTTGATGAATAAAACACTGATTGCCAGTAGCCAGGCAGGAAGTATAGGTAGGGCTATGAGATGAGGAGAATTCTGGGGAGAAAATGCAGAGAGAGGCTGCCAGAGAGATGCAATGTAGCTACTGGGAAGATAGGACAGACATTCTCTGGTAAGATGAGGCCATGTAGAAATACATAGGTTAATAGTAATGGGTTAATAATTAAGAGAGAGTTAGCCAATAAATAGCCTAAGCCATTGGCCAAACAGTTTATAATTAATAGAAGCCTCTGTGTGTTTATTTGGGGCTAAAAGGCTGTGGGACCAGGTGGGACAGAAACTTTCATCTACAGGGGAACCTGCATGGGACCAAACTGGACCCTTTGAGTGTGGGTGACAGTTATGTGACTTGATCTGTTGGGGGGCTCCTGACAGTGGCACCAGGACCTAACAAGAGCATGAATTGGCTTCTTAGAGCCCACTCCTTATGGTGGGATACCTTACTCAGGTTTGATACAGCAGGGAGGGGTTTGGTCCTTACTCAAGTTGGTATGCCAGACTTTGTTGATTCCCCAAGTTACCCCTCTGAGGAGTGGATGGGGGAGGTGGGAATGGTGGGAGGCAGGAGACAGGATAAGGGGAAGGAGAGGGAACTGGGATTGGTATGTAAAATGAAAAATCAATTTTTAAATAAAAAAGCAAAGTAAAAAGCATTTATCTTCTTTTCATAATTATAGTGATATATACATATATGTAAAACAAAGAAATTATATATGTGTATATACATATGTGTGTGTGTGTGTGTGTGTGTGTGTGTGTGTGTGTGTGTGAAATTAGAATCCACTGTTGGAAATGTTACATGACTTCCTTATTTCTTACAAGGATTAGATAGATTATAGATGATTCAGACACCAAGAGACTAGTTGAGAACTTAGATTCCAATAAGGGAAATGTAACCCTTACATGGTCCATTTGTCACATAACTCATTGATTTTCTTTTCTATGCTTCTCCCCATCTCTTTGCTCAATCCATGGGATAATCAGTGCTCTGAGAATATTGTCTCAAGGGAGTAGGACCACTTTACCTTTCTGTGACTAGTTGAGCAAAATTGAGTACTTCCCATTGCTGCTCTTTATTGTTCCTTTTTCTCTCCATGGGGACATCTCAAAGAATGGGTATGTGGCAGCCTGGCATTGGGGTACAGCTACATCTTACCTTTCCTATGCCCTTTTATACTCTATCTTTTTGGGGGAGGAGGTGGGAAAATCCTCAGTTTCCTTGTGTATAAAACGGCTATATAGTATTTTACCTCACATGAGTCTTGGAAGGACCAAAGGAGATACTGTGTAAGTAAGTTACACAGTGTCACCCAGTTTTCTGGATGTAAGTGAGAAACCCAGTAGTGCTACTCTTGCATCTGTAACCCAAAGGGAAAATGCTGTCTGCATCGCTACTTAAGATGGTTAACACAGAGAATGAGCTTAAGTGCCCCAAGCAGATGAATGGATAAAGAAATAAATTATGTGTGCATACACTGAAATTTTTTTCAGCTGCAATACAACGGAACCCTGTAATCATGGATGGAACTGGTGTGCAACACAGCAAGTGAAAAGAGAGACACAGTAAAACAAGTGTCACATGCTTCTTCTCATATATGGATACAGTAAACAATGACAGTAAGAAAATAAGCAAGAAATCAAGCAAAAAAAAAAAAAGCCACTGACCTGGAGGTAATGATGTGATTGCAAGAGATGCGGAAGGGTGCTGGAAGGGTGAGGGTAGATGAGGGATGAGTGATGATCAGTGTGCGCTGTGTGCATGCGTGGGGACATCAAAGTGAGTCCTGTTCACCTGCACCATTAACGTGTTAATAATAAAAATGATTTTTAAAGTTACTGGAAAAGGACACATTCACATCAGTCACTGAATTAGATACGATTCATTGTATCAGGCACTAGTGGCATGGTGGAATCACTGATCTGGGGATATATTCAAGAACAAGCTCAATCGCCATGCCTACTGGAAATAAGTATTCTTTGTCTAATTTATTCTAATAGTAGTGAGCTAAAGCAAATACTGCCATGAGCAGGACACATGAGCTGAGCTCTGTGTGGAGATCTGGGAAGAAACCAAACCAAACCAAACCAAATGGAAAGAGATGTGGATCAAATACAAAAGCCCTCTAAAAATAACCCATTTTTATGTTAATAGTAATATACTTTCTTTGGTATTTAAAGCAATGTATGGTTGCTAAAGTCACATGGATAATAGATTGATAAATAGAGGAAAATAATATGGGAAATTTAAATGAACCATCTGTGCATGTAAAAAGTGACTATGTGTTTGATAGTCTATCTTCAGACTATTATTTTTATTTTATTGTTGAAGCAGGGTCTCTTTAGTTCAGGCTGTCTTTAAGCTTGCTTTGTAGGCAAAGAGAAACTTCTGGTTTTCCTACCTTTACCTGCATGTGAGATTACAGGCATGTACCAGCATTACCTTGATTTATACAGTACGGGGGGGATTTGTTGATGCCCGGCCAGTCTATTTCCAATTGAGATACATCTCCATTTTATTTCTGATTTTTAAAAAATAGAGCTGAATCATAGCAGTAATATTGTTAGGGCTTTTATATCATCCATCTTTGAATGATTAACTAATGCAGATTCCACCATTCCCCTAACAATATAGCCCCGTGGTTTGGCAGTACGAGGAATAAATACTTGTGGCCTGGCCTTTATTATCCTCTAGACAGCTGTGAAAGAGAATAAAGTAAGAGGTGAGATCTACAGTTTACAGTTCCACCTCTTTCCTATGTGCAGGATTGTCTGGATTTAGTGAGAAAGGTTTTCTTATGCAATCTTGGACTAAATGCAAAGAAATATTAGAATTAAAGGGGGGACGGTGTGTTTTAAGTAGCTGGAGCCACAGTGCGGATGAGTAGAGTCTACAGTGAAGCATGCTGTGTTCACGGTGAACTTTGGGATCACTGACTTCCAGGGACTTTGCTAGGTGTTTGATAAGCAGAAAGACAATGGCAGCATTGTCTTTGTGGCCAGTAAAGCCGGTGCTGGCTCTGCCTGTCTGTACATGCCTGGACTCTTCCACCCAGCTCAGATATGCTTGTAATCGCTGGGGATTCTGGGATTGATTTCCTATGCTCTGCATAGCTGAAAGCCAGAGTATTCCTGTTTCATTCCCAGTTTTACCACACGTGTCAGCTTTTGCCAGATACCCCTTAGGAGAACCCAGAATTTCTTTCTCACGGGCTTTCTCAAGGTGTTATATATGTGAGAGACTTAGGGTTAGGTAGCATAACTTTATTGAATCAACTGGTGGTAATAATGCCCTGGACTTACTTGTAAGACACTGTCTGCATGAGAGCTATGATCTTCTCAGGGAGAGTTAGAAGGGTATGTATTCTTAACAATAAAATGAGATACCTGGGTAAAGAAAGTTCTGTATAATATGCAGCTCACAGTGACCCTTTACTTAGACTGGTGGGCTGCCACTGATAATTGTGATACATTACCTTTCTCTTGAAGGACAAGGAAAGAAAATCCAGGAAGGTGTGGATTAGGTGGGAATTGATTACTATTTTTTCCAAATTGGCAGTTATACGGTACCCGTTGCCAGAGGTACACACAGCCCGAGTTTTTCAGTGGATGCTGAGAGGAAGAGTCAGGTGAGCTATTTGATGCTGAAGATTGAAGTTTAAAGGAGCTACACTAAACTCATAGGAAAGGGGAAGGCTGGCTACTTTGCTCATTTGTTGAACTATTGCCTTGCTTTTAAATACTATTCCCTTTGCACCCTTTCTTCTTTTTGTTTTATTGTTTGGCTTGCTCTTTCTTTCTTTCTTTCTTTCTTTCTTTCTTTCTTTCTTTCTTTCTTTCTTTCTTTATTTCTTCATTCCTTTCTTCCCTCCTCTCTCTCTTTTGCTCTCTCTTTCCCTCTCTCCCTCCCTCCCTCCCTCCCTCTTTCCGTCCCTCCTTTCTTCCTTGCTTGCTTATCTTTTTAGACAGGGCCCCATTATGTAGCCTGCTGTTCTGGAACTCACTCTGTAGATCAGCTTTCCACCAAACTCACAGAGATCTACCTGCCTCTGCCCCAGGGTTACTGGGATTAAAAGTGGACATTGCAATATTGCCTTGTTTTTACTGAGAATTTTGTGAGTCAAGAAATAACAAATCTAATTAATGGTTGGGATAAATCAGAATTGTCATCATCTTTTGTTACTTTCCCTGTGTCCATAGAAGTCTCTGAAATTAACTCTATTGATAAATTGAAGCTCTTACGTTAGGATCAGTGGTGGCTTGTTCTTCTGTTTGGTACCTTTCCTGGGTGGTGTCTGAAGTTTAAACCTTTTTGCGCACTTCTGCTCAAAGAAAGGTTTGTGGTAACAGTATCTGGAAACTTTCTGGTGTTATTCTGAATATTACACCTTGACCCAAATTGGAAAGATAGATCAAAACATCTTTCAAGGTCTTAGAATGAACTCATTAAATACTTAATAAAAATCAGTATTTTTTTCTAGGGACTATCTTCGTTCTGAGGACAGTAGATGCAATCAACCCATGACCCTGGTAGTCCTGAGTCTCTAGACAAAGTCCAGAGTGGGGAGGTTGACCTCTGCTGAGCCTGAGGCAGGCATGTTTAGATAAGAGTGTTAAGTCTCAGGTTAATCCCTCTCTGTTTTCCATTGTATTTTCTACCTATGTCTCCTCCCTACACTATGAAACCTCTATTCAGGGAACACATCTCATCTCACATCGACTTTTGCGGTTTGAAACCCTACAATTCAAACCCTGGCTCCACATCCTCCTCGTTGTGATCCCCCACACAAAGGTCGTATTCCATTGAATGTGCTACAATGGCCTCTTAGCTTTTCTAATGGAGTTTTAAGATGCTGTGTTAAGTGCAAGACGGTGACTCATTCACTCAACATAGAGAAACATTCTGGTTGAGCATTAATTGTAGAGAATCTAGGGCAAAGGAGAGGAATAGGGGGAGACACAGCAAAAGAAAGTGACGGCACCAAAGCTAGATGATGCTCCTGGGATGCTTGTAAAACAAATAATTGCTGATGGATGGCATATGGGGTTAGTGTGGTTCAGAATCTGGGAGTGAGATGGCCAGTACTTAACTGGTACATATGAGCAGGGTGCTGGGCTGCGCTATGGTGATAGATGGCCTACTAGTTTTTATTAACGATTTGTCATTGTATGGTTGTTAATTGGGGTTGGGTCAGGGCAGCAAGCAGTTTCCTCACACTCTGTTTAATAGACCACTAATGTGCCTCAGTTCACACATAGTGTGCCCTCTGGGATACTAAAGCAATGAAGGAATGGAGACGGAACCAAGGGGGCTGATTCATTCACAACCTAGCCACAGCGGTGAGAAGTCTATCCAGCAGGGGGTGATGGCTGCCTGTCGAATGAAAGGGGAGTAGGGTAAAGACTCGATTCTGAAACTAAAGCTAGCAATATGGGGAACAAAAGCTAAGTTACATTTTAAAAACCAACTAACATTACAGTCTTAAGAAATTAATAACCCAGATTACTAATTTAAGATGGATCTGATTGTATGATACCCTGATGCTCTTACCTACTTTAAAATCACAGTCAGAAAGTGATTATTATCTCAATAGCAAAAGGCATTCTGATTTTTAGAGACATCAAATATTAAAAATATGGATTTTTTTGTTTTTTTTTGAGACAGGATTTCTTTGTATTGTTTTGGAGTCTGTCCTGGAACTCACTCAGTAGACCAGGCTGGCCTCGAACTCACAGAGATCCACTTGCCTCTGCCTCCTGAGTGCTGGGATTAAAGGGGTGCACCACCACCACCTGGCCCCAAAATATGGATTTTTAAGTCACTGATATATACTATGTTCCCTCCATAAATCCTCTCAACAGCAATGGAAGTGGAAACTGAGTACAAATAACCATCACATTTCAAAGTTTTTTGGATACTGACTTTAGGATTTCTATATTAATATTCAAAATAATGAGTGTAACTGACAAAATACATGGAAACTATAGTTTAATGGGCATTTTGTTGAAATGTGTTACTCATTTTATCTAGCTTATCAGAACTTAAGAAGAGAACATGACACTAACACAAAAAAACCAAAGATTACAAGTGAACAAGGATCTGGAAAAGACGAGAAAACCAAACCCTCAGTTAGCAGAATGAAAGAAACATTAGTTTCGGGGAGAAGTAAACAAAGCACAGTCAAAGAAATGAAAGGAGTTGTTTTTGATAAAACTCAAAAGGGACCAAGTTGCTGGGCAGAGAGCACGTGGCGAGGCGAGGCTGCTCACACCATGGTGGGGGTACAGAAGGGGGGGGGGAGTGCAGTGGGGGAGATAGATGATAGGTAATAGATACATAGATGATAAAGAGATAGATACAGATGATAGATGATGGAGAGATAACACCATGGTGGGGGTACAGAAAGGGGGGGAGAGTGCAGTGGGGGAGATAGATGATAGGTGATAGATACATAGATGATAAAGAGATATAGATGATAGATGATGGGGAGATAGAGGTAGATAGTGGATAGATAGACAGAGATAGATAGATAGATAGATAGATAGATAGATAGATAGATAGATGGCGCTGATTAATTAAGAGCAGGTTGCCTGGCCTGGGATTGTTTTATGTGGCAGTATATAGCTGATTCAGGGGACTTACTTGGGAAAGTTGTGATTATGGCAGCTTGGCAAGGTGGCTTCACACCTTAAGTCATGCTGTATTTGTTCTTGGTGGATGACTATTGCGTTGTCAATAGGTGTTTCTAGATAAGAGTGCTTGATTCTACTGAATTCAAATACTTCTAGGCACTAAGTCAGACATTTAAGATTTGAATGTTTAATCTTCCTCTGAAATTATATAACAGAATATAGTTTATATCTTAATTGTGAGACATGCCTGTGTTGGCATATAATTACTGTCCTAAACTGTGTGCTTACTAAAGGATCCCTAATATCCTATGCTGGACAATATAGATTATTATAATGAGGCATGAGAGCAGAATGGGGAGTGAGTGGCCAGTCTCAGTGCAGAGCAGTTTTTGAGTTGGTTTATTTTATTTAGATTTCTCATTTTTTGTGTGACAGACTGTGTGGCATAAGCCTCTGAAAAGGAAGGTATTTGGATGACAAGTGGCTCAGTTAATAAGGGAACCTGTCATCAAACCTGAATGACAGAGTTCAATCCCCAAGAACCACACAACAGAAGAAAACTGACTTCTACTGAGTTGTCCTCTGACCTCTGCTCATGTACTGTAGTGTGTAGATGGGTGTGAGAGTGCACTTACACCCATCTACACAACTAGATAAACAACACATGTAAAGAAATAAAGGAAAGAAGCCTGGCGTTGGAGGCACATACCTTTAATCCCAGTACTCAGGAGGCAGAGGCAGAGTCAGGCAGATCTCTGTGAGTTCAAGGCCAGTCTGGTCTCTACAGAGCGACTTCTAGCACAGGCTTCAAATTGACACAGAGAAACCCTTTCTCAAAAAACAAAACAACAACAACAAAAAATAAAAAATAAAAAAAGAAATAAAGGAAAGAATCTTCATTTAGCAACTAGTTTCATGGATTTCAGTCTACCATGGCAGGAGGGCAGAGCAGGGAAGAGCAGTTGACAACATGGCACTAGGGGTAGCATAGAACAGTAGGGAGTGGCCTACTTTCTCCAGCCAGACACCACCTTCTGTAGCTCTACCGCCGCTCAACAGTATATTCTAATTTTGAATTCGTCATTGAGCTACACCATTCATTATCCATTATTAATTTTCCAGGTTTACTAATCCAATCAAGGTGACAATCAAGAGTAACTATCACAGTTATTGCACTATTTCAATCCATTTTATAGGGTTTCCCTGAGAACAAATGCTATACCTCTTATTGTTAGTCCAAGGGTGTATCCCCAAGTGGTGCCTAGTATAGAAGCAACTACTAGAGGTGGGGGGGGGTCAACAGGGCTGTCTTTGTATACTGCTCATTTGCACTGTGAGAGTACAAATATGCACTGCAATTTAACATAAACTTATAGTTAGCACCAATGGATGGAAAGATATGGAGAACTTTGGAGAATGTGGTAGAAATGCATTTTTAAATGCTAATGCCCTCTTTTGTGTCAAGGGAGTTAGTCATTTTCTCTTGGTTCGGTATACCATAAGCTGGGCCCTTCTCCAATAGGGGGTCCCGCTCTTGTTTCGGCCTGTACATGACTGGTGAGAAAGTCTACCCAGTTTGGGAATGTGGGACTATGGGCTTAGTTATTCATCAGCCACATTCTCCAACTTAATCTTTTTTGGTCATACAGGTGATATTTTGATGTACATCAATCTTACCCCTTTGCCTTATTTTTCAGTTTTCCTGGAACAACTGCCAAGAGGTGTTATTTATTGAAAATCCCCATACTTACCACTTCCTGATATGGCCTTGATTTATTTGTTTACCTTGTGTTTCTCCTTAGCAGAACACAAGCTCCAGGGCAGAAATTAATTTTGTTCTCTGCCGGATCCCCAGCACCTAGGACAAGAAAGCCTCCTAATAAATGCCCGTTAAATGACAGCACCGGTTGCTATGCCAGGGTGAATGAAGATGAGGGAAGCATGGATGAGTGAGGTCATCCCGCACCATTTCTGTGCGAGTTGTGGAGTGTTAGTCTCTTACCTTGTGTGTGTTCTTTTTTTAGAGTTTTAACTTATGCACAAGGATGTTTTATCTTCATGTATGTCCTTATACCATATTTGGCCCTTGTACTCGGAGGCTGGAAGAGAGTGTCAGATTCCCTGGAACTGGAATTTCAGATGCATTTAACCTGCAATGTGGGTGCTGGAAATCCAGCCCAGGCCCACTAGAAGGGAAACCGGGGCTCTTAGCACTGAGATATCTCTTCAACCCACGCTGCCCATTCTTAAGGGTGTTAGAACAGCATGCAGTTAACTTATCACTATCTGATTTTCCAAGCTTCTGGATCCTTAGAGCAAAATATTTATTTTTAATGAGCTTTGAAAATGTTGTCTTAGTGATGCTTCCATTGAACAGTAAGAAGGTAGACTGAGCTCTGGCGGAGATGAGTAAGACAGCATTTGTCAGGAAATGAGTAAGACAGCATTTGTCAGGTGTTTGCCCAGGGCCCTTGGGGTATGAGGGCTTCAGCATTGCTTTTCTTGCTCTCTAACTTCAAGTACCTGTGAATTTTCTGAATGGCTAATGTGGAGAAGTGAGATGCTGTGTTTATCATAATGGAGCTAAGCACTTGGTAGGAGTTTTACCTCTCCAAGGAGGCCATTCCAGCTTGGCTTTTGGTAGAGCCAGTAAGGAGTTGGCTGGTCACATTTGCAAAGTTGCCTCTATCTTTAGTTTACATTTGAGCTTTTCTTTTTATTCTTCTCAACGCACAGTCTCATATGTCCTACGTTGGCCTTGAACATACAATGGAGGGTGATCCTGAGCTTTCATCCTCCTGTCTCCACCTTCCATATTCTGGGATTATGGGTGTGAGCTACCATGCACAGTGAACGCAGTGCTGGAACTCAAACCCGGGGCTTGGTGCATGCTAGGCAGGCACTTTCCCACCTGAGCTGTATCCGGGGTTAGGTCTGGGCATTGTCTTTTTGTGCTCTTTGCAAACGATTTGTCAGGCCCAGATTCTCCTTTGCCCTCTGGATTTAGGCTTCCATAAATTTAGGCTTATGCATCTGTGTTCTTGATACTTTCATGTCTATAGTTGTCTTCCTAGGTGGCCAAACGTTGGTGATGTTAAGGTTTTTAATAAGGGATTATTATGAGGCAAAATACTGAGCTTAAACTCAGTTGCATATTTGTCTATGTATGTATATCTATCTATCTATCTATCTATCTATCTATCTATCTATCTATCTATCTATCTATCTACCTACCTACCTACCTACCTACCTACCTACCTATCTATCTATCTATCTATCTATCTATCTATCTATCTATCTATCTATCTATCTATCTATCATGTTCCCAGTTCCAGTTCAGTTAAAAAGAGATTTATATTGCAGCTCAGCAGGTAAAGAGTCTCACTTCCAAACCTAATGACCCAAGCTTTCCACTCAGAACCAATACAATGGAAGAAGATGATAGACTCTCACACATGCTGTGGCATGTGCAGGTGCAAACACATACAGGGAATAAATAAACAAATGTAAAAAAGGTAACAACATTGCCATTTGTTGTTCTTTTTGTTTCCTTTTTGAGGCAGGGTCTCACTATGTAACTTTGGCTGTTCTGGAATTTACCATGTAGAGCACACTGGCCTTGAACTCATAGAGATCCACCTAACCCCGACTCCTTAGTGATAGCATTAGAGTCATGGGCCTCTAGGCCTGGCTTCTTTTTTTTGCTCGTTGTGGTGACATTTCACTTGGACCTCAGGAAAGGGTGACGTGAGAGAGTCTGATAGCTTTACCTTTAGGAGTCACAGTGTCATCTTTTATTATTGAAACCCCACAACAAACCCAGTTAATACCCTTTAAATGTCTGTAACTTATTTTATATGCAGAGGTTTATTTTTCAATCATTTATTGAAAAGACTGTGCAACTTTCATTTATTTGCTTTTTAAAAGCCATAGCAACCATCTTATGATAGGCAACTATTTTATTTTGTTTAAAACTTTCTTTTTAAATAATATTTTTAATTAATTCTTCAGAATTTCACACAATGTATTTTGCCCATATTCACCCCTCCACCAACCTCCCTACTCACTCACGTTCTCTCTCTGCATTGTTAAAAGTCAAGTTCAACTGTGTTCCCCAAATACCCTTGAGAGTGGGGTCCGTGAGAGAATGTGGCTGACCTTCCAGAGGTCACACCCTAAAAAAAGTGACTCTT
The DNA here is from genome assembly GCF_017639785.1 of Mesocricetus auratus. Lineage (NCBI taxonomy): Eukaryota > Metazoa > Chordata > Mammalia > Rodentia > Cricetidae > Mesocricetus > Mesocricetus auratus. The sequence continues at coordinate 67,047,025 of NW_024429190.1, read as the reverse complement.
CCTTTCCCAGCAGCTGTCAGGTGGTGGTGGCTCCTCTGCTGAGGGTGGACTTGTTCCCCACATACCCCTCTCCATGCTGGGATTTTGTCTTGCTTGTGCTTGTTTAGGCCTTTTGAGAGCTGTCACAACTGCTGTGAGTTCATAAGAGCAACTGCCTTGCTGTGTCTGGAAGGCACTATTTCCTCGTCATCATCCTTCACCTCTGGCTCTTACAGTCTCCTGCCTGGTCTTCCGTGATGGCCCCTGGACCTTGTATAGAGCGTGTGTGGTACAGATGTTCCCCTTAGGGCTGAGCACTGAAAGTCTCTTATTCTCTGCACCTTAATCAGTTGAGTCTCTGTGTTAGTTGCTATCTACTGCAAGATGCTTCATTGATGAAGACTGAGAGGTGTGCCAGTCTGTGAGTACAACAATAAATCCCTAGGAATCATTTTAATGCTATGCCCACTTAACATAATAATAGTAGAAGGTTTTCCTTTAAAGCCTAAGATCTCCCTGGGCAAAGTTCTTGACCCCAATAATGGTACCAGGTATGAGTTCTAGCTTGTGGAGCAGTCCTTAAATTCAATAATAATAGTAGTAATAAAGTGTGTTTGAGACAGTAATGCTACATAGCACATGCTGTCCTAGAACTATATAGCCCAGGTTGGCCTCGAATTCACAACTCTCCTGCCTCAGACTTTGGAGAGCTAACTTCAGTGTGTGCCACTGCCAGATTGATATGTAACTTTTGAGATCACCAGGTAGCTCCCTGCCTTCTGATATTCATTCTAGTGTATTCCCTTCCTCTTGTAGATAAAAAAACCTGGTGACTTGCTTCTGAGTAAGATATTACAACAACAATAGGAGCCACTCTTGAAATGAGGTGATAGGCTATTGTGAGTTTCTTGTGGCTCTACCAAGTTCTTGCTTATGTTGTCTGACAGGACCAGCACTGTTGTGGAATATTAGTTTAAGATGTATTACATTAATGATGTAAAGATGTGGTGCATTCTTTTATGTTGCATTTGTTTAGCTCTGTGAAGCTGTGTTACTTTGCCTGTCTAAAACACCTGATTTGTCTAATAAAGAGCTGAATGGCCAATAACCAGGCAGGAGAAAAAGGGAGACATGGTGCTGGAGGGCAGAGAGACTAAGTAGAAGGAGAAGTCTGGGAAGAGAAGACCAAAGATCAACGAGTGAAAAAAGAAGGGGCCAGCCACCAGCTAGGAAGCCAGACATAGAATAAGAAGGAAAGAAATTATATACAGAAATAGAGAGAAATCCTAGAGGCAAAAGGCAGTTGGGATTATTTAAGAAAAACTGGCTAGAAATAAGTCAAGATAAGACTGGGCATTCATAGTAAGAATAAGATTCTGTGTGTGATTCATTTGGGGGTTGGGTGGCAGACTCCCCAAAAGAGCAGAGTTTAAAAAATGAAACCAACTACCTAGGTGCTGACAACAGTCTCTGGCCCAATAGTCAGTCCAATATCTTGGAAGGAACTAAATGCTGCCAATAAGATTCCACCTGGGATTCTGCCCCAGTTGAACCTTTAGCGAACTGGTGTCCTCGAATCTCTAGAGGTACCCTCAGCTAGAAGACCTAGCTAAATCAGATTTGGTTCTCAAAGAAACTGCAGGTTTATAAATGTGTATTATGTTAAGCTTTGAAGGTTTTGTTTCTCAGCACTAGGTACCAGAATATATCACATAACATGAAATAATCACATAACATGAAAAAAAACCCCATTTCTTTTTCTATGGGAGAGAGCCTCATGTTTCTCTAGCTGGCCTTGATCTTCCTGCCCCACACCTGTCCTCTCCACCTGGCTTATGTGGTGCTAGGGACCAGGACTTTGTGAAAGTTAGGCATGTACTCTACCAACTGAGCTACAGCCCCAGCCTCTCCCAACAAATTTGAAGTACCTTGCATCTTGTTTATGATGTCATTCAATTTTATTTAAAAGCCAAGGACAGGAAATCACTTGATTTGCCAGGACCTGCTACCTAGTCATTACTTCCAGTTTTAGGGTTTCGGACTACGATGGGTAATTTCCATTGTCAACTTGGCTGAATTTAGCATCAGTGTGGAAACGTGCCTATCAAGTATTTATTAGGATATTTACAGACAGGTTGAACTGAGGAGAGAAGGCCTACTCTTAATGGGTGTGGCATCATCTTCATGGGTGATGTAAGCATCAGTACTCTTTCCTTCCTAACTAGGATGCTATTTGACCCAGTGCCTCAAGCTCCACCCACTAGGACTTCTCTGCCATTATGGACTGTACCCCTGAACTGTAAGCCAGAACAGACTCTTCCTCTCTTGAGTGGCTACTGTTAGGTACTGTGTTACCCCAATAAGAAAAATAACTTACAAATATCAAAGGGGTTATCAAGAAAGAAGCAACAGTTATCAGTAAAATGTGCTGAATTTTAACTTATAATCTCCTTACTTAGTTCAATATAGTAAAAAAGCAGGAAATTAGAATAATAGTTTTTATGCACTGTCATCAGTGTAGGATTTTTGCATTACTTTAGTTCATCAATTTATAGAACATATGAGCAAAAAAAATTTACAATGCCATTTTTATGTTAAAGCTAATTACATTGAAATTACTCTTTGTCAGAAAAGGCCTTATTTAGAAAACTTCAGGATACTAATATGCACTTAAAGTATTGTATGAACCGCTTTAAAATTATGGTTCATGTTGTGTAGAACCCAAGTGAATGGATATGGGATTTGTTTAGGCTTCCAACAGCACAAAGGCAGATTGACCTCTGATGAGGAAGGAGAAGGGAAATTAGCTAGACTCAGCTGGGAAAACAAGCACATGGAATATTTTTGGAATTTGGTAATAAATAAGGGTCAGTGTTCTACCTTTCCACCTGTGTTGCTGTTTATGGTTTTGGAAGCGAGCCTCACCTGGGTGCTGGTGGCATATGCTTTTATTCCCAGCACCTGGGAGGCAGAGGCAGGTGGCTATCTGTGAGTTTGAGGCTAGCCTTGTCTACAGAGTGAATTCCAGGTCATCTAGGGCTGTTACACAGAGAAACCCTGTCTCAGAAAAAGAAAAGAAAAGAAAAGAAAGTGAATCTCAAATCTCTGTGCAGGTAAAAAAAATTACCTAAAGACATGACATTAATTTTATTTATAAAAAGAAATGATTAATGCTGCTCGAATAAGAAGAGATTGCTCAAACAATAAACACATAAATCTCACTCCTGTATCCTTAATGTGGATATGAGTAGTGCAACCCCGATGTCCTAGGTGCCAGCTATTTGTTTCTCAAGTTCATTAATGGAAGGTTTATAGGCTTAGTTCTGTAGGTGACAGTCACAGTGACAGCATCAAGGAGATGGGTTATCTCAGGAGGAAGGTTTCAAAGGGAATGTTGCAGATGCTAGGGAGATTTCAATTTCAGTAGTTCAAAATATTCAAAAAGACATTTTTATATTCCAGTGCCTAGATTGTTTTATTCTCTAGAAAGAACAAAACATTGCCCTCAAGATAAGATGGGAGAGAAAACTGGCTGACCCAATGGGCTATTGGAATGGGCTCCCAAGTGAGATTGTGAAATCCTGTTCTCTGGCTATCTCAGCTGTCTGGTATGTTAGGATAAAGATGGGAAGAGGGCACAGGAGAATGAAGATGATCTCCCAAACTCCATCCAATCCTAAAACTGTCTCATTTTCACAATGGAATTCTCACTGTTGGGTAACAGACAAACAAAAACACTTCTTATCAAGGAGACATTTTACAAATAAGAACTGTAATTCTTTGAAATTTTATTAGAATTGATGAATAAAAGATCTGTAATGCATTATTACCCTGAGTTGTAATCCGTTTTTGTAAAACGATTTTTGTTTTTATGACTGGCACAATTTTGCTATTTATACATGCTATGTAGATAGCATAGTTCTTCAGGGTCATCCACTCAGAGTGCTTTGCTGGCCTGTACATTCTTGCTAGGCAGGTATATACCTTTAGCATTGTATTCCTAAAAGTCACTGTAGTCCTGGAGTAAAGGCAAGGTTAACCCTGAAAGTAGCTCTTGTGCTTTCTCTGGGTCAGGCTGGTCAGGGGTACTCATCCTGAGTCTGTCCCTGTAGTACTCTCTACCTGTCCTTACAAAACGTGCTTACTCAGCTTTGAGTCATTGTCGTGACGGATTCCTCACTCTTCACTATTGGCTTTGTTCTTATGCCTAAGAGAACCCGTGTATTATGGTTAAGTATGGATTTTCCCAGACAGAAAATGTGCTTACATAGTCTGATAGCTGTAGGATCTTGAACAGGTTACCCAGGCTTTTATGAGTCCATGTTTTCATTAACCTGCTCACTTCCCAGGGTTTTTGAAGACAAAACACAATATAATGGGGTTTCTAATGAGTTTCACACAGATAAGATGAGAACAGTATCTACTGTTGACTTACTCTTGCATGCTCATATCCCCAAATGTGTGTTTTTAGTGAGCAGGAAGCATACACTATGGACATGTTTGGATTTATGTAAGAAATAGGTATGACTATCATGGGTGACTTCTGTTAGACAATTAATTTTTAACTTACAACTTAGTCACTGTTATATTGCTGTGAAGAGACACCATGACCAAGGCAACCCTTATAAAATGGAAGCACTTAACTGGGGACTTACTTACAGCTTCAGAGGTTTATTAGCCTGCTATCATCATGGTTAGAGCATGGTGGCACCCATGGTGCTGGAACAGTAGCCGAGAATTGCATCCTAATCCACAGGCCACGAGAGAGATTGGGCCTGGCATGGGTTCAAGTCCAATCTCAGTGATACACTTTTTACAACAAGGCCATACCTACTCCAAGAAGGCCACACCTCTTAATACTGAGAGTCTCATGTATATATAATGGTTTTGATCAAGTCCATCCCCATTCCCTCTCTTCCAATCTCTTCAACCATGGCTATCCCCTCCTCGTTTCACATGCTTCTCCATCTCATTTAAATCCCTGGATTCCAGGTAATACTGACTGTGTGTCCGTCTGTGTAGACCCATTTACTGGAGCACGATTAGCCCCTCCTGGGCCCCATTCTGGAAGAAAACCCGAGTCTTCCTCTCCCAGCAGCCATCAATTGTCAATAGCTCCTCAGCTGTGAGTAGGATTTCCTACCTCCCTCTTCCATTTTAATCATAATTATTGTCATTACTTTATTTTAGTAAAAAGATGATACTTCTACCTAAACCCAGTCCTCTCTGCCTTCTGGAAGATATGCATAACTCCCGTAACATCATGTGTTTCCATGTGACCGCTCTAAAGTTAGTACCTTATGCTTTTGTGGGGAATGCAGTCTCCTGTGCTGTCAGGTGACTCAAGTCCTTTCCAGAGAGACATAATGACTGTACTGTGCACCGTGCCTTTATGAGGCCATGTAAAGTCTGCTCCTTGTGTTTTTCCGTGACTGTACTGTAAGGAGGTTTTAAAATGGGTTTTGTTTTCAAGTTAGGGGTAGTTTCCTTGTAGAAACTATTGCTATTCATTAAGGTTGATAAGTGAAATAATTACAGGCCTATTGCATTTTAACGTCTTAAAGAACATTACAAACAGATGCTAAGTGAGCCACTCATTTGTCTACTTGCTCTTGATCTATTTCCTGATCTGGCCTCCACTCATTCTGACTATAGAGTTCCCTGGGGAATGGGTCTGGGTCAATTTGGAGCAGGTTTGTTGGGGAGATGGAGGATGGAATCCTGGGTATAACCTTCTTGTTTGCTTGGATTAGAGGGAGAACTTGGCATTGGGCATTGCAGTTCTCCTTTATGAGGGCCATCCCTCCCTTCCTTGCCCCAGCTTTCTTTGAGTGGCTAAGGCATGGAACCACTTCTTAGTAGTGCACCAGTTGGCTCTCCTGCTTGGCACCTCACCCCTTCCTTTTTTTCCCTGGATTTACAGGAGCGGCAGCTTACATCTGTTGATACATTTGTCACACAGACTCAACTTCTGTTTGGTTATAAACATCTGTGAAGTATATGAGGCTTATCTGCCATGGATACTGGTATTCACATTAGGCTATTTAAGAATTTAAATAGGTGGGCAGAAACCATTGCATTTTTTGTTATTTGTGGTAGGTACACAGTAGGCAATGAAGAAACTTCTCAAGGCTTCTTTCTCTGGATGCGTTGACTAGTGCTTTATTTCTTAGTTTTTAGGTGCTTTAGACAAAATTATTTCCTTTTCAAGACTCTTGTTCACTCTCTGTTACTGAACATTGGCGTAACTACACTCCTTAGTTGATGGATAAAAAAGACAGAGGAAAGAGAACACAGAGACTGCACTACCCTATTAGTTCAGACACTGTACTGGAACAGCAGACAGTTCTGAGTTTTCTTTAACACTAATGGCAGAAAGGTGAGCTCTTACCAAAAAGAGATGGGAGTTTTGCTAATTTTATGTTAAGGCTATGAGATGTCTTTTCCTCCGTCCCTAATTTCCATTTCCTCATTTATGAAATTTATGAAGAGATCTATCAAAATATTGCTTTACATTATTAAATGTTATCAATTAACAATTGTTCAGGATGTTCTCTCTCTCTCTCTCTCTCTCTCTCTCTCTCTCTCTCTCTCTCTCTCTCTCTCTCTCTCTCTCTCTCTCTCTCTCTCTCTCTCTCTCTGTGTAAGTCATAAACAAACACAATTCCAGAAGCAATGGCCAAGAACGCCAGGTTCCTGTTTACTGTTCCTTGCTTTCTTTATATCGTACCAGGGACTGATTGCTTGCACTCCCTGCTCCAGACAATACTTTGATTGCTTCCTGTTCCTTTAAGCTCCTTTGAGAGGCACAGTCTGAGTCACAGGATGACTCAGCCTGAGGAGGATTAATTCATTCCCTTCATTTAATACTGCTATTTTTAATAGAAGCAATGCTGTTGGGAGATAAAAAGTCAGAGTATCACATGTATACTCAAGATGTTCAAGGGATATCTATAGCTGAGGCACACACTTTTGCACTAAAGAGAAAGCCACAATTACAGCAATATTCTCCCAAGTCTCGGTGATGGACATTTTCAGCCAGGATCTTTTCGACCCTCACATAAATTTATGGTTTTGAGATGAATGTCTTGAAAAGAAAACAAAGTTCTACTAACTCTGGCAGAGACTCCATGTTTCTTGGACATATTCTGTAAACATTCTTATGAAAATTATTTTTTTAAAAAAACACGTTTAAAAATTACCAAATAAACAAGTCTAGTGTTAATGTCTACCTTTTAGTTTTTGTTAATCTCTTTCTCTTTTCATTTGAGAAACTGTAATGGTTGAATGAGAAACGGTCCCCACAGTCTGGTACATTTGAATGATTGGTCCCTAGCTGGTGGTGCTGTTTGGGGAGGCTTAGGTGATGTGACTTTGTTGGTGGCACTGGAGCTGACTTCAGAACTTCTAGACTCACAACGTTCTGAATTTGTGCTCAGCTTCCTAGTTACGGTTTCATATGTGAGCTATCAGTTTGCTGTGGCACTAGAGCTGACTTCAGAACTTCTAGACTCACAGCGTTCTGAATTTGTGCTCAGCTTCCTAGTCACGGTTTCATATGTGAGCTCCCCGTTTGCTGCTCCAGTCACCATGCCTGCCTGCTGTCACACTTCTCCATTGTGATGGTGACAGACTCTTATCACTCTGGAATTGTGACCCTAAATGAACCCTCCCTTCTGTAGGTTGCCTTGGTCGTGGTGTTTATCACAGTGGTAGAATAGTGACTAAGACAGGAGCTTATCTGGGGAGAATCTTTCCAGAAGGCCAATGGTGGTCTTACACTGGATTAAAAGTTTAGAAGTTTAACTCATTTCAAGAAGCATTTGATTATTATTTACATGGTGCTAGGAATTTGGAATACAAGACAAAGCAACTTCTCAAGACAGTGATTTCTTGTATTTTAGCATTTATCACCTCAGGACGCTCTGATACAGCAGATCTGAGTTGCAGATCAAAAACATACTTATGTGAAGGCTTCCTACATTAGCTTTATGCAGTCAGGCTGGGGGATTTTAAACATATATAATTAAACATCCCACTAAAACTTGACTTTTCTGGTTAAGAGTTCACAAGGCTACACAAGGAGTGGTGTTGCTGGGGATGAATACATGTCCTAAAGTCCATGGACAAAGGTGGGACTCAGAAGCTCCCACCTGAGCAGCACTGGGGACCACAAGTAGGAATATAAAAGGAGCAACAAAGGATGGAGTGGAGATTTTCAATTCCTGTCTTACCTGTCTGTGTTTTTATTAGAACCTCAGACAGGGCAGTTTATGAAGAGCCACGAATTTGTCTTCCCATAGTTTTGGAGATAGGATCAAGCTGTTGACATCTCAATTCTTATTATTTCCACTTTCACAAAGATACCTTGAAGGTGACCCCCTCTGCAGGAGGGAGGTACTGCTCCTCCCATGGCAGAAGAGGGAAGAGAGAAACAAACCCTTTGTGTCATGGCATCTATCCATTCCTGAGGACAAAGTTCTGAATATGCAACACATGAGTTTTGAAGGGGACAAGACATCTAGACCTTAGCAAATGCCAATGTGTAGAAGCAGAAGAGGCATGCAAGAGCACGATTTACCCATGCACCCAACACACTTTAGCTAGATGTCAACTAAAGAACGATTTACCCATGCACCCAACACATTTTGGCCCACACTAGAGGTGGCAGGGGTGATGAATTTCATATCAAAGGTTACCTGGCTACATACAAACTTAATCAGCATAAGGGAACTACTGTTCTTTTGTGACAACCTTAGAAAATTAATAAGGGGTAATGTCGCATAGGGAAAATGATACTGTATAGTCTCTATGTGTCTTCAACACTACTTTAAAATTATTGTCCCAGAGAGTCAATGTGTTTTAATATTTTGTCCTCTAATTATTACCTTTAAAGATGAGCCCAGAATGGAACAAATCCTTGGATAGATTAAAAAGTAATGAGTCACATTAAACACAATGGGGGCCAGGGAGGTGGCTCATCGGACATCTCCAGTTTGATATCCTTAGGACCCACATGGTGGAGGAGAGAACTGAGTCATATGTGCTGTTCACTGACCTCTGTACATGTGCTATCACACGTACACACATACACACATGCACACACTCTCTCACACACACACACACAAATAAGCAAATGTAATAAAAAATTAAAAAGCAAAGGCCTGCAGTTAATGGTACCTCACTTATGCTCACAGCTGCATGAGAATCTCTTTGATGTCTCCCAGGCTTAAGGACAGAATGGTCCCTTCCTTTGCTTCTGAACTATCCCATGAACATAAATTTGTCATTTTGAAGATAAAAACAAGTGACCAGGGAGCACATTTGTTGGTGATTTAAACTACAGCCCAGGAGATATTGGGATTATATGTAGGGATGTGGGATCATGGGAGAAATTTGAATTTTAGTGACACGGCACAATTTCCTCGGAGTAATTTTGGATTGTGAGCAAACAAGCAATAAACATTTATCAAAGAAGCAAGTGTGTCTGGCTCTCCCATAGAAAATGACTTATCTTTTGACTTGCATTTGGAAGTAACTGATTTTTTGTTTCCTGCCCATTGTTCGCTCACTCGTTAGTTTGATCCATTTCTCCTGACTATTGCTTAGGCTTCATCCTCACTGTGAGTTATTGCCCATCCCCTCTCATTTTTCATGTTCTGCAGTTTGAGTTCTTTCCTGATCACAGATGCTTTTTTTAAAATCACATTTTTAAGCAAGAGAAAAATGAATGGTGAAGAAACAACTGGCTCCTGAGAGGACTAATGACAGCGCTGAGCTGATGGCACATTAGAGTTACTGGCTCACACCCGTGTACAGTTATCTCCTGAGATACCATGTGGTATTTACTGCACAAATGAATGAAACGCGTGGATTCTTTTTGCTGTTGAACTTAAGTGGTTCCGTGCCTATATACTGATCCATATTATCTCTCTTTGGAATTTTCTCTTCAGATTCTTTGCCATTTTACTCATTTGGTGTTACAAAATTATAAAACATTAGCCAGGCAGTGGTGGCATACGCCTTTAATTCCAACCTTTGGGAGGAAAAGGCAGGTGGATCTCTGTGAGTTCAAAGCCAGCCAGGTCTACAGAGTGAGTTCCAGGACAGTCAGGGCTACACAGAGCAACCCTATCTCATAAAACAAAAACAACACAACAAAACAACCCCCAAACCTTAAAATATGATAAAACATTCATGCCCATATACAAAACATGTTTATATATAGTTCAACAAATGTCAAAATACTTTAAAACTTATGATTTACTATTATGTTATTCAAGTTGTAGAACTAATTTCATATAAAAGAAAACTATTTAAACCCATAAGACCTTTATTAGAGATTTAGAGATTACTAGCATTTTCTTAATTTGAAAAATATTACTTAAAGCAGTAAATTTAGTAATTTATTATTTTTTCCAACTAAATCAGCCAGTATGTTTACTTACAAGAAATTCATTCTGGCTTTTTGATAGGAAAAACAATTTTTAAATGGCTATTAGTAAGTAATAGCATTGCCAACAGATTTGGAAAAGAGCGTGGGGTCTGGGCAAGAAGTGTAGGCCAATGCCTTGCTGTAACCCATCCCTTCTCCAGGGCGCTTCCTGGAGTTCTGGGCACACACTCCCACAGTTGACAGGTCTGGCCTAGACTGATAATCTAGCTTTTGGAGCTCAAGGCAATTATCTTGGTGGAACTACAACTATGTCAGAGAGAATTTTACACATTTGCTTCTCCTTTACTACCTGGTATTTGATCCAAAATCTGGGTCAACTATATCAGATGCTAGTGTGCAGTGTAACTCAACAGAATTTGAGAAAAGTAATTCCTGCAATCACAACAGTAGAAGGCAGGATTTTCCCTGCAAAATGTATAGTGAATTCTTCAAACATGGGAATAGGTTTCTGAGGTCAAACATATACTTTTCTTTCTTAAAATGGTGGATTGTCATAGAGCACTGCAACAACACATATTACCTTGTTTTAAATTTTAAAATACAATCTGTAGTATGAGTGATAACTTTGAATTAATTTTGTGCCTCCTCTTAGCTGTGCGACCTTAAACAAATTAATTAACATCATTCCTACTCTGAAGTATCTGTAAATTAGAAATATCAAATGTCTATTTTGTCACAAAAATTACTATTAAAATAAGAGTGGAATTGCATTGAATTTCTCTCCATTTAGTTTGAAGTTAGCTGTTGGTTTACTGTATATTGCTTTCTCCTGAGGGGAATGGGAGCATGGGGGGAGGTGAGAAGGAGTTGGAAGAAAGAAAGGGGTTGAACAGGAGGGGAGAGGAGGACATGAGGGGGCAAGAAGGTTGAGTCTGGGGAAGAATAGAGGAGAGCAGGATGAGAGATATCATAATAGAGGGAGCCGCTATAGGTTTGAGGAGAGATCTGGCACTAGTGAGATTTCCAGAGATCTACAAGGATGACACCAACTGGCAATCTAGCCAATAGTGGAGATGCTACTTTAAATGTCCTTCCTCGTTAATGAGATTGGTGACTACCTTGCATGCCATCCTAGAGCCTCCATCCAGTGGCTGATGGAAGCAGAAGCAGACACCCACAGCTAAACACTGAATTGGACTCCTGGAAACCAGTTGCAGAGAAGGAGGAGTGATGAGCAAAGGGGTCAAGACTGGGCTGGTGAAACCCATAGAAACAGGTGATCTGAACAAGGGGGAGCTCATGGAATACAGACTGATAGCTGAGAGGCCAGCATGGAACTGATCCAGATCCCCTGAATGTGAGTGTCAGTGAGGAGGTCTCGGCAATTTATGGGGCCTGGTGTAGTAAATCAGAATCTATCCCTGGCATATGAATGGACTTTAGGAGCCCATACCACAAGGAGGGATGCTCTCTTAGCCTGGACACATGGGGGAGGACCTAGCCCCTGCCCTGGGATGATATAATAGACTTTGGAGATCCCCCATGAAGGGCCTCATCCTCCCTGGAGAGTGGAGTTGGGATTGGGTGGTGGGTTTGAGGGGGTTAGGGAGATGGGGGAGGAGGGGAGTGAGAGGGAACTGGGATTGACATGTGAAGCAAGCTTGTTTCTAATTTAAATAATTAAAAAACCAGGTTATAAAAAATGAGAGTGAAGTATATGGAATGGTTACCCGCAGAGTAAGTTCTTGGTAAATGTTATTAGAATTGGTCACAGTTATAATAGGGTCTAGTTCATTTAGCTACAGTTGTCTCCAGTCCCCTATATTGAACTCTGATAGGTCAGTGAAAGATGCAGTTCTCATTATCAGAAACGGGAGCCATCTCCATGCCAGTTGATGTTAGAATCAAAACTCCACTTCTTTCACAATAATTGAAGATCTGGGTGCAGAAGAGATGGCTCATAGGTTAAGAGCACTGGCTGCTCTTCCCGAGGAAGCAGGTTCAACTCCCAGCACTGATGTGGCAGCTTACTACTGTCTGTAACTCCAGCCCCAGAAGTTCTGACACTTTCACATAGGTACATATGCAGGCAAAACACCAGTACACATAAAATGAAAACAAATCATTTACAAAAGTCCTGAATAGGACTCTCATGACAAAGGGGACATTTTGAGTGTACAGGAAGATGAGATGCATATTGTCTTAGTTACTTTTCTGGGTGCTGTGACCAATACCTGACAGAGGGGAGGATTCCTTGACTCACAATTTAGGGTGTTGTCTTTTCTCATGGGGAAGGCATACTAGCAGAAGCCTGAGATAGCAGAGATCAATGGATGCTGCTTTTCCCTTTTTTAATTTTGTCTTAATCTTCAGCCCAAGGAATGCTGGTGTACCTTGTTAGGGCACATCTTCTGATTTCAACTAACCTCATCCTGAAATCCCCTCATAGATATGTTCAGAGATTTGTTTCCATTCCAATTTCCAGTCCAGTTGACAATCACTACTAAACCTGAGATACATCGTTCTGTGCGTGGAATATTTTTAATCATGTAACTTTCAAACACATAAAAAATTTTAACATTTGGTTGTCTTACTTTTATGTATGAAGATTGACCAATGTGTCATGTGATAACGGTCTAATATGTCTGTTAAAAATTCCTGATGTTCACTTTTGTATAATCGTTGTATCCACTGGTGATCTTTTCTTTGCTAAAATTTTAATTTCATCAGGTGTTACAAAATGATACTTTTCTAAGGCTGTTATTCCTTAGCACATTTGTGGGTTGGATTTCTTTTATCTTTTACAGTTATTTGTCTATTCTCAAATATAGGAAAGCCAGGATAAAGATGAAATAAATGCTCAGTATATAGACCTTGTCAAGAGGTGCCATGGATATTCAGGTGTGTAGTAACACTGTCAGGAGAAGTCACAAGTATCTGGGATATACAAACACCATCAGGAGCCACCCACAGGTATCCAAGGGTATACTAATTAGATCACAAGTGCAGTGACTTCATGCTCCTTTGTTTCCTAGAACAGTGTTTACAAAGCCATTTTTGAATCTTCAAAAGTGGTTTAAAATATTATTACACAATCTAAATCCTGATAAGACCTCAAATATTCTGAGATCCTGGTAAGGCATTACCCATTTTGGTTAAAATTATTTGTATTAGTTTAGAATACTACTATACATGTATTCTTTATATGACACCTTCCATACTGATCATGGAGATCACTAAACTTTAGGACAGCTGTTAATAAAGTGGGAAGGTTCAGCATGCCTTAAGAGTTGGCATGACAGCTGGGCATGGTGGCACATGCCTTTAGGGTGAGCACTTGAAAGGCAGAGGGAGGAGGATCTTTGATTTGAGGCCAGCATGGTCTATCTAGACAGTTCCAGGACAGCTAGGGCTATACAGAGAAACCCTGTCTCAGAAAATAAAAAGAAAAATAGAAACCAAAACCCGGTCCCAGTAGTACATTTTCAAAATAAGAGTGGTACTGTTTGTTCCGTGAAATGAACTTTAACTTAGCAACATGGAAAACTTCTCTGACTTCAAATGATTATGAATATTTGGTTTTGTTTGAAGGCAAGAGTTTTGAATGGCTGGATTTACTTATCCATATAAAAATAAACTACCAAATGCCACTTTCCCAGTTACAATATGCTGATGTTGTACCTGAGGACTGAGTGAGGCTTCAAATGGCTTACTCTGGATGGTTTCACTTCCTCCAAGGCAATGTGGATATCTTTGATATTATCTGCACCACTGATGACATGACATCAAGGAGTGATTCAAACACCCATTTCACTCTTAAGATCAAAGAAGCCGAGTAGACCATCACTAGGTCAAAGTGGCTTCTGATTCTTGTTAGGGATTCCTGTAGAGCCATCAAATATAATTTGTCAATCTTAGCAGCTCCCCGGGAAAAACCTCCTTTGGCATGTTGGCTAAAAGCCACTCCTGATATTTCTGTAGTTGGGTTTGAATCAGGTTTGCCTCTCATGCCCATGGCCAAAATCATTGGTCAACTAAGCCAGCTATGAATGAATATCACCCTTTCAAATTATTCTGAGTGAGTCTTTGTTTTTCTCTTTTCCTCTGGAGTTGGATCAAGTACATTGACGTGTCTCCTGGAATGCTAGTGTGTATCCATATACTAGGAAAAAAAAGACCTAAGCTCTTACTCTATTTCCTTCAGTTTTAGTTTATAAATCTCTCAAAAAGGTGGCAATTCCAGTCTTTGGCTGAGATGAAGTTGAACAGTCACAGCATCAGAAAAGATTTCTTTCATGGTGGTTGGCCAAGTCTTTAATGCACATAGGACAACCTGCATGGTAGAACATTCCAGCATCTCTGGATACTTCTCCCTTCACCAAGGCTACAGAACTTGGATTGCCAAACATTGCAGGTGCTCCATCTTCCTAGAGAATACCAGCGTTTTCTTTCAGGTCAAGTTTTTCTTGGCAAGAAAACCATGTTGACAGCCCTTGGAGTTTCTAAAAGGGGCTCCCATAATAGGAATTCTTATAAGAGTCACTTGGTTTTAGGACTGTAAGTTGTTTTATTTGGTGGAGTGTTGAATGAAAATGATTTTAAGACCATTATTCCATTTGAGACAGAAGAAATGATCCTAAGAACAGTGTGGATAGTTATTGATATTTTTTGACTGATTTTTGTATTGAGAGGTAGATTTTTATAGTGACAGATATTTGGTTTTAATTCTTTGGTTCACAGGGTAAGTGTCAACCTTTTCTAATGCTCTCATGGGCCTTTGTCTTGTCTGGTGTGACTGGGAACCTACTAAGTTTGCTTTAAGATGAGCTTTGGCTACTGGGGCAAAGTGATGCTACAGGGTACCAGTAGCTTTTTCAAATCAATTCTCTACTTAATAATAGTGAAAATCCCCTCTGCCCTTAATGCTTTTAGAAGGAGATCATAGACAGTTGTTAGGTTGTCTGGATAGGTGACACCACTTACTGCAAATGAACTGATGAGTGGACCAACCTTGTACCCTGTCCTTTCTCTTTCATATCTCCTCCCCTCATTCCCTTTCTAGCCTTCTTCCTGTTTTGTGTTTGTTTGGTTTTAATTTTAGATGTGTGGATGTTTGGCCTGCATGTATATTTATGCACACGAATGCCTGCTACTCACAGAAGCCAGAAGAGAATGACTGGTACCCTGTAGCATCACTTTGCCCCAGTAGCCAAACCTCATCTTAAAGCAAACTTAGTAGGTTCCCAGTCACACAAGACAGGACAAAGGCCCATGAGAGCATTAGAAAAGGTTGACACTTACCCTGTGAACCAAAGAATTAAAACCAAATATCTGTCACTATAACCAGGCTCACAGATGGCTATGGGCCTCCATGTGGGTACTGGGAATTGAACCTAGGTCCTCTGGAAGAGCAGCAATTGCTCTTAACTGCTGGTCCATTTCTGTTCCTTTCCTGTTTTAGTCTCACATCATCATCATCATCATCATCATCAATTTGACCACACTAATAGTTAACATTTTGTCAATTCTCTATCAACCCTTTGGGTTAGGTACTGTTGTTCTTATTTTACACAGAAGAAAAACAATTACTATGATTCAAGAACTTAACAAATCATCCCAGAAGTGGCCGGTGACGCCATATTCCAATCCAAATACTCAGGCTGCTAATTGCTCTAAAAATAGCTTGCCATGCATGCTGCCATTCATTATCTAAGTAGCAAAGTCTTAGTATGTTTTTATATTAAAGTCTTTCCCCTCAAAACAGTTTTAAATAACAGCAAGAGAAAACCATTTTTTTCATTTTGTTAAGGGTCTCCCAGGGACCACAGATTAAAATTTTATGCTATAATATTTTCTCCCCTAGCCACCCCCCCAGAATGGTCTTCCTTGTTTTTTGGTAGCTGCAGAGGCACTGAAAACAGACACTGGGAGTAATAGGTTTTGACTTCCAAAAACCATGATTGATTGCAAATACATTCCCACTGTTTGCCATGGGTATTTTTTTACTATTGTATTTCTGCCATTCTAGATTCCTCTGTAAATGCTTCATTTAAAGAAAGGCAGCTGTAGCATTTCTAGAGAGAACTCAGTGGTGTCTGCTCTAGAGGGAGGGACTGTGAGACCTGTTTTATAAGCACAGATGTCTGTAACTGTCTAGGAGGAAACCCAAATATATCTTCACAACTCTTGAATTTTTATCATACTTTCCGCAGCTGAGCCGACACAGTCTGGAATAGAAGCCTTGTAAACAAGCGGCATTCTCTGGAAACCCATCTGTCTCGTTGAGGCAGTGACAGTGTGCTTCAGTTTAGGGCCACTTTATTAAATTGAGTTAATGCCCATAAATAAATGGCTTTTTGGGGAGACACAAACACTCCCTACCACTTGAACTTTCACAATGAGCGAGTGCCAAGGCTGATAAAGGCTCCGCATGAGTTTCAGTGTAGCAGAGCTCCCCTTTTGAAAATGGCATCTGTCATGTCTGGTATTCAGGCTGAAGGGGCACTTCTTTTGAAATTGAGTTTTTATAGTTGGGGGCCATAAAACCAAAATGAGTAAAAAGTCCAAACTAAAGTGTCAGTTTTGTCACATTCCTGCTTCAGCTGGACATTTCCACAAAGTCTGCAGCCACTCTTCTAGCAAATCCTGTTGTCCCACGCTTTCTCTACCTGGAGCCCCCACCATTTCTGAGTTTCTTCCCACCACCAAGTCCAACACTTGGACTAAGTCACTCCACAATGTTTCCAATTAAAAGAACAGAGGTGATTGGAGATGGTCATCCTTCCAGCAAAGAGTTTTGTGTTGCAGAATTATACTGGTATAAAGAATGGAAGTAAGTTGTTTTGTCTTTTTGGTCTGAAACTTGCTAAAATCTTCATATCTAATTTAAAATAGAATCCAATATTCTTGAATATTCTTGGCCACATAGATGTGACTTTTGCCCCAGATCCTCTCTAGATTAGTCTCCCTAACACGGGAACACTGAGGCATGCAAACACTCTTTCCTCACTCCCCAGGTGGCTGGCTTAGCAACTTTCATGTGTTCTTTTTATTCACAATTGTGGAGGTGTTTGTTGAAAGTGTGTGGAATTATGAAGAGGTGTTGGAAATATGTGAAGGTGTGGGGAGGTGGATGGAGATGTGAGGAGGTGTATGAAGGTGTGTGGAGATATTGGAGGTGTGGGGAGGTGTTGGAGGTGTGTGGAAGTGTGTGAATGTGTGTAAACATGTTGGAGGTGTGCGGGGAGGTATTGGATGTGTTTAAGTATTGTAGGTATGTACAAGTGTGTGGAGGTGTGTGGAGGGTGGTGGAGATGTTGGATGTTTGTGAAGATGTGTGGATGTTTGTGGAGATGTTGGAGGTATGGGAGGTGTTGGAGATGTGTGGATGAGTGATGAGATGTATGGAGGTGTGGGAGATGTGTGTAGGTGTTGTGAGCATGTGGAGGTGTTGTAGGTTTGTGGAGGTGTTGGAGGTGTATGAAGGTGTTAGACTGTGCGTAGGTGTTGTAGATGTATAGAGATGTTTAAGTAGGTCCGTGTATGTGTGTTGGAGGTTTGTGTAGGTGTTGGAGGATTGTGTAGGTGTTGGAGGATTGTGAAGTTGTTGGAGGAGAATGGAGGTTTGTGTCGGTATGTGAAAGTGTGTACAGGTGTGTGGAGGTGTATGGAGATAGCTTGGTTTGTGGCTGGAACATGGGTTTGCCCATGTTTTTCCTGTTTCCCTAGTGCATAGTCATTTTTATGGCAGATAGTAGGGACATTGGATACAAACTGAGATGTGCTAAGCACCTTATAGCTTCTGCTTGGCTGACTAACACTTCATTATATCACAGGTCCCTCCTTGGTTTAGCCAATTATTGTAATTCATGTAGACTTATAGGAAATCTTGACATCAGATAATGTGATTCCTCATGCTATGAAGTGCTGTGGTGGTTTGAAAGAAAATGGTGCTATTGGGAAGTGTGGCTTTGTTGGAGGAAGTGTGTCACTGTGGAGGTGGGCTTTGAGGTCTCATATATTCTCAAGCCACACCCAGGGTCTCATTTCCTTTTGACTGCCTATCACGATGTACGACTCTCAGCTCCAACAACATGTCTGTCTGCACACCACCATGTCACACCATGATGATAATGTAGTAAACCTCTGAAAATGTAAGCCACCCCAGTGAATAAGAATTGCAGTGGTCATAATGTCTCTTCACAGCAATAGAAACCCTAACTAAGACAATTGCTATTATGAAATAAAAGGATCATAGGTATTGACATGGATGTAGAGAAATTAGAATCTGTATATCCATTCTGTTGGTAGGGAAGTAAGATGAAATAAACAGTTTGGGAAAGATTATGGGATATCTTCAAAATTAGAAATACCAAAAGACTTAGCAATCTTATCCCTACATATATGTCTGAAAAATTGAAATTAGAGGTTGGACAGATGGCTCAGTGGATAAAGGTACATGCCACCACACCTAAGGACCTGAATTTTATCCCCAAGTGTGCATGTGTACACAATGCATGTGCAACACACACACACACACACACACACACACACACACACACACACACACAGAAATGTAAGAAAGAAATGAAATCAGTACCTGGAAGAGATACTGTCCTTTCATGTTCATTCTTATATTATTTGTTATAACCAAGACATGAAACTACCCCAGTGTTGACTGGTACACAAATAGATAAGAAACCTGAAGTGTACACTCACAATCATATATTATTCAGCCTTAGCATCTTACCTTAATTAAAATCCACAGTAAATCATTTTTGGATATTCACTTTTGGAGTCCATGTGTGAACAAGGATTTTTTTCAAACTCAGTCCTCATGAAAACATAGATGTGACGCTGTTTCAAGACTGGATTGAGTTGCAGAGCTTCTGGGAGTGATGGGAGGGAGTGGGTAGAATGACTCTCATTCTCATGTAACCTAGGCTTCTCTCCAACTTACTGTAGAGCTGAAAACAACTTCAAAGTCTTGCTCCTCTTGCCACAACCACCCGCATTTGGAGATGACAGGCATGACCCACCAGACCTAACTTTTTTCTCAGTCTTGCTGCCCCAGCTCATACCTAGAGGTCTATTCTCGGCCTCCAACTTAGTAACTTGCCTTGTGTGTCAATGGTGCAATGTTTTCTTCCATAGCTCTGTATGTATTTTGCTGGGACTTTGGTGTAAGAGCTGTTAAGGAAATGCCTTTGCTAAACTCCCCAAATACCTCTGTCAGCTCTCTGTTGCTGTGTGTTGTGTGTCAGATTGCATCATACTTCTTCACGTGCTGCTCTCTCTATTGTTACACAGCATTACCTCCCCGTTCATTCTCTTCCCTGCATTCTTGAGAAAGGAAAGAACTACTTTCTTGCTTCTATTTTTGAAAAAGTGATGAACAAGACTACTCCAAATATGTCCTATCTGACTTCTGTGCATACCAGAAGCTTCATGCTGACCATTTATAAACCACCAGGAAGGCCCATTGTAGACCCATACTGTTTCTGTGATACAGGATGAGCTCTTTTTAAAGAAAGTAAATACATTTATGCAGGGCACTGTGGAAAGAGTATCAGGCATGGCAGTAGCAGGAGAAATACCTGTCAAGGGTGAGTTTTTATAATCTGAAGAAGACCTTTGGTTCCTAGCGTGGAAATATCAAAGGAATAATCAACCAAAGTCAGGCAGTGTCAAATGATTCTCTGTGTACTTCTGATTGATGCTATGTTTTTGCCTGACTCTGTCTTTTCTGTGACACAAGTCAGTTCAGTGTGCAATATGGAGTTAGCAGCAGCCCTTTCTCCTTTCTGTGCTGTTGTAATGGCAACCAAAGACCTGACTGTCCGCCATTATATGTCTCAGTGTCAGTTGCATTTCCTTGGGGCTGGTTAATCAAAAAGTGGTAGATCAATCCTGTTAACTAACCATCCCCGCTTGCCAACAGGATTATGGTTGGAACCAATCTTGTACTCTTTATGCCATCCTGCTTCAGAGCACCTGTCTGCATTTGCCTTTCTTGCCTTGGATCTAGTGGCTGGATGCTGCTATCTGATCATGTTAGTAAAGGTGAATTTTGGGTTGACCCCCACAGAACTGGGTATTTGTTATCCTTGTGAAATGAAAGTACCCTGGAGCTTGATGGTTACGGAACTTGGTGGTTACCTGACAACTCCTTGAAACTTCATTCTCTTGGTTGCCATGACAGCACTTACACACTGCTCAACAGTGGGATCATCTTTTCCATATCTCCTTCCTGAAACACTTGTGGTTACTGGAGTATGGGAGTGCTAATCACATCCTTTCCCAGCGTGTGTTCTGAACTGGTGGAGAAATAGACAAAGACGGCAGTTGGAGAGCAGCATGCCAGTTCCATGACGACACAGTTCCACCAGAGATTTAGCTTGAGAATTCTCTGCCTTTCTGGTATCAGGGGACTGGATGGGTTCTTCCACCCAGTCATGTCCAGTGAAGCAGGACACACCCAGGTCTTTGCTTTCAGGGTTCACCTTGCCTTTGTATGGTTGGGAGATTTGTTTTCACTTGTTTTATAAAATATGTATTTGGGCTGTGCTCTAAGCCAACTTGTCTAGAGATAAACAGTGGCTGGAACCTGGGTCACCCTTGTGCAAACTTATAAACCCATTTTATAGATTTGAAACTTCCTTGAAGAAGTTTCTGAACATATGTAACATATGATCCAGGTTTGTGGACTGTCCAGCATGCAGATATGTAAGTAATGCCCCTCTTTGCTTTTTTTAATGTTTTATTTATTTTTATTACTTTTTTTACTTTATTACTTCCCATGTCAATCCCAGCTCCCTCTCCCTCCCCTCCTCCTGCACCCCCCCACAGCCTCCCACCCTATTGCCATTTCCTTCCACATAGGGGCTATCCGGAGTCTGTCATTTCACTCAGGGCAGGGTCCAAGCCCTCCCCCAAGAGTCCAGGCTGAGAGAGCATCCCTCTTTGTTTTATGGACACACGAAGTCTTTTGTATGCCAGGGATAAATACTGATCTACTTGCCCAGGGCCCCATAGGTTGCCCAGGCCTCCTCACTGACTCTCACACTCAGGCGGTCTGGATCAGTCCCATGCTGGCCTCCCAGCTGTCGGTTTGGGGTCCAAGAGCTCCCCCTTGTTCAGATCAGCTGTCTCTGCTGGTTTTGCCAGCCCATTCTTTGCCCATTTGCTCATCGGTCCTCTCTCTCTCTGTCATTGGGTTCCATGGGTTCAGTTCAGTGTTTAGTGTGGGTGTTTGCTTCTGCTTCTCTCAGTCACTGGATGAAGGTTCTAGGATGGCATATAAGGTAGTCATCAAGTACATTATCAGGAATTGGCATTTAAGGTCATCTCTTCACTATTGCTTAGCTTGCCAGTTGGTGTCATCCTTGTAGATAGCTAGAGGTCTCACTGGTGCCAGATCTCTCTTCAAATCTATGACTCCCTCTATTATGGTATTTCTCATCCTGTTCTCTGCCTATTCTACCTGCCACTCAACCTTCCTGTTCCCCCATGACCTACTCTCTCTTCCTCTTCCTCCCCTCTTCTTCCCAGCTCCCACTCCCCCCCATCCCCTGCCATGTTTCCAATCTGTTCATGAGATCTTGCCTCTGGGGTACCATGCATATCTCTTTTAAGTTCTTTCCGAATCGGCACTTCCCTGACCCATGTTTAAAATCTGTACATGAGTGAGTACATGCCATGTTTGTCTTTTTGTGACTGAGTTACCTCACTCAGGATGGTTTCTTCTAGTGCCATCCATTTGCCTGCAAATTTCAAGATTACATTGCTTTTTTTTCTGCTGAGTAGTACTCCATTGTGTAAATGTACCACATTTTCTCTATCCACTCTTCAGTTGAGGGGCATCTAGGTTGCTTCTAGGTTCTGGCTATTACAAATACTGCTGCTATGAACACAGTGGAACAGATGTCCTTTTATGAATTTGCATCTTTTGGGTACATGCCTAAGAGTGGAGTTGCTGATGCCCCTCTTTGTGACGCAGAATGAGACAGTGGCTTTGTCCACATTTCCGGCAAGGGTCACCCCAGCCCAGTGCTGCATGTTTCTACCAAGTCTAATGTTTGGCCCCTCACAGCTTTCCTAGACAGAAAATTCTCAACAAGATTTTTATTCACAGGACATAAAATTTTGGAAAAAGATATGACCAGAAAATGATTCTATAAAATTTGTTATTTTTAGTAATGCATGTAATTATAAAAATGACACAAATAAGGTAATATATATTTATGACCATTAACACACTGTTTTAAATGTGTGTATATAAAGTGGAGTGGCTCAATGGTGTATATTAGCATTTATGATAACCCACACTTACCTTTTTCTGTGGTGAGAATACTTAAAAACATCTAGTTTTGGAAATTGTCAAGAGTGCAATACATTGTCATTAGCTACAATCACCATGTTGCAAATAGGTCTCCTTAAATTTTTCTGGAAATATACATTTTCAATATTAGAACTTAGGAAGTATACACTTAAAAAAGATTTATTTATTTGTTATGTATGCAGTGGTCTGCCTGCATGTATGCCTGCAGGCCAAAAGAGGGTACCAGATCTCATTACAGATGGTTGTAAGCCACCATGTAGTTGCTGGGAATTGAACCCAGGATATCTGGAAGATCAGCTAGTGTCCTTAACCAATGAGCCGCCTCTCCAGCCCCAGGAAGTGTACACTCTTTAAAGATGTACATGTATAAGAAGTATAATGAAGATGATGTCTTTTCATTTCTCTTACAATTATGCTGTCTTTTCTCAGGTGCCCTAATTGAGATCTTGATTTGGGAGGGTTCTTCTGAAATGTGGGAATACGTCTGGTTCTGAGTATGGTAGTCCTTCTCTAGCATTTAGTATTTCAGGGAAGTCTCACTTGAGTGTAAGGAGAATGCTTGATGGCTTCCATCTCCAAGCCTGGGCCACATGATAGCCACTGAGCTTGTAAGGCTTTGTAAACCTTAGTCTATCCATGCTTCATCCCCTACACTGGAAATGCCCATCACCAACTGAGATTCGACAATCAGCATGCAGCAAGGTAGAGAATTTCTCTGCACTGGGTCAATGAGGACTTCATGTCAGCTCAGGTCTGGCAGGCAGAACAATAGCTAGGGAATGGACCAACATTTAATGAGCTCCTCCTGTGTGTAGAGAATGACTCAAGCCCTGTGGGGGGATGCAGAATGCACGACTTCATATTTTCCCTTCTTGTCATTTGCTTGTCTTCTGATTGAACAGTCCATGGTCATTGCGCCACCGTGTCAAGAATATATACTCAGATGTGGGTTAATGCTTTAACTGCTGGGGCATGCGCGTCATCTATTCAGTCTGCAGCACCACTTGGCTTCTTGTGGTCCCTGGGATTTCCCTTCAGGTTTCATGGATGCTTTATTGGTGAGCTGTAAGAAAGCACAACACAGCTGAGTATTCCCTTGGTGGTTGGAAAGAGACCTTCAATTGGTAGAACTGGGTTTGACTTTCCAGTGCTTGACCTAAATCTGAGGTCTACATTTCCTGCTTGCAACACTGTGTTGGCTGCATGACTCTTTCCAAATTCTTTCAGAAATCTATGTTAACTAGAACGTTAATGTAGATGAGGAACCATTTGCTTATTCCTTTATATATTCAACAGAATATTTGGAGTACTGAATGTGTCCAAAGCACCAGAATTATAAAAACAAATAAGGCATGGTCCCTGACTTAGAGACACCAATAAGGGAGGGATACAGACACAGAAACTAGGAGTCGCAGGAGAGTGCAGGGTAAGAGCTAACTGGAAATCACAAAGGCAAAGGAGTCAGCTGCCTTGAAAGCTCAAGGGGAAAGTAGACATTGAATGTGTCTTAAAGAAGAGTCTGCCAGAAGGAAGGAAACCTGGGTAAAGGAGCGTGTGCTGAGTCATGTAATTACTAGCTTGTGAGGTCATTGTTTGTTTGGGAATGGTAGGTAACAAGTGTTTAACTTAGAAACTCATCAACATGGAATGGCAGTTTTCTCTCCAGCCAAGTGAGGTCCCCAGAGCAAACACTGGGAAAATGGTTTATATCTGGGGAACTATGTGAGCTAAAGACAACTTCACATGTATCCATTCTGATACATGCATATTTTCACAATAAGTTTTTTTCAAATCAAGTTCTGGTTTGAAATTACATTAAAAGGGAAAGAGCCCTTCAGTTGTAGAATGTTGACCTGGGATGGCACAGCTAGACTAGAATGATCTTGCTTTGACCATATCTTTATTTGATTTTTCTCTCCTTCCAGAATTATGCTCTGAGTGTGAGCAGCCAGACCAAAGCCTCTGGTGTGGCCAAGAATAAAGGCTGGGTGAGCCAAAAGTAAAGGGGCAAGAAATGCTAGGGGAGCCTGGTCAAGCCAGCAGCATGCTTAGCCTCATCAATCCACATGATTGCTAAGTTCTTACAAGCAGGAGATTTGGCAGCAGACGGGTGCTGTTTACTCAGAGACAAGGCTAGGAATTCTTGCAGCCATTTGCCTTCACCCGTCTCACAGATTGAGCAATGCAAGGAACAGAGGGAGCTGGGACTTCATGTTGCTTTGTCTTTCTTCTACTGTCATTTAAGTATCCCTCTTGTTCATGAGATTTCTCTCCAGTTCTGAAGTTGAAATTCTCCATGGGACTGTACAAATCCTTGAATGTTTCTTGGTGACAAACCATGAGTGCTTACTGTTCAGCGATGACTATCATATAATCTATCATAGTTATTTTGGATTGTGATTGGAGTGGCTGTACCAGCTCCTTTGTTAAAGTGTTGATTGGTATGGGAATACAGTGGTAAGAGTAGTCATCAGTTGGTTTTACTGAAGAGGTGCAATGTATCTGGAATGTCATCAGGAGACGTGTCTATATGGGATGTTTTCCATCCCTTGCAGCCTCGGAATGTCTAAGCATATTTTGTTTACCCTGTTCACTGGAAAGGAACTTGTTCATTCCCATCTCCCTAAGACACAGTGAAAAATCACTCTCAATAATTTATACCATAACCTTCAAACAAAAGACACAGTTCTGACGATTGTATCTTCAAAATTTATCCTTTGGGAACTTAATATATGCATAATGTAATTTGGTCACATTTACCATTATCACCCCCTTCCAAATTCTCCCTGAATCTCTACTGAATCCAACTAGTGCTGCCCTTTTATGCGTGGCTGTGGAGTCATCCACTGGAGGATGGTCAACCTACCAAGGACTACACCCTTAATGAAAATTGAGTCTCCTACTAGCCCCCATCAACTGTCCACAGCTGCTTAGCCCGAGGTTAGGCTTCATGAATCCCTCCCCATTCCATGCAGGAATGTTGACTGGCTCGATCTTGCTCTGGTCTTATGCAGGCAGCCACAGCTGCTGCTGAGTTCATGAGTGAACAGTCATGTCTAGAAGACATTGCTCTGCCTCAGTCCTCACAGACCACTGGCCCTTACAATCCTTCTGTTCTCCCCTCTGTTATATTCCCTGTGCCACGAGCAGGCTCTTACTCTCCGCACCTTAATCAGTCTCTATATCCACCACCTTCAATCAGTCATTATTTCTCATCTGCTCTAACAAAACTGTAAAAGAAAAATGAATCAGAGACACAGGTGCTTTGCAGGACCTATGGTCTGAACACGTGCTTTTTAGGAAGTAGAGCAGATGAGGTCCTCTATATCTGTTCTTCAGTCTTCTACAGCCGCAGTCACTGATTGTCAAAGGAATAAACTGAATTCCGGAGGTTTTAAGGACATTGCTCAAGACCCAGAGGAGCTGTAGATGCCTGAGTTTCAGTGTAGCAGACTTTCCAACATCATGTTACATATAACTTTTGACTTTGTGGGGAAAATATTACTTTTCTTGTTTGAGTTTAATTGGCCCCATATCCCAAATTCTTTATCAAAGCCAGTGTTTGTTTTGATTTTTTCTGATGAGAAATCTTCTACAAAGAGAGGGGTAAGTTCCATTGCTTACTGCTATTGTAGTTAAGATATGGAATTTTATGGCTGTACTGAGTGGTGAACTCAACTGTGCTGAGTGTCAAATTACTTGGCTGGATCTTGTATCTGATACTGGAACACAATAAACAGCCTCTGCTTTTAGACTCAGGAATTCAAGTATTTGATTTTTGTACATTAGGAGATTTTTCCCATAAGTTAGAAGTTTGGGAGAATAACACAAGAAGAGTGTCTGTTATGAGTCCCATAGAAAAGGAGTAATGAATGGAAGTAATGAAAGAATTTTGGTTGCTAAGGTCATAGGCCATGTGACAGTTACAGCTGTGGCATGCAGAAATTATTTAGCTTCTATGTCTTAGGTTTCCCATGTGAAATATGACTAGTAGTAGCACTAATATGATAGCTATTGTGAGACTTATATATATAAGCATTTTGAGCACTAAAATTTTGGGTTGGGTAGTGATAAGTCTTTCTAAGCCTCTGAACCATCTAAGAAAAATACATTTCCAATAGTGCCACTGATATGTGAGAAGTCTTCAAGAACTATAACAGGCTAGTTTGTACATTACATCCCTTAAACAAAGGAGGATTAGGGAAATCGTTGAGATGGGTCAGCAGGTACAAGTTCTTATTGCACAAGCACAGGCCTGACAACCTGAGTTCAAACCCCAGAACCCACACAACAGTGGACAATGAGGAGCAACTCTCAAAGTGGTCACCTGACCTCCACATGCATGACACACACATGTGCCCCATCATACACACATACATTGATAAATTAAAAAATTAACAGTGCATTAGAGATTACTACACTTACAAATATTATAGTGTTGTATGTTTCACCTACTGTTAATTATTCCAGGGTAAATACAAGTTGAATTTTAAAGGATGCCTATGTGACTTGACTATAATACTAATTACAAGTGGTTACTAAATGAATAATGAATGGCAGAGTTTTAAATATAGTAAATGTATTCTGAAGGAAATTTCCAGTCTCCTGAAAATTCAGATTCCTAAAAGGAAGTATTAAAACTAATAAACTTTTACAGAATTCCTGCTTTATTATTCTTTTAGCCTATGATTTTTACTGGAATGCGTACCACAAGAAATTTAGTAGGATCTCTGGGCTCATTGACTCTAGTCTTCTGCCTCAGTGCTCAAACAGGGGACACAGTTCCTATATCTCTGAGTATCCTAGAGTTAAATGGATGGTAGAGATTATAGAGAAGCCTCCACAGTATAGGAGTAAAATGGATTGGGAGTGTAGCTCAGTGGTAAGTGAGTGTTTGTATAGCAGACATAAGGCCATAAAGGATTAACTGATTTTGTGGCATATTTAAACCTTATATTGGGAATGAGGATGGACTGGCCTCTGGTAGACATTACAGACCTGGAATGGCCCTTCTGAGGCTCTCATGGTGGCTGATGCCTTCTTGCCGGGATCCATTATTGTTTCTTTTCACCTTTTGACTGCTGTTGTCAAGTGAATGTGGGGTACATGTGTAATTGTAGAGAATAAACCACTCATACCATATACTCAATAAACAATATTATCCTAGAACATGGTTTACGACTCCTTGGTAAATTTTTATGTATCAGAAAGGGAAAAAAGTTTCCTTGTTATGGTATGCAGTGACATTTTGTTTATGATCTAACAAATAAAACTTGCCTGAAGATCAGAAAAGCAAAAGCAAAGCGGCCAGTCACTTGAGATTTCTGACCTCTACCAATGCTCAGACTGCACTTTCAGACTGTGCTGCTCTTCACCAAACCTCAGACTGCATTGAGATCCTGTCTCCTCCCATTTTATATTCCTCTCTAGTGCTGGGATTAAAGGCATAGGATCCCAAGTACTGAGATCACCTTTGTGTTAGCTGTTTCTCTTTTAGACTGCATCATTTTCATGTAGCCCTTGAACTGAGATCTGTCTGCCTCTGTTTCCTGAGTGCTAGGATTAAAGGTGTGTGCCACTACTGTCTGGCCTCTATGCCCAACTAATGTGGTAGATAGCTTTGCATTCTGATCTTCAGGCAAGTTTTATTTGTTAGATCATAAACAAAATATCAACAGTATGGGACTGTAATGCGTGTGCAATTGCTGATAATAGCCTTATATGCACACAGACAATTTTTGAAAAAAATTTATTTTGGAACTTATATTTCACATTTTTTGGTTTTCATTGTGTACATGTGTATGTGCATGTGTGTGCACATACTTACTCATGCCATAGTGAACTTGGGAGGTCTGAGGACAACTTCTGGCAGTCAGTTTTCTATTTCCACTATGTGGGTTCTGGAAATTGAACTCAGGTCATCATATTTGGCAGCAAGGGCCTTTACATATGGAACCATTTCAATGCCCCCAAATAATGTGTGTGTATGTGTATTTTATTTTTGATTTAACACATGAAAAGTATTTGTTGTGATCTGTTCTACCCCTCTTATCCTCTCCTCCCCTTCCTAACCCTTAACGAAGTCTTGTCTGACCCCTCCTCCTCTCCTCCTCCCTCCCTCCTTCCTTTCCCTTCCCTTGCTCAACTTGCTTTGTGTGTTTAGGTCTTAAGCCCTTAGCTGCAGCTGCCCTATGTTCACGACTGACACATTCATGCCATATGTAGAAGAGAGTGTTTCTCTTTCCCATCTTCTGGGATTTAGTCTGCCAGTCTCTTATTCTGTGATATTCCTTGATCCTTGGAGTGCCAGGGTGGGCAGTGGATGAAAGTGAATTGTTAAAGAGGATCCTCCTGTGAGAAACTGAGAGAAAAACAGTAAAACCAAAACAAAGTCCCTTAAAACTCACGCTTATCTGCTTATTCACCGTGAAGAGATGGGGGCTGTTTTTGTTATTACTAACTGCATTTCTTTTCTCTTCTTTTTTTGTTGTTTTAGAGACAGGGTTTCTCTGTGTAGCCCTGTCTGTCCTGGAGTCTCTCTATAAACCAGAGATCTGCCTGCCTCTGTCTCCCAAGTGCTGGGATCAAAGGTGAGTGTCAACACTGTTGTTACTAGTTGAATTTCTTTCTTACATTTTCTACCTCTTTTTGAGGAAATTTGCAAACTTGTATTTTTCTAGAAATTTGTCCATTTCACTTTAACTTGTTAGCATCTTATTTTAGAATGCTATACTGTATCAGTATATATTTAATAGATATCATGCTATATATATACATATAATACACACACACACACACACACACACACATATATATATACACACACACACATAAAACTTCTTATTGCTATAAGAGTGGTAATGGTGTCCCTGCTTTCATTCCTGATATTATTGACTTGAGTCTTCTTTTTTTTTCTGGTCATTGTAAGTTTTTATTTTTTACTCATTTTTCCTCTCCATCTTTTCAGTCTTTGATAGCCCCGTTCTTATTGAATGGTCAGTTTTGTTGCCATTGAAAGTCCATGGAAAGTGCTGCTGTATTTTCCCAAATTATGTTATCCACTCGAGAAGACCTGTAGAAGATGTGCACAAAGACTTACAGTGTAGTGTCATGAAGAATATATAAAACACTTGATAATTTTTTGTTTTGTGGCCTTGTGCCCTTGTGTAACCTGAATATATGAAAATAGATGTGCTTGATTAAAGAAACAGCTAAGCAAGGACAAAATGGATTATTCCTTGTACTGTTTATAGAGGTTTTAAAATTTTATTTCTTTTGTTTTTTTGAGATTATAATGTAATTACATCAAATCCTCTTCTTCCACTCCTTCAAACCCTCCCATGTACCATACCCCTCTTTTAACTTCTAAATTGATAGCCTCTTCTTTAATTAATTGTTGTTATATACGTATATGTGTACACATATATGTTCCTAAATACATGAGTACAGCATGTTCATGTTACTTTTATGACCGATCATTTGTTATTGGATAACCAGTTGTGGTGCTCTTCCCTGGGGTGGACTATTTCTCTTGCTCTCAGCCTTCTTTGTTTGCCTGGAACTCTTTGTGTAAGATTGAGGCCTCATGGTATTTCTGCTGTCTGCTTTGGCATGTGTGGTGGTTTGATTGAGAAAGGCTGTCACAGACTCATGGATTTGAATGCTTGGTTACAGAAGTGGCACTATTTGAAAGGATTAGGGGGTGTGGCCTTATTGGAGGAAGTGTGCCACTGGGGGTGGGCTTTGGGGTTTCAAAAGCCCAATCCAGCCCTAGTGTCTCTCTTTTCCTGCTGCGTGTGGATCCAGATATAGAACTCTCAGACTACTTCTCCAGCACTCTTCTGCCCACATGCCAACATGCTTCCTGCCTGACAATAATGGACTATGCCTCTGAAACTGTAAACAGGTCTTCAATTAAATGCTTCGTTTTTATAAGAGTTGCCATGGTCATGGTGTGTCTTTTCAGCAATAGAACACTGACTAAAACAGCATGCTCGTTGGTGTCACCCTTGTTCAGCTCATGTTTAGGCAATCAAGCTGGTGAGACTTCATGGATGCAGTTTCTGACTTTACTAGGAGGCACAATTTCACAGCAAATTCCCTGATCCTCTGGCTCTTATTATCTCTCTACTCCCTCTTCTGGAGTGATTCCTGAGCCTTGGATGTAGGATTTGTATGGTAGGAAGTAGACGTTTTAAATTGCTAGACAAAACTGGAATTTTTAATTTAAGGAAATATTCTATTGATAAAAGATTCTTGCAGCTTATGAACTTACAATATGATCGTGAAGAATATTAAAATAGAAAGGAGGAAAGACAGTGCTAATAGAATGCATCAAGTAAGTATTGCATGTAACAAACTATGCCAAGACAGAGGGCTTAAAATGGTAATCATGTATTATTTTCACGAGACGGCCAGCTAACTTATCTGGGCTGATCTCACCTGCATAGTTAGTTTTATTGGTCTTGGCTACCTCCTCCCTGTCCATATTGTCTAGAGATCGGTCTCTTGCTGTCGTCCTGCTAGAACAGTCAGGGAATCTAGCAGGTTCTTGAATGATGGAAGAGATTCTGTGGGATAAACTGGAAGTAACTTGTGTTTCAGAAATAACTTTTTCTGAACCTCTTGGTTCGGAAGAAGGTATTATAACTTCCACCTTACTTTGGCCATAGGTCCCATTGCTTACAAAAATAAACTTTTACAGAATAAGGGCAACTTCAAAATTATGGTAGGAGAGTTGATGGGTCAGTAGTGTAGTCTGCCCCAGAGAATTAGTGATGAAATTAAGAGGGTGCTCCCAGCTGGTGATTTCTGCCAAATGTAAGTTGAGTTCTATTATTGTTGGAGTGGGAATAGGAAGGGCGATGTTCTGTAGATTGTACTAGTTTTGCCTTGTTGACAGAATATGTGTGCCTTAGGAAACAAGAAGTAGTGGCGGAGTTGTAGTGTACATGCTGGCTACATTAGGATTTAAAATGTCTATTGTGTACCTACTTTGAAAAAATGTTTGTATACGTGTCTGCATATGCGAGGGGGTGCTTGCCTATGCATGTCTGTATAGAGATAATTGTTAAGTGTCATTCCATCACTCTCCACCTTATTTTGGAGACAAAGTCTCTCACTGAACCTAGAGCCCACCATTTTGGCTGTGCTTTCTGCCCAGGGAGCCCATTGGTGCTGAGATAACAGGCATGCATCATCACATCCGGCTTCTGCATGGCTACTAGGGATCTGAACTCGGGTTCTCACGCTTGCGTAGCTAGCCGCTTATCCACCAGCCCATCTCCCCAGCATTTGTGCCATCTCCTTGTGTGACCATTTTTTTCGCTTCTGCATGGAGCATGTGACTTGAGCAGGTAACTACCTAAGCATTCCTAAGTCTTGGGGAGTTTGATCTCTCCTTTTCTCATGAGTTGGCCACATCAATAGGTCTTGTTTGTCTTGCAGATGGGGAGGACTCTGGGGAAGCTGCCTTGTTACTCCACAAATACCTTAAACTCTGGAATTTCCCCTCTGGGATTATTATATGTGAATGGATTCTTAGGTTTTACAATGGAAAAGCATGAAATCATACCCGGCTTGGCTGTTGCTATTATTCATTTAGCAGGTTTATTCTTTTAACAGTTAAACTTCGATCATGTTTTACTATTTGTTACATACCACTTTTTATGTATTGCATGGTTTCTGCATTTTACAGTTCACTGTTTGAAAGGGCATCAGTCTGTGAAATCAGGAGTGACTTGCCATTATTTTGCTTTTGTCCTCACTAATGTTTTGTGTATTTTTGTCTCAAAGACAATTATAGATTCGGGCGTCAGCCAAGTCAAAAGACGTATTTTACTTTCTTGCCGCTAATAGCAAACCCCAATGCTTCAACTGTACATATTTGTGTTTGGGAATGTCCACAATATACACAGCAGGCATTTCTATAAACATCAGGCACAAGCATCGAATAGATAAACAGCCACAGTGAAAAAAGATAGAATATGTTGGGACGGTAAGATGATTCAGCACACGTCCCAGAGTGTCCCATCTGTCAGCTGTGCATGGTCTTTCCCTGAAACCACAGTATATTTGGTTTAGGGTGTGGTTACTTGGGATTTTGGGTGTTGAGGTAATTACATTTGTTTGTTCTTTGTATCTGGTAAGGAAGTCTTTTGCCTTACTTCCCCTTTGATTGGGTTTGGGCGTGTAAGAACTTTGAGTTATAAATTTGACACTCAATCTAGTATTCACTGGATCCCCTCCCGACTCTCTTGTATCTTGTCTGTTTCTTTCTTCAATCCACACTCCTTTCAATCATGGACTGGACTAGCCAGCAGTACTGGGCAGTTTAATTTTGTCTTACCAGTTTCCTCTTTGTCTTTTATTATTTGTCTTTTTAATTTTCTTTGGGGAAAATGTTCTCTAACTCATCTTCCAACTGCTCTCAAAATGTTCAGTTCTGCATTCATATTTTTGGTTTCCAAGGATTGCTTTTTATTTTCTGAATTAAATGAGCCACACTGATTTTTGTTAACCATTGCTGTTACTATATATCCATTGTAGATAACTAATAGGTTTCACTGTAGTAACCTTGTCTTTACTTCACTCTCCTTCATTTTCAGAGGATGTTAATGGTAGAACTTGGCTACTTCATAGCCTCTCTCTCTCTCTCTCTCTCTCTCTCTCTCTCTCTCTCTCTTGTTGTTTGGCCTTCTGTCTTTCACATTAGAGATCCTCTTTAAAGTGTCTTGTGAATTTGACTGCTGTCCAAGACTACTGGCTGCTTTGCTGAGTATGGCAGCGATAGTTGCCCTTGTCTGGGCTCGCTCTGGGTTCCATGGTCAGGTGATCTAGCCTGACTGTTTCTAGAGACTGTTAAGTGTTTTTTAGGCTTTTTCCCTTGGGAAGGCAGAGTTTTCAGACTCTCTTGGATTATTGTCTGGAAAGATAATCCTCTTATTCAATATGTAGCATGCCCTCCATATGGTATGTCTCCACCTGATAGAAGTTTCCAGAGGAAATAAAAACCTCTAGTCTTACATATATAGAGTTGTACATGGGATCTGATTAGTTGAAGTAAAATGTGTATCTCTGACTGTACTTTGTTACCACATATTCCTGAGTGTTGGGGGTATGGGGCATGCTTTCCT
Organism: Mesocricetus auratus; assembly: GCF_017639785.1. Lineage (NCBI taxonomy): Eukaryota > Metazoa > Chordata > Mammalia > Rodentia > Cricetidae > Mesocricetus > Mesocricetus auratus. The sequence goes on along the minus strand of NW_024429190.1, from coordinate 67,013,175 downwards.
TTTAGTTATATTTCAGGAGTATATTAAAGAAGTTAGTATTTATCTACCTATTTCTGACTTTTCCTATAGACTCTTCTTCCATTCCCTTGATTCTTATGGAATTCTTATTACTTTACCATTTTTGTATGAAATTTCTTGAGCAAATATGAGTTCATCCATTATACTTAATGAGAAATCTTACAACATTTTAAAACATTGTCCTGTTTTCTATTTGGTCTTAATGACAAGAATTTATTCCTTTGACTGCACTACTTGTATTGTCATGACACCATGTGTCCATTTGCTAGGATCCCATGCTTCTGTATACATGAACAATGTGTTAGATTTGAGTGGGTAGTTCTGCCAGTGTGATTGATGGGCAGCCACTCTTAATGCTTTCATCAGTCATTTAAATGATAGCCAAGGGTCTTCAGTACACATGAAATAAATTCACTGACAGCCTTCATTGGGCAGCATTGTTACAAAGCAGAAATAAAAGAAATCCAGATGGAAGGGGAGGCATGGGATCATAAAAAGAAAACTTAATGTCCACATATATTGATTAGAGTGTATTGACTGGGCTTGAAAAGTAGAAAGAAAAAGGCTTGTACCTGGTGACATTCTAAATAGTAATTAACCACTTGTTTAATACAGTAAGACAAATTCTGCCAGTAGCAGATGGAGAAAGTGGCATTTATTGTTCTAGAATCAGCATTAGATTATGCTTATGATTTTGTTTGTGGGCCTGAGAGTTTAGAAGAATGAGAAGACCTTATAAAGTCTTCAGACAAAAACAGTGAAAATAAAGTTTTCAAACTCTGACCAGAATAAATCAGTGCAATTGCTTAATCTGGTGAAGAAAAAGCCATAAAATACATGATAACACAGGTGAAGGAGTTCTGTCTTAGAGATATAAACCATGAGCTCATCTTACTTTAAAGACTAGGTATTAGTAATATCCCAGTTTATAATCTCCTAATTTATCTTGAATGAAGGAATGTGTTTGCCCTCTGAGATAGGTAGTGTTTACTAAGATGTCCACTGAGTAGGGGCATCTGTAGACATTTGGAGATGTGTGTAGAAAAGGGACTGAACCTGCAGCTGGGAGACTCAGACTGATTTTCTAATAGTGCATTAAGTTATTGCCCAGTCTTTGTCTAAGGGCTTAGTACTCAATGCCCGGGGTCTTCCTTTTCTTTCTATGAAGCAAGGACATATCCCTGGACCCCAATTTTGGTAAAATATCATTGCGATAAGAAGTGAGATAATATTGAAAGTCACTTGGTAGAAATTATATAGTAACTCAGAAAGCTTCTTCCTGTCTACACCAAGTGGCAGAGACATTGAACAAGGGCTCTGGGAGCATGTTGCTGTGGGCCAGAGGCCCAGCTTAGCCTCTTACTCCTCAGGTATTCCCCAAAAGCTCTTTCAGATTTCTTAGATATGTTTTCTTCATCCTTTAAAAAAGTGACTTTGCCTTCATGCATGTATGTGCACTGCATGTATGTCTGGTTCCTGAAGAAGGCAGAAGAGAGTGTCAAGTCTACTGGAACTAGAATTACAGATGATTTGGAGACAGCATGTTGATGCTGGGAACTGAACCCAGGTTTTATGCAAAAGCAACAAGTGCAACAGCCACAGAGTCATCATTCCAGCCTCATTTTCTTCATTTTTAAATCAAGATAATAGCAATGATTTATAATACATAGAATTAATAAGCATAGAAATGCAATGTACTTAAAACAGGACTTGAAGCACACTAATTACTTGATATATTTGCAATCGCATTTTCTTGAATGAGAGGTATTAAAATGGCTGATGTGTCTTTGTGAGCTCAGAAATCGGAAAGGTATGCAGGCATGCTAGCAATCACTGGTGCATGTGGACCACGGTTTGGAACTGTCCTTACCTGAGGCACAGCTCCCTGTTTGGAAGCCACATGGACAAGTAGAAAGCAGCATATGTAGAGTCCTGAGCACTTAGTGCCGCTGGGTGAAAAATTAATTCAGGGTCACTAGGATAGCTCCTTGCTCTGGACTGCTTCATCCACAGCTCAGGCATTTTCAAGATTCAGCTGATGAGGCAGTTTCCTACTATGCCCCAGTAAAATAGCCTAATCTTAGTTTTGTGTTGCCTTTGAGTCAGCTTGCCCCACAATGGTGAGGGAAGTCAGGGCAGGAACTCAAGGTGAACTTGAAGCAGCAACCATACCTAGCTAGCTTTCTTATATAACCCAGTACCACCTGCACAGCAACAGAGTCTTTCTGTGACAATTAATAATCAACACCCCCGCAACTCACTCACAAGTCAGTCTGATCTAGGCAATGCCTGGTTACGAAATTCCCGCCTGGGCCCTGTCACCACTTCAGAGCCCCAAAATAACACACACAGACTCTATTAGTTACAATGCTGCTGGCCAATATTTAGGGCTTCTTATTGGCTAGCTCTGTCTTAAGTATTAGCCCATAACTACACACACACACACACACACACACACACACACACACACACACACACACATATTTCTATAAGGTCTTATCTTACCAAGAACACCAGACTCATGCTTCCTCTCCTCCTGGGATCACATGATGACTCCTTACTACATTTCTCAGAATCATCCTTCTCTTCTAGTCCCACATATCTTGTTTCCCTATTGGCCAACAGTATTTTATTCATTAACCAATAAGAGAGACATATACACAGAAGTACTTCCCCCATCATCTTCTCTTTTCTGTCTAAATAAAAAGAAAGGTTTTAACTTTAACATAGTCAAATTATATATAACAAAACAGTTATCAAGTAAGAACTATAGTTACAATATTTATTTCATTAACATTTAGCAAGATTTAAAGAAAATATTCTATCATTTATCCTATCTTTGTGAGTCTAAAGTCTTATATGTAACTTATCTTTTATTATAACTAAGAGAAACTAAAACCATGAGTATCTATATTCAACTCCATCAAAGACCACAGAAGGATAGTATATAAACTCTTGAATTGACAGACACAACTTGCTGCCTGGTCAGTCACCCAAAGTTCTTCTGTAGTGTTGGAGCATCCATCTTCAGCCCATAGGTCATAATGCCTCTGGTAGACTTCTCAGCAAAGCAGGAAATTTAAAACTGTCCCACCATTATTGGTAGCTTGACAGTCATTTCTGTGTCCTGCAGAATGTCTGGCATATTTCCTCCATGAATCAGGAACCCTTCAGGACTGTCCATTTGTTTTGTAAGTTCAGTAGTCACTTTCCTATGGGTCCTGCATGTCCAGTTTATCAATCAGTCCAGGCAAGAGCAGTTTTTTGCCCAAATGGCTATCTTGCCATGTTGAAGGCAAACTTCTCTCTCCCTAGATAGAAATATTAGGTACAAGACTTATACTTTCCAGTTTAGAACAGCTCTATGGTGATCTCTGTTATACCTTTTCCCTAGGACTGGATATGTAGTTCTTGCCATTTGCTCTTGTTGCTTCACTGGCAATAGGTCTTGAGGGTGTATATTCTTAATTTTAAGTGCATACTTGATATTTGCTATCTTTGTATATAGTTTTATATCAGGTCTAAATCTTTTTATTTACACTAAGAGGGGAGTTGTAGTGAGAGATCTTACGCCGTTTTGGGCATGGTCACAGGTGCTTACATGAGCATGTGGGATTTTGTTCTGGGGTCAGGGACAGGCTTGCCCTCTGTTGGTTCCAGTCAGGTCACAGAGAGCCATTGAGCTTGGATCCTTGTAATATTGATACTGGGTTATTGGTTTCTCATGTAAGTGATTTCTCCCCAATAAATTAACCTATATCATCCCAATCCCATGCATTGTAATTTGTACTACCACAATGCCTCATTCCAGGATTTCCTCTCAGATGACTCTGGATTTCATCAAGTTGACAATTAGAACTAAATAGGGCAATACCTGTGAGAGTTCTTTGTATTGACTTAAAACGTTTCTATTCTTTTCCTAAATTGTAAGTCCCTTGAGTGTTGACCAGAGTATTCTTCATCTTTGTATTTGCTCACAGTATGAATGTGGTAAAGGTTTGCTAACTGGCAATAGAAATGACCCTACAAGCTGACCCCTGAGACCTTTAGGTGTACACTGATTTCCTCTGTAAACCTGGCAGGGATTAAGCCTCAGTGTTTTCATTTAGGTGCTCCTATCATTTGAGGCAATATGCTTTTCCTTTTCCCTAAGCTATTCTAAGGTGCAATGGAAGCTGTTTTCATGTGCTGGCTGAGTAAAAGGATTTTGGATTACAGGTCACATGTAAATCCCACTTTGACTTTATATGTCAGTACTTGCCATTTATGTAACAACCATTTTATGTTTTGATGAGAATGTAAAGTTTAACAGAGGGATGAAACCACAACCGAGCAGTGATTTTATGTATGTGCCGAGGACTTAGGTGGACACTTATTTTGCCAGTGTGAATGTTGAGGACTGCTTTCTGCTTCCTTGTATCTATATTCCTCAAGGCTACTCTCCTCCCTTGTTTTTTTATGTGCTGTAATTGGTGTAACCACCATTGTATTGTAGTTCAAGGTAATTTTTTGGATTTTATGAAGAAAAATAATGAATGATTGAAATAATAGATTCAACCAGTATTTCATAAACATACTGCAAGATCTCACTTTCCAGTTGTGAGAGGAATGCAGAATACTTCTTAAACTGCACACAGGTAAGTATGCATTCAAAAGTTGGTGTCATGTAAAGCAGGTTTCCAGAGACAGAGAATTCAGGTACAGTGGAGTTCAGAAGAGGATGGTTCATTTTTGAGTGGAAGACATTTCAATAGAACACTCTCGGGACCAACAAATCAATAACCGAGTCAGGATTGGTCAGGGAATTAGGCTGCCTCCTTTTCTAGAGCCTATTGATTCCTGGGAAATAAAGTAATTTATGTTTTAAGTGGGAGATGTTGCCAGGAAATAGGCATGACTGCTGTATTTCCTCTATGGTTCCTCCACCTTATAAAAACCTTGAAGCCAGGGGCTTTAGACCTCCTAAACAGAGTATCTGAAGAAAAGATAAATAAAATGTAAGCAATTTTGAAACTGGGTGATAAGGGCACATGATGTTATTTAATATTGTCCATATTTTGTGGGGACCTGAAATTTCCAGAATGGCAGTCTATTTTTCAGATAGGGCACCTTGCCAAGCCTCAATATAAGGCGAGATGCTTAGTCTCACTACAACTTGATATGCCAAGTTTTTTTGATATACATGGGAGGCCTGCCCTTTTCTGAATAGAAGTGGAGGAGTGGATGGGGAGCAGAGAGGAAGAATCAGGGAGGGGCTGGGAGGAGAGGAGGGAAGGCAACAGCAGTTAGGATGTAAAATTAAAAACAATAATTAAAAGCAAGCCAAACAGCTATAGGGAGCATGAAAGTTTGCAGTGGGGATTGTACCAGGCTTGAAGCTGCCTGTGCTATTGAGAGGGAGAGATAGAACCTGCAACCTGTCCCTATATAAAGCAGCTCAAGACGGTAGAGAGCTAGCTGTGTCCCAGGTCTCCTGCACTTGGGCTGCTATGGTCAGCAGACTCATCCTTCTCAGAGTTGATGCTTGCCTGTGTGTTACACACAGCATAGAAAGTAGAGTGGGAGGCAGAGTACTTGAGGTCCAGGTTCGCCTTGCCCAGCAAGAGCACATTTTGGTGTGTGGAGTCATTGTTGGACACTCAGCAATGGGCCAGGTGCTGGACTCTGGGCATGTATTACCTCATCAGTGCCTAATTTTGCTTCCACCAAGTTGTTTTGTGGTCCAAGAAGCATAACTATGTAAATGATTAGAAAAATTGTAAACCATGTAGTGCGAAGATAAGCTTTAACATGTAGTATATAAAGAAATAACTAGCTTACTGATAGAAACTTGTCACAGCATGGCACTTCAAATATGACTGACATTCTCAAGTTTCCACATGGGCTTATTGGTAGGGCCTTATCTTCAATATTTATGTTTTTCTTCTCCATTTTCTTATTAAATAGCCCAGACTAGCCTTGAACTGAGGATCCTTCTGCCTCAGCTCACTAAGCGCTGGCGTTATACCACCATGCCTGTGTTTTTCCCTTCAAGTTTTAAGCTAGTAGGTCACTACTGGGTAAAGTATTATAGAGCATAATAAAGCATCACTACATGTGTTGGTAGTAAAGCGGACTTAACTCACTAGTTGTCTTCCAAGAATTTGCTTTACAAAATTGTAATGCATGCCTCATTTGCATGTAGTTCATATTTCCTGTCCCAGAAGCCTTGGCAATGCCTTACTCTGTGATTTTTCTTGAGTTAAAAGGAAGAAGAGGAGGCCAGCTGCGGCTTTGACACATGTAATTGCACCTTGTATTGCAGCAATAGTTATGCATGGGCTGTTTAATTTGAAAGGAATACCAGGCGCACACTATTCACATCTACTGAAAATAAAATGAGAAGAATGTCTGTCAAATGCGACAGAGTCAGATTACTAGAATTAAACAGAAGAAATTATTTTTAATATTTTGTGAACATATGGCCATTGAGCGGTGTGAGATGGAGGGCTGAGTGTATTTGCTGGAATGTTGAAAAGACACTTAAGAACTAAATCTGGCTCACTTCCACTTGGCAGTGTAAGAGAATCTGGGTGGTGTGCGCAGCAATTCCCCGTGAAATTTTTAATCCTTGCCTGGAAAAATATCGGTTGTAATGATGCGTCTCTTCAACAGAAATTGGCTGGGGAAAGGAAGGTCGTGAGTCTGGCTGGCTTGAGTCACTGATGTGAGGTGCTTATCTGAGGACATTTCTCCGAACTCCAGCAGTCAGGAATGGTGGTAGCATGGATTTGGCAAGAAGTTTATACATCTTGCTGTAAAATCTTTTGTTTGCTTTCCTAACTAGAGAGAGATAAGCATATCTTTCCGATGTCACACATGTGTGTGTAATTTAAAAGAATCTTTCTTGATGTTGGAGGAATTCAGAGACCTAGCTTCACATAACCCAGACCCCATGGAGCTGCATGTCATAGCCAAGGTCACCCTGCTCATTAGGGTGGATGTGGTTTTAGGACAGATGAGCTGTTCACAACTCAGCACATGGCAACTTTTCTTCACATCAGTCTGGTCTCAGGACATCCATATCTCCAGATGGAAGGACCTCTTCAGGTTTTTTTCTTCTACTTGAATACTGAAGTCCTTTCTAGTTTTAATATACTGCAGCCTAAAATGCAACTTGTACTTCCCCCCCTATAACTTTGAAGTTTTATTTTGAAGACAATCTGTCTTGAAAGAAATTACTTTCTTTTCATAATGGCACAGTAATTGTGTCGGGGGTGGGGAGGCTGGTGACTGATTTGGGGAAATAGAATGTAAAATGTATCAGTATCTTCTGTATTTAGACTGTAAATAGCTGATCTGTTATCACCCATAAACAAGGAAGTTAATTTGGCAGTGCTACCCAATATCTAGTAAGAATTGCTTGAAGGTAATCCTAAATAATTTATAACATGGGTATCCATTCTGGTTCTGTAGACACAGACATTGATTGTAGCTTTGATAAAAGCATTTAAACTCTAAGAGCTTTAATTTGGTTTCCTTTGTAAAATAAGAATCTTAGTTGACTTACATCTTCCTTCCAGTTCTGTGATTTTGGTCTTTTGAGATTTATACTAAAACCAGATCCTTCATTCTAGTGTAACTCATCAGGATGCTTTCCACATTATTCTAGAACAACAGATTTATTACCCCTTCCCTTTCTCGATCCACCCCTAGCTTGGCTTGGTTTTGAACTCTTAATTCTAAATTCCTCCAGTTCCCAATTGCTGGGATTATAGGTGTGCATCATTATGTCCAGTTTGGATTCCTTCATTCACTTTAGAGTGTATCAATCATATACTCACTTTTAGGACTGACATCAGACTCTTTTTAAAGGTGACAGGATATATCTGAGTGTTGTTCCTTTTCATACGTTTTATATCACTATCTTTCTTTATATATATCTTGATTTATTTCAAGAAAAAGTTTATATATCACTGAAGTTAGAGTTGTTTACCATTGTCTCCAATTCTAGAAGAGAATCCCCCTCACTGTCACAGGTACATCTCTGTCCCACACAATTTAGGAGCAACAAGAGAAGAGCATTGGATAAAACGTTATAAGCACACACACACACACATATATTAAAAAATTAAGTGAGACTCTGTCTTGATGTACAAAACAAAACAAACAATCCAACAAAGGACAAAAATGTGGAAAATGCACTTTGGCATGTGCCTTTGGGCAAGTGTATTTTCTTGAATAATGAAATATTCAAGAAACAAATTTGTGATTTCTCAGGGAGGGCTGAACCTACACAGCAAATGAGTATACTCCACCAAAAAGGGGACTTGGGTTGCCATGCTGTGGGATCTAACTGTCAGCACCATGCAGCTGTGTCCTTTTCACCTCTTTGTGATCTTGGGAAGGATTTCATAGGTTTACTTGACCAGCTATGTTCATTTTCGTAAGAGAAGCTTTTCCAGACTACCAGGTGGCTTCAAGTGCTCTTCTAGTAAAGGACTACCCTCTGAGCCAAATTGCCATCATGTTCATCAGATCAGTCATGTCTGCTTGTGCCCAGAGATGGACTTGTGGGCTGTTGACCTTCTCACAGAAAAGAAGTGGGACGGAGGGTCCTTGGACCCTCGACAGAGTGTGCATCTATGGTACATGGGCATAGACTTAGCTGAGTAATCTTCAAGGTCACCCACACTCCTGCCCATAACCCCATGCCTATTACTCTGTAAGTAAGCCAATAAAGTCATTGGTTCTTCAGGGTAAACTTGGTGGCGTTGAACTTCAGTTTGTCACTGGAACCTTAGAAGGAGTGGGGTATATTCTGTGTAGTCCCCCCATATGGCAAAAGTTCCTTCAGTTTCTTTCTTTCTTCATTTTGTGTTTCTGTTATTGCACTGACTGGATCTCCCAGCACCTCACAGAATGAGAGTGTAGAGAGCAGGCATTCTTGCCTGATCTGAACTAGATGTGGGAATGTAATCTTTCACTATTAGATATCTTGTTAGATGTAGGAGCATTAGTTTAGAAAACAACCTTATATTTTCCCTGAGAGGTCTTATTCAAATTTATTAAATGCCTTTTAGACATTGCTTCATGGGGGCTCTTTTGTTCTTTAGTCTGATGATTTAGTGGATTGCACTGGTGATTCCAAGCCTTTCATTCCCATTTGTAGCTATTATATAACTCTTGTATTAGTTCTCTTTTCCTTCCTCCTATCCTTCCTCTCCCTCATTTTCCTCTTTTCCCTCCTTTTCTCTCTTCCTTTTCCCCTTCTTCTCCTTATGCTCTTTTACTTTTTGTAGTGTAGAAGATCAAACCCAGGGCCTTTCTGTATGTTCAGTAATCACTCTATTGCCCAGCTACACCCCCAGCCCTGTTCATAACTTGAATTTGTTCACATTCTGCTAATGATGTGTTTATTTCTTTCCTTGAGACATAGTGCTGGCTGTCCTGGAACTTGCTTTGTAGACCATGCTGGACTCAAATTCCCAGAGATCCACATGCCCTTTTCTCTTGACTGCTGGGATTAAAGATGTGCAGCACTGCAATTGGCTGTTGCTAAAGACTTTTTTCTTCAATACTGAGAAACATTGGTCATGGCTTTCTTTTACTTTTCCCCTTTCCTTTTCTGAATGTTGCCTCCTTTTTGTCTTACAGTAATACTAACTTCATGAAAAAATAGTTTCTTCCTCCTGTCTATTTCTGGCAGAGATTTTTAGCTTGACTTGGGTTGATTTTTTCCCCCATAGTTGATATCATTTCTTGAAATGCTAGATAGACTTATATAGTGAAGCCATTTCAGCTTAGAAATGTGTTTGAGATGTAGGGATAGAATTCAGTAGTGTCCTTCCTTCATTCCTTCCTTCTTTCTTCGTTCCTTCCTTCATTCTTTCCTTCATTCCTTCCTTAATCTTTTTGAGGCTGGGTTTCTCTATGTATGCCTGTCCTGGTTCTTTTTGAGGCTGGGTTTCCGTATGCATGCCTGACTGTCCTGGGATTTACTATATATCCTATATCCCTTCTTGCCGCTCCTCAAACTCATGGAGACCTGCCTCTCTCTACTTCCCCAATACTGGGATTAAAGGCGTGTGCCACCATTGCCTGACTTTTTTTTTTTTGGTTTTTAAAACTATAATACAATTACCTAATTTCTCCCCTTCTCTTTGCTTTCTTCCCTCCAACTCTTCCCATGTACCTTCCTTGCTCTTTTTCAAATTTGTAGCTCCTTTTCCTTCAATTATTATGTGTATATATATGTTGTTGTATATACATATATGTACAGATGTAAACATGTAAATACAACCTGCTTGGCTGTGTAAGGTTACCTGAATGTTTATCCTGACTTTCTCCTACTTTCATGTGTTCGGCACACACTACTTGGATGCTGCCTTTTCTGATAAAATTGAGTGTTGTGAACTGACCTTGGGCTGCCTTTTGTCTCATTGTGGTCACTGGTTGTTGCACCTGTTATTTTTGTTTTGTTTTGTTTTCCTGAAATTGTTTGACTATTTTCAAGCACAGCATTTGTCCTGGTTGTAACTTTTATATTTCTCCTTCAAGTTCAGGTCTTTGCTTCAGTTATCTCAATACTTTGTCATTTATCAAAATTACAGTATTTTCTTGATCACAACATAATGTTTCTTTAAAGTCACAATACAATTTTTCCTTTAAGTCTACTTATTGATATGACAGAGCTCTCCTACTTTACTTTGACGTTTGCATACCACATCTTCTTCCGTCATTATACTTCTAACCTATGTGTTATACATTCGTCTTATACAGTGGTTCTCAACATTCCTAATGCTGTGACCCTTAAGTACAGTTCCTTATGTTGTGATAATCCCCAACCATAAATTACTTTGTTGTAGTGGGCAGTGGTGATGCACGCCTTTAATCCCAGCACTTGGAAGGCAGAGGCAGGCGGATCTCTGAGTTCGAGGCTAGCCCAGTCTTCAAAGAAAGTTCCAGGTATCCAGGGCTACATAGAGTAACCCTGTCTTGAGAACAAAGAACAAGCAAAATTATTTTGCTGATGCTTCATAACTCTAATTCTGCTACTGTTGTGAATCATAAAGTTAAGCATCTAATATGCCACCCAAGGGGGTGGTCACAACCCACAGGTTGAGAACCACTCCTCTAATACTAAATGTTCCTCTATACCCATTCAGAGCACATCTGTGATATATATTTTTCAAACTTTGGTCAAAGTGAAGCAAAGCTCATTGTGTTTGTGTGTATGTTTTGTTCACTATATTATTTCTTCTTGGTCACTGTTCTAAGACCTATTCCCTTATCATTTCCTTTGTGTTTAAATATGTCTTCTCAGTGATATAATGAAGAATATTTCTAGGTATAGAGATCCATATATCATTTGTAATTCTGGAATACAAAGAGCCATGCAAACCAAGCATAATTTATAATGTTTGGTACAAATATGTTTTGTGGCAAAATCTGACCAAATTTCACATTGAGCTATTTCTGATTTTCATTGACTCCAGTTGCCTTGGCATGTAATATGTGTACTACAGAAACATCAAGGCGTTTGTTTACAGGTTATTGACCAGGCTCTGATGGGGCTGTTGTGAAATATGTGGCTTATACCTCTCATTATTTTCTAAGACTCAAATGTTCTAAATGCTTGCACATGTCTCTGAGATCTTCATATAGTCACTTCCCAGAATGATTGCTAAATTTTGGGTTCTACTGTGAAATTGTGCTTCTATGATACCCTATGTGTTCTAAATAGAACACATGTCCACTGTTTCTGCATGCTCTTGACAACACCAGCTATTATCATGCAGCAGTCTAAAAGTTGTTTTTATTCTTTTGTACAATTATAAATAGAATCTATTAATGAACATGTCAGGACAATATAAAATAACAGAAAGCAGCCTAAGGAAAAAACATTTAAAGCTCTTAAAGATCTTTTCTGAAAGACAATAACTTTCAATATTCTGTCTTAATTTTTGAATATACTTTTAAAACACCAACATAGAATCCCGCATTATTTCATGTATTTTTATTTTCTGTTTTTCATTAATGTTATGGTCTAAGCATTTTTTTCTGTTTTAAATGCTCTTTTGGAACATGGTTTAAATAACTGTAACCATTAAAAAAATTTTTTTAGAGATACACCAACCAGGGCTGGTTGCTTAGGCCTGTTATACCATGGGGAAGAAAATGTTTTTTTTTTTTTTTTGGCTTACAGTTCAAAGGTACAGAATCCATCAATGGTAGGAGCAGGAAGCTACTGATAACATATTTACTCATCTCCAGGAAGCAGAGGCAAGAAAGAGGAAGTGGGGAATGTCTATAAACTCCCAGATCCCACCCCCAGTGGCATACTTCCTCTAATAGGGCTCCACCTCCTAAAGGTTCCATGATGTCCCCAAGCAGGACCACCATCTGGGGACCATGTGTTCAAAGCCTCTGGGAGATATTTCTCATGTGAACCACCATATTCTGCCCCTAGACCCAATAGGCTTAGGGCCTCCTCGTAAGTCAAGATTAATTTAGTCCAGTTTCAAATGTTCTCATAGTCTTTGACAGGCTCAATGTCTAAAAGTTTAATGTCTATTCTGAGACACAAGGCAGTATCTTAACTGGGATTCCTCATAAAATTTTACAAAGTCAGATTGCTTCCTGCCTCATACATCCCAATCTTTAGCTGGTTCTATATTCCCATCTTTGGCTGGTTCTGCTCCTGGTAAAGTAGCTCTTCTTGGCAGATACCTCATGACTTAAGCACTTCCAACATCTTGGAGTTTCTACTAAAACCCAGGCTTCAATTCAGTGTTATTCTGTCTTGAAATTTCCTCTAATGAATAAATCAGTCCATAACCCTTTTACTTAGCTCATGTAAGTTCCCAGGGCATGGACAGAACACAGTCAGAGTCTTAGCTAAAATACCACAGGAATAGCATTTAGCCCACTTGCTAATAGAGGACTTGTTTCCCTCTGGAATATCGCAAGCTGGACCATGTGTATACCATGGCCAGCAGAGTATTTGTCTATGTGAGGTAAGAAGGAAGCCTGGTTCAGTACAACTCAGTAGCTGGTGTTGGTTCAAACCACCTAAAACTGGGTGGTTTACTTTAGGCATATTTAAGTACAGCACAATTTGGAAAAAAAATTCCTGCTGATAATTTACTGTCCTCTGTGTACAAAAAAGCTTAAGGCATGACCACATAGAAACTCTTTGTAAAGTACATATGACCTTGTCCATAATGATGGACTCTATAGATTGACTACATGTGACATCTAAGGGTCTGGGAGTGGATCTGGTGTGGTCTTGGTTATACAGATAGTGTAAAGGTCACCCAGCTGTTAACCACCTCTGTTCCATTTGTAAAGTATGTGACATCTTCTTTAAGAATGGGGTCTATATATATATATATTTACTGAGAAACAATGCTCAAGAGAAGGGTCTAGGGAGGATGACTGAGGTAAACATAAGAGTTTGGAGGAACCAGGTGTGGCTAGGCCATAGAGAGATAGCTCAGAGTTCACTAGGCTATTAACCACATTCATTTCCACCCTTCTGGGCAGAAAATAGGTTATATATCTTTTCCTTTGGACAAACAACTCTGCGTGTTTAACATTTCTGGCTTCCACAGTGCTTATCTATGAGCACAAGGACCTCTGCTTCCTTACACTGGGTCTCCACCACCCACATCATTCTCAACATCACTGTCTCCCAGGCTCCATTGAGTTCTGCTTACAGTATCCAGTGGCTTTTCTAGTGTGACATTCCAAAGTCTTCTACAGTCCTCCAGAAACCAGCATTTCAGGATTTTCACAGGAACAGCTTCACTTTCCTGGTACAGCTTTTCTATTAGGTACTTTGCTGTTACTGTGATAAACCATTCTGACCAAAATCAATCCAAGTGTAAGCATATAATATAAATTTGAATGCTTTATCACACATAAAAGGTTCTCACCCTTTTAAAAACATAGTAGTTTATCTATAGAAACCAAACAACTTTTTCCTGCTATCAGAATTCAGAATTTATCAAATTAGTGTGTTTTCTGATTTGTGTTAGAACATTTGATTTTAAAATTTGCTGCTTGAACTGCTGCAAACTGATGAAGGCTATCAGAGAAAAGTCATGGCTGGTAAAAAAAAATGCAGAGAATAATTGACCCAATCCCTATCCTTGTGAATCTACAGCACAGCTCTTGTATCTAAAGCACAGGCAATGTCTCCGAAAGAGGGGATGGAAAGTTTGTAAGGACCAGAGGACCAGGACATCTACTAGGAGGCACTGCCCTCTATATGTGACAGGGAAGCTGTACCCATGAAATCTAAATAATGTGATGGCCTAAACAAGATCTGCTTAATGACAACTGCAGTTGACATGCTAACATGGATGGGGGAAATCTCACAAGTCCCACTCCTAAACTAAGAGCTCCAGGCATTCAATGGCTACTGAGAGAGGGGGAATCCATTTTCTTTAGAGATGAGGCCCCTGGTAGGTTATCTGGTCCCAATTGGTCAGCCCTAAACACATGTACTTATGAGCAACACTAAGTGGATTATAATAGGTTATATACATAATATATAATTTATATATAAATATAACAATAATAATTAAAGAATTTGAAGAGGGGTGGGGGGCCATAGGTGGAGTTGGAGGGGGAAGAGAAGAGGGTGAAAATGATATAAATACCGTACTCATACTTGATAGTCTATAAAAACCCAAAACAATAAAATTAAAATAATAATAAATGAATTTTGGTTTGGGATTGGGATAGAATTTTCAACAATTTCTGAAATGTTCCTAAACACATTTATGCCATTTTGTACTGTTTATGCAAAGAGGAATTCTCAACATTGATGATTATAAAATCAAAATATTAACCATGGAAAGCATTGAAGATGCTCTGTGTCTTGCAGTAGTGAATGTTCATCCAATATTTAATAATTTATGTAAAAACCCATTTAGTGTGTGTGCATACTTGATTTGTCTTTAATAAATGGCAAAATCATGTAGACATCAAAATTGTTTTAAAATAAATTTATAACCTAAAATTATCAGTAGACGTTTGGCTTTTATGCTTATTATATATTCCCAAATGCCAGGGGGTCATATGAAAATGATTTTGTGCTAAAGGGGCTGTGAGTGGAAAATGTTTAAGAAGCCCTGGGGCTAAGGAAGCTCTCACCCTCTACCTCTGCTTCCCTGATGCAGTGACATAATGTCACCAAAGTGATGCCTGTGCCACATTTCAGGTTTTTGTCGTTATTGTTATTTGGACTCATTGCCTGATTTGTTGTTTCACTTTATTATTGTTTAAATTTTCTGAAAAGTTGAACTGTAGGTGAAGGTCACGAATAATGCATTCAATCTTCAGTTGTCCTGTGCATATTTTCTGTACTTACACCAGTCACCACTCCAGACTTCTCAGTGCTCTGTCTGACAATTACTACTTCTCTTCTTTTAGAGACACATGGCCATAAGCAAATCAGCCAGAGATCTTTGTCTCAGTTTCCTCACCTGAAAAACAGAGAAGTCACAGCCTCATAGCTCCCCCTTGAGACCAGAAACAGTGAATGGGAAATCCTTTTGTAAACGGAGCCAGTGGTTCTCAACTTTTCTAATGCTGTGACCCTTTAATACAGTTCCTCAAGTTGCGGTGACCCCCTAGCATAATATTATTTTTGTTGCTGCTTCATGACTGCAATTTTGCTACTGTTGTGAACTTTAATGCTAATAAGACCATGTTTTCTCACGATCTTGGGCTACCCCTGTGAAAGGGTCCTTTGACTCCCAGGTTGAGAACTGCCATTGTGTGGACCAGGAGTTGAGTATAACTCCAGGGATCTTTCACCACTAGATGGCAGGGTAGCGGTGTGAAGCAACCCAGTTGACCTTAGCTTCACCCAGACCAATGTCTATGCCTTTCCCCTTCATTTATCCATTCTTCCTGCTTTACCTTAGCTGCTGAGACCTCTAGACTGGAGTTGAAGTATTCTTTCCTTTCAGATGTCAAGGGAAGAACTTATGGCTAATTGCTTGCCACTGCTGCTCCTACTTCCTACTGTCTTTTTGACTACCAACTTCGACTGCTTCAAGAACAGTGAGAATCTGTGCGGAGAAGTTTTGAATGTCATTCCTCCCAAGCTGGGGGTTAATGCTGAGAAAGTCTTTTCAAATGTGCCCACATGATTGTTGGCATTTTTGGTGGTGTGACATCAGGGGATCCTGGAGGCGGGGCTCGGTGTTAAGGTGAAGAATGCAGCATCTCCAGCATCTGGGACACAATTTCACATTGAGACTGTCGCATTGGATTGTGGGTGGACTGTTGTTTTACCACAGACTCTAAGATGCCTTTTCCTTTCTATGCAGAGGAGAGTTTGATAGACAACTTAAAAGGTGAACTCTTAACTGAAATCAATACTGTAAAGGCATATATAATGCATAGTTACTTTCTTGTTGTTAGATGACATAAAGCATTGCAGGAGATCAGGGCAGTGATGAAAGTACATCAGACTGCCTTCTGCTCTTCCAAATAGGAAAAGAGATAATCGTTCTTAGATGTGGCCTACAAAACAGTAATTAAAAAAAAGTCTTCATAGTACAGCCAGTGTTCTCATGACTCCCTTATTTGGATTGAAGACACTGCTTTTCTTTATGTGCTTCATTAAAATCAATGACCTACAGGGTTATGTTTTTAGATGAATTTGTCTTTGGTTTGCTGTTTTAGCAAGAGGAAGCAGATCCAGGGGGATGATTGTATTTTGATGGGGCCATGGCATTGGACACTTCAGAATATGACAGATCAGAGCATGTGATAGCATCCATGGATCATATGTTACGTGTCTACAAAGAGGTGGAGTAGTGGAGACTTGAGGTTATTAGCAGATTAAATCGGATAATATGTGTTTAATTTTTAGCTCAGAGCACTCAACCAATGTTGTTATTACTACAGTATGTCTCATGAATTCCAGATGCTGGAACTCTGCAGACTTGGTTATTGCTTTCAGGGACCTAATGTTTGACAGAGACACAGTTAACTGAAAATAATAACAGTGTGTATAGTAAAGACTCTGCCACAAAAAAAAATCAGGGTAGGGTGTTTGTTTGGGGAGCATGGAACGAAGCACACAAGCTAGTATTCTGACTAGGAGGGCTTTACAGAGACAGTGTGAGGCCTGAATAAAGAGTGAGGGATGTGGGACGGAGGCATGGAGAGTTTCCCACATGGAACACATGCCTGAAAATCCAGAACTGGGACCAAGCAGGACGAAGCGCTGAAACGCGGGTTAGTTGTTGGAGGATAGAATCTCTGGGGTCCCTGGTTGGTGATGAGGCTACAGGATTGGCAGTGAGAAGGAGAGTGGAAAGTAGTGAGCCTCGGAGCTGCATCTTACCATTGTTTAAGGCTGGTATTGACTACGCTGAAGTAGAAAAATTGATTGACACTTCAGATCTGCAGACTGCTCAGAGTGGTGATGCTACAGCCAACTTTTATTGGATTCGGTAGCAAACTGAACACGCTGATTAGCACCTCCACACTGAATCACACGCCTCATCAGAGTGTTGCTTCTTTAGTTACCATTTTTCTGTTTCTATTTTTCTCAGAAGGGTCAAAGTGATACAAAAGTTACTTGACAGTCTCCCATGAATAGGCCTGCAGAGGACAAACGAAGACTCTTAGGAAGAAGAGGTCACATTTGAGTATTTAGGGACCTCAAAATTGTTATGTGGTTGAGAAATAGAGAGCATACAGTAAATTAATGTCAGGCTTGCCTTACAGGAGATAAGCAATGCTATTAGATTGTTGTGAATTCTCTTACATCTTCTCCAGGACCAAACAGAGAAAGTTCTATGCATATAGAGATCATTTCTTGGACTTGAAAGCGATTGTACCTCAATTTAATAATACATGATAGAAACACTCCAATATTTTGTTAAAAGATTCAATACAGCCTTTTGATGTCTACAAACCATTATATTTCAGTCCACTATTTCATGATCAATCCTTCAGGCTATTCTCAGTAACACTGAGAATGCTGTAACAAATGTGCATATTTATAAATTCTTAGAGTTTTCCTATGAGCGGTCATAGTGGGTGCCAAAGGGGGACAGGGCTAGTCAAACACATATATGTGAATTAATTCACATTGTATTTTTGACAGATATTATCTGTGTGTAGTAGTCTCAGAACTTGGAAGCAGAGGCAGGAGAATCAGTAGTTCAAAGTCATCCTTGGATACATAGGAAGTGAGAGGCTAGCCTGGGTTATGGGAGACTGTCTCAAAACCCAAGAATAGGAAAAATATTTTGTCATATTCTTTGCTAAAGCTTAGCAACAAACTATATTAATAGGATATAATAGTGCTTTTGACTATTGCTAATCAGCTAGGCAATAAACTGAACCACATGGCTATTTTAATTTCAATTCTTGCTGCAGTAAGTGGAAGTGATTTTTTGTTGGTTTTTGGTTTGCATTTTTTTGTGTGTTCGCAGTCAATGTAGCTTGCTCTTTCTTTCTACTAAGCTATTCGCCTTGCAGAATAATTCTGTAGATTTTTATCTTAATCCTTTTCATATTGTATATGTCTTGCTTCTCAATCCATCTTTTGTTTCATTTTTCTATTCTCTCTGGGAAATAAAATGGTTTCTCTGGGTTGTTGATGGTAGCCATAGGGTTGTTGTATTAGATGCCACAGGAGTGAATATCTTCCTACTCTCCTCTAACCTGGTTGTATTTTCAGTTATTAATGTTAAAAATAATCTCAAGTCGGGCGTTGGTGGCGTACACCTTTAATCTCAGTACTTGGGAGGCAGAGGCAGGTGGATCTCTGTGAGTTCAAAACTAGCTTGGTCTACAAGAGCTAGTTCCAGGACAGTCTCCAAAGCCACAGAGAAACCCTATCTCAAAAAACAAACAAACAAACAAAAAAAGTCTCTTATGGAAAATATGTGAGAACAACTGCTTTTTATTGTTTGAGAATTTCCTACATGAATATAATGTGTTTTGATCACAGAGACTGAGACAGCTTTCACAGGACCTGCACAGGTCTACACCAGATGGGGTCCTAGAGCTGAAAGAAGTGGACACATACCCCCATCTCTAACCCAGAAGTTATCTCCAACTGATAGCCATGTGCAAATGAAATATTAGTTTCTCCAAGGGGAGATTTTACTGAGGAACAGACCACACTTAAGGGTAGACTACATGCCTGGCAACCAATGCAAAATGAACTCAACATCTTTGGAGGCTCTTTGTCGTATAAGTCAGGGCATTTTTTAAACCTTACAAGTCCTTTGTGTATATATTATGTCTTCCAGTTTTGTGTTTTTATGGGATTCCTGTGTGTGCCAACGTGTTTCTCTGTGTTTATATGTGTTTCTTGTGTTTTTCCTTTAGCTCTATTTTTTTTGAGGGGGGATTAGCTGTTTTGTCATATTCCAATTTGTTTGTTTTTGTTTTGTCTTATTCTAATGATTCCTTAGAGGCCCATTTTCTAATGAGAGACAAAAGTGTAGAGCCAGATGGGAAGGGAGGTGGGAAGGAACTGGGAGGAGTGGGAGGAGGGGAGACAGTACTAAGAATATACCCTATGAAATAAATCTTTTTTTTTTTTTTTGGTTTTACGAGACAGGGTTTCTCTGTATTGTTTTGGAGGCTGTTGGTCCAGCCTGGCCTCGAACTCACAAGATTCGCCTGCCTCTGCCTCCCGAGTGCTGGGATTAAAGGCGTGTGCCCCCACCGCCCGGCAATAAGTCTATTTTTAATTAAAGAAAAAAGTTAAAGAGGTGTTGGTCCCCTGATTTCTTTCTGATCTCTTTGTTGCTTGCATCTAGGAAGCCTATTGATCTTTGTATGTTAATTTTGCTACTATAAATTATTGTTGCTTAAAATGTTTATCAGTGCTAGAAGTTTCCTGGTGAAGGTTTCAGGGTCTTTTATATATAAAAATCATATCATCTGCAAATAAAGATCCTTTGACTTCCTTACTTATTGTAGTCCTTTGTTCTCCTTAAGTTATCTTATTGCTCTAGCTAAGACTTCAAATACTATGTTGAATAAATATGGAAGGAGTGGACAGCCTTGTTTTGTTCCTGATTTTAGTTGGAAATGATTTGAGATTCCTCTTCATTTAAGTTAACATTGGCTGTGGGATTGGTGTAATTGCCTTTATTATGTTGAAGTATGTCCCCAAATCCTCATTCTTTCCAGGACTTTTATTATGAAGGCATGTTGGATTTTGTCAAAGGCCTTTTCTGCATCTAATGAGACGACGATCACATGGGCTTTGTCTTGCTGTCTGTTTATATAGTGGGCTACATTTATCAATTTACATTCTTGCATCTCTGGAATGAAGCTTTCTTGATCATGGTGGGTGATCTTTTTGATGTGTTCCTGGATTTGGTTTGCAAGTGTTTTATTGAGAATCTTTGTTCATAGGGGATATTGGTCTATAATTTTCTTTTTTGTTCAGTCGTTGTGGTTTTGGTATCAGAATAAATGTCCTTGTAAAAAGAGTTAGGGCTTTTGTTGACTAGGAGACTTTTAATTACTGCTTCTACTTCACTAGGGTTTGGGGTCTGTTTAAATTGCTTATCTGATCTGAATTTAATTTTGATAGGTTATGTATCAAGAAATCCATTCCAGTTTGGGATACAGGCTTTGCAGAGGGTGGGGAATGAAATTGGGTGGGCATTAGGATGGGAAGAAGGATCTCTGAGGAGTTGGAGGAGTCTATAATTTTTTAAATAAAAGGGAAGATTTAGGGTTAAGACACATCGTCTGAGGTACTGAGAAAAATGTGTAAGACTGTGTGTAGTTGGGTGTAAGATAACCAAGCTAGACAGAGAACTGGAAAGACATGACTCTGGACAGGTGATGGCAGGCTCTATGGCATCTGAAGCCATTAAAGAATCTATGAAATGCCTATTGTCTTTCTACTTATTCTTTCTTCTAATGCAGACAATTGTGATAGGCTAAATTGTAAGTGATGATGCCTCCACCTGCTTCAGGAAAGGGACTCCAGATCATCTTGTAGGCAAGGAGTTAACTAAGAACAAATGAAGCTACATTTTGGTATCTAGGAGAACAAAGAACTTAGAATGTATAGCAAATAACACTGGAGACTCTGGGAAGGTCAGAGGATAGTTAACACTGACTAAGCGATCAACAGATAGCAGACAGTCAAGGCCAATAACTGGTAAGGTCACTGTCAAAGATGGACAGAGGATATATTAGTCATCCCTAACTGGATGGGAAGTGCAGGACCAGTAGATGATCACCTCCCTAGTTGGGCCATAGAGACAGGCACAGCAAGTTTGTGTCTTCCATTGGCTCAGTCCATGATAACTTAGAGAATTTGCTAACCCCCATAGAGGTTATTTCAGCTTTTGTCAGGTTTCTATCATAACCCCATAGAAACTTAATAAAAGAGTTTGGTAGCTGTTTCCTCTCTTGGAAATCCTCCATTTCTAAGGTGTTGAGTTCAGATGGTCTGCAGTTCCTTTCTCAGGAACAAACTATGACCCAGATGTGGCCCCATGACTACAGGCATGAGGTAAAGCTTAGGAGGAATGTCCACCAAACAAAACAAGGCCACAAGCGCAGAGAAATTCAAAAGGAAGAACTCATATGGGAGGCAGGTCAAAGATGTCTTCAGGGAAGAATGGAAAGAATTCTGATAAGGGGGTCATGACCTGCCCCTCCAATTCCACCATACATGTACTGTTCCACTCCTCCGTCTTTCCCACTTCCCCTCACATACCATTACTTGTGGTGGCATTGTACCTGCTGTGTGCCTTTACCCCAAACAGCTTTACTTGCAAAGGTTCATTACAATGATTTATTGGTCTGGTTCAAGGCCTCTGACGTCTGCTGCACCATCAATACTAGATCCTCCCTCTCATAATCCTGCTGTTAGCCTGAGCCATGGAGATCCTGAGGCCATTGTTCTGCAGCACTGGCCCTTTCACACACTCCAGTAGCTCACAGATGGGGTAGATGTTTGGATGGACCAACTCTAAGCCCTGAACCTGGGCCCGGGTCATAGGTGAGTTGGTCAGCCTAACAGCTCTCCTATGCCCACACTAGCAGGGCCAGCTCTCCCCTGCCGCCCAGGTGACAGGCAGAGCCAGCTCTCCTGTGTGGACATTGTTTTTTAAAATTCAATCAGTTAGTGTGAGTTGGAATCACTTATGTTTAAGGTTGTTATGGAGTGAGATCTAAATTCCTTTATTTTTGCTTGTTGTTTATCTGGATGGCTGGGTTATTTGTTCTTTTCTTTCTCTCCAGTTAGTAATAGAGCTCTGTTGCCCTCCTTATTGTATTGGATGTGATAGATTCCTTCTAGATATTTGCTCAGATATTCCTTTCATGGAATTTATTCTTTATTGTGTTCTCATGAATACAAAAGGAGATGATGAAGTTGTAGTGTCTTCACTCTGGTCCTTGAGAATCAGAGGCATTAAGTATATTCAGGCATGGTGGTGTTTCTTGAACTTGTGAAGATTTGTGCTGTGATTTACACTAGTGCTGATCCTGTATGGGGCAAGTGTCCTATGGTTCTCTTAGGTTGGTTGCCTCATTTTGTGTGTGTGTGTGTGTGTGTGTGTGTGTGTTTCAGGGACCTCTGATTTCAGGTTTAAGCGTATCAAACTCCAGAATCACCCTTAGCCAGTGAGATCTATTCCTCAGGCACTAAGAACATGAAATGCCCCTTTGCCTTAGTATTGCCCCATCTGGGCGTACTTTTTGTCTCTCTCTCTCTCTCTCTCTCTCTCTCTCTCTCTCTCTCTCTCTCTCTCTCTCTCTCTCTCTCTCTCACTCTCACTCTCTTTCTCTCTCTCTCAAAAATATATATATGTATATATATTTATATATTCAGCGTTTAACCCTCTCACGCTACACAGTTGCCTCCCATACTAGAGCTGGTTGAATTCTGGTTCCCTGACTTCCATTTTCTCTCTCTCTTAGATCCTCAAGCTATCTTAGGTTAAATAACATTTCTTCTCCAGGTGCCCCCAGCCACAGCATTTGGCTACGGAACTGGCCCTTCATTGCTGACTCTTCCAGCTCAAGAAATGTCAGCCGGACCAGCAACTGGATTTGAGGCCTCTGAGAGTTGTGTGTCTGTACTGTGGTTAGGATTACCCATCTCCTGTGCCATGTCTGACTGGATAAGCTTTTGGATTAAGTGTCTGCTTGTTCTGTTCCTGCTGAAAAGCTGTGTTCTCTTTCCATTGCTTAACCCTTGGCATTTCTGCACTTTTCATCTGTCCTATAACTGCTCTGTGAAGCCTGAAGATCCTTCTCTCTCTTTGCCTTTGGATTCTAGTCTGTCTTCTCCTTAGCATTTTCCTCTCCCTGGGTCACACAGAGGCAGTTTTCAGTCTTCCATCTGCTGTTGAAAGAGGCAACGTAAGAGTGTTTTAGTTACTTTTTAGTCACTGTGAAGAGACAACAGGAATAAGGCACCTTACAAAGAAAGTATGTAATCGGGAGTTTGCGTAGTTTCAGAGAGTTAGTCCGTGACCGTCATGGAAGGAAGGATAGCAGCAGGCAGGCATGGCACCGGGGCAGTAACTGAGAGCTACATCATGATTCACAAGTTGAGGGAAGAGAGAGAGACTGAGCCTGTTACAACCTTTTGAAACCTCAAAGTGACACACCTCCTCTCACAAGGCAGCACCTCCTAATCCTTCCCAAAACAGTTCCACCTAGAGACCAAACATTCAAATATATGAGTCTATGGGGGTGGTTCTCATTTAAATCACCCCAGGGCAGAAAGGTTTATTTTTGCTCTTAATACAGGGCATACAGAAGGGAGACATGCCTGAAAGACCATCCTCTCTGTGGCAGTGGGAGGCTGCTTGCTACAATCTTGGTGATAACGGGACTGGTGACACTCTTTAAAACTGATGTTAGTGAGGGTAGATGAGAGACTTAGGGCAAGTGAAATTTTAATTCCTAAACAGAAGGAAATGAGATTTCCACTTTCCTCTCCTCCCTCTTTAAAGTTTATGAGCTGATATAATTAGTAGATAAGTAAATGGAATGTTTGCTTTCTAGCTAAACCCAGTAAGAACATGATGATAATGCTCTATGCTTGTAACAGCATTTAATTTTGATCAACTATGAATCCACAAGTTCTCTACTCTCAGAAAGGGCAGCTCTTCATCAGCTACTAAAAGCAGAGAGCAAACACAAATGAATGCGATGTCTATTCTGATGTATTCTTACCACAAGAACAGTCAGTCAATCTGGCTACATTCTGTGATTGATTAATTTAGAATGCACTTTGCAATTAACTCAAAGACAGAAATTCTACTTAGAGTTAGACGTTCAGCAGGGGCTCTGCAGAGGCCATTTTGGATGATGTAACTGATACTAGAAGCCTTTAAAATGTGCTGGGAGAGTGTGCATCCCACGTCATATATTTCAACTTAGTTCTCAACAGCTGTTTTCTCTATTCCAAGATTCATTTCCGAGTAGTGGCTGGCAGTGGCTGGGTCGAGGTGGGATTAAACCGGTTTTACACAGGGACAAGGAGAGCTCACACCTTTATGTATAGCCTATTACAGGAACCCAGAGAAGGGCATACAGGCATGGTCTTTGAGTGGGCTGTACATTTAAATAGAGAAGTTTAAATAAAAATGAAGAAGTTATACTCTACATGGAGTAGTACACGTTGGCCCTTTTACTGGCCACCATGACTTACAGCCATGTTTACCTTTCTCTTGAAATGTACATGCTTATGTTAGCATAATTATATTGCTTTTTGTTTTCTGTTAAAGACGCTATTTTGTGTCTCTTCAGTACTCATTTCAATTTTTAAAAGCTGTTTTCGGATTTCATTTTAAAATATGAAAAAAATCAAGAAATAAAAGTTGTCTGAACCCCCAGGATAACTCTAAGAAGCCATACCTGCAGTCTAAAGCACACAAAGTTATTTTTAATCAGTGATTGAGAATATTAGCATATAAGGCAGTTACATAATTTAGAAAAATTAATTAGAGCCTGTTATCTTCCAGAGCTCTACTTTCCATGTTAACTCTCTTTCCTGCCTTTCCCTGGCTTTGTCTCTACGTTGCCTAAGTAACAAAACCAATCCATGTAATGAGCCAGGCTGTGTAATTTTAACTCCCACCACATCAGGGTCACAGTGTTAAGATTTCCGCTGAAACTTCCAATTGTAGGATGGTAAATGCTCTTCATTGTTCAGATGTCATTCCTGTTTCTTAATATTAGAAATGAAGATATTGAAGTCCAGAGACATGAAGTAAGTTGCTGCCATTCACAGAGGTGTGACAGAGCCAGTCTCAGAAAGCTGCCCCTCTTCTCCTTCCTGTGCCAGCCTCCATTCTGCCCCTACTCTCCTCTCCATTCTGCATCCCTTCTGTATACTTCATTCACAAGTTCTGTTTTTTCTTTCCTCACCATGTGTGAACAGTGATGCCTAGAAGACATTTATTCAACTTCTTATAAAGACATTCCAAACTATAAGTACACATGAGGACTTCCTAAACAGAATCCTACTTGTCCAGGAATTGAGGCCACCAACTGACAAACTGGACCTCTTAAAACTAAAAAGTTTCTGCATAGCTGAAGAAACAACCAATCAAAGAAAGAGGAAGCCCGCAGAATGGGAGAATATTTGCCAGTCATACAATTGGCAGATGATTAATGTCCACTATATATAAAGAATTAAAAAAAATGACCCATTCAGGAAACAGGGTTGGGATCTGAACAGAGAGTTCTAAGAAGAAGAAATAAAAATGGCTAAGAATTATTTTAAAATGTCCATGATTCCTAACAATTAGAGAATTACAAATCAAAACAACTTTGAGATTTCAGCTTACCCTAGTCAGAACGGCAAAGACCAACAAAACAACTGGCAACACGTGCTGGAGGTGACATGGGGGAATCAGAACCCTCATTCATTCAGAATGCAAACTGGTTTGGCCCTTCTGGAAATCTGTGTGGAGAACCCTCAAAAAGCTAAAAATGCCATATGATCACTCCTTGGCAATTGACCAAGGCTGCTCCGCATCCTACTTTACCGATACTTGCTCAGCCATGTCCATTGCCACTCTGTTCACATGAGTTAGGATATGGAAACAAGTTAAATGTATTTCAGTTTGCATAAGGATAAAAATATGGCACAAATGCATTATGGAATACTAATCATCTGTAAAGAAAAATTATGTCAAAGGCAAGTCCCCAGTAGTGAAGATACCATGTACTTCAGACAGGGGCAAGAAGGTATGAGCTAGATCTGACATGAGTGCCCCTTCTTAGGGACTAGCTTTCATGCTATAGAAGGTGAAATACAAACTTTCAAGGAGGGAGGCAACCAATAGTCTCACACAGCTATGAAGTTTATGAACCACAACAATGACCAGCATGGCATGATAATCCTAAGGGTTCAACAGGGGCATGCATGCCTTGATGGTAACCAACTGGACCTAAGGCCCATGCCTGGTACTAGAAGCCTCGCTAGCTACCTGGGGCTCATGAAGTCATGGATCTCGAAGATAAACCTACAGCCAACACTTCACTAAGTCACAACTAAGTATTTCTTTTGTTTCTGCTTTTTTTTTTTAGTTTAAATTTAGATTAGAAACAAGGTTGCTTCAGAACAAGTCAGTTCCAGGTCCCTCTCCATTTCCCTCCCCTCCTCCCGTACCCTCCTCCCAACCCCCCTAATATCCCCTCATTTCCCCAGGGAGGGTGAGGCCCTCCATGCAGGTGTCCACAGTCTGTCATTTCATCCAGGGTAGGGCCCAGACCCTCCCCCCAAGAGTTCAGAGTGAGAGTGCATCTCACATTGTTGGATGGGAGTCCAAAGTCCATGTGTATACTCAGGATAAATACTGATCTACTGCCCAAGGCTCAATAGATTACCTAGGCCTCCTCACTGACACCCCCATTCAGGGGGTCTTGATCAGTCCCATGCTGGATTCCCAGGCATCAGCCTGGGATTCAAGAGTTAACCTTTGTCAGGTCAGCTGTTTCTGGGGGTTAAACCAGCCCAGTCGTAATCCCTTTGGTCATCAGTCCTCCCTCTCTGTTACTGGCTTTCTTGAGTTCAGCTCAGTGCTTAGCCATGGGAGACTGCCTCTTCTTCCATCAGCCACTGAATGAAGGTTCTGTTTCCCAGACTCTCTGGCCATGGGATTGTAAACTGGCACTCCCCAGATCTATGTCTAAAATCCACATATGAGAGAGTACATGCCCTGTTTCTCTTTTTGTGACAGAGTTACCTCACTCAGGATGGTTTCTTCTAGTGTCATCCATTTGCCTGCAAATCTCAGGATTCCATTGTTTTTTTCTGCTGAATAGTACTCCATTGTGTAAATGTACCAAACTTTCTCTATCCACTCTTCGGTTGAGGGGCATCTAGGTTGCTTCCAAGTTCTGGCTATTACAAATAATGCAGCTATGAACATAGTGGAACAGACATCCTTGTTGTATGAATGGGCATCTTTTGGATATATGCCTAAGAGTGGAGTTCCTGGGTCTTGTGGTAGGTTTATTCCCATTTTTCTGAGGAATCTCCATACTGATTTCCAAAGTGGCTGAATAAGTTGGCACTCCCACCAGCAATGGAGGAGTGTTCCCCTTTTACCACATCCTCTCCAGCATAAATTGTCATTGGTGTTTTTGATTTTAGCCATTCTGACAGGAGTGAGATGGTATCTCAGAGTTGTTTGATTTGTATTTCCCGGATGGCTAAGGATGTTGAGCACTTTCTCAAGTGTCTCTCAGCCGTTTTAGACTCCTCTATTGAAAATTCTCTATTTAGTTCTGCAGCCCACTTTTTAATTGGATTCTTTGGTGTTTTGGAGACTTTTTTCTTGAGTTCTTTGTAAATTTTGGAGATCAACCCTCTGTCAGATGTGGGGTTAGTGAATATTTTTCCCATTCTGTGGGCTGCTTTTTTGTCTTACTGACTGTGTCCTTTGCCTTACAGAAGCTTCTCAGTTTCAGAAGGTCCCATTTATTACTTGTTGATCTCACTGTCTGTGCTACTGGTGTTATGTTCAGGAAGCTGTCTCCTGTACCAGTTCCTTCAAGGGTACCACCCACTTTCTCTTCTAAGAGGTTCAGTGTGGCTGGATTTATGTTGAGGTCTTTGATCCATTTGGACTTAAGTTTTGTGCATGGCAATAAACATGGATCAATCTGTATTCTTCTACATACTAGCATCCAGTTATGCCAGCACCATTTGTTGAAGATGCTTTCTTTATTCCATTGTATATTTTTAGCTTCTTTGTCAAAGATCAGATGTTCATATGTGTGTGGGTTAAAATCCGGGTTTTCAATTCGATTCCATTGGTCTACCTGTCTATTTTTGTGCCAATACCAAGCTGTTTTCAGGACTAGAGCTCTATAATGGAGCTTGAGGTCAGGGATGGTGATGCCTCCAGACGTTGCCTTGTTGAACAGGGTTGTTTTGGCTATCCTGGGTCTTTTGTTTTTCCATACAAATTGATTATTGTTCTTTCAAGGTTTGTGAAGAATTGTGCTGGGATTTTAATGGGGATTGCATTGAATCTGTAGATTGCTTTTGGCAAGATTGCCGTTTTTACTACATTGATCCTACCTATCCAAGAGCATGGGAGATCTTTCCATTTTCTGAGGGCTTCTTTAATTTCTTTCTTTAAAGATTCAAAGTTCTTGTGATAGCACTGCTTCCAAAGTGTCCCATACGTTTGGGCATGCTGTGTCTTCATTCTCATTGAATTCTAGGAAGTCTTTAATTTCTTTTTTTTATTTTTTCTTTGACCCAGGAATGGTGCAGTTGTGCATTATTCAATTTCTATGAGTTTGTAGGTTTTCTGCAATTTGTGTTGTTGTTGAATTCTAATTTTAAAGCATGGTGGTCTGATCAGATGCATGGAGTTATTCCAATTTTTTTGAAGCTGCTGAGGTTGGATATGTTGCCAAGTATGTGTTCGATTTTGAGAAGGTTCCATGTGGTGGTGAGAAGGAGGTATAATCTTTTTTATGTGGATGAAATGTTCTATAGATGTCTGTTAATCCCAGTTGGGTCATTACTTCTATGAGACCCTTTGCTTCTTTGTTGAGTTTCTGTCTGGTATTCCTGTCTAGTGGTGAGAGTGGTGTGTTGAAATCTCCCACTATAAGTGTGTTGGGCTTTTATATGTGATTTAAGTTTTAGTAATGATTCTTTTATGAATGTGGATGCCTTTGTATTTGGGGCATAGATGTTCAGGATAGACATTTCATCTTGGTGGATTTCGCCTGTGATGAGTATGTAATGACCTCCTTCATCTCTTTTGATTGATTTTATTTTAAAGTCTAATTTGTTAGATATTAGGATTGCTACCCCTGGCTTTGGTCCATTTGATTGGAAAAATTTTCCCAACCTTTAACTCTGAGGTAATGTCTGTCTTTGAGGGTGAGGTGTGTTTCTTGTATGCAGCAGAAGGATGGGTTCTGTCTTTGAATCCATTCTGCTAGCCTGTGTCTTTTTATGGGTGAGTTAAGGCCATTAATGTTGAGGGATATTAATGCCCATTGAATGCTCATCCTTCTTCGATTTGCAATGGTTGTTGGTAGAATTATGTGTGTAATTTCACCCCTTTGTTCTTTTGGCTGTTGGTAGAGAGGGATTCTCTAATGCCTATGTTTTTCTGGTTGTAGTTAACTTCATTGGGCTGGATTTTTCCTTCCAAAACTTTCTGTAGGGCTGGGCTAGTGGATACATATTGCTTGAATTTAGTTTTGTCATGGAATATCTTGTTTTCTCCATCTATAATGATTGAGAGCTTTGCCGGGTATAGTAGTCTGGGCTGGCATCCATGGTTTCTTAGTGTTGATAGAATATCTATCCAGGACCTTTTGGCTTTCAGAGTTTCCATGGAGAAGTCAGGTGTAATTCTGATAGGTCTGCCTTTATATGTTACTTGGCCTTTTTCCTTAGCTGCTCTTAATATTCTTTCTTTATTCTGTATATTTGGGGTCTTGATTATTATGTGGCGAGGGGACTTTTTTGTGATCCACTCTATTTGGTGTTCTGTAAGCTTTTTGTACCTTCATTGGCATGTCTTTCTTAACGTTGGGAATGTTTTCTTCTATGATTTTGTTGAATATGTTTTCTGCCCCTTTGAGGTGGTTTTCTTCTCCTTCTTCTATACCTATTATTCTTAGGTTTGGTCTTTTCATGGTGTCCCATATTTCCTGGATGTTTTGTGTTAAGGATTTGTTGGACTTAAGGTTTTCTTTGGTTGATGAATCTATTTCTCCTAGTGTATCTTCAACACTTGAGATTCTCTCTTCCATCTCTTCTATTCTGTTGGTAATGCTTGCATTGGTAGTACCTGACCGTTTGCCCAGCTTTTCTATTTCCTGCCTTTCTTCAGATTGTGTTTTTTTATTGTCTCTATTTCAGTTTTCAACCTTTGCAATGTTTGCATTTTTTCTTGCAATTTTCGGTTTATCTTTTCGTCCGTTTGTTGCATTTTATGAATTTTTTGGTTTGCTTTTTCTTCCAATTTTTGCTTTGTTTCTTCTTTCATTTCCTGCCCTTTTTGCTTTGTTTCTTCTTCCATTTCTTGCATTTTTTACTTTGTTTTTTCATCCATTTCTTTGAGAGATTTTCCTATATCCTCTTTTAGGGCCTCTATAATTTTCATGAAAGTGGTTTTAAAGTCATTCTCTTCTGCTTCATTTGCATTGGAAAGTTGGAGTCTTACTGGTGTGGAGTCTCTAGAATCTGGTGGTGTCATATTTGTTTTTCTGTTGCTGAGTGTGTTTTTGTATTATCTCTTTCCCATCTCTTTTTCTAGTGGGTGCAGAAAGAGCCCCTTACTGGTCTGGTGGTTAGGGGACCAGTGTTCCCTTTTGGTGGGTGCTAGCAAGTCCAATAATCTGGTAGTTCTATTCCTTGTCCTCTTTCTGGTCCTGTGAGTAGAGAAGAAGACCAGGAATCTGGGGTGCTTAGCCTCCCACCTGGTCCCTGGTACTTTTGCTGGATCTGCTGGTTTCCTGGTCTTGTTGGTGGGAGAGAAGTCCTGGAGTCTTGGGTGTTTGGCTCCTGCCAGGATTGGAAGCTCTGTGCAGTTCCCAGGCAATCCCCAGGCACTGGAACACAGGCCCCGATGCAGGGCCTGTTGTACCGGGTCCTGCTGGAACAGCTGGTCCCCTGGTCTCCCTCTAAGTATTTATTTTTATATCCATAGGTAAATGCAGTCCATGTACCCTCACCGAGGAAACCTCCCTTTGCAACAGATGGTTACTATTACAGAACACCATGACTGATCAAAATGCAGAGAACAGGAGATCACGAGGAACCCAGTACTGGCTGATACGTCTACAGTACAGTCCCTGCACTGTGACTAAGAGATCACTGTAAGAGTGTACAATCCAGAAGAAGTTGTCTGTGAAACTGTGTCTCCTGGAAATATTGCTGCTAAAACAAGCCCTTAAAAGTGACAATAACAATGGGCATGCTAACATGGAAGTAGGGGGAGTTCATGAGGTCTCAACCCTAGACAAAGAACCACACGCAACAAGAGAATGCTGAGAATGTGAGAAATGGTCTTCCACAATGAAGAGCCCCACAACTAGCTCTCTAATACCAAGTGATCAGCGCTGAGTTCATATATATACAGGTAACATTATATATACTGAGCAATTATAGTCAAGAGTCTCTCATTCTCTCTCTCTCTCTCTCTCTCTCTCTCTCTCTCTGTGTGTGTGTGTTTGTATGTGTGTGTGTGTGTAAAACAAAGATTAAATTTGAGATAGAGCAAGAACAAATTGCATAGGAAGAGTTGGAGGGAAGAAAGGGAATTTCAAAAGTAAAAAATTATTATAAAAACAGCACACACAAATATCTGTGTTTATTCTTTGACTTTCAAATTGGATCTACACCCTGTACATGGTAGCTTCTGACTAGAGTCTAAAATGGACCAGACCCCACTTAATACATTCTTTTGAACTGATTCTGAAATTAGTTTAAATTGAGCAGAGAACTAAATATTGTCACTGTCTTTCCTAAAGCTTCATTCTAATATGAATACCAAACATGATTATGTAGCTTCCAATTTATTCTACCTTCCCAGCTTATGGATAACAAGCAAATCATTTAATTTCTCTATAAAACAATCTACTCAGCCCTAAGATGAGGACAATATTATCTTCTATTTGATAGAGTTATAGCAAGGAAGAAATAAGCTACAACACACACAGCATTTTGGAAGGTGTCTGGCACAAAACCAATATGGCTATGTTTATAGTGTAACAAGGTTTTCTTACTGAAAGGCATCAATGACAGAAATATATTTATTTATGTCATGTTGATGTCATTTACTGATGTGTATCATACACATGCAAAAATATAAAGTTTATGAAATAATTTTGGATGCCAAAAGGCTGTCTTTCATGTCCCTACTGCTAACTCAGACACCACTGATCTAATTTCTTTTTTTGCCCTATATTTTGTGTGTTGTCTCCTACAATATTTCCCAGTCTACTATCAGCTGACAAATGACAACTTCTTTCCCTGTATCACAGCAATTTCTCATGTAGTAATATGTCAACTTTTATAAACTTCAGTGGCCTAAAGCACTGATAAGCCCACAGCATGTATCTTTGGTAATTAGGAATCTTTTATCACCCCATACCACTGGGATTATCCTCTAAGAATCTGCTGTAGGCTGGAACAAATTATATTTCATGTTCAGTGGCTAGGATTTTTCTCTTCAGTTGCTTGAATCGGAAGATGAAAATAGGGTTTTCAGTGTCTTTGTTTATTACAGTGTTTGGTTTGCAGATAGAAATGCATCAAGGAATTTATATATTTTTTTTAGTTTGTCATTTGAGGATATACATGTAGACCTAGTTATCACAAGGAACCAGGAGCGTTCCAGGAAGGGCTGGGTAGTTCTCTATGTCAGAGTTCCCATATGCTGCAGATGTGAAGGTTATCTTTGGGTTGATCTTTCCTGCTTCTTGTGTTATTTTTCTCAACTTTTTTTGATGTGGTTATGAAAGTAGTTGAAACATCTTCAAGATGATAAGTTACTGTAAAAACTCAAATTCATTGTTAACCGAAGTATGGAAGTATTAGTCACTTCTTTTCATTGTGAAGGAGACAAGAGTGCTCACCAAGTTAAGATAAAATGCATTGTTACCATAAACATAAATTTATCATTGGAATCTAGAACCAGTGGTTTCATAATTGTTTTAACCAGGAATTAAAAAAAGTAAATTATTAGATGCCTATTGGGACAGTTCTAGAATTATTCTAGAGTTTGCTTACTGCTTCATAATAAAATTCTGCCACATGTTGTTACAAAAGATAAGTGTGAAAAGCATAAAAGTGGGTTGTTTCTGAGAATTACTTGGGAATAGTTGCTGAACAAATCAAATTCAGGTGTGATTCCTTGCGATTGAAAAATTTTAATAAGTCTACTTAAGGGTTAGTGGAGAAAAGAAAAGAAATTGCTCCACCTCCATAGTTGTTCCCTACAAATATGCTCTTTAGAGGATGTCAGGGGGCTAGCCACTTCATGTTGCCATATCTCAAACCTGGGACAAAGGGCTAATGGAATTCCCTGTTAACATATCTAAGCATCAGCATCCCTCAGTCTCTACCTGTTTGGGGTCCTCCTGGTTGACATATGGTGCCCCCTAGCCTGGATTCTCCAGCCCAGGGCCTGGGCCACTCTTTCCACAACCACTCCTCCCTTTATGTCTCAGCCTGGCCATGTTCACTATGAATTTGTCCAGATGTCTCTGCTTCTGGCTATGCTCTCCCTCGTATGTATGATCAACCTCCTCCACAGTCCCTAGGAACAGTCATGTCCTCCTTTTTATTTCTTTTCTTTCATTCACAGATCTTATCTTTGAGGAGTCCCCAAGTGGTAGCTGTTTGGTGCCAGGCTTGCCCAAGTAAGCAGGAGTAAACCCTACCATATTTGCTGATATTGGCCCAGAGCTACACTTTCCATTTCGTTTCTGCACTATTAACAATTATAGAGTCTGTTATTATATATGCATAAGTCATTATTCATGCTGAGTCAGTCTGGTTAGAGAACAATAGCATTAGAATAGGTTTCACTTTCAAACCTAATGTGTAATGATGGTTAATTTTATGTCAGTTTGGCCAAGTATGGCTCCTGGATTTTGGCCCAGTATGGCTCCAGGAATGTTTTTATATCTGATTATTATTAAAGTAGGAAAGCTCAAGTCAAGCAGATAATCTTTCATGGGGCCCTTTCCTAGCAGTTAATGGCCTTAAAAGACAGATCCACTGAGGAAGAAAGCAGTCTTCAAATGGTCTTCAGATTCAAGACTGAAAAGAAATGTTGACTTTCCCTTGAATCTCTTGCCTGCTGGACTGCACATTTTAGGACTCTTAGTCCCTACAGCTATATAAGCCAATTTATCCAATTTATTTCTCTTATTTCTCCAGAGATCTCTGGCTAACATAGCACACGAACATTAGTTAACTAGTCATGGCTATCTGTGGTCACATGTTCTTCCACTATACGGTGAAAGTTTGTCATTCTGTGGTCACCCACTCTGCTTTTCTTTAAGAAACACTGTCGAGCTCTGCTTCATGATGTCCCTACAAGTGTGAAGTATCCTCATGGCCCCACTTCCATATCCAAGAACTATTCTGGCTCCTATGCCTTGCCCACCATGGTGACATATCCTCAGATGACAAGCACACATAAATCCTTTCTCCATTAAGTTGCTTCTGGTCGGCTCTTTGGATCTGAGGACGAGCAACAGAATCAACTGATGAGTGAAAAGAGAAGATGTTTCCATTTTCTGGTGTCCTCTTTAGTTTCTTTCTTTAAAGACTCAAAGTTCTTGCGATACAGGTCTTTCTTGTTTGGTTAGTGTTACCCCAAGGTATTTTATGTTGTTAGTGGCTATTGTAAAGGGCGATGTTTCTCTGATTTCTTTCTCAGCCCTTTTATCATTTGTATATATATAGCAGGGCTACTGATTTTCTTGAGTTGATCTTGTATCCTACCACTTTGCTGAAGGTGTTAATCAGCTGTAAGAGTCCCCTGGTAGAGTTTTCTGGGTCACTTATATAAACTATCATATCATCTGCAAATAGTGAAAGTTTGATGTCTTCCTTTCCAATTTGTATCCCCTTGATCTCTTTTTGTTGTCACGTTGCTCTAGGTAGAACTTCAAGTACAATATTGAAGAGGTATAGAGAAAGCAGGCAGATTTGTCTTGTTCCTGATTTTAGAGGAATCACATTGAGTTTCTGTCTATTTAGTTTGATGTTGGATGTTGGTTTGCTGTATATAGCTTTTATTATGTTAAGGTAAGTTCCTTTTATCTTGGATCTCTCCAAGACCTTTATCATGAAGGGGTGTTGGATTTTGTCAAAGGCTTTTTCAGCATCTAGTGAGATGATCATGTTATTTTTGTTTCTCAGCTTATTTTATGGTGGATTACATTGATGGATTTTCATATGTTGAACCATCCCTGCATCCCTGAGATGAAGCCTACTTGGTCATGGTGGATGACTTTTCTGATGTGTTCTTGGATCTGATTTGCCAATATTTCCCCATGATCTTGGATAGATAGGATCAACATAGTAAAAACGGCAATCTTACTGAAAGCAATATACAGATTCAATGAAATCCCCATTAAAATCCTAGCACAATTCTTCACAAACCTTGAAAGAACAATTCTCAACTTTATATGGAAAAACAAAAGACTAAGGATAGTCAAAACAACCCTGTTCAACAAGGCAACATCTGGAGGCATCACCATCCCTGACTTCAAGCTGTATTACAGAGCTATAGTCCTGAAAACAGTTTGGTATTGGCACAAAAATAGACAGATAGACCAATGGAATTGAATTGAACACCCTGATATTAACCCATATATGTATGAGCACCTGATTTTTGCCAAGGAGCTAAAATTATATAATGGAAAAAAGAAAGCATCTTTAACAAATGGTACTGGCATAACTGGAGGGTGAAATGTAGAAGACTGAAGATAGATCCATGTCTATCACCATGAGCAAGACTTAAATCCAAATGGATCAAATACCTCAACATAAATCCAGCCACACTGACCCTGTTAGAAGAGAAAGTAGGAGGCACCCTTGAACGATAGGTACAGGAGACCGCTTCCTGAACATAACTCCAGTAGGACAGACACTAAGGTTGACAATTAATAAATAGGACCTCCTAAAACTGAGAAGCTTCTGTAAGGCAAAGGACACAGTCAGCAAAGCAAAAAGGCAGCCCACAGAATGGGAAAAGATATTCACTAACCCCACATCTGATAGTGGGCTGATCTCCAACATTTACAACGAACTTAAGAAGCAAGTCTCCAAAACACCAAATGATCCAATTAAAAAGTGGGGGACCGAACTAAATAGAGAATTCTCAATAGAGGAGTCTAAAATGGCTGAGAGACACTCGAGAAAGTGTTCAACATCATTAGCCATCAGGGAAATGCAAATCAAAACAACTCTGAGATATCATCTTACTCCTGTCAGAATGGCCAAAATCAAAAACACCAATGACAGTTTACGCTGGAGAGGATGTGGAGAAAAGAGAACACTCCTCCACTGCTGGTAGGAGTGCCGACTTGCACAACCACTTTGGAAATCAGTATGGAGATTCCTCAGGAAAATGGGAATCAGTCTACCACAAGACCCAGCAATTCCACTCTTAGGCATATACCAGAAAGATGCACATTCATACAACAAGGATGTTTGTCCCACTATGTTCATAGCGGCATTATTTGCAATAGCCAGAACCTGGTAGCAACCTAGATGCCTCTTAACTGAAGAGTGAATAGAGACAATGTGGTACATTTACACAATGGAGTACTATCCAGCAGAAAAAACCAATGGAATCCTGAAATTTGTAGGTAAATGGATGGGCACTAAAAGAAGCCATCCTGAGTCAGGTAACCCAGTCACAAAAAGAGGAACATGGTATGAACTCACTCATTTCTGGATTTTAGACATGAATCAGGGGAGTGACAGCATACAATTCCATTGCCAGAGAATCTGGGAAACAGAACCTTCATCCAGCAACTGATGAAAGCAGAGGCCCATACCCACAGATACACACTGAACTGAACTCCTGGAATCCAGTGTCAGAAAGGGAGAACTGATGGGCAAAGGAGTTAAGACTGGGCTGGTTTAACCCACAGAAACAGTCGACCTGGACAAGGGAGAGCTCTTGGACCCCAGATTGATGGCTGTGTGGAAAGCATGGGAATGACCCAGACCCCCTGAGTGTAGGTGTCAGTGAAAAGGCTTGGTAATCTATGGGGGCTTGGGTAGTATTTATCCCTGGCATACAAATAGACTTTGAGTGCCCATTCCACAATGAGGGATGCTCTCTCAGCCTGAACTCTTGAAGGAGGGCCTAGACCCTACCCTGGATGACATGACAGACTCTGGAGATCCACCATGGAGGGCCTCACTCTACCTGGGGATCGGAGTGGAGACTGGGTGAGGGACTGGGGGGCCTGGTTGGGAGGGCTGGGGAGAAGGGGAGGGAGAGGGAGCTGGGATTGACATGTGAACCAAACTTGTTTCTAACTTAAATTAAAAAAAGGAAAAAAACTAAAAAAAATAAGAAAAGAGAAGATGAGGAATGGTGGAGAAAGTACTCACCATTATTGGAAGGTTTGGGGAGTCTCACACTAGGTACCATACATACTGCAGAAATAAGGGTTCCCTCCCATAGGTTCCTAGTTTCACCCTGGGTACTATACATTACTTTGGAAATCAGGGTTCCCTTCCATAGGTTCCTAGTCTCACACTGGGTACCATACATACTGAAGAAATAAGGGTTCCCTTCCATAGGTTCCTAGTCTCACTAGTAGAAGAACTGAGCAAACAGCCTTGAAAGAGAGCTTGATGACTACTTCCTTCGAGAGAAAAAATAATGTTGAAAGAAACTTGTAAATCTCTATACCTCCCAGGACGAGGGGGTGGAGTGGAGGAAGAAATAAAAGCCTGCCACATAGTGGAGGGAGAAGGAGAACAGCTTCCTAAAAAGAGGAGAAATGGCCAGGTCATCAGGAAAGACACGGCCTTGCTCCGGGAAAAGAGAAAAAAGAAGCAATGCTCTTCTGGGTATGCTGCAGCAACTGCTCGGGGGAGGGTTTCTGGGAAGGAAAGTGTAATCTCACCGAGGAAGTAATTATTCCTCCCATGTCTTTATGTGAATCAGCCTTCCTGAGGGCTACTCTCATGACTAGGCATTGGAGGAGTCCAGCTGAATTAACTCTAAAGGGAGGAGACTGAAGTATACAACTTTCTGAATTTAGGGGTGTATCAGAATGATGCAATGGCTCT
This sequence comes from Mesocricetus auratus, assembly GCF_017639785.1. Lineage (NCBI taxonomy): Eukaryota > Metazoa > Chordata > Mammalia > Rodentia > Cricetidae > Mesocricetus > Mesocricetus auratus. The sequence continues at coordinate 66,974,867 of NW_024429190.1, read as the reverse complement.
TACCTTACTCAGGGTCAGAGGTCAATTTGACTCTTTTGATCATGATGAAATAATATTCCATTGATGAGTCTCAGTGAGGCCTGATATCTATCTTGAGTGGTTTCCAAGTCTATGGCAACAAAGTATTTTATATAATTGCATAAAATAGCCTTATGAAACCCAGCATATGCACAATAAATATATTCTATTTAAAAATGTTATTAAAAATGAAAATTGGTACTTGGAAGTAGGTCTAATGTTGTGATCAGCCTTGAAACCCGGCCTGTAGACTTTTAGGAGAGATGTAGTAGAGTTTGGAGCTGCAGGCAGGAGCAACTATAGAACACTGAAAGTAGAGCGTTTTGCTTGTCTATCTGTTGAGACGGGGTCTCACTATGAGCCTTGACTGTCCTGGAACTCACTATATAGAAGGTTGCCCTTGAACTCACAGATATAAGCTCACCTCTGCCTCCTGAGTTCCAAGATTAGAGTTGATAGCCATGCTCAGCTGTAAGTGGAGCTCAATGGGATATTCCCATGGGAGTATTGAAGACCAGAATGCATACAGATATGTAGATAGTGAAAACAAACTCATGAGAGTTCTGAGAAGAAAAAGAACTCTTCCAGGAATTATGCTAGAAGCCAATTGTGTTATATTCTGGTAAAAGAAAAAAACTGGCTACATCTCCATCCATGACTTAATACTTCGAGTGAAGCTGAATTTAAAAGCAATGGAATTTGACACTTAAAACTATGGTCAGTTTTCAAAGCGGGACTAAATGAATTTTACATTGTAGCAGAGTTATGAGTCGGTGGGAAACAGGGGCAGAATGCTGATTTGAGGGTAAAATACTCCTTAAAGGCTCATGTCCTGGAACCCTTGGACCCAAATGCTGGTGGTGCTGTTTTTGTGTTTGTAGAATCTTGAGAAGGTGGAGACTCACTGAAGAAAGTGGGTCGTCAGGGCTGGCATCTGAGGTTTTATGGCTAGGCTGTGGTTGAGAACTAACAGTCTGTGTTCCTGATGCCATGGCCAAGAGCAGCAGCTACCACTGTCTTTTGTTCTGTGAAGGATTATTCTCTCCCTTAAAGAGTATAAAGACTATAGTGGTATACTCACTTTATTTTATTATTTAATATTTAAATTAGAAACAAGCTTACTTCACATGTCAATCCCAACTCCCACTCCCTCCTCTCCTCCCTCACCTCCCCAAACCCCCCAGCACCCCACCCAATCCCCACTCCCCTCCCCATGGTGGGTGAGGCCCTCTGTGGGGGATCTCCAAAGTCTGTCATTTCATCCAGGGCAGGGCCTAGGCCCTCCCCCATGTGTCCAGGCTGAGAGAGCATCCCTCCATTTGGAATGGGCTACCAAAGTCCATTCATATGCCAGGGATAAATACTGATTTACTCTCTGAGGCCCCATAGATTGCCGAAGCCTCTTCACTGACACCCAAATTCAGGGGTTCTGGATCAGTCCCATGCTGGACTCTCAGCCATCAGTCTGGGGTCCATGAGCACCCCCATGTTCAGGTCAACTGTCTCTGTGGGTTTCACCCACCCGGTCTTGACCCCTTTGCTTATCACTCCTCCCTCTCTGCAACTGGGTTCCAGGAATTCAGTTCAGTGTTTAGCTGTGGGTGTCTGCCTCTGCTTCTATCAGCCACTGATGAAGGCTCTAGGATGGCATATAAGGTAGTCCTCAATCTCATTATTGGGGAAAGGCATTTAAGGTAGCCTCTCCACTATTGCTCAGATTGCCAGTTGGTGTCATCCTTGTAGATTTCTGGAAATCTCACTAGTGTCAGATCTCTCCTCAAACCTATAATCACTCCCTCTATTATGGTATCTCTCATCCTGCTCTATTTTCTTCCCCAGACTCAACCCTCCTGCTGTCCCATGCTCTCCTCTCCCCTTCACCAACCTCTCTCTCTCTCTCTCTCTCCCTGCTCCCTCTCCCCATCCACCATGCTCCCAATCCAGTCAGGAGATCCTGTCCCATTCGCCTTCTCTGGGGTACCAGGCATAACTCTCTTAGGATCCTCCCTGTTTCTCAGACTCTTTGGCAGTGGGATTGTAGGCTGGCAATCCCCTGCTTCATGTCTAAAATCCATAGATGAGTGAGTACATACTGTGTTTGTCTTTTTGTGACTGGGTTACCTGACTCAGGATGTTTTTTTTTTTCCCCAGTGTCATTCATTTGCCTACAAATTTCAGGATTCCATTGGATTTTTTATTTGTTTGTTTGTTTTGTTTTCCACTGAGTAGTACTCCATTGTGTAAGTGTACCATATTTTCTCTATCCACTCTTCAGTTGAGGGGCATTTAGGTTGCTTCCAGGTTCTGGCTATTGCAAATAATGCCGCTATGAACATAGTGGAGCATGTGCCCTTGTTGTATGAATGCACACCTTTTGGGTATATGCCTAGGAGTGGAATTGCTGGGTCTTGTGGTAGATTGATTCCCATTTTCCTGAGGAATTTCCATACTCATTTCCAAAGTAGCTGTATAAGTTGACACTCCCACCAACATTGGAGTAATATTCCCCTTTCTCTACATCCTCTCCAGCATAAACTGTCATTGGTGTTTTTGATTTTAGCCATTCGGACAAGAGTAAGATGGTATCTCAGAGTTGTTTTTTTTGGCATTTACCTGATGGCTAAGGATGTTGAACACTTTCTTAAGTGTCTCTCAGCCATTATAGACTCCTCTATTGAGAATTCTCTATTTAGTTCTGTAGCCTACTTTTTAATTGTATCATTTGGTGTTTTGGAGACTTGCTTCTTGAGTTCTTTGTAAATTTTGGAGATCAGCCTTCTGTCAGATGTGGGGTTAGTTATATCTTTTCCCTTTCTGTGGACTGCCTTTTTGCCTTGCTGACTTGTCCTTTGCCTTACAGAAGCTTCTCAGTTTCAGGAGGTCCCATTTATTAATTGTTGATCTCATTGTCTGTGCTACTGGTGTTATGTTCAGGAAGTTGTCTCCTGTACCAATTCGTTCAAGGTTACCACCCACTGTCTCTTCTAAGAGGTTCAGTGTGGCTGGATTTATGTTGAGGTCTTTGATCCATTTGGATTTACATTTTGTGCATGGCGATAGACATGGATCGATCCACATTCTTCTACATGCCAGCATCCAGTTATGCCAGCACCATTTGTTGAAGATTCTTTTTTTTTTCCATTATATAATTTTAGCTTCTTTGTCAAAAATCAGGTGTTTGTAGGTGTGTGGGTTAATATCAGAGTTTTCAGTTCAATTCCATTGGTCTACCTGTCTATTTTTGTGCCAATACCAAGCTGTTTTCAGGACTATAGCTCTGTAACAGAGCTTGAAGTCAGGGATAGTGATGCCTCCTGAAGTTCCTTTGTTGTACAGGGTTGTTTGGGCTATCCTGGGTCTTTTGTTTTTCCATATAAAATGGATTATTGTTTTTCCAAGGCCTCTGAAGAATTGTGCCAGTATTTTTATGGGAATTGCATTGAATCTGAATCTGTTGATTGCTTTTGGCAAGATTGCCACTTTTACTATGTTGATTCTATCTATTCAAGAGCATGGGAGATCTTTCCATTTTCTTGTATCTTATTTAATTTCTTTCTTGAAAGACTCAAAGTTTGTGCTATACTGGTCTTTCACTTGTTTGGTTAGTGTTACCCCAAGATATTTAATGTTGTTTGTGGCTATTGTAAAGGGTCATGTGGGATTATCTATTGCCTATGGGTTTTTTCTTTTTGGTTGTAGTTAACTTCCTTGGGTTGGAGTTTTCCTTCTAGAACTTTCTATGGGGCTGTATTAGTGGATATGTATTGTTTAAATCTGGTTTTGTCATGGGATATCTTTTTTTCCATCTATAGTGATTGAAAGCTTTGCTGGATATAGTTAGTAGTCTGGGCTGGCATCTGTGGTCTCTTAGTGTTGGTAGAATATCTATCTAGGACCGTCTGACTTTCACATTTCCCATGGAGAAGTCAGGTGAAATTCTGATGTATTTGCCTTTACATGTTATTTGACCTTTTTCTTTCTTTGATGCTATTTATAACACACAAGTCCTCTGGCTTTTTATCATACCCTTGACTCCCAAATTGCTTATGGTAAGTCATAGAAAATTTCTCCTATTCAGTCTTTGTTTGATTTACAACAATGTCAACTATACACCTGAGTCCATTCAACCCCAGAGAAACTCCACTGACACACACAGAACTACTGACATCGACAGTAGGGACACATGAGTAAGTAACCTCAGAATTCAAATGTTGCCCCAGCAGCACTTAAGTAACTGAAGGAGAATTCTTCTTCAGTGTTCCCAAATGTAAGTTGGTCACTCTTTCATGGGGACCAGGGGATTCAGATGAAAGAAAGATCTATCAATAATTGGTAAGTCTAGGGTCAGCCAAGGTTCCATTTTAAGGACAATTCTTTGAGTGATAAGGGTTACAAAGTTCTAATTCCTGCTATAGCCATGAAATATAATTTCCAGTTTGGAAGTGAGGGAGACAAGAAGCAGAGGGTATTAGGCTTTTTCTTTATACAACACAGAAAGGTTAAACCTGTGTCACAGTTCTGAGATCACAAGAAAATTCACAACTGGGAATACAAAAAAGAATCAACAGCATTTATCATTAATACAAGAATAGAGACAAATCAGCATAGTAAGATTATGATTTGGTTTCATTACTATAGGATTTTAAGAAGTTTTAGCTGGCATGGTTCAGTGGTTAGGAGCATTGACCATTCTTCCAGGAACTTGGGTGTGATTCCCAGCACCCACATGGATGCTCACAACCATCTGTAATTCCAGTTCAAGGGAATCTGATGCCCTCTTTTGGCCTCCATAGGCACTACACAAAAATTGTGCACAGACATGCAGGCAAATACCCATACACATACTTCTCTTTAGTTAAAAAAATATTAGCAGATAATGTTGTTCATGTGTGGTTTATTTTTGAAAAACATTTTTGAAAGTTTTCTAATACCAAATATGTGGCTTTGTGGTGGTGATTTTTGCCTTTCTAAACCTAAACTACTTTATTAAACCACTCACAAAAAGAATGTTCTATGGTAGTTAAACGAGGTAGGATGAAAGCAAATGAAAGATGATTGAAGCCTAATATTTTATTAATTATATTAAGTACAGTATAGGTTTCTTTTTGGGGCCAGACAAGACAGCTTCTCTGGATATCTGTGGGTGATCAACAAGATTTGTGTTACAGTAATGCTTTGACTTCTGTCATTGTGAAACTTGTCATGTAAAATGTGGTTCACTGAGGGCCATTCCCACAAGTACATGATGTACTGTTCGAAGTTTGAAACCAGCAATCTTGACGGTACATAAAATGGTGGAATTGAAATGTGGTCTGGACGAGATGCCATAGGAAGAAGTATATTACCAGGGTGCTGTCTAACTTATCTACCCACTTTAGATTTTCTGCTGTTTTTCTTAATTCAGCTACAACCTCAATATTTGTACTAATCCTGTGGGTTCTTAAGGTCATCTTTTTGTTTGTTTTTAAAACATGATTATTGCATAATAGCATATTTTGTAATATAAATAATCACAGTTTAGTCAAATTGGCTAAGTAAATACAGATTATGGAAAAGAACTAAGGAAGATATTTCAAGTTTGTTTAGCTCCTAGACTGTCTTGTAGAAGAAAGTAATGTTATCGTCTTTGTTTACACTGGAAGTTTTGACAACAGTACTATTTGACAATCAGCCATATTTGATGCAGCCATAGAGCATTTTAAAAATAGAAACATGTTATATAAAATAGATATTTCATACTTCTCTTAAAAACAGCAAACTTTGGCAACAAGGCACCAACTCGCTCATGGGTAAAGATCAACAGCTATAGGACAGTAGTTGCTCTTTTAGATTAGTAGGGAGCCCAGTACCATCAATCCCAGACAACTGCATGCAACTGTTATCTACTTAGTTTCTGTGGGTAGTGAGCAGTCATTGAACCATTTTAGTCAGTGGTAATCTGCATATATGTCAGTGGTCCTGTGGATTATGATATAGCTAGATATTACCTGTCACCTAGTGGTTTCAGTTTAGATATACAAATGCAATAGTATGGTAATTGTGTACAGTATTAAGTAGAATAATAGGTTGTGCAACCTTGTGGCACTGATAGACTACACCACACAACCTGGGTGTGTGTAAACATATAGTACACCAAACTGTAGGCTTGTGTACCATATTTATACAGTAACAAATTGTCCAATGGCACACTTTTGGGGAGGTGTTGCCAATGTCAAGCAGTGTATGACTGTAACTGCTCTCTGGGGTGCAAAGTGAGCTAACAAGAATGGTACTTAGACAGACTCAAAACAGTTTTCATCTCCAAATAACTTCATTTTGCCTCACGAATACAGAACCATTTTCTGAGAAGTTGGTCTTTACACATTTCTTCTTCTTTTTAATAAAGGTAGATTAAAATGTATATGCTGAAAACAGCAGTATAACTGGCATGTATCTTGGAAAATCAGTGAAAAGTGTCTATTCTTAAGACTAGGATCTTCTTGTTTAACATATGCATTTGTTCATTTGTCATTTAGTTATTAAGGGGGAGCTATGTATTAAAGATCCTGGAGCTGAAGTGTGAACAAAGTGTGTGATTTTATGGAAGCTTTATTTTGATAAAGGAAATAGGAAATGACTTAAGATAGTTGCAAGTGTGATGACTAACATGAAGCTGACAGAGGATATCTGTGAACTTAGAAATATCAAGTCTTGAATGACCTAGAGAAAATAGCCATCAACTGCCTGTAGCTAGCTCCTCATCTAGGATGAGACCCTAGATGAAATTTCTCCCATCCATTTACATAGCAACTGATGCTATCATTATGTAGATCTTGTTTAGGTAACACATTACAGAGATTTAATGGGTATAGCTTCCTTGTCATGTATAGGAGCCTCTCTACAGCAGCAGGCATCCTGGTCCTCTGGCTATTACGGTCTTTCTACCCCCACTTCTATGATTTTCCCCTGAGTTTTAAGTGTAGTGGTTGTGTTACAGAAATTGCGTTACACAACTGAAACTGTATTTCATTTGGGCACTTCATTCTCCTCATTTTGAACATTTTGTAGTAGCTTCCATTTACTACAGAAGAAACTTATCTAATTGAGGGCTAAGAGCTGCACTTCTATGTGGGTATAAGGATAAACATTTAGACTATGCAAGAAATTATATTATTTCAAGAAAATGGCAGTAGCAGGTTCTTTTATAGGGTCTAGGACCTCTCCAGCAATAGTTAATTGGCTAGGCTTATAGTTCCAGATACGAATTCCCTTTTATTGAGCAGGACTTAAATCTAATTTGACAATGTTGGTTATCCCCAAGATAGAAGTGCTATTATTGCACCATCGGGGATATCTTGATGGGTAGGACATTTTTGGCTTTATTTCTGGGTAGAACTAACCATTGATTGCTTTTCTTCCTTGGCAGCTTACATAGCACCTTCCAATACTATGAGAGCCAGCCCTCAGGGAGGAGGATTTCTGGTCAGTTTCAGTTCAATTCCTCCAAGTCCTGTGTCTGAGTGTCTTGTGTCTTCAGCAAGATAGTCTGACCTTCCAGTTCTGGGAAGAAACCAAAGACAACACCAATCACCTTTATTGTTTGAGGAGTCTCTTGAAGGGAGGTTTCCCATGACTGACATTTGAGTTTTGTTAGTCTGTGACTTTGAGGGAGAGTACCTATTTCTTATTGCTTTATGATCCATAGGTGAACAGTCCAACTAAGAGGCTCAGTTAGTTGCAGAATAGCTATCAGTACTACTTTGGGAGTACTGGGACTACTCTCTTCTGCTTTGGAGAATAAAGTAGGTCTTGGGTAATCTTTGATCAGTGGCCTTGCTTTCTAACATCTCAGGCATCCTGGTAATTTTCTCTCTGTCGTGTCATAAGAGTATGAACTATGAAATGAATGTTTTGCTCCACTTCATCTGTCACAAATGGCCATCTTGCTTCTACTTGTTTATGTCTCTGTGGTCTCAGCAGCCACTGTAGTTCAGTAAGTGTTTCTGAGGCGTCCATTCAGAGCCAGCTGTTGGCTTCCTCCCAAGTTCCTTTACTTCCCGGCACACCAGCTGCTGTTTTATAGTATTCTTACTTCCTTTCTTCCTGACCCCACATTTTATTCTCTTCAGTCTCCAGTCTCTTTCAGCTTAGTTTTCAGTTCCTCCATTCTCTTTGTTACCTGTGGTTTCATCGTCTTTGCTGATTCTGTTTGTCACGATTTACACCTTTCTTCTTTTTCCTGTATGCCTGTTAATCATGCTCCTCTTTTATTCTCTCATTTAACTGCCTATATACTCTTAGTTTCTGTTTGTCTCTCTGTCTCTGTCTGTCTCCTTCTCTTTCTGTCTCTCTCTGTCTCTCTCTCTGTCTGTCTCTGTCTCTCTGTGTCTCTGTCTCTCTGTGTCTCTGTCTCTGTCTCTGTCTCTGTCTCTGTCTCTGTCTCTCTCTCTCTCTCTCTCTCTCTCTCTCTCTCTCTCTCTCTCTCTCTCTCTCTCTCTCTCTCCAGGGTCTCATATAATTCAGGCAGACTGGTTTCAAAATTACTATGTATCTGAGGCCAGTTTTGAACTCTTGCTCTTACTGCCTCTTCCTCCCATATAATTTCATTTTGTTTTTCTATGTTTGTCTTTTAATTCTTTTAATTTTATTCTCTGTACCATTCTCTGTTGCCTGCTATTTTCACATTAAATCCACACTAGACAAATTTATTATATGGACCTTCAATGTAGTTTATAACCATTTGATGTGTTGATTGCTTAAAGCCAGTCTGGATATCATCCTGAATGGTTAATCTTGCCAAAAAGAAATGCCAGAAACTTTTTTTTCCTTGGATCATTGATATTTCCATTAAAAATAAAATCTTACAAACAACTGGTTTTAATTGGGTGAGAACTGAGTAAGGGCTGTAATTAAGTATGATACAATAGTTTTAAGTTAAAAATCCAAATGCAGAAAGTAGAAAATCATATGTGCAGAAAATAATGTGACATGAAAATATACATGAAGAATAAAACAAGGCATGAAATACTTTTGCAGGGTCCTTCCTTTTCTATATATTCAGATCCGGTGTTCAGAAACTCCCATCAAATATTGTTTCAGGGAGCGTTGTCCTTTGAAAATGAGCCCACTTTCTTTTCTTTCTACACATCACATTGAAAAGATCAAAGTCAAAATAGATGCTCAAGTTAGCTATAAGACAAATAAAAAAAACCAACTGTACCAAACAAAAGATGCAACAGTTATTCTAATGACATTTCTGTCTCTCAAGGTATTTTGTTTCCTTTTGCTTCTTTCAGTTTACTGTCTCCTTGCTTGTTCTTTATTCAAGCAAACTACCTCGGCTGTTTCTGGTGTGTGTTGGGAAGTAAACCTTCCTTTTGGTGTCACTGCTCGCTTTGGGGATCACTTGGTCTGGCTAGAACACGAGCCATTTGGTTAGAAAAGCTGTCTCATTTGGAAAGGAGCAGCCGGGCAGGGAGAAACTAAACTATTTTTCTGTGTCTGCCTGCCATCCAAGTCTTTGCAGTCGTTGCCAGTATTTTGCAGGGAGAAGTGTGGGGTTTGTTCGGCTGTCAGTGAGCATGAGGGAAGGAATCAATTCACTCCAGTCTATTCTTTGTATGATGGACTCAGTTACCAAAGGCTGGTGGTGAGCACTTGTGCTGATACTTCAGGGTGCATCCCAGGATGTCGGAAGGAGGGAAGCCCTGTAACTATCAGGGAAGGCATATGCTGGTCTGTTATGCAAGGCTCATATTTTTCTTTTACTGTATCTGTGGCATTAAGAGTCCCTGAGGACCACCCTTCACTGAAGCAGAATTTGTCATGAGGTTAGTTCCATCATCCAACATGGACAAGATACAAAAGGAGTAAGAATTTGTCTGAGTAATTTTCTTGAGATGACCTTGGATTTCTAGTACTGATGTGGGATATATTAGAAGGATAATAGAAATAATAAAAGCATGATGGAATGAATCCTCACCTAAGAGAGGTTACTGATGAAAAACAGGTACTGTGGAGAATGGAGAAAGATATATGAGCCCTGGAGATCACTCCAAAAATACAGAGAGGTGGTATATAAGTTTTGCTAAGTGCTAGGATATATATATATGTATATATATATATATATATACATATATATATATATTGCAGAACTCAATGACACAACTGCTGGGTAAACAATCCAGTGGTTTAAGGGTTATGACTTCCTAGAGAAAATGAATTGGAATACTACAGTAAGAAGAAATTACCCTTTTCTCTGTCTTCATAATTTGACTAACGAGTGACTATATTAATATGCAAAGGACTTTAAATGTGTGCTACTACATCCACACAAGTGTCTGAAGCAACACACATTTACCAACTCCCATTTTGTGAGTGAAGAAATCGAGGCACAGAATGTTACTGAAATAACTCACCCAATGTTATAACTGGAAGATGGCACAGCCAGGTTCAAAGCCAGATGCCAGTCAGTATGTTCATTCTGCTGCTCAGGTCTTGTCTGATATGGGTGCATATAGAAAATATAAAGCTACCTTCCCTTGAATCTGTTAGTTATACATAGACCTACATTTGAAAGGGAATAGTGAACTGTTGATGAATTCCTAAGAAATGGATGAGACACTGGGAAAACGGCTCCTGACACAGAACCCTGAAAGACACAAGCATGTCTACAATGTAAGGTCACTTTTAGGCAAATAGAAAGCAGCAAGGGAATATATAAAATGTTTGCTGAGAGCAACTCTTGTACTAGATCCAAATTAATCATGTTTCGTGGGTTTGAAAACAAACTCTGCCAACCAACTCCATGAACCTATTCAAGTCTTTTCATTTCTCTGAGCTTGATTTTTCTTGTCTGCCAACCAAGGACGATGACTGTCCACCCATCATGAGGTGGCTATGGTGATGAAAGCAGACAATGTGGCATAAGATGGCCCTTTGATATAATAAGGAGTTGTCACATGAGAACATCCTAGTTTGTCATCATTAAGACCACCGCCGTCTCGCTTAATTCCCTTCAATTCTTACCACGTTACTTATGAGGTGCCAGGCAGGGTTCTAAATGCTTTACACGCTAACTCACTTCACACCATGACCTACACAGTGGGCTTCGTGAGCACTTTTACTTTACAAGCGAGGGCGCCAAGGAGGTGTCTAACCGTAGCATGTCTGTCCTGGAGTCAACTTAGAGCCACTGTCCCAAGCCTCACAGCTGCTATAAGCCGCCTTTCCAACCTCAGACTGCTAGAAATGGCCAGAAATGGAATTCAGACTAGTATTTTCCCACTCTAAGTCTAGACTGCATTTTTTGGTATAATTTAGGACTGATGAGAGTTAAAGAATCGAGAGCAAAATTCCACTTAACAATCAGAGAGGCACTAAGCCTGCAGGCCGGCACATGCAAATCTTCTGGCCCATTAGTACTCCTCTGGAAGAGAATTAAGTTGCAGAACAAAACCAATGAATTAAGCATGGGAAATAAGTGAGACAACAAACCATATTAACTGAATAACATAAAAACGAATCAAAGCAAATATAAACGGGCTGGTTATTAAACTGAATCCTAAGGCTCACTTCAATGGCAAAACAGACCACCAACACAATAACTGAATTACATTTATTTGACATTATGTGCTGTTTTTCTGATGATTTTAGATATTGGCATTTACTAAATCCTAATTATCTTACAAAGAAACAAAATAATTTAGCGTTTGGCTTACTTGATTTTATTTGTCATTTAAATCTATTTTTACTGATAAATAAAAATGTACATTAATAAGGTAGTGTATAATATTCTTATGCACATATCCATTGGATAATGTTTAAATCAGGTTAAACATGTTTACTTCTCTTCAAATAATTATCATTTCTTCATGGTGAAAACTTTCAAACTTCTGCCTTCTGGCTTTTGAACTGTCTTCTGCATTGCTGTCTGTAAGTGCCACGTTGGGCAGTACCACATTAAAACTCCACCTATTTAATGGCGTGGCATCCACCTTGCTCCTCATCTGGCTGGCACATTACCCCAGTGGCTGGTAGCCACAACTCAAGTTCTGCAAGGGCACCATTTCTTTTTCCTTCACAGAGGATTTACTAAGCACTTCATACACAGTCTTGCTTTGAATATTCAAAGTGCAGGCATTCAGCAAGTCTTTATTAAGGGCCGACTGTGTTCTAGGCACTCTTTGTTATGAGGCAGGGATTTATCAGTGAACAAGACAAAGCCAGCACTCTGCTGAGGCTTATCCTATGGAACTAATAAGAAAAGCTTAAAAATCAAACAAAAGAAACAGAGCAAATGTTGCAAAACTTTGTGGTTTGGCAAGCTGACCTCCAAGGATGAAGTCAAGGGCAGAAGCCGAGTGGTAGAGGAATAAACGCAGGTCAGCTTCTTAGACATGGAAGGCTGGTTTTAGAAGAAGAGAAGGGCATCCACACCAAAATTCCCTGTGGCTGCTTGTAAACAGGAGAGGTCAGATGTCAAGAAAAGAACTGGAAGCAGAGATTCAGGAATGAGCATCCTGAAGGAGAGAGATAGTTGAAGCAATGGCATTTCTCTCCTGAATGAGTCAATGTATGAGAGAAAGGCCAAGGAACAGAGGATGGATGCTGGAGAAACAAAGTGTGCTGTAGTGAAAGATGATGCTTCTGAAGAGGAAACCGCCTTCCCAGGAAGACGCAGAAGGGGCAGGAGCTCAAAGGCAGTTAAGAGAAAATACTAATAATAAGCATTATTGTTCTCCTGAGAAAATGGCAAATGCTGGGGGAAAAGCGAGAAATCTGCAGGATATGGACGGAGCAAGCACGAGCAGGCTGATCTAGGACACCAGCTAGCCTGGGCCATAGGACTGACTCTAGAGGAACACGTACCATTCTGCTCACACAAGACTATGGAAACAGGAGCTTAATCAGGGAAATTCCTAGTGAAATACTGAAACACAAAGACTCTAATATGCAGCTCTTTATTTTCAAAATATGGCAAGACTCTTAGAAAAGACTTTGTTGTCTATTTTGAAAATGAGCAAGAAGAATCTGGGTCTTCCACTGTGAAAGCTGAAGGTCCTCATCCATCTTCATAAAGAGGTTTATTTTTCCTGTCATCCAGGAGGGAAAATGCTTCCTTGGTATGGAGGTTTGAAGCAGAGGAGAAAATGGATTGCACTCAGTCACAAAGTTGTATCTGCATTAGGAAAGTATCAGTTTGGCAGGAGAGATGCAATAACTTGTCAAGCAGATTAATCTCAGCAATGGAAAGTCCTAACCAAGCAGCGGGAACTTTCATCCATCTCCCAGATAGATAGGTTGGCTGTGGACCTGGGAGTGAAAAGATGCTGGCAATCTGTAAGAGCTTAATATGTGGAAACCATGATGAACTCAGAGAATGTGTGTGATTAGATTTATTCAATATTGTGCCACTCCCATTCTACGATTGTAGCAGAATGATCTGAAAGGCAGAAAAAGAAAATCAAAGCTTGTTTAGAGACTACACACTTAGTGATTTTTTATAATTGAGAACTATTTTTCATACAATATGTTTTGATCGCGTTTTCCCTCCTCCAGTGCCTCCCAGACCCTCCTAATCTCCCTCCCCACCAACTCCACCTTCTCTCTGTAAAACAAACAACAAACATAAACCAAAAAGAAAAAAATGCATACATAACAACTACAAAAAATAAATCCTCACAAAACCCACAAAAGTAAAAATCAAAACGAATAAGCAAAACACCACCAAGACAAAAAAAATACCAGAGCAAAACAAAACAAGGCAGAAATTATATGAAAATACTGCTGAGTTCAATTTGTGTTGCTGACTGCTCCTGGGTATGGGGCCTGCCCTGAAGCATGGTTAATATATTCAGTGAGACTCCATTGGGGAAAAATGAGTTTTCTTTTGCCAGTGGGTATCTACTGCAGATAGCGTCTTGGTTATGTGAGCCCTTGTCTACTTCTTCTCAGTGCTGAGACTGTGTGGCTGGAACCTGTGTAGGATCTTTGCATGCTGCCATGTCTCTGTGAGTTCAAAGTGAGTCAGTCCTGTTGTGTCTCGATGACACTGGTTCCTTGGAGTCATTCATCCCCTTTGGCTCTTAAAATCTTTCTGCTTCCTGTTCCATCAGACCCCTGAGCCTTGAGGGAAGTAGCTTTGATGAGGACACCCACTTAGGACTGAGAGTTTCAAAGTCTCTCACTCTCTGCTCATTGTCTCTGTATTGTTTCCACTAACCACAATAGGAGGGTTCTCTGATGATGTCCAAGTAAGGCATTGATCTATGGGGATAACAGAATGTCATTAGGAGTCATTTGATTGCTATATTCCTTTAGCAGAATAATGGCATTAGCGTTTCCCCTAGGCCATTGACCTACTTTGTTGTGGGTTCTTGGCTACTTTAGCAGTGTCAGGTATAGGTGGCATATTGTTTGTCTCCCTGTGTAGCTATGCCTGGCATGGAACTTACTATGTAGACCAAGTTAGCCTCAAACTGGCAAAGTTCTGCCAATCTCTGCCTTCCACCCACTGGGATAAAGACTTGTACTACCACACCCTGGAACTGCATCGACATTTCTTTAAGCCCTCTTTAATAGGTATGCATGGCTAGAAAAGCACAGAAATCTTTTCTCTCTTTCCTCCTAAGTATGGGCATTGCATTTTCAAAATAGAAGGAAATGGCAGGAAGAAAATTTCCAACAACGCACAAGTGAACTCAACCCCCATCCCTAACCTTTAAATGAAATCCCAGACTGGAGAATCCCAATGTTCTGAAATTGTGCTCTCATTAGTGAAGCCTTCAGGAAATATGTTTGTGGATACACCCCTCAAAAGCTGTGTTTGAAATGCTGGTGTGTTTTGCCTTTAAGGACCAGGACTGGGTGCAAAGGGAGAGAGCTCCAGGACACTGGGAAGTTAGACTTTGATAAGGCTCAGGTCTATTACTTCATGGTTAATATCAAGGTCTGGGAATGCCCATGACATTTAATGGAGTGCTTTGGGAGTGATAAGTAGTCACAAAACAGAGCCAGCACATGGGCACAAAGCACAATGCTGTGTTTTCCTCAGCTTCGGGAACCGGTAACATACCATAGAGAAGTCAAATGGCTGAAGCAAAGAGACTGGTTTATATTGCAAAATACGCTAATGCTGATTAGAAACTAACCATAGCCCAATTCCTAGTCACGGATGAATTAGGAACTTAAATTGCAATCTGTAGCATTGACACATTATAATATACGCTGTGTTTCTGGCTAACCACGGAGAGGTGATGTCATTTGAGTAGTGAAGACCCTGGGGCAGTTCATAGAAGCAGGACGTGTGTGTCTGGGTGCTGCCTGCAATCCATGTCAACTGCCACCACTTTATCACACTGTAATATCTCTCCTTTCAAAATCTTAGACGAGTTGAGCACACCATCTGCTCTTTGTCTGCGTCCCTCCTGCGCTTCCCTTAATCTTGAAGAATGGCTCTTGAAATGTATACAGAACTCTTTAAAACATTTGCCACACACTTTGAGAAGGATCTGCTTGGAAAACCAGTCCTGCCTTCTGTATTTGTTCCCAGTTGTCCGCTGAGTGCCATGCTTCTTGTGAATCTAGTTTTGTTAACTTTGGGGTAAATGTTATTTTTTTTTTTTGTAATAGCAAGACTAACAAGCCAAAGTGAGCTGCTTGGGGTTGTATTAACAAATGGCTCAGGTTCAGGCAGGCTTGATTAATTTACCTGCTGTCTAAGCTGAACAAGGGTTACCTGGAAGTGAGTGTTTGTTTCTTTTGCTTGATGGTTTCAAGATGGACCTTGTCCCTTTAAGGAATCTTGGACACCTTGCATATTTGTTCAAACAACTGCTCAGGTTTCAGCAGCAATTTCATGATAGCTATAATTCACACAGCTCTCCTTCAGCAAACAAGGCAGCAACCTGTCAGCAAGACGGATCTCCCAAGGAGCTGGCAACCGAGGGTTGTAAAGATCTGGCTCTAAGAGGGACAGAACTGTCACCCGATGAGCTCCGATGGGTTATTTGTTGCCAGCCACTTTTCATTATTCTCATTTTCTTCCCTATTTAAATAGTATGCGGTCTAAAATATTGGAAATTTCAAGAAACGACTGTCTTATACCATGGTCAAAAATAATGGCTAACACTTCTGTAGTGCTTATGTGGAATAAGCATTATAGCTTTACAGATATTGGCTCTTTCAACTCAAGTGATGACTGCAGTGAGATGCAGACTATCATTGCCCTCAACATAGAGAGAACAAAATGGTGGCTTTGGGTACCTGCTTGAAGTCTGTGGATTGATAAGTAGTAAAGCTGACACTGCCCAGGGTCAAAATGAACAGCCACACTGTGTACACTTCCTGACCTGGGTCCACACCTGCGCTGCCTGCCTTTCACGGCGCTTTCTATCCAACTGGTAAAACACGTGAGATTAGAGCATGTTTGGTTACTACCTTTAAGTTTTGTTTACTCAGTCATCTTTGCTCTATTTACAAACTCCGTGAAGGCATCATTATGAAAGATAAATACATTTTAATTCAGTGAAACTGCTAAGGTGCTCTACTTCATATATTACCTCGTGGTGTCTTCTTTCTGGTCCTACCAGAAAGCTGAAAGGATGCAGGAGAAAAAGTTGGAGTGTCAAGTTAGTGTGCAGGGCAGTAAAGCTGTTGGCTTCTTTAATCTCGATTTTCCTCTCGGAAAAGTGCATCTATCTGCCACTCCCATGCCTGATTGAAACTTCCTGGTTTTAAATATCCTATTAATTGAAGTAGAATTACATCACTTCCTTCCTTTTTCCCTCTCTCCAGCCCCTTCCAGATACCCTTGCTTCAACTCCTTCCATGCCACCTCCACTTTCAAGTTGATAGCTTCTTTTTCTTTGATTATTATTGTTACATGCATGTTTACTTTTTTTGTTTTGTGTTTGTTTTTTTCAAGACAGGGTTTCTCTGTGGCTTTGGAGTAGAACTTGCACTTGTAGACCAGGCTGGTCTCGGACTCACAGAGATCTGCCTGCCTCTGCCTCCCAAGTGCTGGGATTAAAGGCAAGCATGCATCACTACCACCTGGCTTACCTACGTGTAAATGTTCATGTATGTATGTATGTATGTACATCTATGTTTACACAAATATATATACAAATAAAACCTGATGAGTCCATTATTTTTTTTTCCTCCCCTCCTCCTGCACTCCATTACTGATTGAGTATATGGTTTCAAGACTGGCCACTCTGCTTTGGACACCAATAAGGGGGTTCATGCTTATAAGAGGCTAATCTTCTTCCCACAGTCATTAGTTGCCTTTAATTCTTTATCTAGGGTGGGACCCCTCAAGATTTTCACTTTCCACATTAAAATATCTATCAATATAGAGATTGTCTTGGTCTGGTTTATGCAGCCATTTCTAGGAGATACTGTTTCATAACAGGCCTCCTGGTCATCTGGCTCTCATAACCTCTCTGACCTCCTCTTCTTCCATGTTCTCTGAGTAATGTATGTAAGAGTTGTGAGACAGATGTATGTGTAGGGTCTGGGATCCCCACAATCCATTGATCTCTGCATTGATGTCCAGTGGTGATTTTCTGTGATGTTGCAAAAAGAGGCTTCTTTGATGAGGATTGGTAGTTACACTTATCTGTGGATGTAAGGATAATATTTAAGATGTAGTAAGGGATTATCCTGGTCTAGCAAAATGGTGGTGGTAGATACTTTTCTAAAACTTGTCACCTCCCTAGCCTTGGGAAGCTGGCTAAGTGTCTAGTACCAGACATGATTTCCTTCTGGTTGGGTGAGCCTTAGGTTCACTCAGACAGCTGTTGGTTGCCAATAACATGTGAGTGTCACTTATTGCACCTTGATATACATCTTGTCATGCTGGTACTTCTCATGGTCCATAGTTGTCCCAGCTGGGTAGGACAGTTTAGCTTACTCCCTCCCTTGGCAGCTTGCATAGTATTTTCTGGAACCATGGAAGCTATACAGCAGAAAAGAGACTTTGTGGTTGGATTCAGCTTGAGCCATCTGAGTCCTATGCTCTAAGTGTGTGTCAGCATCTTCAGCAATAGGAGTCCACTGTCCACCAACTCCTGAGGAGCAACTCAAGGGTACAACTATCATCTATATTATTTTTGCAGACACTTCGACTATCCTAACCAAAGTTTCTTTCACCTTGTATGGACACACACACACACACACACACACACACACACACACACACACACACGCACGCACGCACGCACACACGCACACACGCACACACACACGCACACACACAGCAGACACACACACCTTAAAGAAAATTAAGCTATTTTGGCAGACAATGCTCCCCACAAGAACTATAAATTTATTACCACAGTTCTTCCTAAAATTGAGTGCAGATATCAAAGTCACATTGACACATTTTATAGGGGAGCCAATTCTTCAGTGTCTGTTGTTTGAAGTACCAGTACTAGTTCAACACATACTGACATTTTTGTTGACTAATTTTTTTCTTTCTTAATTCTGGGCTTGACATTTACATTGGGAATCTCAGAGAGGCTGAAGGGTACATCCAACTGTGACAAAATACCTGCATGGGCAGTATGTTCCGAAGGTACCTCTGAGAATATGTGAGGAGAGAGCCTGCATTTTGAGGAGATATCATTAAACTTTGGCAACTGCTCTGACACCATGGTGCCCTGCCACAGAGAAGGTGCCATACAAAATTTTACACTAGAAGTCTAGATAAAATATCTTTGGATTTTCTGTGCACACCCCTCCGGATTAGATACTGCTGCCAACTGGTTAATTGACGCAAAGATCCCTCCCATGAGGTGTGAGAGTCTGTGATATAAATCCCATCTGTTTCTGGAAGCAGTTTATGGGTTTGGCAATATGATGTGTTGGCTTGACAATTGCTGAAAAATCCTTTTTAGCATGATACAGGTATAATTTTTAATAGTATCCAGATTTCTTTTCCTCACCATCTGACTTTAAATTAAAAACCACTCTAGCCCAATGTCTCAGATACAAAATTTTTTGTGAATGTAAGTACTTTATAGCATCTACTGACTAAAAGGATGTGCCTTGTAGTCGCTAGTAGAGAAACAGAATGGTATGAGAATTGGAATATTACCCTGAATATGCTCTTTATTAGTTTCTTTTTTAAATTATTATTTTATTTGTATGGGTGTTTTGGTTGCATGTATGTTTGTGCACCACATGTGTAGAATGCCCCTGGAGGTAATCACAGGGTATTACATCCTTTGGATCTGGAGTTACAGATGTTATGAGTCACCTGGGAATCAAACCTGCATCTTCTGCAAGGGCAACAAGTACTCTTAACCTCTGAACCATCTTTCTAGCACTGCCCCCCTCATAGTACTTCTTAAGTACAATTCTTCAGTTTCAAGGATTGTCTAAAGAACACCTTCAGTGGATTCTAGGATATGAGACATTCACTAGACTTGTGTGAACAGTATATACATGTGTCAGTTTTTACGTCACTCACAAATACCTAAGACGAATTACACAAGTGAGGAAGGATTTCTTTTAGCCCATGCAGGTTTCAGTCTCTGGTTGTCTGACTCTATTGCTTTAGGCTGTGGCGAGATAGACTGTCACATCTGAGAGCACATTGATAAGCACAGCAGCTCTCCTCAGGACAGCCAGGGACAAGAGGGAGAGTCTAGGAAGTGAAAGACCCTTCATAAATATGTCTGCAGTGGCTTACTTCCTCCATGTATGTCCTGCCTCCTAATGTTACATAGTCTCCCAAAATAGCACCACCAGGTAGGACAAAACATTCAGCACATGAGCATGTGGGGCACAGTTTACATTCAAATCATAACAGCATTCATCTTCCATGACTAACCTCTCTATAGGTAAATCCAGGTTTTGGAAACAGAAGAAGCAAAGACAAATCTTACTGGTGAAAACCAGGATGTCAGCCTGAGGGATATAGGAAGTTAGGAAAAGAAATGACTCCATGTCTTGACATCATTATGGAAAGCAAGGGCCTGCCGACCTTTCCCTCTGGCTCTCTAATTCTTACGTGGGAATTTTCTTCAGGCCTGTCTACACAAGATACGATTTTAGATCATAAACCTTAGTTCCAACTTGACTTCCTTAAGATCTGTTTTTATCCTAACTTTCCTTTAGCTCCATATACCTCTATTGCTGCCAAGAAGTTCTGTTCCTTTGGCCTATACCAACTGCTTGCTGCATGAACCCAAGTTGACCCATACTTTCACTTGCACGAGAAGAAAGATAGAACAACAACATCATTTATCAGTTTTCATTTTTATCTGAAGTAAACCAATAGCAATGTTGTGCTGGAGATAAAGTGTCTGATCTGTGAGGATGTGGCACTAATGTCTGCGCATGCTCCGTCAACCAGCAGGAGGCCAGATGTCTTAGGCTACCCTCCACACTTCCAGAGGTGGTGTTATGTTTCATGGTTTAGGGCTCAAGGTGCTCTAGAACAGGATGATGACCTTATGAGCCTTAGGTAGACCCAGTAGGCCAGGTGAGCAAACCTATAGTGTCTATTTCCTGGAAGAATGTTGACTCTTTCCACCTATTCCCAAGGAGAAGTCCCATTGAACTGTGGTCCCCTTGTGCTCATCATCCTTAGAAAATCAGTGTTCTTAATTCTGTTATGACTAATAGAGCTGTGGTAGAGTCATCATCTCACACGTCAAGTGCTTTTATGTTTGCCTGATATGTTGGGATAGTGTCTATTCCATCAGCTGTCCTTTGAATTTGCCGAGATTGCTGAGAGTCAGATAAAAAGCTCCCTGTTTACTTGTGTTCTTGTTTAGAAAACTTTCCCCTGATTCTGTTCCCCATTAGCTCCTTCAAATCTCTCATTAACCATCTCTAGTCTTCATGTTCTTTAAATTTCACTTTTATTCCCTACTTTCTAGTTATTCTTCAAAATGGTAGCTTGATTTCCGACTGCTTCTCTTTGAGGTGGTATTTGGGTAAACGCCTTCACCCTAAAGCTTCAGAGCCATGTTAGTATATCTGTGACTATGGCTTAACTTGCATCTTTAGGCACAGTGTTCTTTTGCTAGCTAACTAACAAGTATAGTGTTGACAGTACTGTGGCAGCTTCCCAGGCACTGATTTTACTTGATCAGTTGCATCTGGTTCAATTATTAAACTTGTGGTGGTAAAGGTTACTACATGTCTATGTCCCAGTAAACTGTCAGACACACAGTGTCAATTGACCAGCTTTTGAATGAATAAATACACCCCAAGAACACTTTTTATGCACATATGGAACCTTGAATCTTCATTCTATTTAAAGTTCCACTATTAATGCAGAAAGGCTGGTAAAATTGAAATTCCAACTGATATACACTCAGCACTAAAATGTCTATACACAGATCTCTAGAGGGGACATCACAATTGTGTGAAAATTATGCCTGGGCATTAATTTATACAGTTGGAACCAAGTGATGACGTAGAGGTTAGTGCCATTGCCAGAGATTTTATTACTTCCATAAATCTCAGAGATTTATTTGTTCATTTCCTGAAGGAAGAGGGCCTGCCATCCCATAAAGTGTTACATGCCAAGAGGAACATCAGTTTATTCATGAGGCAGAAACAGGTATGAGGGGGAAAGCCTAGGCATGGCACATTTTGGTTTTTCCAGAAAGGTTAAGGAAGGTCAGAAAGCTTAGGCTCATGGGTGCTCCTTGTAAAGTCAGTGAGCCTCATAGAGGCTGTCGTGGGTTGTCTTTCACCTAGCCCTGAGTGACTTAGAGGAGGCCAAATACTTGGTGTATGGAAGTTTGATAAGGAGATAGGTGGGTTGTCAGCTGTGGATTAGTGAGTTTCCATTGAGTGTTGTAGAGGTATTGCCAAATAAGCTGTTTGCTGTCTTGACAACTAGCTAGCCCTCCTCTTTAGGCAGAAATGGCCCCCAGGATATTAAAATATCATAAGAAGCAGTGCATTAGCAAAACATTACCAACAGTCACAGACTTTTTCATGATCTTCTGTGATTCCTCTGCCAAATCAGAGATTGAAAAAAGGAGGCCATACGTGTTTAGAAAGGAAATGTACCACAGAATGAGAACTCCCTCATGCCTGTTCACAGGTACAAGAGGAGGTTCAGGGGCTACCTCTCAATCCCTTGATGACAGTGAGTAAAGACTACAAATTCTCTATGAGGATGTTGTCTTCATATTAAGCTGGTACCCGATTCATGCTTGAGAAGTGAGCCATCAAGAAGGACCATAAGTGATAGAAATCCAAAGCCTCCCCTACCCTCTAAAAGACAAAACAATGACAAAAAAACAAAACTCCAGACAGCCAACATAACTGTAAAACAATGAGTAGAAGAGCTTCAAGCATCTACCAGTCACTGGGAGCCTGAAATTATTTAAGAAATTAACTTAAAAGGTTGATTACCTACTTATATAAGATCTTTATTGTTCCCTTAAATTTTCTTTATTTATTGCATCTTAAAAATTTCAAAAACAAAGTAAAACAAAACCCTCAAAGCCTAGCAAGTTCAGCATGGTAGACAATGAGGGAAGAAACCATTTCTCTCAATTCTACTGTAAGTCAAATTTCCTCCCTGGTGAAGGCTAGGACATTGGTAGCAGAGGGTCTGAGGCAGATCTGGGCTCCATACTGATTCTGTTGTTTCTGTGTTATTTTGTAAAAACAAGTTTTATCTCTAAACCCGGCGTCGGATTTAGAAGGATCTCAGAATTATTTCTTGTCCCAGTTACCACTCAAAGTAATGTAGGTTCTATTAGCAAAATAAAGATTTGGTAGAATCAGACTGGCTTGAAAAAAAAGTCAAAGGGTTTAGTAATGGAGGAAAATTCTGATTTAAAATGTGAGGAGAAAAGAATACGGCATTCATATCATATGGAAAGTTCATTTTTCTGCATCCTTACAGACAAAACAGAAAGAGTATAAAATATCTCAGTGTTATATCATGATTTATACCCTTGTAATGTTTTAATCTTATAATTATATATATATATACTTTCTTATTTGGTTTGTGTGAATGTCTTTGGAATTTGGAAAAACTAGTATTTCTCTGTGCTTTATTGCTGAGTTACAGATAAAAATAACAAGGGAGTGCCAGCCTACAATCCCATGGCCAGGGAGTCTGGGAAACAGAACCTTCAATCAGTGGCTGATGGAAGAAGAGGCAGACTCCCACGGCTAAGCACTGAGCTGAACTCAAGAAAGCCAGTAACAGAGAGGGAGGACTGATGACCAAAGGGATTAAGACTGGGCTTGTTTAACCCCCAGAAACAGCTGACCTGACAAGGGTTAGCTCTTGAATCCCAGGCTGATGCCTGGGAATCCAGCATGGGACTGATCAAGACCCCCTGAATGTGGGTGTCAGTGAGGAGGTCTAGGAAATCTATTGAGCCTTGGGCAGTAGATCAGTATTTATCCTGAGTATACACATGGATTTTGGACTCCCATCCAACAATGTGAGCCGCACTCTCACCCTGAACTCTTGGGGGAGGGTCTAGGCCCTGCCCTGGATGAAATGACAGACTGTGGACACCTGCATGGAGGGCCTAACCCTCCCTGGGGAAATGAGGGGATATTGGGGGGGTTGGAGGGAGGGCACAGGAGGAGGGAGGGAAATGGAGAGGGACCTGGAACTGACTTGTGAAGCAACCTTGTTTCTAATTTAAATTTAAATTAAAAATAAACAATAAAAATTAAAAAAAATAACAAGGGAAAAATACCGGGTCTATAGTTCAATGGTAGAGTATTTGCCTGGCATGTACAAGGCCTCGGGTTTGATTCTCAGCACAAAACAAAAAAAAAAAAACATGGAAAAAGAAATGTAAAACATCTTTTTCTAAGAAAATAGTAGGATAAAAAGTTGAATGTGAAAGAGTAATTCAATGGAAGACCAGAAAAGGCATGGAAAGCAAGTTAAACTTAGCGTTGGAAATGATGGTGCTTAACTGTCATGGACAGGAATGACAGTGGTATAGGATAGAGGTATTTAATACTTGAGATTGAGATCATGTGGTAGTTTGAATGTAATTGATTTCCATAAGTTCATGGGGAATGGAACTATTAGGATGTGTGGCTTTGTTGGAGAAAGTGAGCCTTGTCAGAGGAAGTATGGCATTGTGTGGGTAGGCTTTGAGGTCTCATATATGCTTAAGCCACACCCAATGTCTCAGTCCACTTCCTGTTGCCTTCTGATCAAGATGAATCCAGCACTATGTCTGTCTGTTTGCCACCATGCTCCCTGTCATTATGATGATAGACTAAACCTCTGAAACTGTAAGGTGCCACCTCAATTAAATGCTTTCCTTTATAAGAATTACTGTGGTCATAGTGTCTCTTCACAGCAATAGAAACTCTAAGACAATTTTCGTCTATATACAAAGTTCTTTTGTTCTCTGTTAAGACTTTTAGAGGACTCATACTGTATATACTGTGCCTGGGTGTAAATATAAGGCCACACATGGCAGGATATGCAAGGAAGTAGGCAAAGGAGACACATTTGTTGTTGGCATGGTAAGAATGGCTAGGTGGGTAGAAGTCAATAGAAAGTAACCACTTTCACAGATCAGTCCATACCAAAATCTTCTCAGACTTGATCAGGGAAGTTTCCCTCTGAAGTAGGTGATTATTAAGTCAGAGAATCATAACTTGTCAAACTGCTGAAAAAATGTGATTTTTGAGTGGGACACATATCACCTCCCTCACAACTCAGGGACCATATCAGAAGTAGGAGCAGACAGGATGGAAGAGCTGGCAGATGGGGAAGCATGCTATGAAATGATGTCTTCTAGACTTGTCATGGTTCTTTCACCCCTGAACCCACAGCAGCAGTGGTTACCTGTAAAAGGCCTGTAAAAAGCCAGCCTCATCAACATTCCACCATGGAGAGGGAACTTATAAGGCCGCACTCTAAGAGGTTAGTGGTTGCTGGAGGAGGGGTATCATATTTCTCAGTGATGTAGCCTCTCGCTGTCAAATTGCTCTTGATCAAGTAATTAACCCCTGACACAGGATCATGCATGTAATCAGAATTAAATATAGGAACACACATGCATGCACACACAAACCTATGTGCACATACATGCTCATACTCATGCACACACATACATACATTATGTAAGTATAGGGGGATTTATTGGGAAGAGAAGATGATTTAGAAGCTGAAAGGGAGGCAGTAAATAATGAAAGGACAATTAGGATTAAAGTAAATTATCTGTACCAATGAGATTGTGAAAAGCTAAAGATACTAAAGCAACCTTCCTGGTCTAGTCAGCTTTCCTTACCTAAAGTAGGGTATGATGGACTGCAATTTGCAGTTGTTTGTTGGAGTGCATGAATGTACTTTAATGACTTATGTAAGTAGTGCAAACTGATGCATAATTGCTTATGGGGCGATATCTTCATGTTTCAGCAACTGAGCAGAAGCATTTGGCTGTTGTTTTCTTGTGACATGCTTTTCACGTTCATTCCTCTTGGGGTCCTTATGATAGAAACACTGGTGACAGCACAGTATAGGGGATGGTTTGAATCAGGAAACAAGAGTCTTGCATTTCCCCCTTAGGCTCTGCCACTGCCACTTGAGATGGCTGTCAAGGGAATCTCTGAACCTCTATGCTTGAGCCTTTTGCTTGAGTTCTCATCTGTGAAGGAGGTGATGAGCCAGATGCCTTTTCCAGAAATCAGATCACGTGACTGGGCATAGTCTCATACCACCCTTTGTTTCTACTTTCAGCTGCTCTGGTAAAGTTAGAGGTCCTGCTTAAAAATACAAGCCAATAAACGTAGAATATATATTGTGTAGAAGTTTCGAAAAAATTACAGAATGTAACTATCCTAAATCACTTCCATGCTAACCAAGGACAGTATCATTAGTAGTTATATTTATTGTATTGCTCTTCTTTCACACCTGCATATGTTTATCTACTTTTGTTTTATAAATATGTAAATGTGTAATTATGAATATATTTTAGGTAAACTATATTTACAAATCATGTGCATAGCTTATATGCTTTTTAAATATGGCCATTTTATTCATTTGGCTAAATCTTTGTCATGAGTATTCAATGGCTACAGAATATTTTCTCCTAGCACAATTTCTGAAGAAAGAATAGATTTAACAAATTTTAGCTTTAGTTATTAGACTTGAGTTATTATTTTTCTACATAATTTGCTTTTCAAATGCCTCCTGTTTAGGAGCAGGGTCAGCAGCTGTTACACTGTGTTCATTGTGCACCACAAGGAAAGAGAGAGACAATACCTCATGAAACAGCAGTCTTTAATATATTATACCATACAAGTAGGGTTGTTGATCAATCTGTAGGACAAGGACTTGGGAGCCTTGCTTCTCCTGGCAGCCCTGAGCAGGGGCTGAAGCAGGGTTTACAAGCACAAAACCCACAGATGCCTTGCCAAGTCAGTTACAGTTTTTCACCAATCAGAATCCAAAGATTAGGGACTTTCCTTATGTATTTCATCATTGTCAACCAACATAAAATGTAAACTTTCAAGTCTAACCAATCAGATTCATTTTTTTTTTATTTTTGTGTTTAAGAATAGGAATTATGTTTGGGGGAACTATTGTTATCTAAAGAGGCAACTGGTTCTGGCAAGTCTCCCAGCTTCCCTAGCCTCTGGGAACTTGAACGTTGTTCCACCCCATAGGTAAAATGGAGTCCGAAGTCAAAATGGCAGTCCTTAAAAGGAGTCCCTTTGTCTGCTCCCAACATTGCCCCTTTGTCTTGTGAATGAGACATTTCATCACTTCTTTTAGGTTGGGGAGCTGGAAAATTCTGAGGTTGCAGTTGAGATGTCAAACCAGTACTGGGATCATCTAGAGGATCTATGTCCAAATTGCCCTTTTCTCCAGGATAGAAGGCCTCAGTTCCTAGCCTATGAGACTGTCTCATGGAGTCTGAAGTCAAAATGGCAGTCCTCTTAACACATATATATCCTAGGAGAGTAGCCAAACAGGAAGCAAGATGGAAACCTCCATGTCTTATGGTACAACCATGGAAGTCTTGCTCCGCAGTGCTCCCAATATTCTACTGGCTACACAAGACCTTCAGGTCAGTGTGGAGGGTTATACATACAGAGGCTGACTCCCACAGATGGATTCCTACAAATGTGTTTGTGGGATTAAATCAACAACCAAATGTGGCCTCCATTCTTCCTAAGTTGTAGTTGTTCAGCTTTCTTTAGTGCCCTTACTCCGTAACATTGCCATCATGGCTGCGTATCATAGCACACAGGGATACTGTAAGGAGACCTAAACTTTTCTGCATCCACGGAGGTTATGTGTTTCATATGTTTGGACAATACTTCTCTGTGACTGTATAATTACATTGTTCCTTCTTTTCCTTTCCTGCAGTTGCTGCCTTCTTGTCTGACTAAATGGATACATTTCTGTTTCTACCTTAACCCAAGTTTAAAAACAAAAGACTAATTATTTATTATCAAATGTGGGGTAATTAGGAGGATTGTACTCCAAAGCAGCCTCACATTGATTAGGTAAAAAAAAAATCCTTATTTGTAGGATAAACACATTGAAATATTTAGTGATATAGAGGTATCATGTTGGCATCTTACTCTCAGATTAATCAAAATAACATTTACACACAGAGAGAAGCATTCAGGACAGCAATGTATAATATCACTATCCTAGGAATGGAGTGTAATTTTTGATATAAGTTATACCCCCCCTAGTATATGTTTCAGTGCCTTTCTTTTCTGTTATACATAAAAATGTCACTCCTTTCCCCTTTACATTTTTAATTTGGATATACTTTCAATCCTGTCAAAATGTTGCAAGAGTTGTAGGAAGACCTCATTAGGTTAGCCCATGTCTTAGCCCTAACCGATTTGCTGTATGCTTCTCTGTAATGCGTTCAAGAACATGGAGAGTGAAGCCACACTCATGGGGTTTCAGGTGGGAATGAGGCCATTTGTATTCCTTCTGGTAAAGAAGCAAACAACTTGTCTGTCATTTTCAGTGCACTGATACTTTGCGGGAAGCTGAATTCTAAGGTAATAGAATAAGGAATTTGGTTGGGGAAAATGTAATACCTGAACTGTGACCTAGTAATGGATTTTAGCCAGGTCTACAGTCAGAAGACAAACACTGTGGAAAAGTTTGAAAACTCGTGGAGGCTGGCTGGAAAAGGAATGGGAAAGTGATAAGCAAGGAAGATGGAATTGCCAACTATCAGCCCTTTAAAGAGATACCAAGAGTACTGCACAGGGAAAACAGGAAAAGATGCCTTGAGGGCAAACTCCATGCTTCATCATGGGTTGTAGAGAGTGAAACTAGGAAGCCAACTGAAAGACATTCCCTTGAGAAGAGTGTCTGCTGGGGAGCCTTGTGCACACAGGGACACCTGGGTCAGTTTATTCCTGAGGTCAGCACCTAAACATTCACAGAGTAGGCCCTGACTGATGGGAGCTATCAGCTGCTTAACCAGGCAGCAGGTTTTAGCATCATCCATGTGATGTCAGCTTCGCAGACATGCCACATGCAAGTTCTGGGTTCATAGATAGAGGCATCACTCCTGCAGGCAAACCCCAACAAGGCAACGTGTGAAGCTATGAGGGTAAAGATGAAGATGCAATGGAGAACAGGAGACTGGGAGTGCTAGGAACGTGACTCAAAGGAAAAACTTGGAATGTATGGAACTTAGGGAGATGAATCTCGTGCATCTTGACCAGGGGAAGAAAGTAATATGGTTTCAGCATAGCGTATCCCCCCACAGCCTCTGGTTTTAACACCCAGGTCTCCAACTGGTGGCAATGTTTAGGTATTTCTCTAAGTGGTGAGGTCTAGATGGGGAAGGAGATGAGGGTGGCCCCTTTCCTACAAGTCTAAGTCACCGTGACGTAGACTGTTCTCCCCCTCCATGCCCCCAAGGTCACAACAGACCTAATCCTTTGAAACAGTAAGCTGAAATAAATCCTTCCTTAACAACCAAGAGGAGAATAAGAGGGATCAAGAAGACTGAGACAGGAGAGGAATAGAGGAGAACAAGAAAGGAGATACTTTAATAGAGGGAACCAATATAGGTTTAGAACAAGGTCTGGCACTAGGGAAATGTTTAGGGATCCATAGAGATGACCCCAACTAAGAGTCTAGACAGTAGTGGAGAGGCTTCCTTTGATGTCCTTCCCCTATAATGATATTGATGACTACCTTGGTTGTGATCCTAGAGTCATCTAGTAGCTGATCAAAGAAGCAGTCACCCACAGCTAAACACTGAGCCATACTCCTGGAATCCAGTTGTAGAGAGGAGGAGGGATGAGTAAAGGAACCTAGATAGTGCTAGAGAAACCCACAGAAACAGTTGACCTGACATAGTGAGAGCATGGAGACCCTAGTCGTAAAGCTGGGGAACCAACATTTAACTGAACCAAGCCCTCTGAATGTGAGTGCCAGCTAGGAGGTCTGGGCAGTCTATGGGACCTCTAACAATGGAGCCAGTGTTTATCCCTAGTGCACAAATGGACTTTGGGAGCCCATTCCCTGTGGAGGGATACTATTACAGCTCAGATACATGAAACATAGTCTAGGCCCTCCCCCAAAGGATGTGACAGACATTGATGGTCCCCTGTGGAAGGCCTCACTATCCTTGGGGAGTGAGAGGGGTATCGGTGGAGGGCATGGGAGGAGGGGAGAGAGAGGGAACTGGGATTGATACGTAAAATAAGATTATTTCTAAAATTAAAAAAAAAGAAATTAAAAACCAAACACAACCAAGATGTTTCCATTTACACAATGTTTCCTAAATTGACAGGTATTATGCTTTTTGTTTTCTAATCTATAAATATAATGACTCTTGGGAAGGATAAATGTATTTTGGTGCTGTTTATTTCTAGAGTGCTGGTTGATTCTTGGTGATGAATGCTTAACATACATGTCATGGATTTTGATAAACTCTGAAAATTTTAGAGAATATTTTAATTCAAAGTGTAACTTTATAATGCTGACTACCAAGTACAGTTTTGAAGAGAGAGGTTCCTTGTGAGAGTGTTCCTTGTGAAAGTCTGCTGCATAGACATGCCCATAAAGACCTCAGGAGTAGAAAAAGACAACTTCAGTTACAATTGTCTCCTAGTTCAGTCCTGAGCCTCAGGTTGTCTTAATTAATACCATGCCTTCTTTATCCCTTGATAGAGGGCCAATTCCTGCAGTGTGCAGGCTTGCTACGTAATTGCTGAGGTTGGATCCTATAACAAGCACCCAAGAGATAAGCATGTTATTCCCTTCTGTGAAGGGAAAAGAATTAACTGGGGTCTTGTAGACAGTAGGTGTCCAAGCATAGTTTTACAGTAAATAGTTGTGTTTGGTGTGTAGTCATGGGGTATGGAATTTGGCTGCTGCAATGAAGATTACTACAGAGGCATTTGTCTGTTGAGGGATATGCTTCCTGGAGACATCCTCCCCCTTTGTCTCTGCAACTGTGTTGTACATATAAGTAGCATTTATTTCCATGACAAGGTGGAAAGCAGAGTCAAAGGAGGACAAGTCCTTGGGCTAATTTGACCCATGTAGTTAATACAGGTCAGTTATTTTTTGGTGGATGTTGCCTTGTACCATTTTATAAGTTCTCTTGAAGCAAGCAAATGTGCTTTTCTTTAGTCAGGGTTAGACAGAACATTTGCTTTATCTCTGTTTCCCAGAAAATTTTGTTTATTCATAAATCATAATTATAAATTGGAAATGGCTGTTTTTAACATTTATTTCTTATTTTGTGAGATTGTGTGAGTGTATATGTGTGCTCTTTTGTGTGTGTGTGTGTGTGTGTGTGTTGCATATCTGTGTGTCCTTGCATGTGTGGCGATCAGAGGACAACTTTTGGGAGTCAGTTCTCTCTTTCCACCTTCACGTGGGTTCTGGGTATTGAACTCAGTTTGTCAGGCTTGGCATCAAGCCTTTGCTTGCTGAACCATCTTGCTTGCTGACTATTTTTTTTATCAGACTAAGCGCAGGTGTGTTTACATAGTGGAAACAGACAGAAGAAATGCCTACTTTTCTCATTTTGTTTATGGGTCAGTAAATGAAATATAAATTCCACCTAAAACCTATGCTTTTAGAACTGTTTGTTCCCTAGGATATTTCTAGAAATCTTAAAGAAACATCAAGGGCAAATTAATTGTGAAAGCTTTCTCTTTTTGTAATTCTTTTTTGAGACAAGATCTCAGTATGTGTCCCTGGCTGGCCTGGAATTCTCTATGTGGCTATACTGAACTTGAACTCAGAGATCCACCCACCTCTGCATTACAAGTGGTGGAACTAAAGACATGTGCTACCACATCCAGGTTTGAATTGTTTTCAAAGAAAAAGGTAAACAGGAATGAATAAGATTAATAGCAAACTCATTTAAGCCCTTTTAAAAATTATTTTATCGACTCAAACTTCACTACTTTATGCAGCAGTTGCTTTATCTTTTTCCTACAAAAAATACATGCTATTGTTTACAGCTCAATTTCTACCTTTATTTGGTTGAAGAAACTAAGTCTCAGACTTGTCAATACAAGGTGTTCCAAGTCCTTCAAACAAGAGGTAAAAGTTAAACTTGAATTCAGGTAATTAGACCTCAGAGACTATTCTCTCAACACTGAATTGCAAGCTTCAAGTTTCCAGAGACAAGTCATTGAATTATACAGTTATACAGAACGAGAAGGATTCAGTCTTAGTTGGGAACACTTTCAGTGTCTTAGGTGTTTTTGATTTTAGCCATTCTGACAGGAGTAAGATGGTATCTCAGAGTTGTTTTGATTTGCATTTCCCTGATGGCTAAGGATGTTGAGCACTTTCTTAAGTGTCTCTTGGCCATTTTAGCCTCCTCTATTGAGAATTCTCTATTTAGTTCTGTAACCCACCTTGGGTGTTTTGAAGACTTGTTTCTTGAGTTCTTTGTAAATTTTGGAGATTAGCCCTCTGTCAGATGTAGGGTTAGTGAATATCTTTTCCCATTCTGTGGATTGCCTTTTTGTCTTGTTGACTGTGTCCTTTGCCTTACAGAAGCTTTTTAGTTTTAGGAGGTCCCATTTGGGAAACAGGAAAGAACCTAAAAGATATGCATATATGCATAGTACCCAAGAGAAGAGGATTGAGACAAGATCCTCTGAATGGATGGGGAACACAGCGAGGGGGTGCGGGGGGAGTGGGAGCTGGGAAGAAGAGAGGGGGGAAAAGAGGAAGAGAAAGTAGGTCATGGGGTAACAGGAAGTTGAGTGGGTGGGAGTGGGATAGGGGGAAGAGGGAATCATAGGTTAGAAGACAGATCAGGCACCAGAGTGACCTCGAGTGATCTAAAGGGATAACACCAATTGGCAAGCTAAGCAATAGTGGAGAGACCACCTCGAATGCCCATTCCTGATAATGAACTTGATGTCTATAACCATCCGGGAGCCTTCATCCTGTGACTGATAGAAGCAGAGGCAAGCACACAATTAATCACTGAACTGAACCCAAGGAACCCAGTGACAGAGAGAGGAGTGATGAGCAAATTGGCAAAGAATGGGCTGGCAAAACCAGCAGAGACAGCTGATCTGAACAGGGGAGAGCTCTTGGACCCCAGACCGACAGTGGGGAGGCCAGCATGGGACTGATCTGGATCCCCCAAATGTGAGCGTCATCGAGAAGGCCTGGGCAACCTATGGGGCCCTGAGCTGTGGATCAGTGTCTATCCCTGGAATACAAACAGTCATCGTGTGCCCATAGCACAAAGAGGGATGCTCTCTCAGCCTGGATTCTTAGGGGAGTGCCTGGACCCTACCCAGAGTGAAATGACAGACTCTATATATCCCCTATGTGGAAGGATTTGGCAATAGGGTGGGAGGCTGGGGGGGGAAGGGAAGTGTGGGAGGAGGGGAGGGAGAGGGAACTGGGATTGACATGTAAAACAAGCTATTTAAAATTAAAATAAAAATATACTTTTATTGTGAATAATTAGAGTGAGGTGTTGAGGGCATTAGGTCCCTGCACTCACAGAGAAGCACTAAGGAAACCAGGAATGTGAAACACCAAGGAGGCCTCTGTTGGCTTCAACGGACGCAAACCCAGAGAAGCCCAGCAGATCTCAGCTAGCGACTGGACCGGAAGCCGAACTCCAGGAAAAAGAGAGCGAGACTTCCTGTGCGCTGTCTTTTATGCCTTCCCCCCCCGTAACGCCCCTAGCCATGCCCAAAAGTGGGCTTGGCTAGTGATGTAGTTCCGCCTACGTATGTATACGTCTTTACGTCCAGCCGTATACGTCTTTAGTCCTGCCTAAAGTGGGTGTGGTTAGCGGTGTGGTAAACCGCCCTTTTATTACCTCATCTGTATGCGCCTCTAGTAAGTCACATGTTTAATGGTGGCATAGACTTAGTAAGTCACATGTTTAATGGCGGCATCAGACTTCCTCCTACAGGTCTCTTTAACAGAAGACATACACAATCTATTTTCACCCAGAAGGCTGGGAATGGATATAGTTAATAGCCTCATGATCTGTGCTATCTGTAGGTCTACACCACACCTGACTGCCTCAGACTTTTATGTTTGTCCTAGTCATTCTCGCTAGACTCTTGAGCAGTTTCTCAGTCAATAGAACCCATTTTATGGAAGAGGTCGTATGTCCTTTGTAAAGAATTTCAAAGTAAACATGTCTGAAGCTTCCTTGTACACATAAGGTTGAGTTAATTATCACCAAGAAACTTTCCCCAAAATTGTTCTTTGCATAAATATTCCTAAAACAAACTGCCCTGGTTCAAACTCTAGAATTTTTGAACCAGCACTGGGTACTGAGTTATGCTGACCTGAATTTCCTTCTTGCCTCACAGGGATTATTACTCTTCCAACCCTGGTATTTGCACTCAATAGGTGCTGGAGTTCTGAGGATATCCTAGAGCTCTTCTGGTCTTCACTCTATGCTGGAACCCTGAAGCAAATAACAGCAAAGGGATGCCTCGGCAACAGGATGAATGGACTTGTCAGAGAAACTGAGGGAAAGCAAGCAAGAAGCAAAAGCTTCCCTCCTCGTGTCCCTTTATGTGGGCTGCCACCAGAAGGTGAAGCCCAGATAGAGTGAGTCATCCCATCTCCAATGATACTGTCAAGAGCATTCCTCACACGCATGTCTGGCTGCTTGAGCTTTAGTTGACTTCAGTGGTAGTGAAGCTGGCAGCAAGATTAGACATCACTCTACCTAATCAAAACTTGATATTTGGAAAAGCAAAACTTTCTCTTCACTGATAAAGATCTCCCCTTTCACACACTCTTCAATTTCTTATAACATTTCTCTGCTATTTTATGAGTTCAGCATTTTTAGATTCCACTCAAATAGGATCGTTCAGGATTTGCTATTTGGTTACTGAGTTATTACATTCAATATAATGTCCTCAGGTACATCATATTGCTATAAATTGTGGGATTTCTGTTTTACTCAATTCAGAATAGTCTCCTAGAGCATGCATATTTTTCTCTTTCTTATGCTTTTAGGTACTACGAAGGTACTGCACTTGAGTTGCTTTCAAGGCAGAATACTGAAGTTACAAACCAATGGTTTCTCAAAGTTAGCATGAACCCCATAGGTTTTCCTTTTGTTTTGTTTGTTTGTTTGTTTGTTTTTGGTGCAAATGGATCCCAGAAAGGTATATATTGGATAGATGTTACCAAAGCGTAGGCATGCCCTCACTGTTTAGATACCTTAAATTTAATCATTAAAGTACAGGCTATTACAACTCATCTGTCATCTTGTATCTTACATCTGCTTACTTAAATGAATTCTGCTTTGTTTTTAAACATAAAATTTAAACAGCAACTGTAAAAGAGGGCCCAATAGACTTACAGTAAAGGAAAAGCATGGTCCTACCCTTCACTCCTTTTCTTCTCCCAGTGCAGATTCTGCCAAGTAGCTAAATAATATGTGCTTATTACTGTACTATCTGCTACTGGGATATTGGGGACTTGCTCTCTTGATCTACCTCCCAGCTCCATGCTGACCCCTAAAATTCATCAAGTGGTTTAATTTTTATGTAAACAAATTAATCAGGCACATGATCTCACTCATATACAGAAATTAAGTAAGCTGATCTCATGGGGGTAGACAGGAGAATTCTGGGTACAAGAGACCGGTTGGGAGGCCAAGGATTGGGTTGGGAGATGTTGATCTAAAACTTTAACTCTAAGATATATTTT
Organism: Mesocricetus auratus; assembly: GCF_017639785.1. Taxonomy (NCBI): domain Eukaryota; kingdom Metazoa; phylum Chordata; class Mammalia; order Rodentia; family Cricetidae; genus Mesocricetus; species Mesocricetus auratus. Next base: position 66,939,724 of record NW_024429190.1, on the reverse strand, counting down.
ATCCTTGAAAAATGCTAAAGCAGTGACTTAAAAGCATTCTCATCATAAAATGATGGTTATATAAGATAGCTGTATCAGCTGTTCCATAATACATATATACTTTAAAACCTTATATAACACATATGCTATTTTAATCTGTTAAGGTTAACATTAATTTAAAATCACAAAATGGAAACTCCAGAATGTATGGGTAGAGGACTTTTTTTTTCTGTGAATGCATCAACCTAAAACAATGATGATAATTCAGGACTTTCTTTTTGAGGGGCACGAAAATCCTATGCAAACTCTGATGTGTTATTAGCTGTACATTACAGTGCACAACTGTGAAATAGAATGCATGGGTTAGCCAGGCGGTGGTGGTGCACGCCTTTAATCCCAGCACTCGGGAGGCAGAGTCAGGGCATCTCTGTGAGTTCGAGACCAAGCCTGGTCTACCAAGCGAGTTCCAGGACAGGCTCCAAAACAATACAGAGAAACCCTGTCTCAAAAAAAAAAAAAAGAATACATATGTTATGCAGAGGAACCATGGGCAACATCTTACCTGATTCGTTCCCTGATTCATCAACCCGTTCGTTAACCCATTCTTCCCATGTAGGTACTGAATGATGAATGTCAGGATGAAAATATGAATGGGATTTCTCTCAACAAGTTCACATACATAGAGATTATTCTTTGGTTTATTAGGTTGTGTGGTTTACGCTAATGAATCTGTTTATTCTATTGTGGTGTAGGTCACCCACTACCTGTAAAACAGAAGTGCACCTCTTCTCCTCAGGAACTCTCTGCAACAAGAGCATCACAGGTAGGTACCAGATTCAGAAAAACTGACCCCAAAGAAGTTTCCAAGTCTTTTATTCAAGACATTTCTTAGCATACACTATATTTAGGTCATTCTTCTTCTTAATTTTGAATTCCCAGCATGTTGGAGACAGTATTTAGTCTGTGTGTTTCTTTCTGATTGATTGCATATAACTTAGCATAGTGTTTCAGAGTAACACAATGGTCAAGAAGATTTAGGAATTTCTATTGTTTTCCCTTTAATCCTAACCTCACTATCTCTACAACCTCTGAACTCCACCTAAGCCTGGACATCCAAATAAATCTACACAGCACTGAGTTTTCCAGTTCTGCCTAAGACACAAATTTGGGGCATCTGAGGTCAAAGGTATGCACATGTTCATGGCTGTGTTCCATACAAAGTATGTGAGGAAAACATAGGAGGGGGAATTTCTGTCTACCCAAACTCAGTATGCGTATTTCCTCCTGGATCTCCCCCATATTCAAGTGTGAACATGGAGACAGAGCAGGGAATTCTTTCTCTTTGAAGAATATACTGGCAAGAGTAACTTGGAACTTGGCCTTTTATAAAAAACAAAACAAAACAAAACTGTGCTGAATGAGACAAAGAAAGCAGTGATGGAAAATTTCAGCATCTTCCTGCCCCCCCTTCTTTTCATCCTCAAGAAATAATAATAATAATAATAATAATAATAATAATAATAATAATAATAAATACCACTGAGAATATGCAGCACATTCCAAGAGAGTCGATCATCATTGTGTTTAGCAGCCCTTCAGGCCTATGAAGACAGAAGCTGGTGGGAGCCTGAACTCTCATGTTCTCCTCCTTCCAATGCTTCTATTATTGCTATGGCTGCACCATTATTAATATTGCAAGCATCTCACCATGTTTTCAAACAAAACTTGGCTACCATTTCTGCAAATGTCATAAGAGCTAAGCTCCCTGTAAAACTTTAAGGAAACATTTAAAAAACTAAAGCTGCCCAGGTTCAACATGAACTTCATTAATGGCTTCCTCAAAGCCAAGCATGGTCTTGAGAGGCCCATTAGTGCAATCTGGGGCCTCTGAAGGCCCACATAGTTTCTTGGAGTCCAAAAATGCCTCACTCGAGCTGGCATTGTTCCCTGGCCTGTGCTGTTTGAGGTCTTTACTGGGTCCAGGTAAAATTCCCATCTTGTTTCTTTTTCTTGATTCCATTAGTAAAGATGAAATATAAGACAGTGCTAAGCTGCCTGGAGAAGCAGCTGCTAGATTCCTTATTGGAGGGGCTTAGAGAGCTTCCTTGTATTTATTACAATTAGCTGCAGCATGCTGGGATATGACTCCTTAATTAATAATGCTATGTATGCCATTTTGTGGTCAAATATTCAGTCAGCCTCTACAGACACAGGATTCTTCACAGGCATGAGATCATGGCCAAGTTTTTCTGCAGAGGAACATTGATGAAGGGCCTTCTGACCCCTAGGCTTCACCATCAGAGTCTGTGATGAACAGGCTCAGTTTTCAGAGGTCCACCTCCAGCTCTAATGACAATGGATTTCATTTGGTGCAATGTCCCAAGCACTATCCTTGGTGCTAGGAATGTGACAGTAAATAAAGAAAACAATATTTCCCCACAAAGGACATATGGTGAATACTGGAGACAGATCACAAACAAACATATGTGCTTTAAAAATGTTTCTAACCACCTCAGAAACAATTGATGCAAGATAATAAGGTAGAGAAGATGACACACATATATACATACATACATATATATATACATGTGTGTATGTATATATGTATATATTAGTGGTAGGTGGGGCAGCTATTTTAGATTTTCTAATAATGGGTGAACTTCTTGAAGGAGTGTCAGTATTTAGAAGTATCTAGATACAAAGACAAATGAGCCTTGGGATATCTAGAGAAACTAATAAAGGACAAAGGGGCAGTATTCTGAAGTTGGGTGAACCTTAAACACTTGCTCAACAACAAAACCCACAGTGTGTGTGGAAATGTTAAACAGAAGGGAGCAGAAGAAGAGGAATTTGGGTGCTTCTCCACTCACACTGGGTGGACTGTGCCTCTTGCTCTTGAGGGTGTTGGGTCCCCTAAAACTAGAGTTGCAGGAGGTTGTTAGGTGCCCAGTGTTCACAATGGACACTGAAATCCAGGACTCATCAAGAGCAGCAAGCACTTTTAACTGCAGAGTCATCACCTTAGGTCACAGGGAGAGTGGATGCTTTCGTCCTCCCTTTCTCCCTCCCTTCCTCCCTCCCTCCCTTCCTTCCTTCCCTCCCTCCCTTCCCTCCCTCCCTCCCTTCCCTCCCTCCCTCCCTCCCTTCCTCCATTCCTCCCTTCCTTCCTTTCTCCCTCCCTCCCTCCGTCCCTCCCTCCCTCTCTCCCTCCTTCCCTCCCTCCCTTCCTTTCTTTTTATATTCATGTCAATAAGGCAAATGGGAGGTTCTAGAAGAGCCCACTCTCAGCTTGGAATGAAGGCAGGTAATTTGGAATTGTATTTTGACTATTACTAGAATCCCTTTCCAGAGACAAAGTACCCTTGTACAAGCTGATGGTAGACTGTCTGTTCTAATTGAAATGAGCCCTCCCCTCATTAATATCACGGAATCCATATCATCCCACAGACTATAAGACTATATGGTCAATTCAGGCCATGATTCAGAGCCAAGAGCCTTCACTGTGACTTTCACTTTCTCTGGGTGCTGTGAGTACAACTAACACATCACTCTGTGGCTTTATCTTGGTGATGTGGAGTTTACCATTTTAGTTTCCATTGAGTTGTTACTTCTTGAGTCCATGGTCATTTAATCTTCATCTGCAATGATATTGTTTATAGCACTTTGAAAGCAGTGAACCTTGACCTTGATGGAGAATGTACACACAAGAACATATGTGGTGGACCAGAAGTTCTTTCTTTTTGTTTTTTTTTTTGTTTTTGTTTTTTGTTTTCAAAGAGAGATTTGATATTCATAAGTGGTACAAGGATAATTAGTCTTGATAATAAATGTGTCATTCATTCAGCCATCTTAGGGATGTCAAGGTATTGTTAACCCCACAGTCCTGTGAGACAAAGTACAAGCTGGGTAACTACTCATTGTGCTGGGGGAATCATCTCAGACTCCATCACTCGATGGCTGCTGAGCCTCAGATTTATGTTATTCTGTGGATTTCTCATTCCATATCTTTCTGGCTTACAACCTGCAGGCTGTTTCAAATCATGCCACCATATTAGTGACATGCCACTTTCCTCTGAGTAGTCTTTGTTCCAGAATCAAAAGTGAGTTGAAGATGGAGAGGATCTACAAAGGCATTAGGATGTATCTGAGAAGCTGGAGTTGTAGGAGGTTTGTTGTCATGATGTGTTCTCCACTGAGTAGCGGTGAGATCACTTCCAACACCTGAACCCAGAACCACAGATTCCAAGTGTGTAGGGAAGCTGGCTGTGGAGGAAAGAAATGTGAACATGTAATAAAAGTTTCAGGGGTTTTGGAAATAAGACTATTCAGGTCTATCTTCCTTCTCCTAACACAATAACTCCAGTCTTACCATCCAAGCCAAAAAACATGTTTCTTCAAACATCTACTAGTCAAAATGCATTACATTTCTTTTTGCTTCTTATCTAGATTGGATTTCTGGTCATTTGGTTCTGAACATTGACTTCCTTTCTGGAGCCATCTGTGTTATAAAATTACACCTGGAACTTGGCATTTTTCCTCAGTAGACTTGAAAAGATTCATCAGATGACATCGTCTGATCTCCAAGCTCCCATCTGACCTCCAGAGTCTCGTTTATCATTCAGGTTACCTTTCCTTTCCTTAAGTCTTTTCTTTGAAATCTATTCAGTGGATGGGGAAGATTCAAATGTTTATGTATTCTCTGTCTTCAGAAACTGAAGGAATAAACCACTAGCTGTGGATTTAGTTCTTTTCAATTGTATTCAAATTTATAAACAGTAAAATACATGAAGCTGAGATAGCAATGATTGTGTGATAACAAGGGAAAAAAGTAAATACTGCATTTAAAGGTACCACTGGAAAATATGAAGTAGAAACCTTATTGTATAATGTATTCTCCAAAGGTCCACATTTCATGCAATGATAATGTCTCCTCGAAGTCTAAGGGCCAGACAAGCTAAACACAGTCTTGATTGCATTTAGTCCTTACTTTATGAGTCACTTTGACCCTTAATTTTAACTGTTTAGGCTTCATGATTTCTCATCTAGAAAAATATGACTACTATACCTTTGCCTTTTTAAAATTCTCATGGACACAGAAACATGCTGAACACAAAGATGTATGCCATAGATAAGGCAATTTTGTATGAGTAAACAAGGTATTTAATAATTAGATGAAGTTGTAAAACCCAGAGAGAGAGAGAGAGAGAGAGAGAGAGAGAGAGAGAGAGAGAGAGAGAGAGAGAGAGAGAGAGAGAGAGAACACATGCCAGGATCAACATCAACATTAATTATTCTATTGGTGTGATTGAACAAAATGTTTACTTCAGAACACTCTGTTCAGCAGAAATGAGTTTAAGATTGCCAACCGAAGTGGCTAATTAGTATCTGATCAAGACTGGGGAAATGAGTGGCTTCTTTAAGAATGTTTGCTGTCTTGAGTGTCTAAATGAGCCTGACATCCCTGGCAGATGTTAAATGCAAGGGACCATTCATAAGGCTGTGGTCTGTGAACAGTTAGCAGACAACTAGAGTCCTTTGCTGAATTACCATTTGGATTAGATGCTCCATGTTCCACCCAAGATTCAAACCTGCCCTTTGTTTAAGGACTAAGACTCTGGAACAGGTCACAAACAACCACCAAACCCCAAGTTTACTTTGTGTTTGGACATTGTCATGGAGCATATAAACTTTGTAAATAGTTGGTTCTTATGTAAGATTTCTCATTTTATGTCTGGCATCTTTTTCTTTTTCTCCTCCCCCTTTCTTCTCTGCCCTTAAATTTAATTTTATTTTCTTTTAAAAATTCTTTTAACTAATTTTACTCTTACATTCAGGGTAAGGCATAAATAAGTACCTGTTGAGGAAATAGAAGGTATTAAACTAGGGACGTCTCTAAGATATAGAAAACAAGGATGAGAAGACAAACCGGGGAAAGAATTTTCTAGTTTCTAGTTTTGCTTCTAACAAGTAAAATCCTCTTACTCCTTAGATTTATTTCTCATTTGTAATCAAAAGCAGCATTTCTCTGAAAACAGTGTTTGTTGGGCTCTGTGTTTAATTAGCTATATATGTGTACATATAAATTGCAGATGCTAAGCAGCTTCATCTTCATGTTGGTTTCTCCTTTCTCTTTTTATCCTTGTTGGTCTATAATTTTTAGAGATTTTTTTCCTTCATGATATTATTAAACCTGGAATCCCACACACACCTTTTAAAAGTAACTTAAATTACCCAAATACTATTTTTCCTAACTTATTCTATCTGCAGTATAAACACAAATTCTAGAGGACCATATCTAAGATTCACGCCATCTCCCTCACTTTGTCAGTGGTCCATTGCCATCCACATGAGATTATTCTTTCTATTGCTTCAGAGTGGGTTTCATGGGCCCAGCGTTGCCCACCACTCACATGTTCTTTCACGTTTTCCTTGCCAACTTTTTAAAATTATCTTTGACTGCATGCAATGAACCTCACCTCATGAGATTTCTTTCTGAGACTTGTCTCTTCTGAATAATTTCATGTTTTTATACACAAGAATTTTAAGATTTTCCATTGGGTAGCATAGTTTCTAGCTTAAGTTTCTGTGAGCCACAGAATTTGCTTTATTTACAGCTAACAACAGAGGTGATTCTTCTCCACACTCCAATGATTGATAGAGAGTAGGTTTCCAAAATGCATACCAATTGAATGCTCAGATCTGTACTGGCTTGATCCTGTGCAGCTCTTGCTTGGTAACCACAGCTCTGTGAGTTCATGTGTAAAACAGCCATGGTATACCCAAGAGCCAGAATTTCACAGTATTCCTCCTCATCCTCTGAGTCTTACATTTTTCTGACCCCTCCATGGTGGTTTGAATGAAAACGGCCCCAATTAGCTCATAGGGAGTAGCACTATTAGGAGATGTGGCCTTATTGGAATAAGTATGCCCTTGTTGGAGGAAGTGTGTCACTGGGGGATGAGCTTTGAGACTTCGTATGCTCAAGCCTGACCTGTGTGCCTCCCTTCCTGCTGCCTGTGAATCTGCATGTAGAACTCTCAGCTCCTTATCCTGCACCATGTTTGCCTGTACAATAAAGGAACTTCAGGAGGCATCACCATCCCTGACTTCAAGCTGTACTGTAGAGCTATAGTCCTGAAAGCAGCTTGGTATTGGCACAAAAATAGACATGTAGACCAATGGAATTAAATTGAAGACCCTGATATTAACCCACATACCTATGAACACATGATCTTTTTTTTTTTAATTTTATTTTCCAGTTTAAGTTTGGATAAGAAACAAGGTTGCTTCACAAGTCAGTTCCAGGTCCCTCTCCCATTCCCTCCCTTCCTCCCGAGCCCTTCTCCCCCCCCCCCCTGTTATCCCCTCATTTCCCCAGGGAGGGTGAGGCCCTCCATGGGGGTGTGCATAGTCTGTCATTTCATATAGGGCAGGGCCTAGACCCTTCCCCAAGAGTTCGGGTGAGAGTGCACCTCAAATTGTTCTATGGGAGTCCAAAGTCCGTGTGTATACTTGGGATGGGTACTGATCTGCTGCCCAAGGCTCAATAGATTCCCTAGGCCTCCTCACTGACACCCAGATTCAGGGGGTCTTGATCAGTCCCATGCTGGCTTCCCAGGCTGATGCCTGGGATTCAAGAGTTAACCTTTGTCTGGTCAGCTGTTTCTGGGGGTTAAACCAGAACACATGATCTTTGACAAAGAAGCTAAAACTATACAATGTAAAAAAAGAAAGCATCTTCAACAAATGGTGCTAGCATAACTGGATGCTGGCATGTAGAAGACTGCAGATAGATCCATGTTTTCACCATGCACAAAACTTAAGTCCAAATGGATCAAAGACCACAAAAGAAATCCAGCCACACTGAATCTTTTAGAAGATTAAGTAGGAAGTACCCTTGAAAGAACTTGTACAGGAACCTGCTTCCTGAACATAACACTAGTAGCACAGACAATGAGATCAACAATTAATAAATGGGACCTCCTGAAATGGAGAAGCTTCTGTAAGGCAAAGGACACAGTCAACAAGACAAAATGGCAGCTTATGGAATGGGAAAAAATATTCACCAATCTCACATCTGACAGAGGGCTGATCTCCAAAACTTACAAAGAACTCAAGAAGCAAGTCACCAAATAGTCCAATAGAACTGAATAGAGAATTCTCAATAGAGGAATCTAAAATGGCTGAAAGACACCTAAGCAAGTGCTCAACACCCTTAGCCATCAGGGAGATGCAAATCAAAACAACTCTGAGATACCATCTCACTCCCATCAGAATGGCTAAAATCAAAAACACTAATGACAGTTTATGCTGGAGAGGATATGGAGAAAGAGGAATACTCCTCCACTGCTGGTGGGAGTGCAAACTCATACAGCTACTTTGGAAATCAGTATGGAGATTCCTCAGGAAAATGGGGAACAACAATCCCACTCTTAGGCACAGGGTCACTTTTTTAAATGGCACATTTTAATTATGAGATAAACATTTTACAACATTTTCTAAAACTTATTCCAAGGACTATATGCTATCTGATACATATATGCTCACTTTACTAGATTTGTCACTGAGCCAAATGCTGAATCTCCTCAGAATTTCTCATGAAAGGCTTGGGTTTTTTCCACATTAGTTCCCCTTTGTAATCTCATTTCCTAGTTACCCCGTGCCAGTCCTGGAGAAAAAGTCATCACTGTAGTACACCCCCCCCCCAAAGTAATTTCCTAGGTATGCCTCTAAATTTTTGAAACTTTCAAAAACAGCCTAAATATTTTGTTGCATAGTGAGAAAACCAATGTATAAAACAAAATTTAGGCCAAGACATCAGTAGTCCAAACTTCACACTCCATTAACTGTGTCGGGAGTCTGTTTATCCTTGGCTACAAGCATTATAGCGCCACCTTCTGGGAGGATGGACCTTTAACAGCGCAGTTCCTGGTTTCTGTAAACAGCTGGTTTTGTTTCAGTCACTGGCAAACTAAATTCAGTTGAGGTCAGTAACAATAAGAATTACTTGCTGTCTTGGTGTGTTTGGGCTGCTGTGACAAAAACTCCTAAAATCGAGTGGCTAGTAACCAATAGAAATGTAATGGTGAAGGCTGAGGAGCACAGTTCAAGTACCTAATAGATACCGTGTTTGGTGAATGCTAGCTTCCTGATTGATGGAGGGGATCATCTCACACATCTGAAGGGACTTCTTTTTTCTTAGGATATGAATCCCACTGATGAGGGCCCTGCCTTATCGATCCAATTACCTTCAAAGGCTCCACTGCCTCATACTGGAAGTTTGCGGGTTAGGATTTCAAAATATGAATTTGCATGGTGCAACCCCCACAGTTTAGAGACTGCAAATAGCATATTTTGTAAAGCAAACAGAATTCCTTGTTGCCTGGCCATAGCCATGGTGTAAATAAAGCCAGACATGGCATGGCCAGACACAATGTATCTTTGTATACTGAAGATTATTGGAAGCAGGCATTCCATTTCATATTCACTTTATAGCTTGACCTTATGTGTGTGTGTTGTTTTTTTTTTTGCAGACTCAAACCAATACCTATTGCCAGGTCTACAACAAAACAGTCAATGAGACAAACTCACTCTTTAACTGATGATCTCCTTGATGATATTCTTGTGTTAATGATCCATTTTGGAGTAACTACTCTGACTTGGACACACTAAAATTTTTTGTTTTTGAAATTGTAATTTAATTACATTTCCCTTTGTTCTCTCTAAACCTCCCACTCTTCTTCAAATTCTTGGCTTATTTTTCATCTGCAGTTATTACATGCATATACAAATTCGCATATGCATATGTATGCCTAAATATACCCATTGCATCTATATAATGCTACTTCTCTGTGTTTTTTTAGGGCTGACTTTTTACTTAGTTACCTGTGGTTCTTTGTGTAGGGTTGAGGTCTATTGGGCTTTTCTCCATGGCATGTTTATTGGTGTCACTCTTGTTCAGCTCATGTTTGGGCAGTATTTAGTGAGACTTTATGGGTATAACTTCTGATGTTGCTAGGAGACACAATCTCACAACAAACTCCCTGGTCCTCTGGCTCTTACAATCTATCCGCCCCCTCTTCCACTAATTCATTAAAAATTTCCAGGGCTGGAGAAATGACTCAGGGAACCCAAATTCAGTTCCCAGAACCCACATAGAGTGGTTCATAATTGCTTTATTCTATAGCCTTAGGGGTATGTGAGGTAGCTGACCTCCTAGGGCACCTGTACTCATGTGTACATGCCTAGACATAGACACACAGGCATGCCCATCATTTCAAATAAGAACAATTAAAATTTCCTTGGAATTCCTTTGGCTTTCAAGTCCTATGTTGTAGGATTGAAGGGGTTATAGTTAGGCTTAGTCTAGGGCATAAGAGAGAGGACCAGAGCCAAACCTAAGTTAATTACAAATAACAAATGCTGTACTATAGAAAGTGTGAAATGAAAATGAGTTGTATGTTTTGCTTGTTTTTATTGGAAAATAAGATTTATTATGATAGGTAATATGAGCAATCAAGTGTATTGACCACAAAGCCAACTGGCCTGACCTGCAAACTGGGTTTCTCCATCAACTCATCCATCCAGGATCAGTTTCTTAATGCAGATACTTCCCCATTTTCCCATAAAGTGAAACTAATTCTGGCACCTGTTCCATATGACACATGCTATATTTGCAATCTAGTCATAACTTAATTATTACACACCAACTATTACTCTAAATATATAATTTTGGTTATTGTTATTGAATTTTCTCTTTCATGTATTTTCTTGGTCTGCCATTTCTCAAAATAATCAGGCAAGCAACCAATTTCATGCTTACTCTCTGGGGTGGAAATATAAGAAATGCATATGAATCCATACACATTTTTACAAGACACATAAATAAAAGGCAACATATACATACAAGTGAAAATTGAAGGAAAAACAAAAATTAAACAGTACTGAAAATATAAAGCTTTCACTTACTTGAGTTGGGATCCGAATAGCATTGACACACTGTGGCAGGTTGATATTCCATTTTTTAAGATAGACATTCCAGTTCCATCTCTTCCCTTTCAATGCTTTAATGGGAGCTACCACATTTTAAATTTCTTTGTTCTCCACCACCTGAATTTTGATACTTTCATCCCTACAGTGTCATCTCCCATGTTTCCTGTATTTTGTTATTTTTACTTAAATAATTGATAAGCTTTAGGATATGTCTGCAAATACACATACATATCACAAATACATTTGCAAGTTTACTTTATAGGTGGTACCCTGTTTTGAATCATAATTTGTCATAGTGTTTGGTTGCCTTTGTTGCATGTTGGTGCCTTTTGTTGGTGACCACTGTCTAGATCCTTTTGCTTTTATGAGGGCCATGATTCTCCCTTGGAAAGTTTCTTTTAGTTTAAAATCCCTCTTGCTTAAAATTTATATAGAAAGATTATACATACAGTTGTTTCTTTTGTTTTCCTACTTACAAAGTAATGAATTTGGTCCTTAACATCTTCCTATGTTAGCTCACGAGAGTCCCTTAGTCGTATCAAAATGAATTCAAGCACATTTGGCATGTGCAGTCCTTTAATGTTATCAGTTTCATTGGGATCCAAATTATCACTGGCCCGGACATCATAAAATGGGTTAGTAAGTCTTTTAAATTTCATTCCAAGGGCGTTTGTTTTCTAGAGAATACATTTACCCATTTTCAGAATGTGTGTTTCCTGGATATAAAAACAACCATTTCACCTAGGAGCCCTGCTAGCACTCAATGAGAAGTGGCATAAACAGCCATCAGGAACCACGGACACTCTGTTCTATGGACTTACATTGCCAGGCACATCTAGTGGGTAGAGCTAGAGTATATAGTTTGTAAGTTAAAATGCAATGTGAGTTGATATAACTAGTATTCACACTATATAGCTGCTCTATTGTGCCTGGGTTCTTGTATGCTCTAGATAGATGATATAGCAGAAATGTATTTTCTCTCAGTTCCAAAAACTGGAAGTTGAAAATCAGCGTGGGATCAAGATCAAATTCTAGTAAATACTCTCCTGGCCTGCAGACATTCTATAGTTTCAGTGTGAAGATCTGGCAGAGATAGGTGTATCAATTTTCTTGTACAAGGCATGGATCCTACCATGAGGGCATTGCTCTAATGATCTAATCTAACCCAATTTATCTCCCACTTGTTCAGCACCAATGTTTGAGTAGGTAGGAGGACAAAACAATCAGTCCATAACAGAGATACAGGGCTTTTACTAACCTTATTAATCTTATGTATTCCATGTTTCCTACACCAAAAGGCCTCGTTTTCTAAAACATGGATGTGATTACTCTTTTGAGTAAAGTTAGGGAGCTAATTCTACTTTTTCATGGTTTTGATAGTTATGATGAATCTATAATTTTAGAACAGGCAGTCATGTGACAAGGTACTTACTCTTGTAAGAAGGTATTGTAATTGTGAGTGTGTGTGTGTGTGTGTGTGTGTGTGTGTGTGCCCGCTCCCATCTGAGTGTGATATGTACATGTGAGTACAGGTGCTCATGGAGACCAGAGAGGTTGGGTTGGGTTAACTGGGACTGCAGTTATAGGTTGCATCCTGGGAACTGAACTCAGGTCTTCTGAAAGAGTAGCTCATGCTCATAACTGCTGAGACATCACTTCAACCTAGGATTTTTTCAATCATTGTAAATTGAATGTATTTTTTAAGATTGCATTGCCTGGTTGGAAAAAGATAATGTTCAAGAACACTTGCATGGGCTTTGTGTTGAGAATGCAGAGATAGAACAGAGTTTAGATGATTTGTCCATAGCTCATGACACTATTTTGTCTCTGAGATCTGCTAAGGAATAGCAAAATTGGGAGAGCTTCAGATTGGTTGTACAGGTGCCTGTGTCCATGGGAACGGGAGTGTGTTGGACAACTGTTAGAGAAGTAAAAATATTCTCTTTGCATGTGTTTATATTCATATTTTTTCAACATATAGTACTGAGCCACATGCAGTAATTTTCCACCTAATCAACCCAGGATTTTACTCTTCGGTACCATCATTTAGTCAGAGAGTTCTTGGGTAAGTTCCTCATGAATAACATTGTCTGGCTTCCTGTATATTCTCAAAAGATTTGGCTTTTATATTTAATACTGACTTTTATTTGCATAAAGGCTTTTATTTATATTTATTTTCCTTGAAAAGTTTATATTTAGCATGCATGGTTTTCTGTAGTCTAAAATTTCTAGTAAAATAAAATGATATTTTCACCTTTCCTCCAAAAGTTCAATAGCTTTAGCAGAATATGCTGGTTATTTTCTGTTAGGGGTCTGTTTTACCAGATGTGAACTATGTCTATTCAGGATATAGTTTTTAATATATTTTGTCTTGGGAAATTTTTCTATGTTTTTTTAGCATTATTATAGTCAATACTTTCCCTTCACATTCAATTCTGTGTGTATGTGGCCATGTCAAACTTTACCTTTCTTCCAAGCCTACTAGCCTGAACAGTCCCCCTTCTTTCAGTTACCAAGATATTTTTCATGTTGTTTACTCAATCTTGTTCTTAATTTAGTCATTTCTGAAAAAAATTGATAGCATTTGTAATTCTTTTCTGGGTTCTATCAGCTCTCTTCAAATCTTTCTTTTTCATTTACCTCATTTCTGGATTTTCCTTGTTCATGTTTATTATGTTTATCATACATATCTTTTTAAAAAGTTTCTGTAAATGCATAAGAAACCATTTTAATACAGAGTGATATAGAAAATGCATGTCTTATTGACATGTGCCTCTCCTGTGCTTTGACTTTCTGTAGGGATAATTGGATGTATTCCACCACAACTACTAAAATTTCAAGGAACAGGCAAATGTTTTTGGCTTCTAAGCAAAAAGAGAAGATCCCCCAGAAAGCTAAGGGTATCTGCCATATGTTCTATTTTTAGTTTGATAATTTTGTATTTCACTTGATGTGATCCTTCCAATTTTCAATAGAATGAGTTTTTCTTATCTTCTAGGCATTGCCCATTAGTATCTTAGTCTGTTTTTATAAGTCTCTTTTATATTTTTTGCAGCAAGCTGAACTGCCTAAGGCAAGGTGATAATGTATTTAATTCTTAGGAATATCATAGGAATCATTGAAAAATAATGTAAACCACTTGGCATGGGAAATGCATAGAAAGACTCCAATAAATATTGGAGATTTGAATTCCTATCCAAATATTACTAAGCCTTGTTTAGCTTCCTTTTCTTTTGGCTGAGAATATATCATTCAGATTCTCAGGGTAGGAAACAAGAATCCAGGAGACATCCAGGTACTACTTACTCTTTATTTCGCCTCTACAGGAGATTCTGTAAAGATCTTCAGTGCTTGCTGACACTCTCAGGTTAAATAACTAAAGTCAGCTTCCAAATACATTGATGCAGAGCATTTGAGGATGATAACTAGTGACATGGCTCCACTCTCTAGCTAGGACCGAATGAGCTGCTTGATCATTTAGCGCCTAAAATTCTCAATATAAATGGAGGCAACAGGATTAATATACATATATATATATATATATTAAAACACTTAGTATTTAAGTTCGTTGAAATGGTTTCTCCGTTCAGTTTTTAAGATTTATTTGTTCACACACATGTTTATATGCACCAGATATAGTACCCACAGAGGCCAGAAGAGGGTGTCAGATCCTTGGGAGCTGGTGTTCCAGGTGGCTGTGAGCTTCATGATGCAGGTGCTAGGAATGGAACCCAGGTCCTCTAGGGGAAGCAGCAAACGCTCTTAAGCACCGAATCCTCTCTACAACCCCCTCTTTCTATCTTTTATTACTCCTTTTTCCATTTTATTTTTCCAGATGTTGGGAAGTAAAAGATGGAAAGTGTGGGGGGGGTTAAGAAAAGCCTTCTCACTCTATAATGTAGCTAAGATAGAAACCAACATGAAGATATGAATAACTTGATGTGGTAAGATGCTAAATTATGAGTGTGTGATTTGCTATTGTATGTGGTCACTAGGAGGAGAGACAATACTTTGTGAAAGAAGCGAGCTTGTTGCAGTGTCCAGAAACAACTCTTCTATTATTTTCTTTCTTTCTCTCTTTCTTTCTTTCTTTCTTTCTTTCTTTCTTTCTTTCTTTCTTTCTTTCTTTCTTTTTCTCTCCTTCCTTTCTTTTTTTTCTTGTGAAATGTTTACATGTAGTCACTGTTCTATATAGAAGATCTCAGAAACTAGTGTGTTAAACTCTTTAGAAGTAACCCTGCAGAATTACATGCTTACAGTCAGGACCTTTGGTCTTCTAGTAGTTACAAAGCTGAAAAAACTATTCATGCATTTATTTGTTCGTTCATTCATTTTTGAGACTTTTGAGACCTGCTATTAGCCCAGGATGTCTTCAGCCTCCTGAGTAGCTGAATCAAATGGGTATTCCACTATGCCCACCTCTAAAAGGCAATTTACAATTTGTTTCACAAGGAATGGCATATTTTTAACTTGCACCATGAAAGTGAATTTCATTGCTTTCAATCCAGAAACATAAAGCTCTACAAACCTAGACCAGGAATAGGTAGTCTTAAGCTAAGCTTTCTATTTAAAAATCTTTGGGATATGCTCTGTGATATTACAAAAATATCCAAAATGACTTGAATTTCAAGTGTCCTTGGCTAGAAGTCATAAGGGCTTTCTTCTATAAATCTGGCTTTTAAAGGAAGCAGGAAGATGTTCCCCACTGGCTCAAATACTAGAAGACCTTTGCAACCAAGTCCCAAACCCAGTTGATTTTTTTCCTCTAGTAAGATCTCACTAATATTTTTAAAAACGTTAAGTATTTTACTATCATACAAAGCTGTAATAGTCATCTTACTCTATAGTGCATTTAATAATGCTATCCATTGAGATGGCGTTACCATCATCCATTAAAAGTAATGTGCTCATAACTTCTTTGGTGGAGTAGGGTATGCTAGGAATATGCAAGGTTGAATGGGCTAAAGTTTGGATGTAGATGAGAACAAATATGGTTGTAGTTGCAATACTCGCTAGACATCACACACACACACACACACACAGCTTGTGTAGAGGAAAATACAGAGCTTGAGGTGTGGGTTAGAAATAAAAGGAATGGTATTTGGTCCTGCTTTAATATCAATTACATTTTTTTCCTGTCTTTGAGTATGTGAAAATTTTTGGGCAACATGCAGCTTGAAGCAGTCACTCCTCCCCATTTTTGGCTTTTTTAAAATCCTTTTCCACTTTTGCTGCTTTAATAATCATTGAATTTGTAGTTGCGGGTCAGTGGGGAGATGCTTCCACATTCTTTCATTCATCAATGGGTATCAGGTACTTCTCCAGCCAGACACTAGGTAGGTTGGTTTGCTGAAGAGTGGATATGTGGGAGGTCATATGAGTTTCTTTTTTCCTTTGCAGTTGAAGCCCAGAGGAATGATGACTAAAGGGATTAATGAGATATTGGAAAAGGCTCAGATATATCCATGTCTATGATGATCTGATCATTTAGTGAGAGAATAAAGATGAAAGCATAGTATCCCCATGAGGTCTGCAGCTAACTCATAGTAAAGCCATCCTAAGGCAATGGAGGGGGAGAGGGATTCCTATCTCACTTTGATCCTAAGTTGAACCTACCACTAAGATTAGGGCAAACAATGGAAGACTTAATGAGCTAATAGACTGTGTGGTCCTGGAGTTCTAATTGTATGACCTGATTATTATGGGTGGTGGTTGACTACCAAAAGAAAATTAAAAAGAGGATGGGAAGAAGAGGACAATAAGTATCTGTTGTGACTGTTTAGCTTTGAGTATGCTGTGACCAATTCAGCATAGATGGCTGAATTGGCAGCATAGATGCATCTGGATGTGAGATTCGTAGTAAGTGAAGGATATTCCTCCCTCTTTTTCTCAGGTAGGTAAAAATAAAACAGAAACATTGGAGGTATCAGTGCTAGTACAGACTTTAGAATCAACAGTTTCAAAGTTGAAGCAGTCTCAAGCAACTTCATCTGCTCTGGACCCCAGTGAGTGCATCAGGGAAGGAAAAGAGAGTCAGATTCTATGTAGTGATGCTGTAACAGTATAGTTATAGTGCATGTAAGGGAGTCAGAGTCTATGCAGTAATGTTGTAACAGCATAGCTATGGAGTGTGGAAGGGAGTCAGATTCTATGCCGTGATGCTGTAAAAGCATAGTCATAGTAAGTGTAAGGGAGTCAGAGTCTATGCAATGATGCTGTAACAGCATAGTTATGGTGCATGTCAGGGAGTCTCGTAGGAGAAACCTACCCAAGCCACAGTCACACTGCCTAAACCAACCTGCATGAGTATGCACAGCAGGTACTTCCTTCCTGAGCCAACCTAAGGCCTGCTGCTATACCCAGAGACTGCTAATGCAGAGACACCTGACCAGAGATGTCAGCGAGGGAAGGACAATACAGCAGAGTTGCTGCCTGAGCCAATGGGACTTTGGGAGCTACTCCCACCCGACTCTTGGAGTCTGTGTTGTTGACTCCGAGACTCCTCGCCCCCCTCTCCTAAGGGGTGTCCAAGCAGGGTCACCCACAACAGTCTCTAACATAAGCAGGTAAACCTATGAAGAAAAATGAGGTTTTTTACAGGGTTAGTCATTAAATTAACATGGAATCAAATTGGTAAGACTTAGTGAAATTGTATCACACATGCCCATGAAGAGTACTTATCTTCAATGAAAGAAACATTCAACCTGTTCTAACAACTATTCATTCATTTTGTTTTTTATTACTATCCTGTTATATTAAAAGGATCTGAACACTCAAACAGACAAACACACACAAACTAAACAAATTACAAAAACAAAAAACTTCTCAATTCTTTCCTACCCCTCAACTAAAATTAACTTCTGTTAACCATTCAAAAATTAAATTTCTTCTTTTATCAAGAAAAAATAAGCAGCCTTTTAGTAATCATTTGGGTTTGATTATAATATGCCAGCAACATCTGTCAAGAAAGCAAAGATAAGCCAGGCAAGAAGGCACTTTTACAATCCTAGCACTTAGAGGCTGAGGCAGGAGACTCACCCATTTGAGGCCAGCCTGGGCTATATAGTTAGCTAAAGACCAATTTGGATTATAGAGACCTGTCTAAAAGAAAAAGGGAGGTGGGGGAGAAGGAAGTGGTGGCGGTAGAGGGGAGAGGAGGAAGAGGAAGAAGAAAAAAGAAGAGGAGAAGGAGGGGGAAGAGGATGGGGAAGCAGTTACCATATAGAGAATTGTGAATAGGAGGGAAGGAAATCTGTCCTGGAGTATTTTTCCAAGAAGCAGAAGTAGAGATTGGGAAAGAGAAACCTATATCTAACATCCATTAGGTTAGAGCTTATAAGTAAATCATTTTGAGGAGCATTCCAGGTAGAAAGTGTAACTCTCCCTCAAATCTTTAGTGGTTAAAATAATAAGAACTTATGTTATCTTGCTAGGTCATAGGTAGGCTGACTAGTGTGCTGGTGGTCTGGATAGGTATGCTGATCCCAGGTAAATGTATACATAGGGCTGAAGCTGATTGCTAGTTATTTTGACCTGCTCTAGGGCAGTGCTGCCTGACATGACTCCTCCATGTGCATCTCACTACCTTCCAGTTGACTCACCATGGCATGCTCACATGGCCATCCAAAGGCAGAGAGACAGGAAAAGGGAATGAGCTAGCAATTTCTCAAGAATCTCCTTGACTCCAGTTTTCTTGTTGGTGAAAGCCAATGGCAAGTAAGCCTAGTATTACAAGGGATGTGGGAGGTACTGTCACCTAGGTTGAGGGAAGGGGGTGGTGTTGGAAGGTGACATCTTTGAAAAGTCCGGGTGTCCTTTGCAAATTTGACCCCTCATTGTTTTGGAAAAGGCAGTATCTCACTACCAGCACTAGAGATCTGCACCAGGTATTTCTGTCATTTATAGGATGGACGTTTGCCCTCAGCCTGTAATGTGTAAGACTTTGGCTAAGCTAGTTTTGTGGAAAGGTAAACTAGAGTAATAATAACACAGTCCTCCTAATAAAATTGGAACACACATTTCATGGGGGCAGTGAATATAGCTCAGTATTAGAGTGTGTATCTAGCATGCACAAGGCTAGTGTTTTAAACTCCAGCACCAAATTAAGAAAAATACGTTTGCATTTTTTTAAATAAGAGAAAAACACCTTTATTTATTTAGGAGTTTGTTTTCTCACTCTTTTGGAGTAGAAAGATAATACTGATAATCATCTTAGATTGATTTTAAGCCTTCTTTGCTGGAGTTTAATATCAACATTTTAATATCATACAAGTATCTCAAGCTGATTACACTATCCATTTATTTTGCTCAGAAATCTATTCAGAAGACATGAGAAGAAAAATTAGTTAAGATTGTTACAGTAATTATGAGTCACAGCTAAACTCAACAATGTATGTGGTAAGCTCATAAATGTATATAATGCAGTAAGAGTTCAAATGTGCACTATAGGGCATTATATGCAGCATGATGATCTCCTTATAATGTTAAAAATGAGCAACACGATTTTTAGGCAAACATAAAATAGAACCTAGTTTTTAAAAGATGAAGTAAGTAACATTGTTAACATAAAACACAGGTCTTACTTCAAAAGGAATAAAAGAGTTTGCTTTTGAACCAAATGAGTGATCAAGACCAGGTTCCTATTGACCTGAAAGATGTGTTCCACTGCTAAAGTTACATGAAATTTTAATAGTTACACAACAAAGAAAACAATAAATCAAAGTGTTTACCAAATACACTGGAGACCATAGGTAGGTGGGTTACCACAAAATAGGGGAAGTGCTGCAGACGCTAATGGCATTTGGAGCTTTTGGATTGGTGGAAGGCAGTGCTCTGCTAAGAACTGATTTTAAGGGTTTGTGACTTAGATGTTGGATGTTAGATCAGACAAGGGATGAAATCTCTCAATGGATCTAAAACTAGCCCAACATAATTTGACTCTGGGATGCATGTTCTAACTCTCCACATCATTGCAATTTATAGGCATGACTTTCCTTTTTCTCTGACTTCTTTTTCTACAGTTCTCCTTGTTGGACAAGCATCACATTCACACACATGGAGGAAAAATGCTGTTTCATGTTCCATGTCACTAGGAAGGCTCATTCCCAGAGTCTGGTAAAGAATGAGCTAGGGAGACAGGAAAGCAGTCTTCAGGAGAAATGATAAAGCCATTAAGGAAGAAATCGTGGATCGTATCAAAATTACCTGCTATTATGTTCCGGGCTACTCTTTTATTATGCTCTTTGTATCTGATATAGCATCTATTTGTGATGTAATAAAAGTATTACACCTAAACGTAATCAAGAACACAGCATGGCCTAAAAATGCAAACACAGCAATTAAGGGCAGCATGCATTTTAACTGACCAAACAATTACCCTTTTAAACCCCATTGACTATAGATTCTCCTCGCTGTCTATAGCTACTTGTTCTTTGAAATATGTTGTTTGATGTTGGAATTATTTTAAATAATTCATTATCTTCTAATTTTAGGTTTTATTCTGACCAGTTTAATTTCCTAGTCATAATCTTATGAGAAATGGATAATTCTACTTTTTGGGAAAATTGGTTTCTAATGTCTAAATTATTATTAGTCTCATTGTAATGAATAATTTAATTTATCCTCTTGTTTTGATAGTCAACAAGCTGAATGTAGGGAAAGGGAATGGGTAGCCAGAGTGTTATACTTCTTCCCTCCCCACACCCTCCATCTCTTACATTCTGTCTACCTTTCTTCCATGATGTTCCCGGAGTCTTAGACTGGATGCTCTAGATGTCCTTTTTATAGCTGGAAATTCAGCAGTCGTTCATTCCTTCTCAGTGATTTGACAAGAAGTAATTCCTATTTTCTGTAGTTATTTGTTTGAAAAATTCTTATCTTTAGTCACATGTACTAAAGGCCTATTTAAAAAACTACCTAATAGGAATATTTTAACTATAGTATATTTCCATGTTAGATATCTTATGACGATATTAAATATAAATGTAGTCTTCAACACCCTGCTTGGCTGCCATAGGTAATGAAGTTAGACAAATGCTTCAAGTTCATTTTTTGTTACTTTCGTACTCCCAAGGTGAAAAGAAAAACACTAAACCTTCTTTACTGTTCATTTAAAGTGGCCATTTAAAATAGTGAAGCAAAGGAAACAGAAGTGAAATGCTTACAAGTAATTCTGAGCATCCAAGGAAGGCAAACACAGATTCAGAAAGAAATCAGTGTACTTTCCATTGATTAAATTGAGTTTTATCTGGAACAGAAAAAAAAACCATGAAATGCCTCTCCACCATCCTCCCATGTAAGTGAGGGACTGAAGGAAAACGGTGAAGGCACACAAGCAAACAGGACCAGGCATGGCCTCGAGTGATGGCAGGTGTTTCTGTTCAACCACACTACAAATGGGAAGCAGTTAGTGACAGTCAGCTCCTGTAGAGAACTCCCCCATTCGATGCCTTTGTAGAATATGAACCCTATAGAATTCTGAGGGTCGGTGTTTTGTATTCTGTTCTGTACCAAAATATCCACTTTGAATTCTAATCTTGAATGTTCTAGGTTGTGCCAGTTCTATCCATTACTGTAATTATGTAACTCAAATCTTTGTACAGATCAAGGAAGTGTGAGCAGGGTCAGACAATAGATATTTATGTATAGTGACATTAAATGAAAGGTTTTGGAGTGACTTTAAAAAGCAGCAGCTTAAAAATGATGTCACATTACATTCATCAAGGTATTTAGAATAGACTATAACCATGATGATGTCAGGGGATGTAACATGCATTTTACTTCATTAAAGTATTTAAATATTTTGAAAATCCCTGAAACTGGAAAGCTGAGTCAAAGTCATCAATGTGGCTTGTGTGAGGTCAGGTGACACGCCCACCAGACATGCACTCTCAAGGAAATTGATATTTTTGTTTATTCCATTTTGTTCTTCTGTGTCTATGTGTTCCTGTGAACACCAGAGTTTATTTGCTTTGGAAGGTAAAATGAAACCACCTCTATTGCTTCTGACTCTCCAGAAAGTTTGTTGGATGACTTCTCTGAAGATAGGCTGGAAGCCTGGCTGATTAGGAATGTTCTGACAGCCATACTTGAAAATTACACAGGATGACAGAGTGTGGCCACGGCATTTTCTGTGTTGGCAACTTTCGCAATGTACAACCTTTCCTCGTGATTATAATAGAATGTGTTAGTTATTTCCTGGATTATTTGTGGATTCTAAAGCCTTCTCACCACACATGTAACTAATTTAGCCCCATTTTGCCAGCAGCTGATTTGTGAGTAGCTGCCTTTAAGAACAATGCATTGGGTCTCTGCTTTGCTTGAGTATGACAGTCTGCTCTGTCTATGTAAGGAAAAGGAAGTTCACTACAGACCACCTCCTGAGTTGTCAATAACTTCAGAATGTTTGCCTGATGTAGAGTATGCATACATACATAAACACGTGTGTGTGTGTGTGTGCAAGTGTGTGTAATTTTACCTAGTTATCTCAACAAAAAGTAAATAGCATTTCCAATGTGGGGAGAATCACTTGGACACTCATTGGCTTTTTGGCAGCTTGGCGTATATTACATGCAATTCTGAAGGTTAATAGCAAGCATGTGGGTGCCATTTGATTATGAAAATCAGGGCACTCAGTTATTAAACACACCACAATACATACTTAAGAAATTATAGTATTACTAGAAAAACTGACTTCCGGGAGACAACTACCTCACAGATTTTGCAGCCAAATTTGTGGTGGGGGCGCTACCAAACCTGGAGTGTCTGTAACAGGTTTTACCTCCCAGTTCACCAGGCTGGGAACAGATTTATCAAATGTCTCTGTTAATAGAGAATGCACTCACACACTTCCCAAGCTCAGTCACTGCAGAACGTTGAAATACTGGAAACTGGCATTTAGTATTTATCAATTATATTTTCTCAAAATATGCTAACAGGTTTTGTCTTAACTGGGGGGACTACATTGTACCTGGCATGCACCAGTTTCTTATGAGCTTCTCCTTGTACGTATGCAAGAGGGCAATGTATTCTTAAATAGCTTCTTTAGAAGATGTCCTGTGATATTTATAATGATTCCTGCAAAATCTTCCCTTCAGAAAGAAAAAAAATTAGAGTGCTGATGTTACCAAGGGGTGGTGGCACACACCTTTAATCCCAGCACTCAAAAGGTAGAGGCAGGTGGATCTCTGTGAGTTCGAGGCCAGCCTGGTCTACAGAGTGAGTTCAAGGAATGCCAGGCTCTTACACAGAGAAACCCTGTTTCCAGAAACAAAGTCAGGGACCACTTTACATTCTGTCAGTACTGTGGGAAGACTGACTAGATAAGCCAAAATTAAGAGCTGCAAAATCATCTTTAAAAGACTTAAGGCTACCTAGGAACAAACAAGGTTGCCCTCTGGCAATAAAATGGAAAGTATTGGGGACCATCTTCCTATATAAGGGCGCTGTGCCGACAGGCATGCTGTGGCATTGCCTTCATTAGGCAGCCAACATAAAAGAGTATTCCTAGCCAGAGCAAGCAAGGGCTGGTTCCTGGAGAAGTACTAGAAGGTAAATTTTACTCTCTGGTTGACTAACAAACTACACACACTCAATAAATACACAGCATCACAATAAAGTGGCCAGCAGTCCTGCCTAGGGGTTAAGAACATGGGCTCTGAAGGTAAATTTCTGCTATATAAAATGACGTTTTACTTTTGATACCTGTAACTTTTTCCGTGCTTCAGTTTTCTTCACTGTAAAATGTGCAGAGACACTGTGTGCTGCCACTGTGCCATGCAGGTTGAGGGGTGGCGTCCACAGGCTGAAGTGCACAGGGGGAACCTGATGAGGACCTTGTGCTCATGCACATTGGTCACTATCGGTATTTGTGCTTTCCTCTGCTGGAACCTGGCTGTGAAGCCTTTCTGGGCAGTGGCCCCACTGTGCCCTTTGTATCCTCAGGAAACTGTGTGTGTGCTAAGGAGTTTTGCTTTTAATTGGAGAAGCCTCCTGTGTGTGTTTTCTCTCCCGCCCTGGCATTTGGTGGTAAGTGTGCTGTGGTAGGGATTAGCAGGTCAGAGGGATGGCAGAAGCAAGTTGACAGCTTGATGCCCACACTGAAAAGTCTTCTGTCTTCCCCCTCTGCATGCCTGCTGTGAGGCACAGGATGAATAAAGGAAGGACAGTGGCCTTTGGGTTGAGATCAAATGCGTGGGAATGTGTGAGGTAATGTGAGAAAGAGAAAGGAGAGATTTGGTTGTTAAAAACCTGTAAGAGAATTTTAGAGACATTACATCTATTGATTTCTAATCTAGCCCTGGGGACCAATTAATCCTGGAGAGAGTTCCCAGGAAGTTTGTGGTTAACAGACCCTCACGGAACTCAGACAAATAGAGTCAGGGTTCTAATGAAGTCCTGGGCTTCTGGAGCACATTTCACAGCCCCCTTCCTGTGCTTCTGTAGTCTTTACATTAGCTGTACCTCTGTTGTGTCATGATTATCATACATAATTATGATAATGGCTGTCATGACTGACATTATGGGATTATGGCTTATTCATCTGTGCTCACATAATACCTTGCAAATGGGTATATAATGAGTACTTGAACAAGGAATACAAGAATAGAGAGAAGAGAGGAGAGAATAGGACAGAGAAGGAGAGGGGGAAGGGGAGGGAGCAACGGTAGGAGAAAGAAGGGAGATGAGAAGGAAAGGGAAGGGAGAAAAGGGGAAAGGAGGGCAGAGAAATGCAAGAGAAAGAGGGAAGCAGGGAAGTAAAGTAAAGGGGATGGACAGCTTTAAGGAAGGGGGCACAGAAGGAGAAGGCGGAGACATCCAGACCTGCACTTATTTCCAGAGTTGTGGCAAATGCCAGAAAGGTCTTGTTTTAAAGATTCCTACAAAATGGATATAGTCTTTCTTAATAACATGTCCCAGAGTGATGGAACACCCAGGAAACCCACAGCTCATCATGGCATCTAATCATTACCCTGAAAGACTGAGCTTTCAGGATATAATGCATGCAAAAGAGGAGGCAGCCTGATGAGAATTAGACAGCATGTAGATTTAGGAAGCCATGTTTGCTAGTTGGGAAGACAAGAGTTGACATTCTCCAGCACTGGAACCAGTATAGTAGAAATGCCATTGTATTATTCACTGCATGCTTCCGGAGCACAAATGGGAACTTTTCATCTATTTCTAACTCCCTGGCAGGTTATAAAACACAAACTGTTGCACTTTTCCTAAACCAGAGCACCTTTCGCACTTTTCTTAGTCTCTTGAGGTTGGTGAGTTGCTTATTGTTGAGCCGTTTGCTTGCCAGAAGGAGACACTGTAATGAGACTTTGGAAGCTAAATGTGAAAAATCTCATGAATTTGGAAGCAAACGAACGTACTCTCTGCTTTCTGAAGACAAGTTGACTCCAATTCCAGGACGGGCTCAGCACCGTGCCACTCTCGCTCACATTACTTGTTCCTTAGCTCAGCTTACAAGGTGCAGGCAGCAGCTCCTTTCCAGTGCTATTTCTGCCAGCACCCAAAGCCACCTGACCAAAGAGGTTTGACGATGTCAGAGACGTGCTAGAGATGAAATGGGAGGGAGAGAGAAAACCCAACTTCTTCCCAAGTGTTAATTCAAGAAAGATGTGAAGATGTTGTTGACAAATGAAACCTTGCCACTCAGTCCTCTTAAATGTTGCACAGAGCAGACATCTACTTTATTTTTGTGCTATTTTTAGGTTGTCTGAGCAAATGTGAAAGCGCTCAAAAACACATAAACATTCATAGATACACACTTAATGTTTAATGAAGGTGGCTGGCTTACATAAATTCATGTTCATTAAAAATATTTTGAACACATGAAAGTACTTTAATAAGCTCTTGCTAATGCTTGCCGTTCTTGAGGTTGTGAACACAAACACACATGTACAACTCCCTTCCCTTCATTTTTTTCTCAAAGCTGGGGACCACACCCAAGATCTCATGCTTGTCAGGCAGGCACCCTCCTGCTGAGATACACCCCAGCCCTTCCTTTCCTAAGTAGAAACTTCCCAATCCATGCCCTGCTATATTCTGTGGCAGTGGCATGTGGATATTTCCCCAACAGTGCCCATCACTACTTCATACCTCCAAGAATCTTTTGTAGAGCTAGCTTAGTGCTCATAAATTCCTTAAGTACATTTTCAATATGGAAGAATGTCCTTTCTCCTTTAATTATGTGATGGGGAAGTCTTCTGCACATACGTTTCTCTTACTGGTTGAAGAATAAAACATTGTTGGCTAATAGGGAAGCAACATAGGTGTGACTAGGAAACAAGGAGGATTCTGGGAAGTGTAATTAGGGAGTCACCATGTGATCCCAGGAGAAGAGGATGCATGAGTCTGGCGTTCTCAGTAGGATAAGACCTTGTAGAAATGCATATATTAGTAGTTATGGGTTAATACTTAAGACAGAGCTAGCCAATAAGAAACCCTAGGCATTGGCCAACAGCATTATAACTAATAGAGTCTCTGTATGTTATTTGGGGCTGTCACAGCACTGGGACTGGGCTGGTGGGAAGAGTTATTGCAACAATTATGACCGATAGCTTACCAGGTATAATATTCTGACTGAAATCTGTGGCCTTTTATAACTTGTACAACATGGACCCAACCCTTTGGCTCTCATGATAATTCTGATGAGTTTTCCTTTTTATACAAGTTGTTCTTTCTCTCTTACTGCTTATAGGGTTCTTTCTTTGCTCTTCACATAAGTGTTTTGATGATTATATGATGTAAAGTGTTTCTTTTATGGTCCTGTCTATTTGGTGTTGCATATGTCTCTTATATTTTGATTGGCATCTCTTTCCTTAGATTAGGGAAGTTTTTTTTCTATGATTTTGATGAAGATGTTTTCTGTGCCTTTGACCTGAGTCTCTGCTTCATCCTCTATACTGGTTATTCATATGTTTGGACTTTTTATAGTGTCCCAGAATTCCTGCATATTCCAATTCATTTTATTTGATCTTTCTGTTGGCAGAGTAATCCAATTCCTTTATTATGTTTTCCAGACCCAATATGTTCTATTCCACTACATCTACTCTATTGGTGAGAATTTCTTCTGAATTCATTTTCATTTGAATTCCTCAATTTTCCTATCATTTTCAGTTTTATTTCATTTTGACTTTTTTCAGAGATTTTTTAATTAAATTATGTTTTTATGTATTGAATTTTTATCATTTTACTATGTCATTAATCTGTGTGTGGTTTCAAGGTCTTCATTCCAGCATTTATTCATATCCTCTTTGAGTTCTATGATCACATTTATTATTGATAATTATTTTAAGCATATTTTAGTTAAAAAGTAATTACATAGCCCCATTCCCTTTTCTCTATTCATTTAATCCCCTTCTAGGCTCTCTCACACACCTCAAAAACTGATGGCCTTTTTATCTCTATTATTGTTTTACAACATACACACATCTATATATTAACAAATATATAACTTGCTAAGTATATTTTTATATATGATTATAGAGTTCACCACTTTGTATTGAATAGCCAATAAGAAGGCTTATCTCTGGGAAAGGTAATCATTGGTTGCTTGGGATGCTTTGTATAAGGACTGGACCCCATGAGAATTTCCCCCTTCAACATTAGCATGACTATTGATATTATTATTGTTCACGTCTTGTTTAGGGAGCCATTACTAGAGACACTAATTGTAGACTTCCTTGTCATCTGGTTCTTACAATCTTCCTGCCCCCCTCCTTATGATGTTCCCTGAGTCTTAAGTACAGGGGCTGTGTTGTAGTTGGAATTAGTCCTTCCACAATCAACATCCTATCCAGTTGTGGTTTTCTGTGATAGTCTCCATTTGCTGTAAAGAGAAGCGTCTTTGATGAGGGACGGGAGCTGCACTTATCTGTGAGTATAAGGATACATTTTAGAATATAGTTAAGAATTATGCCCAACTACTGAATTGACCTTGGTAGGTTCACTTCTAAGGTCCACAGCCTCACTTGCAACAGGTTGGCTAGGTTTCAGTACCTTCTTACTGAGGGGGTCTTAAGTCCAATTAGACAGCTGTTAGTTGCCACTGAAATATAAATGCCACTATTTTACCTTTGGGATATCTTGCCATGGTGGTCATTGCTATGTTTCACAGACATCACAAGTAGAAGGACTATTGGCTTCATCCCTCCAGTGGCATCTTGACTATTACTTACTAGTACTATGAAGACTAGAGACCACATGAAGGAGGCTTTCAGAGTAGGTCTTCTTGGAGCCATCTGCATTCTGTCTCCTAAGTGTATGGTGTCTTCAAGAATACAGACTTACCTTCAACCTTTGAGAGGCAACCAAGGGCAACAGCAATAGCCTGTATTGTTTTGGAAGTCAATTTGGACCACTCTAAAGAACAATGTGAATGGGATTTTTGTTACATAGTCTATAGCTCTGGTAGAGAGCCCAAGAGGCACAATTTTGTTTGTTTGTTTGTGTGTGTGTGTGTGTGTGTGTCTCTGTGTGTATGTGTATGTGTGTACTCAAGTTTAGGTCTTCTATTTTATTCCATTGTTCTAAGTATAAGTTTTTGTGCCAATGCATTATTTTTTTAATTATAGCCAGTCCCTCACGCTCTTAGGTTTCTCATAGCATCTTACACAACACAAACCCATAATAGGATATCCTGTTTAACTGCTTGCATCTGTTCCTTTTTCAAAGTGCAGAGACGCTACTTCACTGGGTTCAGACCTCTTCTAGGTATAACTGTAGAAATTTTTAAAACTTCAGAATGTTATCAATCAATGCAAATGTGGTAGGCTGAATATAATTGGCCCCCATAATCCCACATTAAAGCAGTGCTAATAGGAGGTGTGGCTCTGTTGGAGTGAGTACGGCCTTGTTGGAGGAAGTGTGTCACTGTGGGTGGGCTTTGAGGTTTCTTATGCCTAGGATACTGCAGAGTGTCTCAGTTCACTTCCTGTTGCCAGCAAGATGTAGTACTCTCAGATCTTTCTCCAACACTGTATCTTCCTGCATGCTGCTATGTTCCTTGTCATGACAATAATGGACTGAATCTTTGGAACTGTAAGAGAGTCACCCCAATTAAATGTCCTTGTAAGAGTTTCTGAGGCCATGCTGTCTCTTTACAGCAATAGAAACCGTAATTAAGACAGCATACAACTCATTCTTTCCAGTAATTGTGTTACATCTAAGTACAAAAGACATAAATAAACTCAGTTACCTGACTTATTCATTCCAAAGCTCAGCCCCCATTCCTAACCCCATCTCTATCACTGAGACTTTGTTATGTTTTATCTATCAAGGGGGAATGAGGGGATTCTAGCTAGATATACTAGGTACAATGCAATATTATCACTTTAGGGTGTGACATTCCTGTGTCAAAAATCTCATAAGAGGACTGGAACAATGGCTCAGCCAGTGCACTTTTACCATACAAGCGTTAGAACTTGAGTTTAAATCCTTAGCATCTGTCCAAAAAGCCAGATACAACAGCACTGAAGGACAGAGATGGGCAGATTCCAGAGTGTTAGTGGATATCCAGTCTACCTAAACAGCAAGCTCCAGGCTCAGTAAGAGACCCCATCTCAAAAAATAAAGTGGAGAATGATAGAGGGAGGAAGACACCAGATACCATGCACTACGCATGCATGTGTGTGTGTGTGTGCCTGCATGCATGCACGCGTGCGTGCACACACACACATACACACAAACAAATACATACACTCACAAATCTCATAGGAGAGGTCACAAAGTGTGTGGTTATAGCAAACCATACAACACTGCATTGCTTTCCAGACATCCAGACATGACACGTGGTGCTCTGGTTTCTCTGAAACAGAAAAGGAGGAATAGAGGCCACTTTCTGTACCCATCAGGGATAAAAAGCCTGGTTTTGACCATAGAGACAGTGTAGAAGAGGTCATAACTTTGATCTCTCTTTCTCTGTCTCTTCTGTTGGACCTTGTTGAGTATGTGTCATAAGGCAAGTAGTCACCTGCAATGAAGGTGATGGTTAAAACCACAGCAATGGAAAGAGAACGGGTTTAAAAACTTAGGTATGATGCCAGAAAGCACATGTCAGAGACAGAGGTAGGCATCATAAACTTTGGAAAGTCCCAGGAGCAAGCTCCATTTTGAGGTTATGTATGTAGAAAGGACACACAGGGCTCCAGCTCCCCTCATCGGTTTACCCTGTTAACCTTGATGTTGGTAAAGCAAAGCTGCCCTTGTTTCCCCTCTGGTAGGCTCATGTGTTCTTTGTGTGTGGGTGGATTTCCATGGAGGCTTGCCTTTTTTGCCAGCCCATATTGTTTTGGCTCAGCCACCTGTGGCATCATAAAAGTCATTACTCAAACAACTGGTAGCTAAACCACAGGCACGGACTGCTTGTGTTGCCAATTAGGAGAGATAGTTGGGAATTTGAGTTGACATGGATTCTAAAGGAATTTTACTGGATGGAATAAACTTAAAAATTGTCAGTATCATTCAGAAGGCAATAGGCTCTGAGAAGAGTCTGATGTCCTTCTGTGGTTCCTCTGTCATTACTACAGGCTAGTTTTCAGGTAGCAATACTAATAAAGAAGAAAGACTCAAGATCCATGATAGATGTGTTCAACCTCTAGTGTTTGGGCCACTATGGATGCACTGATCAAGATTCATGTAACTTGGCTCATTAGAGATTGATATAATTTTATTTGGGAGGAAGTCACTTACACAAGAAGCAGATGGCCACCACAAGTTCCCACTCCAAGCATCCACACCAGTCTGCTATCTATGACCTGACTGGAAGCCAGAGAGAGAGAGACCACCTTTCCTGACCCCAGACCTAAACCTACTCTCTGTCACATCCAATCCACATGTGAGCAAGGTGGATATCTCACTTTTAATCTAAAGAAAAAGATTTAGGCTTGATACAAAACTATATACAAAGACAGCAAATATCAAGTATACTCTAGGAGAAGGAACAACACACTTAAAACCTATTTCCAGTGAAGTAACATAGAGCAAAAGGCAAGAACTACACATCCAGTCCTAGGGTAAAGGCATAGCAGGGATTACTATAGAGTTGTCCTAAGCTGGAAAGTTTAAGTCTTGTGCCTAATATTTCTATCTACGAAGAGAGAACAAAAACTGTGACAGTCTAATCTTCAACCTCATCAAAGACCTGAGAAGGAAGATGACAATACTGGTGTAGGAAAGAAATTCAGGCAGGCAATTGCCAAAAGGTGCAGGGAAGACAGAAACAGCAGGAAACCTGGACAGTCAGCCAAAGTCTCACAGCTGTGTAGGGGCAACCAGCTTTGGCTAAGGCCTGGAGTATCTGACTGACCAACACAAAAGCTGGGAGGTATAAAGACTGTCTTACCTGGCAAGGTTTAGCAGGCTTCTATGTTTTTCTCCTGCAAGCACAGTAGAATAGCATATCCAAAGTCAGAGGTTAAGGTGGGGGCAGTTATTTGCCCAAGAGGCCATTAACTGATGAGAGAATGAGCTCCAGAAGGAGTGTCATCTCTGCCCAACATTTTCTTGGGAAATCTTGTTGCTGTTAGGAGCAATTGTGTCTCAAGTCAACAGAGTCCAGAGTACTAGTATTAAAACATTTAAGTGTCATGTTCTTCAGGTCTGTGAAGCGTTTGAAGATCAAATATCTATGTCTGACTAATCTCATAAGTATAAGAAATATGGGTGATAATAATCTATAATTCTCAGACACATAGTTGTACAATGGCTGAAACTTCCAAAAATTTTAGCAAGGACAATAACTTCAAAAATGTAACTACACACACACACACACACACACACACATATAATTCTCACTAACAGAGATAGAAGTGAAATGTCTTGACTAGAGGTAGAACTATAAAGTGTAATATGATAAAATATCCTAAGCTGTATTAATACACAAAATGTATATACATCAAGATAGTTTTATATTTGTGTGCAAAACATCATAAAGAGAAGACCCTAAATGGTCAACATACAAGAATCTGACAATTTAAGTTATCTATAGCTAAAAGTTGCTAAAGTTAGTTCACTAGAAAGTATGTTAATCTACCTATATCCCATCCTAATCATACCTTTCCTATCCATACCCTTAAACTCACCTAAAAGAGATACCCATGTCTGAGAATCACCTTCCATACCCAACCCTAAACAACTAAAACCATGAAGTTGAATACTATCCCTTAATGCCAACAGTAGGGAAAAGGGACGTGTTTTCTTAGGATTATTTCCTGATGAAATGGGACGAAAAAGACTCCATGGAATCCTATAGGAAAAAAATTAGAGCAATAAAAAGTCTCAAGAGGACTAGCTGTAACATTTGTAACTAGACTCTGCGTGGTGGGAGATGCTTAACTGAAGAAGTTCTTATCTGAAGCTCTGGCCAGGGTGTAATAAGAAGGTGCGCTGTTTCAGCTAGCTAGTCTGGAGTTGCCTTGAGCCTTATGGTCCCAAATCTGTTTTAGGATGGTTAGTTCAGAGGTGTCAAGTTGAATCAAGTGGAATCGATGAAGTGGGGCCCCATCTTCTTTCTGGAGAGTTCAAAGATTGCTGTTAAGAATTTTTCTGTTCTCTGTGGAGGACTTAAACATTAATATCAGCACAGAAAGTTTAACTTTCATAGGTAAACATACAAGGAAAGTTAATAATAGGGATGAAATTAAGAATGGGGAAAATTAGGATTTTAGAGAATATAGAGTTAAGACAATAGTAGTTCTAGATTTTGTTTTCTTCTGTCTTACACCAATGGCCTTATGATATGAGACAGAAAGTCTGAATTTTATTTTAATAATATGTATAAATTTGGAGAAGGCGGGTCAAGTCCAACTCCAAAGCAAGGTTTGATTTTTATGTGAATTGGGACTGTGATTGTGGTGGGAAGTAAGAAGGCAAAAGTTTAGTATAAAATTTTTACTGTATGTCAGATTCTTCTTTGTATGATGGTTCTTTCTGGATAGCTATCCTTTCTTCTTTAAACGTCTACACATTTGGTATCTTTTGATATTTGGAGATGGGTTTTTCTGTTTTCCTGTAAAGACCAAAACACCCCCTACCTTTGTGAGGCTTCCAAACAACTTGTGGGATATACCTTGATAGATGACCTATTATTTCTCCTCATCAAGAGGTTTCTCCTGTTCAAATCAGATATTGATAAACATTGATGGTATCCAAAGCTTTTCTTCTCTTGTAGAAACAAAGGCAAAACCCTTACCCCAACATAAGACATATCCTGGTTTCCATATTGAGGTCAATACATCCTTGAAGTACACAGGCTGATTTAGTTCAGAAGTTTTTTTCTATTGTCCAGTACCAGGCTGCTCTCCATGACCTGGACTGGAAGCCAGAGAGAGACCATCTGTCCCAACCCCAGACCTACAGTTTGCGGGTGGGGTGGGTATCTCAATACAGGCCACAAGTAGCCTAGGATTTATTTGAATATGGCCCAACACAAAAGCATAAATATGTTTTAAAAGTTCTGAGATTGGTTTTACTTTTTTTGTAACTAGATTTCACAGTTCTGGAACATGAGTTTTGTAGGTGAAAACTTTGCATTGCAACATCAAAAAGTGGAAATGTCCACCTGAGAAGTTTCTCTAGTTTGTGTCAGTTTTGCAACAGCATGTATAGGGGCTGAGATGAAGTTCCAGGATGATGCAGTGATGATGATTTAGACCACTTAAGAGGAATGTCTCTTTGTTTTGTTTTGTTTTTTAAGATGTATTTTTTTATTATGTATACCGTGTTTTGTCTGCATTTTGTCTGTACACCAGGAGAGGGCATCAGATCTCATCATAGATGGTTGTGAGCCACCATGTGGTTGCTGGGAATTGAACTTAGGTCCTCTGGAAGAGCAGTCAATACTCTCAACATCTGAGCCATCTTTCCAGCCAAACAGGAACATTTTTAAAAAATTGTTGTTTTTCTTCAATTTTTTTAATATGTGCTTTTTACAACTGACTTTTTCTCTTCACATTTCTGTGTTTTTCTTATTGTTTTACAAAGTTAATTGTTGGCAGACTTCTGTTTCACTAGTCAGCTCTGTCCTGTCAGCTCCTAAATAACCAAACAGAGACATTAATTATAAAAGCTTGGTTGATAGCTTAGGTTTGTTACTAACTAGCTCTTACAACTTAAATTAACCCATATTCTAATCTATGCTCCACCACGTGCTAGTACCTTTTCTCAGCACAGTATGTTCATCTCCTGCTTCCTCTGTGTCTGGCTGGGGACCCTACCCTTCTTCCCAGTGTTCTTTCAGTCTGGCTTTACTGCCTAAGCTCTTCCTGCCTAGCTATTGGCCGGTTGGCTATTTATTAAGCCAATTGAGAGTCATATATATTCACAGTGTACAAAATGATTATTCCACAACAGTTATTTGTTTGTATTTATGTACAATACTGCTTAAACATCATAAAAAATTCACAAATTTCATCTAGTTACGACAATTCATCAGTTTTCACAAAAGTCTTATGAACATAGTGATAGTACCATCATTGCTTTATGACTGGAATTGACTCTGGAAATTTAACAATTCATTCAAAACACACAGCAATTGCATGAAATATTGCATCGAAACTAAAAGCAACTAGATATATTTATCCACACAAATATATCTGTAACTATTTTATTGTTTGAATATTTTTCTATAATGGAAATGAAATTGAATTTCAAGAGAAGTGAAGATGACTGCTCTGACAACTCTGCCTTTGTATCTGTGATGCTGAATGTGCGATTTGTTTTCCACATCCATAGTCTTCATTAGCATCTTCTCACGATACTTCTTCAAAATGAGTGACATCACTTATATTTCCTATGCTGAGAATATACATAAATATATTTTTGCTCAATGTAAATACCAGTATATTAATTTAGTGGCTAAAAGTCAGCATATTATACATATTTCCTTAGAATAGATCCACAGATGTACAATGAATTTGCCAATAGGTTATAAGTATTTTTAAAACTATCAATTCAGTCACTAAATAACCTTACTGCATATTATGAAAACATTATGTATGAAATAGTATGAGTCTACGTAATATATTATAACAATAATGTGTGGTTAGGATTCAGTTTTGCTATCTTTTATAAGTTACAGGCATAACTACAGGCCAATAAAAATGCAAATGTTGTCAAGCTGTTCAAATTTAATTGATGAATTAAATGGTGACTGATATGTGAAAGCCACCAAAATATTTCTTTTAACTGAAACTGCAAAAAAAACTGCTTTTTTTTAAGAAAAAGAACTTTAAAATAATGCTTGATAAGTACAATGTTACTGGTTATCCTCTACAGCACTGGCCTAAGACATAACTTTAAGTAAATATTTACAACATGCAAGTAAATAAGTGTGTTAACGAGCCGCAGACAAATTAAATAAGGTTTTAGAAATGTTGGAACACAGAAAACACAGTGTTTAGACTAAAAGAGATATTTAGCACAAGGCAATTTTTAAGTACTGATTTAAATTAAAACAATGTAGTAGTCATTTCCTAACACTTTATAGCCACCTTTCATTTATCATCTGCTAAACATGCTTTAAGCATAAACCATCCCATATATAGGACCTTGAAACTGTCTAGCCAAACCCAGCTACTGAACATGATCCTCACAATGATACATAAGTAAATTGAAATAACAAAAAGAATCTTTAAGAAAATGCCTTCAACCATAACCGGAGTCATAGGCATAAAGAAATTTAGAAACTAAGAGGATTCAACTCACTAAAATGTCAGATACTTGACCAAGACCATGGAATTATGATGGGTAATGTAGTCTTGTGTATGATACTTCAGCTTATGCAAACCAGTAAATAGTTTGCCACTTCTTTTTTTTTCAGATATACCCTACAAACTCTTTTAAAAATTTTTACATCATAACATATAAAATAGAAATTCAAGTCTGGAAATTATAATCAGCTAACACAGTTTAGGATAGGTATCATTAATAGTGACCAGTTGTCATTAATTTTCAGTAAGAGCTGATGAGATGATTTGTCCACATTCATGTTTTTAGGTTACTCAACATTATTATCATAGTTTATAGTGATGTTCTTCTCTCTAATCCTTTCTGAGAGTTCAGACACCCTAGGCTCTGCCCCTCTATTGTACCAACTAGCTCCAGGTTCCTTGCTTCCTCTTCTGGAATCCTCCCTCTTGTTATCAGACTTACATGTAGCTTTTGGGTCTCACCTCTAACCCCATTTTGCTTTGTTCGACTATTATGGGTGTTGTCAAATACCTGATTCCCAGCTGCCTCCACTCTCCTCTGTTATCCCTAGCCTGTGGAACCCTAAGGTATTTTTGTTCTTAGCATTTCCTAGACTTGGCATTTATCAGAGACAATGGGAGATACGATTTCTGAACTTCAAATAGGTCTCTCTCTAGGAAATGGTTAAACCTAGATTATTAAAGTATAGTACCTTACATAGTTAAAATTTTGTGATCATTTAGCATCAGCTGGAGCACATTTCAAACATGCATTCAATGTTCACTAACCGTACTCATCATGTTGTAGAGTAAATACCATGGATATATTCTTCTTATCTGATTTATTTTGTACCCGTTTACTAGCATGCCCCTCCACTTCTCTCTCTTACCTACATCAGTCTCTAGCAATCATCATTCCACTCTCTCCTAATATGTGGCAAACACTTTTAGATTTCTTGTATAAATGGCACATGCAGTACATGACTTTTTACAACAGCCTTCTTTCTCTTGTGTCCTCCAGGTTTACTATATCCTCACAGCGACAGAGAGGGAGAGAGAGAGAGGGAGAGGGAGAGAGAGAGAGAGAGAGGGAGACAGAGAGAGAGAGAGACAGAGAGGGAGAGACAGAGAGAGAGAGAGAGAGAGGGAGAGAGAGAGAGAGAGATTTTGTTTACTAATTGATCAGTTGGTGCACACTTGGATATTCCAAATGATGTCTCAGTAAACGTGGGGTACAGATATCTTCTCTGATTGCTGGTTTTTATCTCCATGGCATATATCTCTAGCAGTAGGGCTTCTTGGTCATATGCTTGTGTCATTTTTAATATCTCAAGGAATTTGAATGTTTCCAAATTCGCTACACTAATCTGTATTCTCACAATGTACAAGAGTTCCCTTTGCTGTCCATCCTTGACAATGTTCACTATCTTTTGACACTGTAGACTGAATTTAAATCTGCTTTTAGTGAGAAAAGAATTTTGCTTGGTGAGAAATGGATATTATAAAACATATCAGTCATTTCATTTGTTGAACTTCCCTTTGGCCAGTTTCTCCTTCTACTCTGTGACAAAAACTAACAAACATGTATTGTTGTGGAATGTCATGTGTCCTGGTTGGAGTTTTGCTTTTTTGTTTTTTGTTTTTAATAAACTTAACACAAATTAAAGTTATTTGGAAAAAGAAACCTCAGCCGACAAAATGTCTCCATCTAATTGTCTATAGGCAAATCCGTTGGGCGTTGTAAAAATTAATACTTTATGTAGAAGGGTCCAGTTCACTGCTGGTGGTATCACCTTCAGGAGGTGGTCCTGACTTGTGAAAGAGAGCAAGCTGAACAAGCCGTGGGGAGCAAATCAGTAAGCAGCACTCCTCCAAGGTCTTGGCTTCAGTTCCTGCCTCCAACTTTCTTCTTGAGTTCCTGCCCTGACTTCTTCGTGATAGACTGTGATCAGACATGTAAGCCAGATAAACATTTTCCTTCCCAAGCTACTTTTGGTCATGGTGTTTTACCAGAAGCCATAAGTAAGACATCCTCTCTGACCTTAGAGTTTGTAAAACTCTCAAGTGCAAGGAGAGTCTTTGTCCTATTCTCTTTAGTACCTAGTCTTTAGGAATATTTAATCAATATCTATTGGATGAATAGGTGGGGTCTTTTGTTTGTTTCTACTATTAAACGACCTATTGAGCCAGGAGGTGGTGGCACACACCTTTAATCCCAGCACTCGGGAGGCAGAGGCAGGCTGATCTCTGTGAGTTCCTGACCAGCCTGGTCTACAGGAGCTAGTTCCAGGACAGTCTCCAAAGCCACAGAGAAACCCTGCCTTGAAAAAAACCTATTACATGAGGGAGCAGCTTTTATGAATCACTTAAAACCAATCTGGATATTTTGCAAAAAAGTCGTCTGTCTATGTCAGTGATTATGAGATGGAAGTGCATTTGGGAAATTGTTTGAGTTTTTTAATTTAAATTAGATACAATCTTGTTTTACATGTCAACCCCAGTTCCCTCTCCCTCCCCTCCTCCCCTGCCCTCACCGACCCCTATCCCATCCCCTTTCTGCTCCCCAGGGAGGGTGAGGCTTCAATGGGGGATCTTCAAAGTCTGTCACATCATTTGGAGCAGGGCCTAAGCCTTCCCCCATGTGTCTAGATGTTTAGGAATTTTACGAACAAGATCACACTTACATTTTTTATTTAGTCAAAATATGATTACATATTTTATCTTCCTTTTTCATGTTATGTATCATACCAACTCCCTCCTAAATCTGCTTTCTTTAGCTATTTTTGTTATATATAAATGAATAAATATATAAATACAACCTATTGAGTCCATTCAGTTTTGCTTGCATATACATGTACATGTTTCTAGAGCTGATCCCTTGGTATTGGGTAAACAACTCTGTATTGTTCTTCTATTTTATTTCAGTGTTCTACATATCTGTTTTTGTGTCAATACCATGTTATCTCTATAATATGTCTTAATATGATATATAATATTATTATTATAATATATAATATAATATAATATTAATTATAAATATAATAAAACAAATATAGAACAACAATCCCTCTTCTTTATAAGGGGTCTTTTCTGGTTCCATATGAAATTTTGGAAGTTGTTTTTTTTCTATTTCTGTGTAGACTATTATAGGTATTTTAATTAGGATTACATTGAATATGTAAATTGCTTCTGGTAGGATTGCCATTTTTACTACATTAATTTTTACCAAGACATCTTCCAGTGTTTTTCTCAATGTCTTTTTTCAGAGATTTGAGATTTTTCAATGTAAAGATTTTCATCTCTCCCTCGGGATCGGAGTGGAGATTGGGTGGGGGGCTGGGGGACCTGGTGGGGAGGACCAGGGGGAGGAGGGGAGGGAGACAGTGCTGAGATTGACATATGAAACAAGATTGTTTCTAACCTAAATAAAAAATAATTATTATTATTTAAAAAAAGAACAGATTAAAATATTTTCATCTCCTTTGTTGGGTTTATTCCAAAATATTTTATTGTCTTTGATGCTATTATAAATGGAAGTATATCCATGATCTCTTTCTCAGTGTTTGTTGTTGGCATACAGAAAGGTTATTGGTTTTTATACATAAATTTTTACATCCTCCAACTTAGATGAAAGTGTTTATTATTTCTAGAAATTTCTGGTGGCATTTTTGGGATGTCTCATGTATAATGGTATACCATATACAAAAAAGGATCACTAGTCTCCTTCTTAAGTTGTCATTTTCCCACGACCAAGACCAATTCAAGGTGTGAAGCCAATTGTGCAAATGTGTGATGGTACACAGCAAAATAAATCATCTCTCCAGCAATGCCAAAAATGACCTTTTTTTTCTTTCAACAGCTATTTTGTCACTGTGACTACATCACAAAGTTCGTTAATCTAATCCTGTGGCGATCAGACAATCGATTTTATGCCTTTATGACATCTTTAAAAAATATTGGAATTCAAGAATGAATAGCCAGAGAAGTTAGGCCACTTGGACCTGATGAAATTGCTACGTAGAAATGGATATGAGCTTGAATCTTCTTGTTCTGGGGCTGTTTTCCACCGTGTTGTAGGTACCAGAGGGGGGCAGCACTCGAAGACAAATCAGCCTTGGATTCCTCCCCCCAGAAGTAGAGTATGGAAGTAAATAGAAGCTATGACTATAGAGAGAAACTGGAGGTAGCATTAGAGAAACACATGTAAGTGACTGTGA
The DNA here is from genome assembly GCF_017639785.1 of Mesocricetus auratus. Taxonomy (NCBI): domain Eukaryota; kingdom Metazoa; phylum Chordata; class Mammalia; order Rodentia; family Cricetidae; genus Mesocricetus; species Mesocricetus auratus. The sequence goes on along the minus strand of NW_024429190.1, from coordinate 66,899,841 downwards.
GAGGATAAGGGGCAAAACTGACTTCTGTTAGGGAGATACAGATGTCTTCACAAATTGCTGAATAAACACAACTTTCAGGACATTTGGATTCTAGGGTAAGACAAAGTGGATAAAACATATAAACAAGGGTAGGGCTTAGGTTGAGGAGCAGTAAATGGCTTAGCTTGGCACATCTTAAATGGGTGTAGTGCACAACATGATTGGAAAGGTCAGTTGAGGCCAGGTTGTGAGGGAACTTGAATTCCAGACAAAGACATCCAAATGTATTATGGCAACTGTGATTACGGAACATAGAAAAATTTGAGTAGACCACTGAAGTTGTGGAGCAGGGGAATTAACATGCTTGAACTGTGGCCACCGCTGTAGATCCCATTTTTATCGCATCAAATATGTGTGCACCTGTTTCTTTGGCTAGTGTCAGGAAAACCTTTGATATTTCCCCAGGGCAATATTTTCCTTGTACACCTCAGAAAGGGAAACTGAAGGTCCTATGAGCATTTCCAAGAAATGCGCTGTCTCGGGGCAGGGAGCCATGACTTCTGCCCAACAAAACAGGTCTGCTTTGGGCAGAGTGTGCACTGCCCACATTCAATTGATACCAATGGGAAAAGCAGATATTCCATCTGTCCAATGATCAAACACATAAAATCACACAGGAATGTACAGTATGCTGGTTTGAACAACATAGGCGTTGACTTCAACCAGAGAGAAAAGACCTGCTTATTTATGTCCGCTGGTAAGGACATTAGTGAGAGAAAGCTTTGATGTTTAAGCAATCATATAATTGACTCCACCATTGGACCCTACAATAGAGGGTTGGTTTCAGGAATGAAAACTGAACATTTTTTAATAGCGCTGTGAAGAGATGGAGGCATATGGTAGGAGTGTGAAACAGATAGACCATTATCTTGGGACATTTTCTGACTATACAGGGTAAGAGCTTGACCTGTTAAATGCCACATTGCCAGTGTTGCTGGGTTGAAGTTATAGGTGTTGTTCACTTGAAAATCTTAACAGAACAGCATTGTTTCTCAGTTGTGATGGCCACAATACTATACACATTTTAATAGGATGGGGAGGGGGTCTGGAGACAATTAGGGTGACTACAGGAAGACACATGCATTCCAGGCTTTGTAAAGAGAATTGGAACAGTTCGTGACTCCTTTACTGCAGCTTGTATATTTGATGATTTGCCTGAACTACAAGTATTCATTTATTCCTGGTACGAGCTGACTTCAGGCCCTCATAGTCCCCTTGGGTTAGTGTGATCCTTTCCTTACTAGGTTTCCTGCCTTCAAATTCCTCTTTTTCTATGTGATTTTCAAGGTATTTCCTCTTTGGTCTGCTCAGCCTGTAGAGGCTCTCACTCTGTTTCTCGGCTGCTCATATCACCTAGCGGCCTAGCCCAGTGCCAGAGCTGGCCATTCTAGAAAGTCTTGTTTAAGCATGTCCAGGAGTTGACATCTCCACAGCAGGATCCACGCTGCCTCATTTCTGAGAATCCTCCCCCACCCCATCCATCATTTGACTAATATACCCTGTTGACTCTCCTTACTTCCTCCTCATTAACCTTTTGTATAATTGTTCTTGTTCACCTTGGTCTCTACATTTGCAGAATGCCTTCTAATTTTACCTTCAGATTCTAGACACTGGCAATTAATTATAGATTACTGTATTTCATTGTTGAACCACTTTAGTATTATCTCCCAAATGATTATGTGTCTGTTCCAACAAGGGTTATTTGTGGCTCCACTTGTGATCTCTTCACAATCCGGTAAGTGAAACAAGTCATAAAAATAATCAAGTTCTTTAAATCCCTTTAAACATACAATTAATTCTTTTAAAACTTACTGTACAGTCTTAAAGGGAAGAAGACTATCACCTATCTATGCCAACACAAATAAACAGGAAACAGGAGGGCAATAGATGTTCTTCAAGGAGACTTGTAGTTAGTGGGTGTAAACTTGGGACCAAGCAACAGTCTAAGAATTGAGGCTACATCATTTAATGTATACCCTGTGACACTTCATGGGAAAGTTAGAAAAGAACCTCCGTGAGAGCATCACCCTGCTCTTGGGAATCTGTATAACATGTTCCTAACAGAGATGAATGGAGAGTGGTTAGGGCTGATGACCTTCCAAGCTCCTTAGGACGTTAGTCCCTTTATGAATGCACTTTGGGTTGAGACCCTTCAGAAGATCACTAGTGGGTGTTCAGCCAGTCAGTAGTTTTGAAAGGGCAGAATGTCTGCTATAGATCTGTGACTTAATCCAAATCTGAATAGTTTCAGCTGTCAGGGACCCAGAAGTAGTGGGCAGCCTAATTTTATAGCAGTTTAGAAGTCAAGTGATGAAAGAAACTGATTAATGCATTAATTAAAACACTTAGACAGAGAGACAGAGAGAGACAGAGACAGAGATAGCCTCTTTGTCTGTCTCTCTGTCTGTCTGTCTGTCTGTCTGTCTTTCTGTCTGTCTGTCTGTCTGTCTGTCTGTCTCTCTCTCTCTCTCTCTCTCTCTCTCTGTGTCCTTTTTCCCTCCCTCACTCATCTACCCTGAGACATGGTCTTGCTATGTAACCCTGGATGGCCTGGAATTTACTATGTAGCTGAGTCTGGCCTGAAATGTGACTATCCTCTTAGTTCTTCTTCCAGATCACTGGGACTAGAGGCCTTTGCCTCCATGTGTGACTTAAGTCACATTGTTCTTTCATTCTGTACCACATGCTATGCTAGGGACAGGGACAGAAACTATAAAACATAATTATAGAAGTAAGTTTCATCATCAAGAAGGATAGTACTGCTTCAGTAGAGAAACAAGCAAAAGACTTTTAAAAATTAGGTTGGAGATGAATATAGGACATTTAGTAACAGCAGAATAACAAGTCAGTGTTATGAAAATGCTTGCTTGCTAAAAACTCTCCTCCAGCAGAATATGGTGGTGTACACCTTTAATCCCAGCACTTGGGAGGCAGAGGCAGGTAGATCTCAGAGTTCAAGGCCAGCCTGGTCTACCGAGTGAGTTCCTGGACAGCTAGGTCTACACAGAGAATCGCCTCACCACCTCCTCTCTCTCTCTCTCTCTCTCTCTCTCTCTCTCTCTCTCTCTCTCTCTCTCTCTCTCTCTCTCTCTCTCTCTCTCTCTCTCTCTCTCTCTCTCACACACACACACAAGAAAAATAAATAAAAACTTCCCTCCATCTTCTTCCCAGACTATTTGCATGTTTTCCAAGGAGGAAAAGGGATGATTATTCATTTAGTTCAATACAATCTGAAGCTGTTCAAATCTACAGGCTCAGGGAGGTCTGGCATGTGGCATCCTTGGGGACACTGTAGGGAACAAACAGTTGAAACACTAGAAAAACAGAGTTTGGACCAAAGATAAAATTCACATTTTATTTTATTTGTAGCATCCCTTAACATGGCACTGAAGTTTCTGTGAAATTCCTCAGCTAAACCATCTTAGCTTAGGACCAGTGGTAAGATGGAAGAGGGCACGTTAGGGGACCATTTTCAAAGTGTAGGTATTTACTGGACTTCCTATTCTGTTCCCTCATTTTATGAACTTCCATCCAGCCTTGTAAACTCCATAAACTTGAACCATGCAGCAGTTTCTGTGTCACTCCACAATGAAAATGAGTCAGAGGAATGGGCAGATAAGTGGCCAGCTCTGGCATTCCAGGAGTGCTCTCCAGGGAGGGAGTTATTGGAGGGCTTCAGAGAAGCAATCATTGTCATCACAAAGGGGCAGTCACTTGCTGGTCACTTGTCACATGCCAATCACAGTTGTGCATTCAAACTGTCTCAAAAATACATTTGTGGGGCCAGACTTCTTAGATTTGAGCTCTGAAATTCCTGGTACTTCAGCCTTTGATTGTGTCCCCTCCTCAGTGAAGACTCTTCTTTTTCACTCCAAACTTAGCAGGGAAAATCCCATTTATCATTCGCACTTCACAATTTGGTGTCTATTGATGCTGAGAGTATTTCTAACTATGCTCAATCTGAGAAAACAGATCTTTTTTGTCCTCTAAACCTCCAGTCTGTGTATGTGTGTGTGCACGCGTGTGCATGCATGTGTGTGCTGTGTATGTGTATGTGTACAAACATATTTGTTTATATTATTTATAGATACATAAATATGATTACATACATATTTTTGGGGGATGGGTCTCATTGTGTAGTTTAGGCTAACCTTGAGCTCACCCTCTTTCTGCCTCAGTTCCCTTCCGAGTACTGGAATTACAGGCATGCATCACCATGCCTGGGAAGTGAAGGCAAGGATGTAAAGATATCACTAAACCCAAGATAAATGATAAATGGCTGCTTATTGGGGAATGTTACACAGAAAAATACAAAGAACTGAGGGGGCCATTCCCTGTGCTTCCTACCGAATCTGCTGATCCACCAGAAAGAGCTGGTGAAGGAAAAAGCCATGCATTAAGCTCCTCTCTTTCCTCTTTGTCCACCTGAGGCCATGCCCAAGGAGGTATGGCCACCATTACAAGCTCACTGGCAAGATGCCTAAAGAGAAGTATCTGTAATTTTCATCCATGACCTCCTTTTCTATAAGCACACACAGTTCACATCTGGCTTGCTTACTTCCTCCTCCAGAGTGGAAACCGTGAGTTCTGTACCTTAGGCGTTCTGTTTTTCAAAGCTGTGCTATCTATCTCTTGCATGGCATGTCTCCTGAAAATCCAGATTATTGGTATTCCCTTGAGCTTTGCTGAATTACATCTTAGGATGTAAAGTCTGCCAGTTGGTACCCATGATTTAAACCAACATCTTAAGGGGGTGCATGCATTGCATCTTAGCATAGAGCAACAATTCTCAACTGAGGGTGACTTAGCCCTCGAGAGAACATTCCACATCTGCAAACATTTTTCTCAGCATAGCTAAGACAGGGTTAGTGCTTCTGGCATGTTGAGATAGAGGCCAGAGATCCTACTCAGTGTCCTACTATACACAGGACAGTCACCAGAACATTGATAAGAAACCCAGGCACTGAGTGAGTAACACTGTGAGGATGCACACACTCATTGAGCATCTCCAAATAGTAAGATGCTTGTGAAATGGGTTGAGACAGCAAAGCTGGGTACTCTTAATGCTTTACTCCTCGGAGTCTGCCTTGTGGGACTGCTCGTGGCATTGAACTTGCCAAGCTAATCCTCACTGGGAGCAAGGTCATTAAGTACTAGGACCATGTAACATGTATCAACTCATTTTGGTGATAGTGTATCATTATATTTATCAACTTTATAGAGAAAAGAAATGTCTTTTATATGTTTCTATTGTAATTATGGTGGTTAATTATGAGTGTCAACTTGATTGAATTGAGAGACACCTAAGAGATTTCAGTAGCACCCCTGGGAGTGTCAATAAAGGCATTTCTGGGAATGATTGACATGCGGCTCAATAGCAGAAGAGGTATAGCCCACTCTGAATGTAAATGGTACTGTTCATAGGCTGGGGTCCCAGATAGAATGAAACAGGAGAAAGAAGAGGCTGGGTGGTCCCACTCCTCCCACCCTCCTGCCCCTGTTTTCTCATCATCTTGATGGCACAGGCTTCTTTGTTCTGCTATTCCCTTCCTATCCTAATGGACGAAAACTCTCAAACCATGAACCTAAATAAATTCTTCTTCCTTATAAGCTGCTTTTCTCTCGAGCAAAGTGACAATAACTACAATACTTCTTCCTTTTAGGTCTTTACATAGTTTCTTAAAATGTAGACACCTAATACGCATTTGGGCAGTTTCAGTGTCCATAGGGAAGGATACAGCACTGTTCTTTATATTACTGATATGGAAGTCCAATAAAAGCAATTCCACAATTTAGTGGTCGTTCCATGGACCAGCAAACGAATTAGGGTTAGTACCTCTGCCTTCCACATACAAACCCTGGACCCACATGGCTCCCCAAATCTTTATTTCAGAACCTTTTTCCTAATAGTGCATGCTTGAAATGAGTCTTAGTTTATCTTTTTAATTACCTATTTATGAATGAGTCCTTATTCACCATGACACATGGCATTTCCATTGCCTGAAGAGAGCACTTGTTTAGATTATTTTCTTTATAGAAAACATCAACTAGAAGTGTTTTGGGACAATAGTCAATTTGCAACCTCAATGTGAAGTTTATTTTTAAATGTAGGTCATACAGAATTTTTGCCAGTATTTTACTAGTATGATAAAGGGTTTAGTTCATAAAAACACACTCTATACTTTCAGGGATTGTGTGTGTGTGTGTGTGTGTGTGTGTGTGTGTGTATGTGTGTGTGTGTGCTCATGCAGATGTGCACACACACCAATATAGAAACTACTAACAAATAAAATATTTGTAGACCCATTTATCATCCTCTTTTATATTTGGTTGTGAGCCTATCCTTAAACAGCTGAGTAATTTCTCCAATTCCATTTATCATACTCTTGTACCATATTTCGTTCTTTTTGTTTTGGGGGTAAGGGGTTAAAAGCACACTGGAATGTTGACAGTGGGGTGAGCTATGTGTGTGTAAGGCTGAAAGTAGCAGGAGAAATTTCCAGGCCTTCTGCTCAGTTTATTCCACCCCAACCCTGCCCTGACAAACAAAGTCTATAAAAGCGTTTGGCTACCCCAGTTTGGCTGCTGTGCACTGAGGTTCTCTGGCATTTGGACAATGCTTTGACTATAGAGCATCAGGAAAGAGGAGTACAAAGAGTTAATTACAGGCTTCCTTCTTAAAATAAATCCTCATTTTCAAACATATGCATTTGTGGAGAAACATTTTAAGATGGGACTAAAATGTTATAAAATGTAGATTCCCCTACTTCTGTGAAAAGGCCACATGCAGACTTGTTATTTTTCTCTCAATATTTTTTTTTAAGTTTCAAGAAATTCAATTCTAGTCTGTTCAGGTCACAAGGAAAACTGACTTTAAAGACTGGAAAGTATTTAATGGCATATAAAAACATTTTCTTGGGTGGTCTTCTGTAACCTATCCTTTCTATTTTTCTTATCATCAATTTCTTTAAATGTGTTTCATCGACAGACAAGTGGGCTAAAAGGCAAGGGAATTTTAAAGAAACGTCAAAGAGAGGACAGGACAGACACAAAGGCTAATGAACAGTGGGTTTCACATTTTTCTCTTCATCATCTAGTACAAGGATGACTTTCACTGCTGTCTAATAAAATGAGCTAAGAGTGAAAAGTTCAAATATTAGACTTTCCTGTGGAGCTGGTTTGAGGAAGGCTCAGGAGCCAACATCAGCGGAGTGACAGAAGGGTGTTCATGTTTCTGTCTAGTCTGTGGTGGACTGCTCTGATGGGTACTTGAGGGCAAATAAAATCCCCAAACCAAGAGTGAACCTGCCCCTCAAAAGCCCAGTGACCTAAGGTTACAGAACTTCGCTTCAATTTCCACCAACTCCCCTTGCTTCCCACCAACCCCTCTCCCAAAATTGCCTTCTTAAAGCTAAACAAACCAAAAAGGCAAAAAAACGCCGACTTCTCAACAAAAGACGTTTTGTTTGCTGCCCGGACCGTTGTGTAGACTCAAAGAAAGTAGCAGTCATGGGAGGAGGAAACTTACATTAAATTAACATTCCCCCAAACAACTTAAAATCAATGGATGTGTTTTCCTTCAGAGAAATACATAATTACCTTGGCTTCAGCACAGCAGAAAATAACAGAGTATCACAGACAGTTTTTGAGTTGACTATAGTTCAGATCAAGGGCCACATATGCTGCAAATCTCTGTAATGACAAATAACTATAGGGGACCAAGCAAGCTGTGCAGCAATTGAAGTGCTGTGCACCGAAACTTCCAAATAGACTGAAACAAGTGTTCATTTCTCACAGTACCCTGAAATGACCAGTACACAGCACGAAAGTAGCAGCTTCATGATTTAAGCCTGTGTCCTGAGACCAGGGCTGCCAGATAAAATACAAGGCATCCAGTAAAACTTGGGCTCCAGAAGAACGCTCCTGTTTTTAAAGTTAGTATGCTCCAAACACAGCATAGGATATACTTAGACTAAACAATTATTTATTGTTTATCTGAATTTCAAATTGAAATTGTGCGTTCTGTATTTTGAGTTTTTGTTTGCTGAGGCTAACTCCTCCGCCTTGGAATAGCTTTTTCATCTTCAGTTTTTAAAAGTGATGTTAGGAAACACTAAAGTACCTAACAATTACACATATGTTAAAGAATTAAATAGCCGTGTTAGGCTAGAAAATGTGAGGGGTCGAGTGTCAGTGCAGGAAGGCAAGAGTCTGCACAATTGTAACTGATGGAAAAAGAAAAAGAGGATTTCTTAAGCTGAGACATACTTGTCTCACACCATCCTCAGTTTTGTCTTCTTGATGCATTATTATAATGTTTTGAGTCCTTGATAGTTACCTATTCAGAGACTTCAGGAGGGTTGACCATTTTGCTTATCTCTGATGTCCTCACTGGTATTATTTAGTTAATCCAAATTTGACCAAAGCAGAATCAAGTGACATGTTTGACTAGATGTTCTCAGGCAGGAAGTTTCAGAATAGCATCTGCTGCTGCGTGTTCTCGATAGTCACGGAGTTTGTGTCAGTAGTAGTAGGGGGTCTTACCATAAAGATTTGGTTGCATAACTTAGAACATTTAAAATGAGGCCTAGGGGGAGGGCTAAGTGATTAAGAGTGCCTGTCCAACAAGTGTAAGGACCTCAGTTCGAATCCCTAGCACCCATATTAAAAGTGAGGCATGGCTGCTGGTGCTTGTAACCCTGGCATTGCAGAACAAATAAATAAAGATCATGAGAGCCAGCAAGAGCTTCCAGCTCAGTAAGAGATGCTGTCTCAAGGCAATGGGATAGAAAGTGATAGAGGAAGACACAGTGTCCTGCTCTGGCCATCGCACACATATGCACACACATTCACACACACACACACACACACACACACACACACACACACACACACCTAATTTTACTAAGCCCTAGCTTCTCTGTCTTTAAGATGAAAAGTAAAACCTGACTCTCAGCCAGCTATTGTTAAGATGAGGTAAAATGACAGGCCCTTTCCATTCATTGGGCTGTGTGCTCCCCAGACATGAGACCTTATGTCTGTGGGCCACACTGCAGAAGCAGCCACAGTTCCAGAGATGTGGAAAGGAGCTCACATATTTACTGAACATTTCTTCTATAAATAGCTGTAGTGGGAGTAGTTACAGGACTTCACTAGGATATTTGATAATTTTAGAAATTTAATATTTTAAATGAGAGAATTGCCCTTTGTGAGTTGCTGGGGTTTTGGGTTTCTGAAAGAATAGAGGCACAATTTCTGAAAACAAATACACTGTATTATAGGAAAATTGCCAGCAGGTTCTTAAGTTATCCTACTGTAAAATAAATACCCATCCACTTTCTAGAAGCGATTTTGAGGTCTTTTAAAACCTGAATGCGGTCGTCCCAAGTTGAGTTGTTTTCTGTTCTCTCTTGAGAGTTTAATGTTCCTTTCTTCCCCTGGATTTTGCCCTTGACAAATTAGCGTAATAATTACATCAATCACGAACTGAGTCAAACTGTGGCTATCTTGCACAATGTTGCGTTGTAGAATATTATTTTTAAGATGTGTTCTTTTCGTTTGCGCTCTGGAACGTCTGTTTAATGATGCAAAGATGTGTTTGATTGAATAAAATTCACCTGGGGTCAGGAGGCCAAGTTAGCGACTAGCTGACAAGAAGTTGTAGGGAGGGGTCAGGTGGAGAAGGGTTTATAAAGTAGGGGTGAGGAAAAGCACCAGGACTTCTGGAGAGAGGAGAGAGCTGGGAAGGTGAGATGCTTGTTACCCAGCCTCTCTGAGGAGCAGAATTCTACCTCAACCTTTGAATTTTGAGTTATCTAGAGGGACAGAGATTTAGATACATTCCCTTTGTAGCTTTGAAAGGGTCAGTGCCTGAGGGAGTATAATTCCCTCAGGCTGGGGCTCTTGCTTCATAACTGCTGCTGGTAGCTGCAGAGTTGCAGTTGATGATGGGATAGCCTTGGCTTAAAAGGCAGCAGCAATTTAAAGAAAAGGACAACAATGTTGTATAAAGGTCAATAATACCTTAGAGCCTGGGAAATACGCCATCAACCACTGTTATTACTCTGTGGGGTCCTCCTGGTCTCAGTGCCACATGTCATGACTTCTGTAGGGCTATGATATCTCTGGGGAGCAGTGGATATTCCTTACTTTTGACTTTACTTGCCAGGGAAGGAGAAGTTTTTAAGGTGTGCCATATTCCATTTGGTAATTAAAACAAAATTTATCACATTTATTTATTAATGTGTACTTATGTCACGGCACATGTGTGGAGCTCAAGGAACAACTTGTTGAAGTTGGTTCTCCCCTTTCACCATGTAGGTTCTAGGGATCAAATGCAGATCACCAAGCATGAAAGCAAGTTCCTTTTACCAACATGCTGTCTTGCCAGTCCCTCATTCTGTAATTTTAAGAGTCACAAAACTAGACTCGGGGACATATAAATATCAACCACAATGAAAACAACTACAGGAAGACTATGAAAAATAATCCCACTGTGGAATTTTGTGGAAGTTAATCTGGTAAGTGCCATGGGGAAACTTCCTGGAATTCTCTGTAAGGACTCTTAAGCTGTGTTGAGTTCCTACCTATGGAACCCAAACATAACCACTATTGTGAACTATGCGAGAAACAAAACTTGCTTTATTAATAAAAAGTAAATACTGGTATATGGGAGAGGTACAGGCTCATAGCTAGAGGCAGCCATGATGAGGCCCTGAAGTGGGAGGAGCTTTAAGAAAAATAGGCACCATGTATAGCATGATGGAGGTACTGAAGGGAGAAAGTCTTTAGTTCTGTAAGAAAAGGGGGGGGGGGATTCTGGATGGCAGAGAGTGGATGTTCGTGTGACCTAGCCTATGTGCTAGAGATCAGGAAGGTACTGAAAAAGGTCTAGCTACAACTCAAGGCTATCTTTCTAGGCAGTAGTAACCTCAGGGAGTGGGAGTCAGGTACTGCTTCCAGGCAGAGGAAGAGGACTGAGCTCTGTGAGAGTTGCATGGCACAGTGTGATTCCTTACCAACTCTGTCTACTACAGTGGAATGAGAAATCGGCTAGAGGGTTGATCTACGGTCTGGCAAAGTGCACTTCCCTTGTCTCTTTCACATATGATAATTTTGTGAAATACTGCAGCTAGAAACCTAGCCACATTTGAAGAATTCACTAAGGGATCTACGGTCCTCCTTATGAAACACTGGGATAGTGAATCAAGAGAGGAGATGATGTGATGTGACCTGCAACAGGTTGACAGTTAACATTTGGAACCCAAATTGGCTGTAAACATTGAAAAGAGACAGCCAGGTTTGGTCTGCAGCACATCCAAGAATTCCCGAGTGGTCCCCCAGAAACCACTTCACTTGAGAAGTGGAGAACGAGCGTGGACTTCCTGAAACCCTGAATATGTTTTTGAAAGGATAAGTGTGTTTCATCAAAAACTGGTGACATCTAGAGACACACCCATTATATTCAGCATCTTGGCGCTGAAAAGCTTCAAGCTGTGTTTCTAATTATAAGGAGCTCACCCAGAATTCCTAAATTCATTAGGAGCTACCAGGAAGGTAAGCCTAGGCCAAAGAACATTTCTCCTCTGAAATCATTTATGATCTCTTTTAATCTTTATTATTAGAATAAACATTTGTGTAGTGCAGAGAGAATCTAGTAGATAAGCTGGGGCTTAGGCATCCCCAGGCACTTCACAAGCTTGGAGCAGCTTGACAGAAGTCTGCTCAGCGACGGGGGGCAATAAGGAAGATCCTGGGGAATATGGAGTTGGTCACAGGCTGGCTTAATGCTAACACAACAAACTTGTGAGTGTAGTGACTCTGGGAAAAATTAATATGTCATTTATTGAGATGGTTGATCATATATATCAACTTGATAGGTTGAAAGGATACTCATATGGCAAATAAAATTGGGGGCATGTGTTCCCAAAAGGATTAGCATTTGAATTGATTAACCAGAAAAAAAGGTAAATACTCACCAATGTGAATGCCTTCCAGGACTCATTCAAAAATATATGTTTATTCAACTTTATTGACTCTTATTTACTAATAATGCTTCCTTCTCTTTTGTTACTTAAATATTCACTAAATTTAAGATTAGGATTTATACTCACAGATGGCTCTGTGGTTAAAAGCACTGGCCACTCTTCTATAGGTCTTAGGTTCAATTCCCAGCACCCGTGTGGCAACTCACAATATGTAGCTGCAGTCCCATGGGATCTGATGCCCTCTTCTGGCTGTCCAGACATACATGCAGGCAAACACCCACATACATAAAGTAAAGAAATGAGTAAATCAAAAAAATCCGACAAAAGAGAAGATTAAGAAGGGATAGATGGGCGTTGGTGGCACATGCCTTTAATCCCAGCACTCGGGAGACACAGGCAGGTGGATCTCTGTGAGTTCCAGGCCAGCCTGGTCTACAGAGTGAGTTCCAGGACAACCTCCAAAGCAATACAGAGAAACCCTGCCTGGAAAAACCAAAAGAAAAAAAAAAGAAAAAGAAGGGTAAGCAGAGAATTACAGAAGCATAAAATGGCTAACTGCTGTATTTCTGTTGTTGTTATTGTTGATTGGTTTACTGTATGTATAAGGGTGTTTGTCTGCATGAATGTACTTTGTGCATGCTGTGCCTGCAGAGGCTAGAAAGGGGTGTTGGGTTTCCCGGAACTTGAGTTATAGATGGTTGTAAACCACCACATGAGTGCTAGGAATCAAGCCTGGGTCCCTGGAAGAACAGCAAATGCTCTTCACTGCTAAACCATCACCTAATCCTGTTTTTCAAAGCTACTTTTCACAAGAACCACTAAGTACAGTGGCAGTACAGGGTTACCCAGGGTCAAAACAATGAGCCTTGCCAGGTCAGTCTAGGAAACTAGAGCAGGTATTAGATCCAATCCAGAGAGCCAGCCAAAGTCAAGAACTTGGAACCATGTCAGAGGCTGAGTAGGATGAGGCCAGAGGGCAGCCACGAGAACAATCCAAGGTTAGTACACAGGGAAAACAGCAGAGTTAACAAGACAAGGACAGAGGCAGCTCCTGGGCTACCACAGCTGCTTCTGAACAGGGTCTCTGTAGAGTGACAATGTCTCATTTCATCTCCAAGTGTGAGCTCACTACAGTGTCTTAAAGCTTAGTTTATCTGATGTCACAGACCCCAGTATAATCTACCCCTTAAAATCCAGAGTGTGGGTACAGACTTCTGAATGTTTGTTGTCATGATGATTTATAGCAGCCTTCCTGGTCCATTTCTTGGGCCCATTCTGTCTGTGTGCCTTCACCACTGCTGTGACCCAGCAGAGGGCCATCTGGAGCTTGGAAAATATGATCATATCGCTAGTCTATTGTTTTGGAATTGGAAGAAGTGTGGAGTCCAAAGTTTTATAGACCAGGGAGTTGGGGAACAGTGTGTTCCTCTCAAGACTGGAGGGATGTTTAGGAGAACCTTGGTACTGAAATCTCAGAGTTCAGAAATGACCACAGTGTCTTGTTTAGTTAGTTACTATGTGGCCAGGTAAAAGACTGTTTTGGGGGAGATACCTGATTTGGCTTGAATTTGTATTTTGAGTTTGTGAAAAATGTGCCATTTTAAAAATCTTGATCTTGAACTATTTCAGTTGGCCCTAAAATGGATGGATGGTACTCACAGGATGTGTATCTTCACAGTCAGTTCCCTCAGCTTCATTTAACCATGGTCAACACTGTCCAAAAATTTTAAGTAGAAAATTCCCAGAGATAAACTACTCATTAATTTCAAAGTGCACACCATTTAGAGTATTGAGATGCCTCTGGCCAGTCCCCTCCATCCTACCCGTGATGTGAAGACATTCAGTTGTGTACACCACTCACTCATTAGTTACTATGCAGCCTTGTAGGCTAACATAATAACTGCTGTGGTATCTCAGTGTTTGTGTGTAAGTAATCTGTGCCTTATTTAAAGATTATGCCAAAGCATGAGAGTAGTATATAGGATGCTTCAGTTAGAAGGAAAGGAGAAAGCTAATCATAGGTCTGTATGTGTCACACAGCACAAGCTGGGGGTCCCAGGCGCTCACAGTCATCTTGGACTACTTTCCCTGATGACCACTGTATTACAGCAGATACAACAGAGGATGGCCTCCAATGTGCTGTACTGTTGAATAACTGTGCACCTTGAGATAGATGGATAGATAGATCATAGATAGACAGACAGACAGACTAAGCAAGCCTAGGCCTTTCTTCAAGCCAGAATTACAAGCAATATAGATTCTGCCTTTTTCTCTGTAGCTGTTTTTCAAGGTGCTATCCGCAGTAACTTTACAGTCTCAAGGAAATAAATTACACCAATGACCTGAAGAAGCTTAGAGGCCCATCCTTCCTCAGCAGAATCTGCAAGTGAGAATCCAAATGCTTGGGTACCATGATTCTAGTCTTAGCAAGCTCTAATCAGAGGAGCCAGCTTAAAAGTGCCTAGAGTTATAACCTTGAGCTAGTTATGTTTTCCAAAAAATACAGCATAGCAGAATTTGACAAAGAGGAAGCAGAGATCTACTGAGAGACAGCAGCTTCAAAGATAATAGGGATAAGGCAGGCAGGGTAGGAGAGCAATTAGACTACCACATGGTCTTCGGTCAGCATTATTATAGCAGACTACATACAAATCAGTATCTGGTAAGATGCTGGTTCCTTAGCAAGTTGCTCACACTGGAACGATACACCCATACAAACATTTACATTTACAGGTGACCATTATTTAGTTGTGTGTTGATACTTGGGTCACTGGAATTTCTATTACTGAGAAATGATGAGGCATTGGGAGCACTGGGTTTATGGTTCGAAATGACAGATCTCAAGAATGTCAGTCTGTATACTAGAAAAGAGTGAAAGACTTTTAGCCAATCCTGGGGCAAGGAAACAAGTTCTCAGGCCCTATATTGTCCTTTTTAAAGTTACTTTATAACCAACATCCCTAGAGAAGGCATTTTATTCTAAAAATTCTGCCTGCAATTTTAGTTGTGTTCTTAGTACTGTGACCCACACAGCCTGAAGATGGGTGTGGTTGTCTGAAGACAATTACAGCATGGTTTTCCTCTGTAGAGTGCTTCTTTTTAAAAATGGAACATGGGCCCATTGTGTGTACATTACCAAAACCATGTTTATTTCAAAGATGTAACTATTAGAAGATAATTAGAAGAAATGCTGCTTTTGAGGATAATTTAAATCTCTCTCTCTCTGTGTGTGTGTGTGTGAGTGTGTGTGTGTGTGTGTGTGTGTGTGTGTGTGAGAGAGAGAGAGAGAGAGAGAGAGAGAGAGAGAGAGAGATGGGGGGAGGGAGACAGAGAATCTTAATATGTAATTCCAGCAACTGGCTTGATTTGGAACTCAAGTTTCTCCTTCCTCAGTTTCTAGAGTGCTGGTATTGAAGACATGCATCTCTCTATGCCTGGGAACCTTGTGTTTTAAATACAAAATTATTTGTAAATAATTTCTTACAACTTCTCCATAATAAAGCAATCTTGGGAGTCCACTGTCCACTTTAATAAACATTCTATTGAACCCCAAGGTTGTATAGCCCCTGCTTGATCACAAATTCCTTTTTATACTCAGTATTCCTGTTTTGAGATGAGTCTCACTAAGCTTCCTAGGCTGGCTTCAAATTCACAACCCTCCTGCCTCAGCCTCCTAGGTAACGGAGATTTTGATCACAGGCTTCAGCCTTCCTTTCTGATATTCACACTTGTCACTGCTCTCCTGCTTTGCATACATTCCCCCATTGTCTGAAGTAGGAATGTTTTCCAAGTGTGTGTGTGTGTTGATGAGGTTAGAGCCAACAGACTCATGAGTGCTAGGCAAATGCTTTGTCACTCAAACATTCATTCTATAGTTCATCAACAGAAATAGATGGAGTTGCCCTGGGTATAGGCAATTGCCTAGCTCCTCCTAGATGTACCAGGAATAAGGGAATGAGTATTTGTCTTCCCTGCCGGGCAAGACACACACACACTGCTGGTGTGTCTTGGGTACACTTTCCCCCTTTGCTCTAAGGATCTAGTAAGAGAATAGATGGGAAGTGGTACATATACCCATTTAAAGGGTTTTCAGACTTGTCTTCAGTTTATGCTCAGAGGTAGCAATGGATGAAAGTTGCTACTTACTTATATGTGACATTGGCTGAAGTAAAACTTTTCAATAGTAAAGAGAATTCTAAATAAATTTGAGTTCATCTCTTTTTCTGTTAGAATCATGTATTGGTTTCCTAGATGGCCATATGACTTGTCCACAGACCTGGTGTCTTCAGGCAGCAGAGAATTACTGTCTAACTGATCTGGAGGTGGGACATTTTCCATCCAGGTACTGGTAGGCTGTTGCTTGTGGAGGCCTCCTGGTGGTGGCCTTCAGGGATTCTTAGTTAGTAGCTGCAGTGTTGTCACCTCCATGTCCCACCTCTCAAAGCCCTCTTGCCACTGTTACCTTTCCATGCCAGTCATTCTATTTAGGACCCAATGCAATCCATTATTGCCTCATCTTAATTAATCACATCTGCAGAAATTCTTTCAAATAACATCGTAGCCTGAGGTTTTGAACGACCATGAACTTGAGGGGAACAGTACTAACTTGGGACAAGACATTTGTAACTTTTTCCTATTGTCTGTTCATATCTTTTGCCCATTTTTTGTTGTCATTGGCCTTATTTGCCTAAATTTGGAGATTTAAGTGTTCATAAATGATATTATATTTTTATAATATTAGTTACCAGTGTTTTCCCAGTTTGCTATTTCTCTTTGATATTTTATGATGAACTTGGAGTTTAGTCAGGCTTCCAGGGGCTAATATTTCACATTTATGTGTCTGACCTCTTTGGAATTCATGTTGGGTATGGTTTGAGGAGTGGATCCAGTTTTCCATATGTGTATATAGTTGTCTAGTTCTTATTTGAAAATTCTCTTTTTCTAGTGATCTGAGGTGCCTCTTTATTGTACCAATTTCCATATTCTTGTGAGTCAAATGTTATCTTTCTAGAGTTTTCCATTTGTCTATTAATTCTTGTATCCATTGTTAGTTTCGTTTACTAAATAGTGACTAGTTAATAAGTCTCCCAGCTATTGACTCCCACACTTTGACTTATCCAAATAATTCTTTTTGCTATTATTGCTTATCTAGTTTTACATCTGAAGTCACCTTGCCTAACTACAAAAATATAGATCTTAAGGAATTTGAGTTGGGTTACATTTTAAAAATTAGAAGTGACATTTTAATGATTTTGAATTTTTCTGATAAGAACATTTGTCTTCTCATTTCTTCTGATAATTCCTAGGGCTTACATTGATTCGTAGTTTCTTTTTGCAGATTTTGCGCATCTCCAGATTTTTACCTTAGTGTTTAATTTTACCTTTTTCTAGTGAAAATGTAATCTTCTTTTTTACTATTATATACAAACTGGTAATTTGTACATTTAAAGGTTGTTGGTTTTGTGCTAGTTTTTGTTTCTTGATATTTTGCAAAGTAATTTTTTATTTGTAGGATGAAATTTTAATATGATCTCCTATATATGTAATCTTTTCATCAGTAGCCAAAACTAAATTCTTTCCTTTTGATTAAGGTTCATATTTCTCTGTAATTTCATTGGTGCAGCATCAATGTATTAAGGCAAAAATAGATTTTTATTTGGGTCACTCTTCATTTTCATGGAAGCATCACTTACATTTCTATTAGGGAGGACGCTGACTCTGGAGATGATGGATAGAGCTTTATAAAAGCTTACTTGCTAGTTATTTCAATTTAGCTCCCTCACCTTTGTTTAATACTACACTTGTTTTATAGCAGTGTGTGTGGTTTTTATGTAGATTTTAAACTCGGCTCATGAAAAAGGTTTGAAAAGATAGTGATCAAAGCCACAGGTACTGTAGGTATCATTAAAACCACTTAGCCTTTGACATTTGCAGACACCCTCATTTGTATTGTTCTAGTCTGGAAATTTGTGGGAGACTAGAGAGGCTGTGGTAACTCACGCTATTTCTTTCATGAAAATGTGTTTAAACTAGTGTTTTTCTTGTCTTGTGTTCTGTGCCTTGACGTCCATGGTTTAGGAATGTACTCAGTCAGTCCTTTTTTTTAACTTTCTTTTTTGTTAGTGTTCAGTGTATTTGTGTGTGTGTGTGTGTGTGTGTGTGTGTGTGTGTGTGTGTACACATAGGGGGCAGAGGTCAATGCCGGGTGTTTTCCTCAGCTGCTTGCCACATAATTTTTCTGGGACCAGGTCTGGTCTCCTCACTGAACCTGGAGTTCACTTGATTTTTTTGTATGTATAATATACAAAGGATGGCCCACATTTTAAAATGTCATAATTATACTTTTTGTATATTCATACTTTTTATTTAATAAAATTAGAAACAACCTTGCTTCACATGTCAATCCCAGCTTCCTCTCTCTCCCCCGCCCCCACCAATTCCCCACCCAATCCCCACTCCACTCTCCAGGGAGGGTGAGGCTCTTCATGGGGGACCTCCAAAGTCTGTCATATCCTCCTAGCACCGTGGTTACAGACGTACCTGAATTTTATATGTGTGCTAGGGATCTCAATTCAGTTCCCCAGGTATGTGGAGCAGGCCCTTTACCTGAACACCATATTCCCAGCCTGCCTGCCTCCTTCCCTCCTTTCCTCTCTCCCTTCATTCTTTAGATGAACTTTACTACATAGTTCAGTCTGACCTTCAACTTGCAATCCTCCAGCTTCAACCTCCTAGTGTTGTAATTACAGGCTTGTACCATAACACTGAGCCAAATTTGCTTTTATTTTTGAGGCTTGTGTGTGTGTGTGTGTGTGTGTGTGTGTGTTTAACTATGCATCCACATTTCTTCGATAATTCTGTATTCTTCTTTTGTACTATTGTCATGAGGTTGTTTCCATCTAGGACCAGATAAATTTAATTCTCAGTCTGGATTTTTCATGAACACATGGGTAACAGCAATTTGAATCCTAGACTTCTATGACAATACTTTTTGTGGTCTTCAGTCCTCAGGGGAAATTGTTAGGACTGTTGGTTTTTCCCTTCTCTCTTTAAATACAGAATTCCAGAGACAAGGTGACTTCCTTTTAGTTCCTGGCTGGGAGAGTAGTTTTTCTCAGTTGGTGTATTTGGGTAAGGTGCAGGCTATTTTGCTTAGCAGGTTTCAGATCATTTCAGGGCAGACCCTAGTCGTTATTTACTGTTCTGATGATCTAAATGTCTGGTATTGAAAGCTATTTCATTTTCCACTTCCACCAGCCCCTCCATCCAGCTTGTGATTCATTTGTTTGATTTATTGGTTTATTTGGTTTTGCTTGATCTTGAGTGAATGTTTTCCCTTTGTTTTATAGTTAGAAAATATCATGGAACACAGTCATATTGTTGATGTGGTAAAACTAATATTTGTGAGTGTGTGTGTGTGTGTGTGTGTGTGCATTAATATAGGCACACATGTGCCATGGCATGTGCGTGGAGATCAGAGGATAATTTTGGTGGTAGACTATATTAATTACTCTTCTATTGTTGGGATAAAACACCATGACAACTTATAGAATGAAGCATTTATTGGGGGACTTATGGTTCCAGAGGGATAAGAATCTACCACTATCATGATGGAGAACACAGCGGCTGGCAGATAGAGCGGCACAATTTTGGAGCAGAAGCTGAGAGCTCAAATCTCAAACTACAAATAGGAAGCAAAGAGAGCTAACACAAAATGCATCTTTCAAAATCTCAAAGCCTGCCCCCAGCGGCATGCTTCCTGGAACAAAGTCACACCTCCTAATTCTCCCTAACTATGGACTGAATATTAAAACACTAAATCGTCAAATGACCAAATCATGCAAATCACCAACTTTTCACCTCCTTTGAGACAGGGTCTCCTTTCTATTGCATGTACTGGGCTAGTTGGCCTAGAAGCTTCTGCTGATTCTCTTGTCCCACCTGTCCATCTCACTACAGCAACACTGGGATTATTGGCACTTGCTACCGTGTCCAGCTTTACCTGGATTCTGGGGATTTGAACTCAGATCCTCACACACATTCAGTAAACTCTTAACCAAATGAGCCATCTCCTCAGCCAGTACTTTGAAATCCTCTTTTAGTTTTTTGTTCTTTTTTTCTTTCTGTTGGATCAGATATTGAGCCAGGGTCCTATACATGCTGGCAGTCACTTTGTCTCTGAGCTGTGTCCTGTTTTTCATTTCAAACCATTTTTAAACAGGTTGTCACTAGATTTTCCAGGTTAGCCTTAAACATGCGATCCTCCAGTCTCAGCCCTGGATAGCAGGTGTTACAAAACTGCATTTATAGGCCTAGCTTGCTTTTAGTTCAAATCTAGACTTGAGTTTCCCTCTGGAAATTAAATATAGTGTTTCTTTCTTTTCGCCTTAGCCATGTGGGCTTGTCTAAGCATTTAAAATTTGTATTACATTTATTCACTTTTGTTTGTGTGTTACCACAGTGTGTATATGGGGTCAGAGGACAACTTGCAGGGGACAGCATTCTCCTCCTATCATGTAGGTTCCAGCAATCAAATTCTGGTTGCCAGCTTTGTTGGCTAATGCCTTTACCAACTAAGAAATCAGGACAGTCATAACTTTTTATAAAAATTAAATGCCTATAAACTTCTCACAAAACATATTTAAAGAAGCCTTAATCTCAGCCATAAACTGAGGATATTTGGATGAAAGAACAGTAAGACTCTGCGGTGTTCTCAGTGATTAGCAGGTTGGAGGGCATTGGTGCAGACAACACCTCCTTCAGTCTCATGCTGGGGTGTCAAGAAGGGGCTTGCAGGCTCTCGCCATTTGCTTATGGTGAATATGCATCTTTAAGTTTTCAGCTCTCCCTCAGCCAGATATGCCCTTCATAGTCCTAAACACTTGTCATGTGGCAAAGACCTTGCATTGTTCCTTTCTTCAAAGAGAGCATCTTTAGGAATATTTTTATAATGAATCCTGTATGGTGGAGGCAGAAATGGATGAAAGATTGGTTTGCTACAATGAATAGTCTAAATAGTTTACTGGAAAACAAGTTATAATACTTTATTATAACTTTAGTAAAGGTGCCAATATCTTTTGCCAAAGCCTTTCTTGCTTATATTCACAACAGTCCAGTCTCTATATATCAAAAACAAGATAACCTTTACCAGAAAAAAACTTTTTATATCTTGAATTCTGTTGCTAATTTTGGTGTAAATAACTTTGTGGTATTTAAAGATACACACTGTAGACCTGCTTCTATCATTACATCTAAATACAGTGTTGAAAAAGATAATCAAAATGTCATGAGCATAAGGATATTTTTGGTTGGCATAAGGGATAAAGACACTTGCCACTAAGCATGCTGACCTTACTTTGGTCCTCAGGAGTCACATTGTTTAAAGGTAGGACCAAATCCTACATGTTGCCCTCTGATATCCACATGTATGCCCATGAGCACACATATGTGCATGCACACACATGTGCCTGTGAGCCCACATGTGCCTGTGAGCCCACATGTGCATGTGAGCACACATGTGCATGTGAGCACACATGTGTGCTAGTGCATACATTTATACAAATAAATGTAATAAATTTTTGAAGAATAACTTTGGTACAGAGAAATTATTTATTCTACTCCTAAGGTGGATTTGACCACAATATTCCTGTATTTAGTGAGCACCACAGGTGAATCTGATATATAGGAATTGGGGGCCATAATCTCAGAAAATTCATAGCGTATCGATTCAACACATTTTTTAGTCTAAGTTCCTTTCTGTTTCTCTTTGATATGTGTCTGTCTTGATGCTTCTGACTCTAGGACATGTCAGACGGCTGGTGACATATTGAACTCAACTGCACTGATATTTAAGGTGTGCTGCTACACTGATTGCTTCCAGGCCTACAAGGATTCCCCCTCATGGTCTGGGTCTTCAGAATTTTTCTGATCTGTACATTTTTGTTTTATTATTTTCTTAATATTAAAGTTATAAATTGTGCTTTTGACATTTGATAGCCTTCTTAGAGACATAGAGGTGTCTCCTTTGCCAATCTAATCCTGCATTTTATTTTCCAATTTATGGTTGGGACGTTTATCTTTCTCCTTTGGCAAGCACACAGCCAAGGTTACAGGCATCTGACATTTACTTTGCCATCCTTCCTAGTCACACTACTTGAACATATTTTATTCTGATTTCTTTAATTATCTGATGATTCTGTGTAGTTCATTCCCACGTACCCAATTTATAATGATATTATTTCTATCACTGTCCAAATTACCCTAAGATGCAGTTGGGTGTAATTAAAAAGATTCTGTAGTATATTTAATTTTGTAATCCAATTTTCATTTGCTTAACCCAACTTTATAATTTAATAGAAGTCCTTTTTGATTGCTGTCTGGAGCTCACATTCATTGTTTAACCTTTAATATCAAGCAGGAAGGATCACAATATATATAATTTATTGTAACAATCGTGTAGGAGGATATGCATTGAGAAAACACTAGAGATGAGTAACTTCTACCTGGCCACAGTCAGAACAATAATACTCCATCACTCAGTATGTGTGTCAGGGGGTCAGTCTCTTAAATGGAGAGTAGATTGATGGCAGATGGGAGTCATTCATGTCTCAGGCTTTTATTGTTCAAAATTAAGTGTAGGGTGATGATTTGCTAGAAAAGTTCAGCAGACCCTGAGAAAATTAGAGTGGCCCGATATATTAAATCTACTGGCTTAAGATGTCACCCTGCTGTTGAGAGACAAGATGCACACACACAAAGCTAAACACGGCCCATATGAAGCAGCGACTGCTTGCTTTGTTAAGGACTGCTAGCAAATTTACCTCATAGTGATGAGGAGAAAAGCGGCTACCCAGGGGCTTTCTGGGGGCTGTCTTCCACTCTCCAGTGGCCCAGCTAGGTATCCTGGAGACTGGGCTGTAGGGCTCAGGCATTTGGGGCAAGATCTGTGCCTCTTGGAAACATGTTGCTGTGTGTAGAAAACCATCGGGAATTAAAGGAATCAACTATAGAATCACCATAGCACAGTAGCAATGATTGAGCCTTGCTTGGGAAAAGGACATGCCAGTGGTCTTGTTTTAGTCACATTTTTTATATTACTCAATTATGATGATTCCTGTTAGTAGGTTGTTGCATCAGAATGTATTATTCTTACAGTGTATGTGAATTTTTCTTAAAATCATACACAACTACTTAGTTTTGTATTTGGGTCTTTAAAAGTTAAATAAGGGTATGCCCTAATTGAAATGCTCAAAACGTGTACACGTGTTCAAGCACCCCTATGTCTCCTAGGATCACCAGTCATTGTGATACCTAGTTCATTGTTCTCCTATGAGGGATAACATTACTAATTAATTACAGTAGTAGTAATAGTGCCCCTGAAGTCTGTTGTAGTGAAATCAGTGCTACCATGCCTTTGGGATTTCTCTGCTGTTCCATTTTCATTTGCTCAGCACCACTCACATTCTCTATTTCTGCCCTGTCTCACTGAAGAGAATTTGTCAATGAATCTCTGTGGTTATGTCAAATTTGGCAGACCTCAACCCTAAACAGAAGATAAAGAAGCATATGACCTTCATAAATATTAACTGCTAAGACAGAAAATGAAAATTCGGACAGTATTTGTTTAAGTTGGAGAGTTTACTCTGACGTTTAATGCATTAAAGAATAACTTTTGCTTATTTATGCTTCAAATCCTATTTTAATATTTCAATTTTTCCTTCTCAGAAAAATAAAGTCCCATGACAGCATGTGTATGCATGCACTGCTATTAGGAGAAACAGCATCAGCAGAGGAAGATATACTTTAGATTCATTCAAAGAAGCAGAATCCTTACAAATAAAATAAAACTCTAGAAGTTAGGTAGTCGGGACCTTCGCTCTACTTGATGTTGGGTTCAAAGTCTTGCCCTTCAGCATTGTCTAACACATTTAGAGTGTCTGAAATGCTCCTTACTTGTCTTGTCCTGTGGCATTCTCTGTGGTAAACAGAGATGAGGAAATGAATAGTTTGTAAGTTCTGTTTTCATTTTCTAAGATACATGGTCACACTGAAGAAAATTAGACAATACACCAAATGCTACTGATATCTCAAATTCTGACTTATAAAGAGGTCTGAACACAATTTATTGTTAACTCATTTTCCAATGCCTTGGCAGTAATAACAATATATTAGTAATAACTTACATTTTTGTATTCACTTATATTCTCTTATTCATTCCCACAGAACCTCACTAAGTTTAGTACTACATTTACTCACATTTAGGAAGAGTATAATTACAAAACTTAACCTCATCTTGTTATTAAACTTTGTCATTAAAGCCATAATCTTCACTGAGTTTTGTGTATTGATTCCCACTATAAATAATTATTCAAAGTAATTAAGTTTTAGGGTCACCATAATAAGAAGTAGAATTCTGATTTTTTTTAATTCTACAAAGTTTTGCATCATTCCTAGGAAGAAGTGATTAGCAAAGTAAGTGTAAAACGTAATAGATTTTTAAAAAGTCAGTAAGTTAATATCTGTCATGGATTTCATAGGCTTATATGAGCATGGGTTCGGTTTCTGAGTGTGCCTCTTCTGCACATCTATGCTTGTGCACACATAGGAGACACGCTTGAGTTAGGTACAGGCGTCCCTAATCTAGCCAGCCTCAACAAATGAATAGAAAGAAGGAAGTAGGCTACTCTACCTCATGGTCATTTGGGAGTTACAGTTGATAATGCAAGTAGAAAATTACCTCCATATGCCTTTACCTTATTTCCTTCCCATTTTCTCATTTTGCTTCCTCGTGGCAAAGTAGTTATTCATCCATGCTCTGTGGATTTTTATCTTTTAAAATGTCAGGTAGTCTCCAAATGGCAATTTCAGTGTAATTTGCTCTCTACTGAGAGACACTTTCATAATACATACTATGGGTTGAGATAAATATTTCCAAATACTAAAATGAATGACCTAGAACAGCTTGGCAATGAGGTGACATTACAGCAAATTGTATTGCGATGCTAAAGAACTAAATTATATGTGGGCAATAAGAGGACATGATAGTATACTAGGTACTAATTGTTGAGGGATTAAAAGAAACTTGAGGAAATAAAGGACACTTAGGTGCTATGAGAAAAAAAAACCTCAAGTAAGTTCTAGAAGGGTAGGTGGCCTGTCTGTATACATAAGAAAAATGAGGCAATTATATACAAGGGAGACATTTGAATGACCTTATAAAAATAGGAATATCTGAGAGGTTATAAGGGCTGAGTCAGTCCAGCTTGCCTTGATCACTGGTCAACAGTGAGAATGGGGTTGGATGGATTTATAGAGATGGATTTGGAACTCCTAGACTCCAAGTTAAAGAGCAGGGCTTGGCATGAAACCAATTGTCCCAAAGATTTTAGTTATTAATGCTGACTTTCGCCATGTGTAGCCAACCCATTGGTGAGTGTGAATAAGGGACCATGTTTCCTACTTATTTTTATGTGCTTTTCGGGTTATCAATATGATCTATTGACACGGAGGATTTTTTTATTAAAGTATATTCATGCTGGGTGTGGTGGCACAGGACTTTAATCCCAGAACTCAGGAGGCAGAGGCAGGTAGATCTCTGAGTTCAAGACTAGCCTTGTCTATAGAGAGTTCCAGGACAGTATATATAAAGCCTGTCTTGAAAAAGAAACAAACAAACAAACAATCAAAAAAACATTCGTTCATTCACTGAATGAGATGTCCATCTGGGAATTTTATTTAAAAAATTACATGAAATTTAATGTGCTTATTGAGTATTGTGTATTATACACTGGGTTAAATACTAAGGAGGCAGCAGAGTTTCAGAAAGTGGGCTAACTCTGTCATAACCACACAGAGTTATGGTCGAATAGAAATTATAGGCATCAATTTCTATCTTTAAATTACATTTATTTATTTAGTGTGTGTGTGTGTGTAGATATACACATGTCACAGTGTCTGTGGAAGTCAAAGGATCTTTGCAGCAGTTAGTTTTCTCCTACATGTTCATCTCAGGGATCAAACTTATGTCGTCAGTCTTTGAGGAGAGTGCCTTTACCTGATGAGCCATCTTGCCAGCCCTGAGACATTAATGTTTTAAAAGTGAAGAGAATTTTTTAAGGAAGACATCTAAGATCCTGCATATAATCCAGTCAAAGCAATTGACAAATCTGTGGAGAAAGCAGACTCATTTAAAAAAGCTCTTAGTGGTTAGCTGGAATTTCCTTTTATTCCAAGTTCATAAGCATCCATGGTAGGCTCATCCATTATTTGGGATGATTACTGTTACTAAATGCAGAACTAAATGTTCTGGGCTTACCATATTACCGCAGCAAAAGAGCTGGTAGCCATATTGACATAGGTGTTTCAGTTAACATATCTTAGTGGTGATGGCTGCTGACTTCCATGTTAATAGTCCAAGTTTCAGGGACCAGAGCATAGCTCAGTAGTCTAGACCTTGTCTCACAAATACACAAGCACGAGTTCTAAAACAGCTGATAATTAGAGGCATGCAACCAAAGTCAAGACACATGTCAGCCTGCATGCCAAAGAAGTCCACAGAGACAACCTTCTATGGATGCTGCCCACTGACAGGGTTTCTTCAGAAGACAGAGCAGGGGCCTTATTCAAGGATTCTTAACCAAGTTCAGCCACCAGAGTTCCGCAGCCTTGATGTGTGAAACACCACCCTTTTACAGCTTGCTCATAGGCTAATGTTTGTGTGAGGGTGGTCTTGGTTGTATAAATTTAAGAATCTTAAATAAAAAACAATTAGTATCCTTACATTCTGTAGTATGCTGTGACTCTTAGAATGCTTTGTGGAAATGGGGATATTTCCCAGAAACAGCTCATCAAGGGCCCTGGTAACAATTTGAAATAGCAACATTCATGCCCAGCTTAGGAGCATCTACTATAAATCATCCTGGCCCAATTCTGCTTACAGTAAAATGTTATCCCTCGATATCTGTGGGCTCTAAACCAGTTCTCCTTTGACACCCCTAATGCAAACCCTTGATAGCTGAAATTAGTCCTGTCTTGTCACAAGAACCAACTGAAGCCAGATGGAGTATTTTTTAATCAAAGGATGCCACACACAAACTTTGAGAAAACATACCCTCTGGAAGTTCTCAAATACTGTGTCCAAAACAAATTAGATACCACATGCTCTAGCTTCAGCCATTTATTTCTTAATGTGAGCTTAGTGGAAATTCAAAGCAGCTGATACCTATTATATACTCATTCTCCAGTATTTATTTACTGTTAGCTCCAGTAATCATGCCCTGGTTGTCTCTTTATAAAATGATAAATCATTATAGTTCCCTTTCAACTATTGCCGTGAAATAAAGATGTGTTTTAGTCTTGCCGAATAATCCCGCCTACATCTGCTCGATGGTATAAACTCTGTCCAGAATGTAATTACTCAGAGATTGATCATAAACTCCTAGGAACCTTCTCCAGGGAAAAATTTGCATAGCTCTGCAGTAATTCTCTGTTGGCTAATTTTACATGTCAGCTTGACTGGGCTTCAGGATGCCCACATAGTTGGCAAAATACCATTTTTTCCATGGGTTTGTGAGCTTGTCGAGGGCTGCAAGTTCTCCACCATCAGGATGGTATGGTCTAATCAATTGCAGTGAAATGGGTTGATCTCTGCCTCATTTAAAGCCATAGAATCTGGCTCCTTTCAGACTTCAGGTCTGACTCTCGAGTCTTAGGTGACGAGACCACATGTAGACAAGACCTTTGGTCCTTAGGCTGGAAAGAGACCTATGTGGGGCTCCACCGCTGTATGGTGGTTTAGTGCAGGTAAGTCTGGCAGCAATTCCAGGTCTCTGGTTTTTTTGTTTGTTTGTTTGTTTGTTTGTTTGTTAGGTTTTTACTTGTAGAAAAATAAGAAGAGCCCCCTAGTGTCTAAGGTATTTTTGAGTTCTAATATCTTATAAATCTGTGGGTATAATTTTCTATTTTTTCTGTTGTCAGAAAGACAAAAGAACTTGCTAATCAAAATCAAATTCAGACTATCAAATTGTATGTAATAAAATCAAATTTTTAATTAAATTAGCCAAAATAAAATGACTTTGATTTTTACCAGGATGAAAGTACTAGCAGTTTTTTTGAATAGCAAGACTTCCTAATAATTACCATGTGACACTTTCTCTTCCCTGGGAGGGGGCTCCCAGCTTTCTGAGGTCAGTCTGCCTACAATAAGCATTTTCTTACTTCCTAGCACTTTTATTCCCATCTCAGTATTCTGTGTAATGTTTCAGACTGCATTCTTGTTAAGTTTATGGATGTATTTTTTTCATGGGAATAAAAAAAAGTTTTGCAATGTACCAAATAGTGGGCTTCGGTATGATATTTCTATATAGTCTCTCTAGGTTAATTTGGAGAACTGCTGACAAAAAATATATTTTTAAATGTTCATTAAAGTGACAAGATGCTCTAGAAATTTTCTATTCATTAATTTTTTGATACTGTGTTAAAGTAATGCAAAAGCTGGGCAGAGTGGTACATGCCTTTAATCCTGGCATTTGGGAGGCAGAGGTAAGAAGACCTCTGTGAGTTCAAGACCAGCCTGGTCTATATATGAGTTCCAGGTCAATGAGAGCTACATAGTGAGTCCCTGTCTTTAAAAAAAAGACATTTTAAAAAATAATCTAAAATACAAATGATACAAATGGGACTCTACCACACCTATGAGACTATGGTTTACGGGGAAAGGAACTCAAAGCATGCCAAAGTGAATGAGTGAAGTTCCTTCACTGAGGAGAAGGCAGTTGGCAAGGGAAACCCAAGTGTCTAAATGACTAACTGCCTGGAAGAGTGGAGCAAGAGCTGTTGAAACCTTCTTCCCAGGTGATTAATGTGTAATAGTGATTGTAATGAAATGAGAAGCGTTGGGAATATCTGGGGAAAATCATTTATTTAAGAAAATGTGTGTGTGTGTGTGTGTGTGTGTGTGTGTGTGTGTGTGTGTGTGTGTGTGTGTGTGTATCATTGCAGGACAAGTAACATGGGAGAGGACAGTAAGACAGTATGGGGGCATTAGGGAGGGTGACAGGTTTCTACTGACAAGATTTTGATCACCCCTTGTCCTTCTAACAAGTTTGGAAATTGCCTCACCGTATTAAGTGAAAATTTAGGGGAGCCACTGAGAGCCCACAGTGCTCATGCCAGTTCCCCATATTCCTTTGTTTAGTCTGGATCACTCTTGCAGTTAACTTACAAACAAGATCTCTGAGTTCAAGACTAGCCTTGTCTATAGAGAGTTCCAGGACGGCCAGGGCTCAGTGAGGTGAGCTAATTTCCCCCCAAAACACCAGAACTAGGAGGTGGCAGAGTTGGCATCTGAATCCAGTGACTTCAAAGGTCCAAAGACTCAGCATTTCACCCTTGAGAACACTGCCTCCGCAAGGGGCGGGTGTGGTGGTGGTGGGAAAAGCTGCCCCTCTCTCTTGGCTCTCAGGCCACCCAACTTTCTAACTGTCCCTTCAAAAGGTTATCCCCCAGGGCACCGTGTGCAAGGGGGTGGGAATTTACCTCACTTGGGAATGCTATGCCCCTCCTTATCAACAATGGCCTCAAGGGGCCTGCTTGCTTTTCATCCCCCTCCAGCAGGTCTGCCCAGAAGCGCTTGGCCACAGGGACAAACTTAATTAAATTCAAGTGAGTGTTGTTACCAGGACCTGACAGGCACAGTTGTGTGCGGCTGAATAATTAAGTTGTGCACAGTTTTTTTTTTCTCCCCTCTTTGCCTTCTTGGTGGTAGGCTTTTGGGGGGTTTTGTTTTGTTTTCTTTGGGTTTCTAAAGATGACCCTGACGCTTTTCATAAAGCTGTTTTCTAATAGGAACGCCCTCCATCAAAGAGATGCAGTTTGGTTGCCAGGCTACCGTGAGAAAAGGGAACTCCGAAGTGACAATGCGGATCTTTTCTTGGGATATCCGAGGTCTATCCTTGCTCAGGACCTCACAGCTAGAACTCCAGTGTCACTACCTGGAGCCCAGATCAGTGTGCAGGAGGTGCAACCAAGCTTGATGTAAGCCCGTGGAGACGATTGGGAAAACCAGCCGTATCAGACAGGTAGGGAGGAGAAGGAGAGGGCACCTGGAACAACTTAGAAATCTCACCAGTTAACATTTGCTGACCTGGTGGGGTCCTCCCACACAGTGAAAGAAAGTAGCTATTTGGTTGAAGGAAAGAATACAGCTTTTGTAGCCTGTTTCTATTTTGGAGTAGGGTAGATCACTTGCAGTATACAACTGGATTATCTGAGTCTTTTAGTTTTTGCCTATCAGGATTTTTTTGTTGTTGTTGCTTTTTGTTTGTTTTATATTAGATGGCCTTTGCTCTTCTGCTGTTTAAATATCACACAGCTTGCCTTACAGCACTGGGGTTCCTCAGTTCCTGGTCCCCCTAGTATTGTCAATAATTGCCAGGCATTTATGTTCATTTACAGTTTTCAATATTAATTCCCACTATTAAGTCTACAATGCATATATTGGACATTTGAAACCCTTCTCTTCCTCCACTTGGAAGAACGCAGACTGGTGAGGGGTTTTCAGCTTCTCACCCACACGCTTTGAGTAGGTTTTAGAGAGGGTATCTGGTTTGACACATGCTATGGCCCACAGTTTACACCACTGTGCTCCACTCCACCTGCGGCATTTCTTTCTTTTGTAAATATTTCAATCTTACATTTTCTTCCTAACTGACAGCACGCTGTCTTTCAAACAGGCTATTTTTACAGAATTTTAGCTTCTCTAATTCATGTGACTAGAGATTGTGGGTAGGGAGTGACAGCCACAGTCTACTTATGAAGAAATGGAGGCAAAGTGGGTATCCATAGTTGTGTGTGACCTCTGCTGCTGGCAGAGGTGGCAGTGGGGGTGCTTCGGACCCTCCAAGGCTCAGTTTTGCCCTTTCCCTTCTCTTTGTTTTCAGAGGTGGTTTTAGAGTGACCGCTTTGCTCCTTCATTGCACTTTTAACTGTCTCTTGGAGCTCTAGATGACTCTAAAGCAACATATGCTATGTACTTTATGAGATTTTATGTATTCCTTATATAAACCATTAATCAATCCCTAGGCAAAGCTCAGATATTGAGCATTGAGCCAACGTCCTTTGGAATCGACAGATGTCATTAACTTAATCCACTAACTAAAAGTGAAGTGTGTGAGGGACATTGCTCCTGAAGCAGGATCTAAATCAGAGAATGTGGTGCCTGCCCTCATAGCTCCAAGAAGATGGAGTGTCCAGACTGGGTCCCTTGTCTTACTACTCACGTTTTAAATATGACACAGGGCCATCACCTGAAATCAGGGAACTTGGCTTTCTTTAGAATGGTTTATAACATTGTGAGCCATAAAAAAAAAATAACCTTCCTTTCTCAACCATCACCTGAAAAGACAGCATACTGAGAAGTTCATTGACTCTAATAACATTTGGCTACAAAACCCAGCAGGTGTCTCTCTGGGAAAATTTTAACTGAGGAGATGCTTTGTGGGGAGATGGTAATATTTGCAAGAGGGAACTTAATCCATGGATTTACACAGTGTGAGGGAGGTAAGAACCTCAGAGGCCAGGAGGCAGAGGTTAGCAACACATGTCTGGAGGGCTCAGGAGATGGATTAGAAGCCAGAGTCACACAGCAAAGGTGGGGACCTTAGTGAGTCAGTGTACTGAAGCTAAAGACGGATGGAGGTGCTGAATGGCAGGAAAGAAACAGCCAATGTACTTTTCCCAATTCCCGGGGCCTCAAATATCCAACTAGTGCTTCCCGCTGGACAAACTGAAGGAACCTGTTGATGAGAAAAAGGCTGTGGGAATCTGACCTCTTAGGATATAGAGCAACGGTTTGCAACCTTCCTAATGCTGTGACCCTTCACTACAGTTCCTCATGCTGTGGTGACCTCCAACCATAATTATTTGGTTGCTACTTTGTAACTGCAATTTTGCTACTGTTGTGAATCATAATGTAAATATATGTGTTTTCCAATGGTCTTAAGCAATCCCTGTGAAAGGGTCATTAGATTTCTCCAAAAGGGTCATAACCCACAGGTTAGGAACCACTGATATAGAGGCAGGAAGAGAGGCAAATTTGATAGGCACAGACCAAGAACTTTGGGAATTATTATTTCATTCAATATTGGTTCTGGAACCAAAGTGTTTGGGCTGCAATTCTAGCTTTGCTACTTATTCTGTGGATAATAATATTAAATTTTTGTCTTCCTTATCTATGAAATGAGGACCATGTGGGAAAGACATTACATACTCTGTAATATTGGGGAAGACTAGATGAGATCATGTTTGTACAGCAGTGTTGTTTTTATGTATAAGAAATTAGGTTTGGTGAAATGTGAGGATTCAGCCATCTTCACTCTCAAAGTTGGGTATAATTTACTCACAGGTGGAAACACTGAAGAATGAATGAAGGAATATGCTATGCAGAAGCAGGAATGAGGACTGAATGTTACCTAAATATGGACCCACTATATGCAGCTTGGCAAGCTTAAGGGGTTGGTACACATGTGGTTACTTCTAAGCCTCAGTAGCATGATTAGTGTTTAAATGTCCAGTGTAGATTTGTAGGGGAGCAATTTGTTTATAAATTCGTTCCTAATTATAATGATAGCAATCATTATAGAGAGTAAACCACAGAAAATTAGGGAAAATTTCGCTGGTAATTGTACCATTCAAGGGTAGTGACATACATACATATATACATGTATGCATTTACTTATAAAATTTAAAAATGCATAACTATATACCCGTATTTAATTGTAATGCTATACAAGTTAAGAAATTTTATTATGTATTGAAAGATTTCTAAATGTTATAAAAGTGATTTATAGAGCCAGTTTATTTTGTATAGAATTGTATATTAGGAATTAAATTTTATCTTATATGTAGTCTTTGAGAACATTCATATTTCAGAATTAGATACAATATGGATGTGTATAATTCTCAACTAGAGAACTCAAACTGCTGTGGTTCAAAGGTGACGGGAAGTTCCCAGCTCACTGGAGGAGTGAAACTGTGGGATAAGTACTGGGAACTGTGTGAGCCACATGAGGACCCTCCTAGCACATCCAGTGACAATATGCAGTAATACCACCTGCCAGAGAACAATTGACACTAGAGTTGCAAGCCTGAGATTTCTCGACTTTTATTTTTCAAAAGAACAAAAACCCAGAGAAGCCCATCCGTGGCCCACTTATTCCTGCCACACAACAGCTTCACTCTGGATGGAACAGGTGTGTTCGCCCTGAGCCGCAGGGTTGCTCCATGATTTAGGAAACCGGGCTGTGTGCTAAACCCAATGTGCTAAACTTCTCAGAGCCACACCTGGGTTGGAAGGACTAAATGTGTTTGCACCTAGCTTCAGAAGTGTATGATAATATGGAGAGGAAATGTCATCATGAGATGCCGTGATTGCTCAGAAAACCCAGTCAGTGCAAGCTGTTGACTTAAGCAAATCTTCTGTTATATTTTCATTTGCTAATTTCCTTATATATTAAAGATGCAAAAGTTGACTCGTCCTTCCAACAAACCGTTATGCATCAGACACTGTTCTCTATATCCTCCCTGACACCTTCCCACAATTGCTGTTTGCCCTTGATTCCTCCTGCCCCCAACACTCCCGGCTTCTGTTTCTCTGTGCTACAGCCCCCTGGATCTCCTCGAACTCACTTTGTAGACCAGGCTGGCTCTGAACTCCCAGATATTCACCTGCCTCTGCTTCCCCAGTGCTGGGATTAAAGGCGTGCACCACCAACGCCCAGCTTCCTCCTACCACTCTTTAAACCTCTAGGTGATCAAGTCTTTACTCTCCTCTATTTTTTATTTTCTTTTATTTGATTTTTTAAAATTTAGTATTTTTGAAATAGGGTCTCATTACAAGCTGGCCTGGAACTCACTGTAATCCAAACTGAGCCTCAAACTTTGGAGTTCTTCCCTTGGCTTCTGGAGTTCCCCTTTTAAAAAAAGTTTTAATTAAATTTATTTTGATCATATTCTCTCCCCAGATCCTCCAAGATTCTCCCCATCCCACTCCCTGCCAAACTTTATGTTCTCTCATTCTCTTGTTAAAAAAAATAACTAAAAAAACACAAAACTCCCACAAAACTGAAAATCAAAACAAACATGCAAGGGGCCAAGAAAGCACACACAATGCCAAAATGAAAAAAGTAAACACACACACCAAACAAAACAAACAAACAAACAAACAAACCCACAGAGTTTGTTTTATATTGGCCAACTACTCCTACACCAGTGTCACTCCATTAGAGAAAACTGACTTGTACCTCCCAGCAGATACCAATTGCAAACAGCTTCTTGGTTAGGCTGAGAGCCCATGTCTGGGCTGCTCTCAGTGCTGGAACTACATATGGCTTGGATCTATGAAGTCTGGTGCATGCTGCCGCAGGCTCTGACATCATATGTCCATTGGTCCCATTATATCTGTTTCCCGGGAGTCATCCCTCATCCCAGGTGCTGACACTCTTCCTGTCTTCTCCTCTGCTTGGATTTCTGCGCCCAGTTTCTTTTAAAGCATAGAGATGATGGCTTTTCACCTCACTATTTCATGTGCAGGTCTATTTCTGGTAACATTCTACTTTTATTTACTTCTCAGAACTTCAGGGGTTTCTTCATCTTACTTTTCCCCTTTCTGTCTTTGTCCTTTTTTTTGACACACCTTTTCTCCTACAGTATTATCTCCTTTACTCTGTAAATGATCACATATAAAATCAAAATTATTTTAAAACACCTAATTATAAGTTACAAGTTTCTGCATACTTGCTGTAACTGTAGAAATTAAGCACTACCTTTTAGTTTAATAAAACACATTATTTCTAGTTTTATTGATGGCATTAGATTTTAGGACTCAATATTAAATGCAAAATTTATTTAGTTCAATAAATACATAGCTTTTATTAGCACTCAGTAGATCAGGAGGGCCTCATTAGGACATTGTAATAAAATACAAAGACTGTAAGATAAATTACAGAGATCATACAACACAAAATATTGTGGCAGCTATGAGAGAGATAGCAGCACCATAAATGAGAGAATTAAATGTGTACAAATCAAACCCAATTTGAGACATGAAAGACTTCTGCGGTGGGAAAACATTAGAGAGCTTTTTGAAGGACTGTAGCTTTGCTGGTACCAAGTGCCTTAGTTTTGTCTAACCAGAGCTGTTTCCTTGTCTCCAGGTAAAATCACTTTGATTTTTCTCTAATGGCAACCTCTCCCTCCTTCATGCTGTGTAATTTGAATGGGGTTGACCCATCCCTGGTTCCAGTGAAGCCCAAGTTTAGCCAGTCTGGCAGCACTTATATTACCTTGAAGAATATACGGCTCCTCTAGTGGAAAGGAACTTTGGTTTTCTGTGGGCTGCTAAATTTGAAGTTATGGACGTTTAGTACGTGGAAAGATCCAAAATGAAATTGACTCCAACACAGAGGAAGAGGAGGTGAACAGCAAAAGAAGTAAGTGAAGACAGCAGGTAGCTGGGAGGGGCTTGGAGGAAAGGGGGAGACAGGCAGAGGGAAAGGAAAGGAAAATGAGGATGAGGACCACACTTGATAACATCACTTCAACTTCCTGGTTGTTTTTTAAGTTCTCAAATGGACCTTTTCAGCTATCTAAGCCAGTTAAGGTCTTCTTGCTTAAGCTTTCCCAAATTTAGGTTCAGGTTAGTGAGAAATTGGAGAGCCCTGAATGGCACACAAGAATGAGTGACAGGTACTCTATTGGGAGTGTGCAATATGATCAGAATGACAATGGTTAGGAAGAGCAATTGTACAAATGGAAGGGGTACATACTACAAACATGAAAGCGATGGAAAAGAACTTGGGAAAGCACATTGTGACATTAAGAGGTCTTTGCATGGTAAACTGAGGAATGTGTAGCCCAGCAGTGTCTAGTAGCAATGGAAAAGGAACAAGAAATGTAATTTCAAGTTGAACCTGCCATTAAGGTGCAGCCTTAAGCACACCATAAGTTGGAAATGAATTTAACAAACAAAACCCAGTAAATCTCATTACTCAGGAATGCAGTGCACTGGAGTATTGATCACCACAAGGCTGATGGTGCTGTGGATCTCTGAGGCTGCCCAGCACCTTGAGAGACTCCTTCCTTCCTTATCCTTACACAGGAAAGCAGACATTTGAAGCAGCTTCTAATGCCGTGAGATCACTTTCACACCATTTTATAGCCCAAAGCTCCCAAGTGAAGCCTTGCAAATCAAGGAATGTCTGAATTCTAAAATAATTTTTTAAAACACTGCATTTCAATGATTAGTTTTGAAATTGAGATTGTAATTGTTTTTCCTTCTCTTAGACAAAAATAAGTCAGGTCGGGCTTTGGGAAAGAGATGGAGTTAGGGGGAGGGGTGGCTTCAATATGCTGAATAAGGAAGATGTCAATCAAGTGGGGGGGGTGTAATCTGAAGTATTGGAAGGCTGAAGAACACTGTGTCCTTGAAGCTTTTATAAAGCAGCCAAGGTAGTAAATTCAATAGAGTCGATAGTAACATCAGTGAGCCCATTGTACAAAATTGCTTAAGTCATCAACATGAAGAATGAAACAAAATGTATATACAGGGAACAAGATCGATTGCTTAGGGTAAGCATCACCTCACATTGGTCAGATGTTGAACAAACTTATTTTACTTGTTAATACTAACAGGAAACAGCTGTTGTAACATATTCAGCTTCTAATAATGTGCTTCTTAGATAAAAGAGGAGATACCTCACCTCACAGAGAAGGATGCTTAGTAGACAATGTCCCTTTTCCACCCAGCATCTTTAGATTCCTCATTAGAGGATTCCTGGCTTGGTAATCGAGGTCAATCTGAGATAATTTACTATCACTTTCTTGAAGCTTGTGGCTATGGTTCTAACCTTGAGCATGAGTCCCACACAGTAAGGACAGCAGGATAGGATAGAAAGATGGGGAGCCAGGTTCCTAGTTATATGCTTTTAAAAAATTTGATGTGTGTGTGTGGAGGGGGGGTCTGTAGAGGCCAGAAGATGTTGCATGCCCCAAAGTGGGTGCTGAAAACTGAAGTCAGCTCTTATGCAAAAGCAGAGAGTACTCTTAACCACTGAGCCATCTCTCCAGCCCCAGCTCAGTAATATTTTTAATCTATTGCCCTGGTCTCCACAGTTATCATTTCCTTATTTTGAGCAATCTGTATAACAGTAATTGAATTCTGTTTCATCCAGTAAAATTATCCCTTACTGAGAAAGTGGCCTAAATGTATAGGATAACTTTAGGGAAGATTTCTCAGGAAATGAATGGAGAAGAGATGATCACTTTCTGGATCAAGTTCATTCATACTCAAACACCAGGATATCTAACATAGACCTGTGACTCCAGTATCCTTGTAGTGTAGCATTTAATGTAGAGAATTTCCACTCTTGGTTGAGATTTCTGTTTGGCAACACCAGATTGCATTGTATGTATCTGGTTTCCTGTTCATGATCAAGTCTTTTTTTTTGTTTTGTTTTGTTTTTGTAGTCAATACTTGAAAAAAGAGATTCATGACAAGCCCATTTGGTTAGAACACAAACTAGTAAATACTGATAATGTATTTTGGAATACATAAGTGAGAAGAATTCCTTATACCTGGTAGGTGACTTTCTAAAGAGATGTTCTAATGTAATGCAGATAAGCCAATCAAAGCAAAACACAACCAAGACCATCTGGACACTAATGTGGAGCCTCCCTCAACCCCTTTATCTTCAGAAGTGTCTCACTAGTATAGTGAGTGAGTATGTCTCTGGCTATATACATCAACAATATCTCAAGCTATTGAGGAATATTTTTATTACACGTCACATTTACATTAGTGTCTCTTTGCATCAAAGTACTTGGGATATTTTGGAGGGGATTGGATAGTAAGACCCTAGGAGGAAGATATTTCTTTGGAACTAAGAAAATATAAAAGATAATGTAAAAAGACTTTAAGTGGCTTCATTTGAGAGACCTTCCATATATCATCCATTTCTTCAAAATATCCTTATGATTTTCCATGAGAATATTTGCCCTATTTTTTCCATCTGTATTGGCTTTACTATAAAGAAAGTCCATATCCTTACAGATATAATTATACCCTTTGCTAAAAAGATGGTCCTCTAGAATGATCTGCATTTGACATATAAAATGCAATTTTTGTGTACATGGCAGTAGAATAGATTATTGTTAAATGTGCTTCTTAGATAAAAGTCCTTCTTGATCCAATGGACTGAAGGGACCTCAGAAGCAGCGGAAAAAACTCTTTGCAGCTGTTACAGAAGGTGCTTGGAGAGGGGAAAATGTGAAGAGAGCATATACTTCAATGTGACTTTTCTTCCACTTGTGGACAAAAGTGACTCTAGAATTTTCCCAGATGTCAGTGGACAAACTGACTGGGTCGTTAAACACTTTTTGTAGAAACATTACAGCTAGAGATACATAAAACAGAAAACTTAAGACGATATCCCAAGATGCCACTAAAGGCATGTTAGCACTGAAGAAGCCCCATGTTAAGGAAGCTTGCTTATCAAGCATGTTTGACTAGTGATGATGTACTCATAGGTGAGAGGAGCAGTGTGGTATAAGAACAGGGAGTAACTTGAATCAGTTCTTGTAAACCAGAAACAGTGACTTTGATGGGTTTTCTGTTTGCTTGCTTGAATGAATAAGCTCTATATGAACAAATGATTGAATAGGCCATGTTCTGTCTGTGAAATTCGGGGAGTTTTTGCTAATAGCCTGGCTGAATCTTAACAAACCACCAGCCTTTGTCACTCCTAGTTGGCATGCTGTGGGGCTCTTATTTATGGTTCCTAACAAATATGACTGTGCCAGCCAGAGAATGTGGCCCACTGCCAGCTCATTCCTGGCTGCTATGTGCTGTCTTTGGCTTCGGATACTTCCTGTTCCTCCCTAGACCACTGTATGTCTGAACCAGCAGAGTATCATTACAGTAAATCTCAAGTTTCCTGTTGACATGCTTTTATGCCACAACGACAGAGATCTACACAATTGCTGGTGGCTTCTTAGCAGTATAATATTTGGCGAATCTAAGAGAAACTTTACCATAAAGGAGAGTTAAGAAGAAGAGAGAATGGAGAAATAAAGGCAACTGAAGAGGCAGTGAAGAGAGGATTGGTTGTCCACTATAGCAAAATTGAATTTTTAAAGTTTCACATGCTCAGCAACTCCCCAGGATTCCAAATCCTGTCTTGAAAAACCAAAAAAGAAAAGAAAAAGAAAGCAGGTTGAGCAAGATGCGGGGAGTAGAGTCAGTAAGCAGCATTTCTCCATGGCCTCTGCATCAGCTCCTACCTCCGGGTTCCTGCTGGATCTGAGTTCCTGCCTTGGCTTCCCTCAATGCACTATGATCAGGACATGAAAGCCAAATAAACCCTCCTTCCCTTCCCAAGTTGCTTTAGGTCATGTTGTTTCATCGCAGCAATAGTAACCCTAACTAAGACAATAATTACATTAGTAGGACACTATGTTGCTACGCATGTGTGTATGTATATAATATCCTATATAGGTTTAAAAATAAAGCATATTCTGCACACATCACACCATGAATTTGGATTTCAAGTGTGGTTAATTAACAATAATATGACTGCATGTCACCCTCTTTCCTGCTTGGAGGTAGCTCGTAGGACTGGGAAACATATGTTGTCCAAAAGGGACCAGGGGAAAGTCGGTTTGGATTAGATGCTATCTTCACAGTTCTCACGGCTTTTCTGAAAGCTCCATTCATTGAGATAAATTGATGCTGCATAACCAGATATTTTTATTACTTAGTCGGTTGAGCAGTCCGTGCTTTGCACGATGTGTAAGGTCATTGTTTTGCTTTCTCAGGCTCCCTGAGTAGAAAGGAGCTGTATTCTCACAGCACTGCGATAATTCAGAATGTTTTCTTTTTTACTGACACTAATACATTGGTTGCTGCAGAAAACTGCCCAAGATGGCTCACTCTTGTACACATGGCTATTTTGGCCATTCTGAGTTTTCTCTGATTAAAACAAGATTCTGTCACACTCCCCCCTCGTGTGTGTGTGTGTGTATGTGTGTGTGTGTGTCCTCACGTGCTGACACGTGTGTAGGAGCACACATGAACAGTTCATACCTGTAAGTGCAGGTGCATGGGTGTGGAGGCCAGAGGGACTGGGGTGTACTTCTCTCCTTCCATCTTATTCAAGACAGTTTTTATTGGTTGCTGCTCTATATGCCAGGCTAGCGGGCCTGGAACTCCTGGGGATTCTCCTATTTCTATCTCCTGTCTTGCCGGGGGAGCACTGGAGTTTACAGAGCTGTGCTAGTGTTTAACTTCATATGAATTCTGTAAACTCTAGGCCGAAGGCTGTGCAACAAGCACTTAACCCCTTGAGCTATCTCCCAGCCCTAAATCCTATGATCAAAGTTGCAAACATTAAGGAAAAATATTTAATAATATACATTCATAGTCTAGTAAACCTACAGTGTTCCTAGGAACAAACTATAGCACCTAAGTGCAGTTTGGGTGCACGGTATACGTTACTGAACTGAGCCTAGATTTCTGAATGGTTTTGTTTAGATATTGATTAATCTGCTATAGGTATATTCAGCTTCTTTCTTGTGAGTGGGCTTTTGCGTATGTACTTTGTTGACATTATAAACACATTACAAAACACATTTGAAAGTAACACACAGGAAGTTAGTCATGTCTCAGTGGTCAGATCTTAATAACAACGATTCCTTATGAACAGCCCTGGCAATGGAGGTTCTGCTTCCCCACAGAAAGATTGGTTTTCACCTGCATTTCTGAAATTAACTGATGTTTCTCACCACCTGGGATTCAAGGTGGCCTGCATGGGCTATAACCCAGAACAGAGTGGTTTCAGGTAAGTGTGCAGCAGAGTTAAAGTAATTACACTTTTTTCTTAGAAAATCACAGAGGATGAGGAGGGGGAGGAGAAAGAGAGAGGAGGAAGAAAGAAGGGGGAGAAAGGAGAAGGATAGGAACAACAGTATCAGTAAAACGACTTCTAGAATACTAGAAAATTCATTTGACAGTTATCTTTATCTTCTCTTCTCCTTCCCTATGCATGTATATTAGTTGCACATATTAATGGACTTTATTATGATTTTCTTAGAGGTAGCTGTGAACATTTAAGGTTGCAAATGATAATATATGTCACTGAAGCAGTGTCAGATAGACAAGGCAACTGGTATCTTTGAAATTAGAAAGAAACAGATTCTGTGATTCACATAAGCAATCAGACTAGCTTGAAGAACAACACAAGGAAGTCAATCCAAACCCAACCAGAAGGCGCCATTCTCTTAGCCAGTCTGAAGTCTTACAGTCCCTTTGTGCCAAGCAAGTGACAGTTTGTGATTACACTCACCATGAGACAAAATACATCTGGATTCTCCATCCATGATAGAGGTTTGATTTTTCTCAAGAAATAATTTTTAAAGGCTATAAGTCTCAATTTAGCTCTCCCATTGTAGTGATAAATAAAGATGGACACTATGGGCCTGGACCAATATTATGCTTTGATTGAACATATTCAAATTTATCATTCATGATTTTACAAGCATACAATTAGGTTGGTGTAGGCAGAAGTTTCTGTCCCGCCTGCCAATTTCCAAATAACCAATAGGGAGACTCAATATTAATTACAAATGTCCAACCATAGCTCAGGCTTATTACTAACTAGCCCTTACTTACATTTTAAGCTAACCCATAATCATTATTTATGCTCTGTCACATGGTAGTACCTTTATTATCATGGCATGCTCATTTCCTGCTCCCTCTGAGTCTGGCTGGTGACCCCAGACTCCACCCTTCTTCCTCCCAGCATTCTCCTAGTCTGGTTCTCCTGCCTAACCTTATCCAGTTCAGCTATTGACCAGTCAGCTCCTTTATCAAACAAATCACAGTGACACATCTTCACAGTGTACAAAAGGATTATTCCACAGCAGGATGGCCATCCAGTGTTATTCTTCTTTGCTTTATTTAATTCTAAAGTATCTTTAGTGCCCAGGTCTGGGGCTATAAGACATTCACCTCAGTTACTTGTCCTGTCTCCCTAAAATTTCCCACTCACTAAAAGCCTGAGGGTAGCTTTCTTAGGCTTGGAAACCATGGGTCACCATGGAGACACTCTGTGTGTAACCTATTCTGGATCGTTGTGAAGCACAGGTACATGGGCTGTGGCCCTTTGCTCCAGTGCCTGACTGTCCCAATGGACCTCCTCTTTCCAAAAGAACACAGATAATAGCATTGACCTCTTCGTCAAAGTCACTTGCTTTCTCACCCTGAGTCTCTGGGAAACAGAGGAATAAGGACACACCATACAAAGGGACATTTCTTTTTCTGCCATTCTGAAGCAACTTGGATCAGGCATGGGAGGAACAACCTTACAAATATAACATGAAATCTTAAATGACTACCTGCTGCAGCAAAGGGGGTTGGGTCTTCTATAGAATTCAGTTTTGATAAAGGTTATGCCTATCTGACTTTTAATAACATTTTTATTCTCATAGAGGATGAAACAAACTCCTTATTCTAGTGTAATCAGAGAGATTTATGGGATATATTTATACATACAACCTAAGATTTAAAGAGTTCTTATTAGATGATTATCTAAAAGCAGCCAACTGGAGCATACACTCAGTCTATGGGGTCTGGAAACATAGGCTAGAATATCTTAATTCCATAAGAATTATATCCTTATGTATATCAACAAAATGATTTTATAATTAACCTAAGTTCCTCACAATATGGAGTCTACAGAGACTCTTGTGATTTTTTTTTACAATAAAAGCACCAATGAAATGTTCCTTTTGTTTTAAAAATAACCTCAGTCAGTTCCTTGAACTTAAACTCAGTCTGGGTGGACCATTAATGGACTGGACAGAAAACTGTAGAGCAGTGTCTGGATCCAGTGTCCCTCACTACCTAAGTGGTTCATAAATGCAGCACCTTCAGGAACCTGATGCTTAGTATTGTGAGCAACAAACATTCTTGAAGGGATGGTAGATTGTAGACTGTGATGTGTTTTTAAACATTATAAATTAACAGATTATAAACTGACTTAAGTGTTCACTGTGTAAAAAAAGTACACAGCTCAGTGACTCAAAAAAAAAAGAGTAGTTTCCTAAATAATGTCAGAACCACTTTCCCAGACTCATTTCTTCACAGTTCTGAATTTTATGTTGATCATATATCATGGGTTTTTAGTAAGAAATCGGGAAAAACATTAGCTGTTATTCTAAGTAGTTCATGCTTGACTCTTAAAAATGTCAGGTGGTTCCTATTTTCTGCAATTATCTGTGAATAGTACATTCTCTGGTTTTGCCACTCAGGGTTTTCTCAAGAACACAGATACCAATGTTGGCTATGAACTTGAAATTAACCCCTAAACTCACCACACCCAAATCTGCATGTATTAGGATAAAACAGCAGGGGAGTATGGCCATTGCTTAAGGCTCTGTTTAGACTGACTTGTCCTTAAAGCTGTTTAAAAAGAGATGCCAACCTTTCTTCCACAGTAGCTCGTGGGATCTGAATGTCTGG
Source organism: Mesocricetus auratus (assembly GCF_017639785.1). Classification (NCBI taxonomy): domain Eukaryota; kingdom Metazoa; phylum Chordata; class Mammalia; order Rodentia; family Cricetidae; genus Mesocricetus; species Mesocricetus auratus. Next base: position 66,856,245 of record NW_024429190.1, on the reverse strand, counting down.
GAACTCCTTGGGTGTTTGAACCCCACCCCCACCCCCAAAGGTCGACTGTTTATGTACACCTAGCATTCCTTCTACTGTTGGGAAGAAAACCACATAGTAAATGGTGACGTGTGTTTTCAGGGCATGAGTATCACAAAGCAGGCCCCTAGTTCAAACGCTGGAACTCCTTTTGGGTGACCAAGGCATCAATGTGAGGATTAACTGAAGTTTATAGGTCAGTATTACTTCCTTACGCTGTAAATGATGTGAGTTCTTGACAGAAATGACTTTAGCCATAGAATAAGTTATTTGTTACACATTTTCCAAAAAATATGTTAAAAAGCACCATCTTGTTGCTTGAGCCTTGGTTCTGTGCTGCTATACCAATGGTAATAGTTTTGTTCTGAAATGTCTGTAAAGCATAATGAAACTAAATAGCTCTACACGTTCCCTTTTGAACATTTCCTACCAGGTACTTACCATGCAGCTTGCCAGAATAGTGGTAGCGCTCAAATCCTTTGTTTAGTGTGGCCATAACAGAATTGGATCTTAGAACCCTTATTCCCCCCTCACTTTTATGTGACCCTTTGCCATAAAACAACTGAAGACAAGCAATGCTTGCCAGCTTAATTGCATCTGTTGTCATCTGGTTGAGGATCTACACAGATTAAAACACCCAAAGATCAGGGTTCAGGGTTTGATTTGTTTTGGGTTTGTTCTTTCTGGCATGCTAGATGTTACTGTAGGTCTTGTTTTTCTCAGCAGAGACAGTCTACCAGAGATTGTTGATTTCATAACTGATTTCGTTTTTTCTTTAGTGGATTGTTTTGTGTTGTCTGTCCTCTCTATGCTCACTACTCCTATTTCTGGGAAAAGTCAATTGCTATCTGAATGAATGTTTATATTATCTTGAGAACTGCAGGACTGCTCTTATATGAAATAAGTTTGGGGATGACTTTCAATAACTTAGTGAGACATATGTATTGTTTCCCTCAACAAATAAACTGAAAACATCAGCAACAATAGCAAAAAAAATGAATGAAACTCTTCTGAATTTTAGGGAAAAAGTTTTCAAGACATTGGGTAAATAAGGCTTTGGAAAGGCAGCAAAATATGAACTCTAGTGTGATTATAGTGGGTGATGTTATGATGCTTCATGTCATGTCTCAAGCAGCAGAACTGCTTTACTGCACAGCTGTACCCAGAAGACTCCTTGTCTGCCCCTGACAACCTTGTCTTTATTCTAGTCTCAGAAATCCATAGGAAATTCCATTACAGAACTGGCTTTGTTAAACAGAAACAGCTCTTACAGAAAAGGGCTATATGACATGTAATTTTAACAAGTCCTCCCAAACCATGCCATCTTGTTTTGACTTTAGTTATATGTCTGGGGCAGTTGATTACATTTCTGACTTGTACATACTCACACTTACCTATGAGGGAATACTTAGGAGCAATACATACTAAGAGATTTTTTTTCACTTTTTAATTAAGTTTCTTGAATCCAACTGAAAATTGTGATTTCTTCTGTAGTTTCTAACTAAAGACTGATAATTTCACGGGTTTGGGCTTTTGAGATACCTCCAAATGCTTTACAATATTGATTTGAGAATTTTATGGGTTTGTATATAGTTAGTTATTTGGAGCTGGTGAGTGACATAATTATTTATCATATATTTGTGGAATTATCTATGTGGGATGTACAATGCCATGTCTCTGACTTTGAATCCCTTCCTCCTCAGGAGAATATGGCTACTAATTAATAGTTCTAAATACACATCTGCATTCTTCAGAATTCTCATCCATTGGGTTCCTTGAACTATCAAGAAAAAAGGGCATCAACACAAGCAATTTGACAATAATTTTAAATACCTTTCCATTAACATAGTTTATGGCAATTAGGTTGTGACCCTTAAAAGAATATTTGAAGGATTTTAGTATTTTGATTGCTTCTTTGTTTCTTTTTAAATCAGGGTCCTAGGAAGACTATGATCTTCCATTACCACTTAGAATTTCCAAGGAAAAGGAAAACATTTAGAAGGCTTAAAGAAATAGAGGAAGACTTTGAAAACAAAGGAAGTAATACCTTTTCCCATAACGGCTATACAGATATGAACAGCTAGTGATGTTAATTGTTATAGGAAACCGTGTTAAGGGAGGGGGGACTCATTTGGTGTAAGAAATAATTCTACTCAGGGAGAAGAAGAAAAGTCAAGGAACACAAGGAATGACCTTCTCTCTGGATGTGTTCCATTGTGGAATCATTTTCTAAAAGCAAATGATTAAGAAATCCCAGACACTCAAATTTATCCTTGCAAGATACTGGATTTCCTCTAAGGAAAGACTTCAGGACAGTGTTGCTTAGTTGCCAGCAGGAGATGGGTGGGATCGTTGTGTTCATAAATTTTCCTGGGTTTTGGTTTGTGGAGTTTTCAAGGAGACTTCTGAAAACGTGTGTGAGAAGAGAAGTAAATTGGAAATAACTTAATCATTTGTCTTGGAGAAAACACACTACTTATTTTACTCTATTTAGTAGAAACAGTAAATAGCCACTCACTGCTTCATTCAGCAAATATTCCATTCCTGTGGGCTATGTACCAGGAGTTGGTTTCTGAGTAAGACAGTTCAACCTCCTAACTGCTAACCAATGCCGGTAATGCCTTGGTTAAAAATACATATATATTACAAGTAATGTATACATAGTGTGCACTGACCCATGAGTGAAAACTCAGTCTTTTATTAGACAGAAGAAACAGACTTAGGATGGATAACTCCTGCTGTGTTGGGGAATTGCTATCATCTCTGTGTTCTCATGCTTCAAGCCCCATAATCTATGAGCACCCAGGAGGCAGGGTGAAGATAGCAGGTAAACCCAGCTTTCACTGTCCAGGAGCAACAAGCCACATATACCTACTCTAATACTGCTATAGACTCAGGACCTAGAATAGAGAGCTCTTGAGGAGGAAGAAGTGTCTCATAATAGAAATTGTTGGAAATTGGTGATAGAAAATGAATTAGGCAGATATCAGTACCCAATGTACCTTGGAATCTGGAGGAAAACACAGACACAAGCCTAGCCAGTTGTGCTGAACTGTCTTTTGAACAACCATGAGTATGTACTTCACAAATTTATTTGTCCAAAAATATGAGGCCTCCAACAATTATCGATTGGCAATAGTGAGATATATTACAAGTGTGAGAAAAGGACATAGCAAGAAGAAAAAAAACTAAAGAAATCATGAATTATAAATTTTGTATTATAGGAAATATAAATTAGGCATAATGGGAAACATAATATCTAGTAATAGAGCAATTGCTTAAAACTTATAAATCATTTCTGGAATTTCTGTTTAGTATTTTCAAGTTGGGGTTGAAATCTTGAGAATCAAAACCTGAGATAAAGGAGACTGTGGTACACCTGTACATCTCACAATTTAAAATATAAAAGGGACATCTAGTTTCATTTCTGTTGTTGTGATAAAATACCCTGACAAAAAGAAACACAGACGAGAAAGGGCTTATTTTAGTTCCCACATTCAGGTTACATTCCCCCCCCCCCAGCAGGAAAGAAAAGAGGGCAGGAACTTAAAAACAACAAGCCAAATCACATCCATAGTTAAGAGCACATTCGTTACTGGATTTAACCTTGCTCACCCTTACACAGTCCAGGATCCAACCCCAGGGAATGGTGCCACCCACAGTGGGCGGTGTCTTCACGTGTCAATACAAGGAAAAGAACCTACCTCAACAGACATGCCCTCAGGCCAACCATATCAAAATGATCCCTCTTCCCTGATGACTTTAGATTGCATCAGATTGGTAATTAAAAAGTAACCATCAGAGGGGATGGAAATTAAGACCAGGTGTCAGAAATCTCAAGAACCAAAATACAGCTTCATATTAGTCAGGGTAAATATGGTATCCTTCTGCTTGTACATGTTCAGGGTGAGTAAAGTTCCCTGCATCCCCCATGGGATGGAAACTGTGCTAGATATTGGTGAAACATAGGATTACTGCTGAAATTATTTATAAACAAGAAACATACTTCGAAAGAAAGCATACTTAAAATGCTTAGTTATTTTGAGGTATAAATGTATGCTCTCCTGTATACAATGCCCTTGGCTGCTTGGACAGGATCAATGTTATAGCTACTACGGAGACATATGAAGTGGAGGGGATTAATTCCAGGCAGGCCAGAGGGGTCAGTTCGTGACAGGAATTCACTAACTCTGGGAAACTATCTGTCCATACACCCTTACCACATTCTAAATGACATGCGAGACAGTTTACGGTAAAACCATGTGACTTTCATGATGTCTCTAGGAAGTGGGAAATAAAGAAACTCATTTCATTTTCTTTCTATGCCTATTTCACAAACTTCAGTTGGCTGATAGACTTCCCCCAGTAGAAAAAAAAAAAAACTAGTCTGTGAAGGTCTGCCTTGGATTGTGTTGGGAGAATGTTAACGAGAGCTCACATTAGAATCAGATAAATAAAGACCTTATGGCATGCACTTAAATCAGCGTTTGTCAGAGTGAGGGTCATGACTCAGGAGGTTGTGAAATTCAGGGAGTCTCAATCAGAACTTAAAGAAAAACGAGCAGAAAGAAAACACCAGAGTTGCTGTATGCAGAAGAGTCGAAAAACCAATTAATGGAATTTTAAATGACAATGTAAGCCACACACACACACACACACACACACACACACACACACACACACACACACACACAATGGTCAGTTCCCTGAATTGTTCGTTGTTGTGCAAAATAGTGGTTCAGTGACAACTGTTTGAATGTTGTGAACTGACACAATAATACCACTGTAGCCGCATGGATAACACATCGTTTGTCATCACTTAAGATCAGGGAGTCTTAGAGTGGAAATACCTCAGAGGAGAGAAACCAAAATGGAGTTCCAGGACTTGCCAGTTAGAAGGCTGTTGGGACAGGGGACAGTTCTAGAGCCCAGGTCTGCTTGTAATCCCCTTTTCTTTTCTTTGCCTGTATATAAGGACCACATGTTTAATGTATGCAACCTTGAGGCTTATTGGCATTTCATGGATAGGACAACCTGGTGCAAACTTCAGGTGTTCCCCTCTAGAACTCAAGGACAGCCCACAACAATGCTGCAGGCTGGAGTTGAAAGGGGAAAGTCAATTTAGAGGTCCTGAGAGGGTCTAATCCTACTTCTAAGCAATAATTAACTCATTAACCTAATACAACTAGATGAGGCCACTTCCCAAATGTTTTCCTTTTATGATTTTGACAAGACAAAGCCAACACAGCGCTGAGCACAGTGTGATGTGTAAGCTGGAGGACAGCATTTCCTTTAGCTCTCTAGGAATAAACAATTTATGAAGGCGCATAGCAAAAATTAGCCGCATTTTGGCAGGATCACCTCTTCAGGACTTGACTCCACTTCTGTATTTCCAGGTGAAGTCTTGGAAATTCCACCTCAACGTGAACCTTCTTACTCTTTGTTCTAATCTTGGGTGAGGGTGGTCCTTCAGGACAGGGAAACCTTCTCCGTCGCTCTTCTCCCCCCCCGCCCCCGCTCCCCATGGCCACCCTGGTCTACCCCAGCGAGGCAGGTCTGAGATTCCAGCAACTCTCGGGTCACTGTCCTTTCCTCCCAGAAAGCTGCAAACCGCAGAAGTCACTAGATAACTTAATCTGGGTATAAGCAAGAGACCCCGAGGCCTGTGTACTCTAGTGATAAACGGAAACATCCGGCTGAGTCAAGAAAGGGAACGCGGTATCTTTGAAAACTAATATAAACGAATAAAGCATAAACAAGAGCTTTGCGGGGAGAGTCCTCCCGCCCCACAAGCCCATCCAAGCGTGGGAGGGGATGAGTGTCTGGAGGGGAAAAATCCCCCATGTCCTTGGGCTTCTGTCGGGAGACTTTCCCCTGCCTGGCGGGGTGGGAGGAGGGGGGGATAGGGGAGGCTGGAGGAGGTGATTTCCTCCAGCCCAGGTCTGGTCCCCCGGACCCTCCCCCCCCCTCCGCCATCGGGATGGGAGGCGCGCCTGGACCCTCCCCGCCCTCGTCCCATCACGGAGACCTGGGGGATGCGGGGTCCAGGCGGCGCTTTCGAAGTCCCGGGCGGGTTCGAGTCCTGACCCTACGCCGGGGGGCGCGGGCCCCGCGTGACGTGGGCGTGCAGCGGGAGGGGCCGCCTGGGGGAGGGGGGTGGCTCCGCCGCCTTATTAGCGCCCGGCGGGTCGCGGGCAGAGAGCAGACGGCCCGGGCCGCGAGCAACCGGAGCGGGCGAGCGGCCCACTCCTCCCTCCTCCTAGGCGGCCGCCTCCTCCCCTCGTCCTCCCGCCCCCACTGCGTGTACGGCGGAGACACCAGGGCTCGCGCTGCCTCTTTCTCCCGCTCGCTGGGCTCCGGTTCCCACTTTCCCCGGCCGCCGCGCTCCCGGGACCCGAGCAGTCTCCGTGCTTAGCCTCGGCGGCCCACGGTGCTCCGAGATTCTCGCAAAAGCAGCCCCGGGGCAGAGAGTGGGACGCCCCGGTCCCTTCCCCCGCTTGGGTCAGCTTCTGCCCGGCTCGCAGCACCTTCTGGCTCCCGCACAGTCGGCTTGGGAGGACAGGGTGAGAAGGTGAAGTGGAAAGGACCGACAGGGCACGGGGCCAGGCGCACAGCTCACATTGCCTTTTCATTGAGCAAAGCCCAAGATAATTTTTGTTTTAAAGCTCTGCAACCCCCCTTCCCCTTCTTCCATTTTCTTTGCGCTTTTTAAAGGAAACTTATTTTGGGGTGGTTTGCGCTGGGGTAGCTGCTTTGCCCAGTAGTTGCGAAGTGCACTCGACTCGTGATGGTGTTCCTGTCACTTTGGTTGATAGCAGCCTCTCTGGTAGAGGTTAGGACGTCAGCTGATGGACAAGTAAGTGGAAAATAATAATAAAAAACTCAAACCCAACCTTTTCCCGACAGAGTTCCTCCCCTCCGTCCCCTTCACTCTCCCCTCCTCCTCTTGCCACCCTTCTGGGGGCATCTTCTGTGTTCCGAGGCGCGTGGGGGGCTGGGGGCTAATTGCACGGGAGGTTGGGACAACCCTCTCCCGGGAGCCCGGGCTCATCACACCTGGGGCTCCCCTAGTCCGCGGCGACCAGACTGCAGCCAGGTCGCATCCTAGTGGGGCCATCAGGCTGTCCCCTTTTGCGAGGGCGCTCCGGGCACTCTGGGTGAAGTTAGGGTTGCGGATCGCGGATTCCAGAGCCCAGAGGATCTCCCTTCTCCTGACTCCGGTTTCTGCGGGTAGCCAGGGACAAGGGCTTTCACGAAGTTCCCAGGCAAGACCCGGAGCTACCCAGCAGACACGTGTCCTGGGAGGACCGCGGCTGGGCTGCAGTTTGACAGTTGGGGAGGGCCGGGGACGTTTCCTGCCCTCGCCTTTTCCGCGGGCAGCCTAAGCTGGAGGCGGCTGCCGCCTCTTCCCCTCCCCCTCCCACAACTCCTCCTCTTTTTAAAGCTAAATTGAGTGCAGCTCTGGTGCCTTTCGGCCCTGCCCCCAACCCGTGGAGACTCCAGGTGAAGCTGATGCTTCCTTCAGAAGAGTCTTTGAAAGAGGCTCAGGCTGGCGAGCCTTTTGTAGTAAATCAAGTCATCGCTGAACCGGTGCGGCTCTCAGGGCATGATTTCTCTGTGAGTTTTTGTAGCCTCTCTGGTCTGGTGACCTAGTATTGGAGTTTTCCGAAAAGGCCATTGAGGGTCACTATTTATTTTACTGGCTTCACAGATACTAAAATTAAAGCCGGCCAACAAGTCCCTTTCTCAAACAGTCATTGAATTGGCTCATGCTCCTGTCACAGGAACCTTCTAGGAACTAAGGTTCAGCCTTCAGGCAGCAATTTCCAGTCGCTCCGTCTCCTGATTAACCAGCTCCCCGAAAAGTACTGATGGTAGAAATAAAAGGCGATAAGATGAAACCAGTAACTGTTTCTTTTTCTTACCCCCTCCCCCCTTCTAGGCTGGTACTGAAGAAATGGTGCAAATAGGTAAGCCTCCTCCTCAGATGTCACCCTTACCCTAGCTGAGAGCAAGGAACAAAGTAAGCTGAGCAGAAGAATTGTTCCTGAAACTTTTCTAATTAGTGGGTAAAATAATTCCTAGTCTGGGATCATTTCTACTTGTCTGCTTCCCTTGGGAGGGTCCTATTTTCCCCAGGCTAAATTATAGTGGTGTCAATATCCTCTCTAGTAGTTCGACTTCCCAAGCATTACTTTATTACTGATTTGGTGAGAGCCACTGGTTTGCACTGGGAGGGTTTTAGCGGGAATGGAACACAAGAGATCCTTTAAGTCAGACCATCAACTTGTGTAACATAGAGAAACAGTTGTAGGAATGCCAGGGAGAAAGGGGAAATGATCTAGAGAATTCACTTTTTTTCTCTTAGCTTTGTCTGTTTTGTCTACACTCTTGGGGGACTTCTTTTATTTCATAAAAGTTATTTCATAAAATAATTGTCTTCAAGTATATGATAGTATTAAGGCCTTTTGCAAATAAAATTAAGAAATACTCAAGTAATACCTGCTGCTGTGGGGGCTATTAATTACTCCCTTTTTACCAGTGAGGAGACTAAAATTACAAGTGTATAATTTGTAATAGATTACCCCCAAACAATCATTTCTTGAAGTCGTTCATAATACTGTTTTGAATCCTCACATTGGAAAGCCAGGATACAATCAACACCCTATAAAACACATATTAAAAATTATTCTATGTGAACGGGGTGTTTGCCTACTGCCTATGTTGGCTCTCATTCGTGCAGTACCCAGGGCGGGCAGAAGAGGGCATCAGATCCCCCGGAACTGGAGTTACAGATGGTTGTCAGCCACCATGTGGGTACTGTGAATTGAAGTAGGGTACTTTTTCAGAGTACCCAGTGCTCTTGACCACTGTTTTAGTTACTTCTATTGCTGTGACTAGACACCATGATCAAGGTAACTTTGGGGCTTATATTTTCAGAGGGTTAGAGGCCCAATATCATCATAGCCAGATGACATAGCCCTGGCAGCAGGCAGATAGGCATGATGCTTGAGCAGTAACCGAGAGCTCACATCACAGCCACAAGGGAGAAAAAGACTATCTGGAAATGACATGAGTCTTTTGAAACCAAAACCCACCCCTAGTGACACACCTCCTCCAACAGAGCCTTTCTCCTAACTCTTCCCAAAAATTTCCACCAACTAGGGGCAGAGTATTCAAGTATATGAACCTACAGGGGACAGTCTTATTCAAACCACCATTTTTGATAACACATTTTTTCCTTACTAGATTTTTAAATTTAAATTTGAAATAGTATTATTATACATATCAATCCCAGTTCCCTCTCCCTCCCATCCTCCTATACCCCCTATCAAACACCATCCCATCCTCCTTCTGTTCCCCAGGGAGGATGAGGCCTGCCATGGGGGATCATCAAAGTCTGTCACATCATTTGGGACAGGACCTAGGCCATCCCCTTGTGTTTCCAGAATAAGAGAGAGTATCCCTTTATGGGGAATGGGCTCCCAAAGTGCATTTGTACCCTAGGGATACATACTGTTCCACTACCAGAGACCCAATACCAGGCCTCCTAACTGACAGCCACATTCAGGGGACCTGGTTCAGTCCTATGCTGGTCTCCCAGATGTCAGTCTGGGGACCATGAGCTCCCCCTTGTTCAGATCACCTGTCTCTGGGTTTCCTCAGCCTGGTCTTGACCCCTTTGCTCATAACTCCTTCCTCTCTACAACTGGACTCCGGAGGTTCAGCTCAGTGCTTAGCTATGGGTGAAGCAAGAAAAGAGATATCTTAATAGACAGAGTCATTATAGGTTTAAAGAGAAATCTAGCACTAGGAAATGTCCAGAGATCTACAAGAATGACCCCCAACTAAGAATCTAAGGAGAGGTTACCTTAAATACTCTTCCCCTATAATGTGATTGATGACTACCTAATATGCCATTCTAGAGCCTTTATCCAGTAGCTGATGGAAGTGGAAGAGTAATGTTCATTTATAACATAAAAGTGGCCAAGGTTATGGTGTCTCTTCACAACAATAGAAATCCTAACTAAGACACCTTTCATGCAATATTAAAGTACTGTAAGTCACCTATGACCCATCATTAATTTTCTTCAAAATAAAAGATTTTAGAGAGTAATGATTAAGACATATATCATTTCAGGAAAGTCAATCCATTTTAAAGATGATACTAAGTATATGTACCCACAAAAACCAAATGAAATCTGAGGTAAATAGAGTGCCAGGACAGACATGTTGATTTATAAAACATCTTTCTTCCCTATGCTGGTATTCTCTACAAAGATCCCATGAAAAAGGCTTGATACAAACGGTAACTTGGGCCTCACTCTAATTCTCCCTGCTACTAAAATTTTTGTCTATTGATACTTTGACAAAATTTGATATAAATTATGTGACTTAGTTCTGAGTTTAGCAGTCTGTAGTCTTCACTCATAAGGGAATATTAGATGTAAAGCAAAGAGTAACCAGGCTACAATCCACAACCCCAGAGGAGCTAGGTAAAGTTGGGGCATCATAACAGGGACACAATGGAAGGCCCCAGGAAGGGAAAATAGTTAAGATCTCCTGGGTAAACTGGGAGGGGGAGTAGAAGGGAGGGGATAGAGACCTGAAAGATCAAGAAAACCCAGTTGGGGGAGGGATGGAGCAGGAGAGCAATGAAAGATATATTTTGATAGAGAGAGCCATTGTGGCATTAGGGAGAAACCTGGTGCTAGAGAAATTCTCAGGAATCCACAAGGATGACCCCAGCCAAGAACAGTGGAGAAGGTGCCTGAACTGGTCTTCCCCTTTAATATAACCTATGTGATAACACATTTTAATTAAATTACTTTAAAAGATAGTATTAGTTTTGGCAGACTGTGAATTTTGTATTTTTGAAGTGACATAGTGAATTCTGTTTGTTGAGACCGGGTTTCATATAGTTCAGGGTTGACTTGGAACTCACTAGGTAGGCAAGAATATCCTTGAACTTCTGATCCAAGTGTTGGGATTAAAGGTATCTGCTGTCATACCAGGCTGTAAAGTCATTTTGCTTTTAAAAGTTATCCTTTCTGCTGCAAACTTGGTTACAAGTAACCTATGACTTACCAACTACTGTGTGTCTTGTTAATTGCTTGATATGCATTATATGGCTTGATTCTCACAGTCTCAGGATGGGCTTGGTGTGTCTATTAAGGAACAAGGAAGCTTTGCTCCAACTGCCTGCTGCAGTGCACAGGGAGGTCCACGCTTGTTAACCAATGAGTGAAGCCAAGATCCAGGCCCAGAGCTGTGTACAAATGTCCTCTGACTTAGGATGCGATTACGTTTCGTAGGTCCGTTATGAATTGGAAATATTGTAAGTCAGAAAATGCATTTAATACACCCAACTTAGGGAGTGGAGAAGCCTGGCTAGAAGTGTGGCTGTTGAGTATTGGTGTAAATTGCTGATGGTGGATGGAGGTACCGGCGGGGTGTAGATGTTGCAGCGTCAGGTGTGAGCATGGCAGCCTCAGGTGTGAGCATGGTAGTTCTGTTAGTGCTGTTTTGAGAAGGATCAAAATTCAAAGTTGTATAGTTCCTCCTCAGTGCACTTCACTTTTGTAACACCATGGAGCTGTGAATCATGTATAGGTGCAGCATGAATACATGCAAGCACGTATGCAACTCTTGCTTGGGGCTTAGTGTTGTGAGTTTCCTCCCCAGGGTTAGAGTTTAAGTTGCAAGAGAGAGTAGCACAGAAGGGAGGATGGCGACTGAGAATGCACTGCAAACTGCCTAAGAAGCAGCCTTAGTTTTGCGGTGATTTATTGCACTCAGCCATCTGTCTATCTTTTTAAAGAAACAAAAAATAAAACAACAACAACAAAAAACCCAAGCCCCCAAGTAGGAAAAAGAACAGTCTTCATTTTAATTATTTATTTCATTGGACACTCTGGCATTTCAATATGTAGTTAAAAAGGAGTTTTAAGACGGTCCATTCATTCTTCCAACACATTTTAGTCACATAATAACATGCATTGCTCTGATGCAGTTTTGAGACTCAGGATGTGTAGGAGTGAACCCCACAAAGCTATCCGCCCATGAGGGCGGGGACATGTAAACTGACACAGGTAGATATAAAAGGAAGTGAAAGGAAAAGGAACCTCCCGTTTCTCCTGGAAGCCAGCTATGCTTCTAACTCCTGGTTTGTGCGACTCTCTCTCTCTCTCTCTCTCTCTCTCTCTCTCTCTCTCTCTCTCTCTCTCTCTCTCTCTCTCTCTCTCTCTCTCTCTCTCTCTCTCTCTCTCTCTCTCTCTCTCTCTCTCTCTCTCTGGTAAATAAATATATTGTGTTCCTATAGCATTGACTATCATTAATAAGGATGCTCTTGTGCAAGAGGCCTGGGGTTGGCTTTGGTCCAGACCGTTTGTTGTCGTCAATTCCTTTCTACTTTTGTAGTCTTTTCTGCAGAAAAGAAAGCAGTGCAGGTGTGGGTAAGTTTTAGCTTGAAGGTGATGAGTCAGCAGCCTGGCAGGGACACTCTTGGTGCTCTTAGGTTGTATTTCTGGAGATTTATAGCACTTGTCTCCCTACACCTGTTCTATGGGATTCCTCTTTGCTATTGTCATTTTATTTACCATACTCAAGTTTAATGAAAACAAAAACAACACGAGAGATTTTGACCCCCGAGTCTTGTACTAATGAAACATGACAATCATTTATAGTCAATGAGCTGACTCCGTGAAGTTTTAAAATACTCAGCTTCAGAAAATCTTATTCATAGTAATGAATTCTTCTTTGCCGTTTCCATTTGAAAAGGGACTTATAGCTTCAGTAAGATGCACTTCTATGCCTTTAACTGTCTCTTTCAATAGCCATTCATTTGAAAGGTGATTATAGGCAACACCTGGAGATACTGTTTGATTGATGATACATTAGGAATGACTAATCCAGCCTGTAACATTTATGTATTTATTATTTATAGCCATTGCATTATAAATTGGCTAGAGAAATTCCATAGCTCTGAATGGTTTCTGAATATGTTTCAGGAAGAGATAAACATAATTTAGCAATAAACCACAAGCTGTGGAGGAGACAGATTTGAGAGGAATTAAAGTTTCATATGCTTGTAGGACAGTGCGTATTCAGGGGACAGCTTACTGCTTCTTCTATGGTGTGTACTAGTGTACATGGATCAGTAAGCAGAATATTCCTAGCACCCTTGTGCCCGTCCCGTCAACTTCCTGGTGCTAATCCCTCATTAGAGGTAATCTCACTCCCGATTTCTAACAAGGTTAGATTATTTTTAACCAGCACTTCCTCTTTTTATGATTGAAATCACATCACATCATATTATTCTGTATTACATGGCCTAGAATGTCAATCAAAAAAATCTGCAAGGCATGTCTTAACCCACTAGAGTAGGAGACGGATTTTATTTAGGTAGAGAGAAGGCAGTTTATAGTGGAGTAAATGGCAGGTTAGAATACATTGGGTTTCTTACCTATATAATCTTATAGGGTATATAAGTCCTCCCTTAGCCAGTGAGAAAAATACATTCTTGGCATGTGGGGAAGTATGACTAATTCTAGGGAAATAAATTTTGAACTGTGATCTCATTTGGGGCTTCTTTGTCAAGTAGGGAGAAACTACCTACCTTTACCCCAACCTATACATGTTGAAGTGTATTTGGTGTATGTATGTATGGTCAAGCATGTTTCATTAGCTGACTGGCATGTTTCTGCTGCCTGTTGGGGAACTTCTTTCTTGTCTGACTCAGCACATGGTCTTGGTGGGATGCAAGGGAGTAATTGTGGGCATCTGGCTGGCTGGCTGGCTTAATTGGGTTAGGAGGCTTGCTCCGTGACACACGAAACAATTATAGTTCTGTAGAATTTGGAAAATCTGAAAAAGAACCCTCAGTCTCTTTGTTTTGAAACCATCACTTTGCTATTCTCTGGGTATCATTTGAGGAAGACTCATGATATTGCATGAAGCTGTCTTTCTTCAGCAACCCTTGTTGGAACTGAGGAATGCTTATTTTTCTCTGCTCTATTTCTAGTCTTCAGTTGCAAAACCCATTGCATTTCATTCTTTAGGAAGAAGTGTATCTTTGTCCACTCAGACATCTAGTTTCCTAAGAAATTCTTTGTCATCCCTGGGCTGTATCTCTATCTCTGTCTCTATCTCTATCTCTATGCATAGTTTTCAGAGTTGAGTGGGAGTCACTTACCTGATAGTTGACATCGAGTAAAGAAATACTATCACTGAGTACAGCATGAAAGCTAAGACTCTGGCTTGAAGATGACCGTGTCTTAGTAAATAAAGCCACGCTGGGTACCTGGCGGTCAACAGAGGTTTATTACTCAGTGACTATATGTAGCAAGCAGGGCATCATTACATCAATATCTATGTTCTGGATTTCCTTAAATGCTTTTGTTCTGGGCCTGTCTTCAGGTTTAGGGAGTCCCTACAGCAACAGTGACTATGACAGTGGCTATCAGTTAATCCTTCAATGTTAGCAAGGCATCATGTGACTACTTTTATACCACAAAGAATGAGAACCTTGGTCCAATCGTTTTGCATACCTTTCGTATAGTTGGTTTGGGATTATTGTCCCATTTGCCTGCTCTCCCTTGTAACTGAAGATTGCTGTTCCTGTTGAACTGACAATTTTCCTGCCCATGCTTTTGCTGTTCCCTTGTTGCTGTCTAAAATCATGCTGTAGTGCTTAGAAATGTTAAGAAAACCCTCAAGGTCACCCCTGCCTCAGGATGACGGACTTCAAACATTCTTTGCTTGTGAGAGGCCAAAACTCCGACTGCCTTGGAAATCCATTAGGGATAGTTCCAAATGGCCTGGTAAAATTATGAGTGGTTTCAGGATGAAGAATCTGGTTATATCACTTGGAATGTCTACAGGGGTGACTTCTACGGAGTTCATTCTTTCTGCAAGAGGATTGCAGTTAGCAGTGGAGCCTCTCCTCAGCAATCCTGTGATGGAATACAGTTTAACTTTTCTTCCTAAACTACACTGGTGCCTCTGTGGCAAGCTGTCATTCTTGTATTCCGATTAGAGATGTGTTACATGTATGTACTGTGGCTGTCTCCTTTACTGTGTTCTCTGAAACTCTGATAGTCAAAGCCCAAGGAACTGACAGGTTAGCAATTTTTTTACTCACTGTTCTTTTAATTGCAGCCTTTCGGAGTTTAGAATTTTGGATTAGGAAGCTCAACTGGTAAAGTGTACGCACATGTTCTAAAACCTGAAAGAATAAACATCACGGCCCTAAACATTTTGGCTAAGGAATGATCAGCCTGTATACATGAAGTATAGTTGATGTGCAATCTGGTTGGAATTGCTGGTGTGATATAATATGTTTTTGTATGAAGAAAAACTGGTTTGGCACATTTGCTTTTGTTTTCCAAATCATTACAAACTTCTTGCAAAAGATGCCAAATTCTATTGTGCTAATTGTCCATTACTTGATAATTATTTTTCTCATGGTATCTGCTTTCCCATAATATTTGAAATTTGCCACCTGGTGTTATATACAGGTCATTACGTGCGTTTCAAGTGACTCCTTAAAGAAGAAAGCCCCAGAAGTTGGTTTCTAAGCAGATGCACATCATATACTTTGACAAATGGCTTTTGGGAAAAAAAAGTATGGAATAAACTCCTTGCAACTTAGGAATAAATTGGCTATTAAAAACTTAGTTAAAATTAATTTTGGCTTTGTTTCAATATTAAAATACATTTAAAATATTTAAGAGTCTGAAAGATACAAGATTATTTGTCGTGTTTGTTATTGCAAATACTCAAATATGAGAAGTTATATAAGTATGGTTTTGTAATTTTATTAAGTACTTTGGGAAGGCACATAGACTGGAGAGAGAGCAGAGACAAAATAAAATTCAAGACTTAAATCTTTAAAACGGATAGCAATGCGTGGGGAGTTTCCTAGCACAAGGACTCTCTGATCCCACATGTAATTGATTCATCTTAATTTCTCAAGTAACTGTGCATGAGTTTGATGACTAACTATAATCCCTAAGACAGATTTTGTGGTAAAATGCCATTCTCTTGTTTATAAAAATGACTGCCACAAATTCAGCATGATGAATCTGTGTGGACTTCAGACAGATTGCAAGCAGCTTGAAACAATATATCTTGATTTGACTGTGAAACAGAAATATCTTTTGGGGAACTTGTAGGTCAAATAGAATTAAAAATATGAGGTCCCAACTCAGGCACTATTTCTATGTCTTAACGTTTTTATTCATATTGAGTGAATTCATATTGAGACATATTGTGAATACATGTCCGTAAACAAAGCAGTAACTGAAATAATTAGTGATGCAATTTGGAGTTCTTTTACATGTAAAATCCTCTCTTTTACATGCAAAGTCTGTCCTGAGGACTTAATTGGTGTCCTATATCTTTACATTATCAAGTGATCAGGGAACAGGCTGAACTGACACCTTCCAATGTCACTTTCCTGTGGACAATTTCGGCATATCATGCTACTTCTTACTTCCTAGAGGTGTGATACTTTTATGTAGATTCCTAAAATGCTGCCCCATGGTAAGCAAATCAGACCAACAGCTGTTAGTATTAGAATGTCTTAGATTTGTACTTAGAAAAGCATTTTTAAAAGTTATTAGTATGCAAAATATGACATTTCAAAGTGCTTTGCATTTTGATACCATGTAGTAAAATCCCTCCCATTTACTTAAAGATGGGTATTTCGTTCTGTTTCCTACATTTTAGGTCTATTGCCCAACATGAATTTTCAGGTACATCAACTTGCTGTGCCATGCCTTGTAAAGCGTCCAGTCACGTAGCATACCATACCCTCTTTGAGCTTTTTATTTTCACATACTACCTTCATGCTGATTTCTCAATGCAGGGCTTGCTTAAGTCACTGAAATACAGCAGCTCAGGGAGTTGAGTAAGGCACAAGACAAAAAGTTCTTCCATCTAGATTACTCATAGCTGGATTTGTGGTACAGCATGAGTCTTTCTTATCTGAAATGCCTGGGGCCATAGTGTTTGGATTTGAGTTTAGGGGTTCTAGGCTATTTGTGTAGACGTGCCTTGCTGAGTATCCCTAGCCCAAACCCCCCAAGTCTGAATGGTTGCAAGGTTGCAGAACTTTTTTTTTTTTTTTTTTGGTTTTTACGAGACAGGGTTTCTCTGTATTGTTTTGGAGGCTGTCGGTCCAGCCCAGCCTCGAACTCACAGAGATCCGCCTGCCTCTGCCTCCTGAGTGCTGGGATTAAAGACGTGCACCACCACCGCCCAGTAAGGTTGCAGAACTTTTAAGTGTCATGTCTGTTCTCAGCAAATTTGGGGATTCTGAGCCTATCAGATTTGAAATTTTCTTGACTAGGATGGAGGACCTCACCTGGCTCAGTTCTTTGATTTTTTTTCCACTTCATTTATTGGAATTTCTTTGTCTCCGTTTCATGGAAAATTTATAGAGCAGACCCCCGCCTTTTTAAATATAAGTGATAGGAATTCGGTGCTCATAGGTTAAAAAGCAAACACACACACGAAAAATAGATCGATAAGGTAATCAAACTCAGCTATAGCTAAAGCTATTATTCAGACTCTGCCGTTACCTGTCCCCAGCTCCACTTCTGGCAGTCTCCTCCCCTGTGCTGGCCCTTTCTTCTGTCTCTGCCTCTGTGTTGTCTTTCTTTTGTTCTACTAGGATTAGCCTGGTAACCCCAAGTTGTGGGAAAATTTGTCATCAGCACTTCTAGGTGGCCATTCCACATTTTATTTCACAAAAGAGACATCTCTGTCTAGATGATTTCAGTACATTTGCCCGATAGAGACTTAACCAAGTCATAAGCTTAACCTTGAAATGGTGCCTGTGGTATGTGGGTTAGCTCCCACCCTTCTAAAACACCTGCATCTGAATCCTTGGAATCTGTGCCGCTAGTAAAGGAGGAGATAGTTGGTAGGTAAAAGCAGGTTGCTAGTCAAGTGACCTTAAAATAGATGATCCAAGGTTATCCGGGTGGTAGTCTTTGTAAGTAGGAAGGCAGGCAAAGGGTGGGCATACGGAGGACTGTGTCTGGGGTGGCTTTGCAAACCGGAGATGAGGAGATCGTAAGCCTCGAAGCTGAGGAAGGCAGGGAACAGTCCCCTCCCAGAGCTGCCAGAAGCAATGGCCCTACTGGCACCCAGCTTTGCACCTAGCGTGATGCAGTGTAGGCTTTGAGCATTCCGGCTGGTTATCACTAGATTTACACTAATCCATTAAATCAAAAATAGAAAACTCATAGCTTTGCCACTGGTAAACCAATTTGTTTTAGATTTTGAAAACTTAGTTGTCATAAAGAGCGCTTCCACGAAGACCTTTCAGGATTCTCTGTACTTTTTAGCCCTACTTTCCCTGGCTTTACCACCTGGGAACAAATCCTAATGTTTATGGATTTAAATTGTAGATCCAGTATGAATAATTAAATTACTAACCTCCTCCAAGTAGTAACTAATGTGATGAATATTGACTTGTAATGTCTGATGTAGCTCTTAGGTTTGCAGTTTCCAATAGTGATAGCCAGCCAGTTGAGTGTTTCTTCAAGAGTTAAGCTCGGAATGTTAACATTTTGGCATTTGTTCCTCACAAAACAAACAAACAAAAAAAACAAAACAAACAAACAAAAAAAACCCCACAACCCCAACTTACCCCCTCATCTTGTTATCCTCTATTATTTGGCTATTTGAAGATGTAGCCCAGAAAATACTTGGCTTCTTCTCAAAGCCCACATTTCTTTCTCTTACCTGATTTAATGTTCCAGCACACTGAAGAATGTGCTGTTCTCTCTCTTAAGTGACTTTGTAGAACATAAACATTGTGCAATCGCAACAGATATTTATTAAAAGGCAGATCAAAAAAAAAAGAGGGAGAATCTCTAAGTTCACTGTTCTTTATTCCTTAATAAGCCCCCACCCCTCACTGCCTTTTCATTTTTCAAATAGCTTCATGAAGAAGCTTGCACTGTGAAAATAGATGTGTGGCTAAAAGACCCACTGAGCAGAATCTGTTTTGTGGTGATAAGAGCCTAGAGGAATGAATGGAGAAGACAGACAGGGGCAGGGCGCTTGGCTGTCTTCAGAGGTTCAGTCTGCTGGTTATTGCTTGGGAGAGAAAATGTGTTCCCTTCCCCACAAGTGTTTATAGCCCTGCTAAGCCCTTCGGCATCTGGTGTCCACTTTAATGTCCACCCTTCACCCTGCTTGCCTGTTTGCTAGAACAGCTGGCCGCTGTCAGTGGCGATGAGAGTTCGTTCTTTTCCCTGGGCTCAGGATTTGGGGGTGTTGTTGCTTGAGCTGCTTCTTCAGCTGGTCTCAGATTTTGCTCTCCAGGCCAGCTCACTGTGTTTCTGAGAATTTGTACCTGATCAAGGAAGTTGCTTACGTGAGCTGCTCCTCCAAAGGGCTGTGCTCAGCAGTTCTTGGGAAAGAATCTCAGGTTCCTTGGTGGGATCATAGGGCAAGAATTGCTACAGCTCGCCTGGGTTTGAGGGCCTCTGTCAGTCAAGGTGTAGGGTCCTTCTAGCCACAGCAGGCATTCCAGACTAGCATAGGAGCGTAGGGAAGGGGTGCTAGGGGATGCAGAGAACTTCTTTCCCCTGATGACACTGGTAAGCCGTTTCTCATGTGTTCAGTTGTGCTAAGTGGAGCTGGCCCTTCACGTTGCTTTGAGCCTTGGCAGTCATCTCCATTGTACGGGTTTCCCTCAGTGAGTCTTCATTTTCACAATTTGCTTACAAGATGCCAAAGCCCTCATCGGGCTAGCGCCCACTCCCAAAGTAGGCCTTTCTGACCTTTAGTGCCCAAGCACTACCCCCAGGTCTCTTCCGGGGAAGAAGGACACAAGCATCAGTCTCAAGTGTCCCCGTACGCCCTGCGCCTGGGAAAGCCTTGATGTTGGTTAGAACACATAAGCACACCTGGGCCATGGGGAATTTACACTGCACCACTGATATGAGAGCATCACTCTAACATACCTTGAAGGACAGTTGTCACATTTTCCCTGTTGTGGCATCTGTGGCTAAATGTATAAAGGAGCTATAATGACTAGGTATCTTGACCAGCCCCACATGGGACACTCACTCCCAAGAAACCACAGCCCCCAGAAGACCCAACTTTCCCTTCCTCCCCACTCTTGGAGAAGGGACATTCAACCCAGTTACTACTGTCCTACACTTCTTCCCTAGAGGCCTTAAAATTTCGGAAATCATAAGTCACACACACATAGCCAGAAACCTCTTACACTGGTGGCTTTGATTTGTGTCATAGGACTTGATAGTGAGAACTGTGGAAGCTTAGACCAGGAAGTCTGTCCCTTATGCACTTGTTTCCTGGAAAGGATGGGGCTTGCAGCCAGTGTTGGGAGCTCAGCTGGATTCACCTCGTCAGCTCCTTTGCCTGGTAGTCCAGCAGAACGGGCTGTAAAATCAGGGTGGGTAAGCCAGGCCTGCGGAGCACAGCTGTGCTTATAGAGACTACTTGGGAGGATGCTGAGACCACACTGCAGAGGGACTTGAATGTACAACTTTAAAGCTCTTGGACCCCAGATTGATGGCTGTGTGGAAAGCAAGGGACTGACCCAGACCCCCTGAATGTGGGTGTCAGTGAGGGCCTTGGGTAGTATTTATCCCTGACATACAAATGGACTTTAAGTGCCCATGCCACAATATGGGAGTCTCTCTCAGCCTGGACTTTTGGGGGAGGGCCTAGGCCCTGCCCTGGATGAAACAACAGTCACTGGAGACCTACCATGGAGGGCCTCACCCTCCCTGGGGATCAGAGTGGAGATTGGGTGGGGGGCTGGGGGACCTGGTGGGGAGGATGGGGGAGGAGGGGAGGGAGAGGGATCTGGGATGACATGTGAAACAAGATTGTTTCTAACCTAAATAAAAAATAATAATTTTAAAAAATGGCAGGGAGTCAGATATTAGTGTAAAACCTGATAGATCCACAGAGCAATGGAGAAAATGATCAGCGACCTCACTCTCTACTCTTCCCAGTTCGGAAGGGCTGCCCATCTCCTTTGGCCCCTCCGCATTCCACTGTGTGTCCATTTATCTCCTCAGAGTTGGCCAGAAACTCTGTGGTCCACTCTGGCCAGCTGAAAGTAGACCCCCTCCCCCAACCAAGGAACCACTCCTTTGAAGGTCTCAGAGCAACAACACAAACAAATCTCCCTCAACACAACTTATATTTTGATTTAAATTAAGTTGCTTTGTCTCCAAGTTTGTTTTATTAGAGTATTTGGTTAACATGAATAAGATATCAATGTTAGGAGTTTTATAAAGAAATAACAGGAAACTATTTGGAAAGAACAGCATGATAAAATTCATTACTGTGTCTGCATGTTTGTGTGATGCTGGGGGTTGTGCTCAGGGTAGAGACCTCTCCTACTATATGTGTACATACTCAGTAATAGCTATTATTGTAAGCACTTTGAATTGATTGGGTCATTTCATTTTTATAATGACTCTGGTGGTGTGGAAGAGTAGCACTATCAGGAGGTGTGGCTTTGTTGCAGTAGGTGTGGTCTTCTTGGAGGAAGTACATCACTGTGGGGGTGGGCTTTGAGGTCTCCTAAGGTCAAGCTGTCCTCAGTATAGGACATAGTCTCCTGCTGCTGTCTGTAGATCAAGATGTGGAACTCTTAACTCCTTCTCTAGCACCATGTCTGCCTGCATGCCACTCGACATAAAGATAGTGGACTAAACTTCTGAAACTGTAAGCAAGCCCCAATTAAATGTTTTTCTTTATAAGAATTGGTATGGTCATGGTATCCCTTCACAGCAATAGAAACCCCAACTAAGACAAACTCTTTGAAGTAAATACTTTTATCTCAATTTTCATGGATAAGAGGGGACATAGAATGTCTTAGGTTGCTGGGCAGTAGTGGTCCCAGCACTCGAGAGGCAGAGGTAGGCCCGATCTCTGAGTTCGAGGCCAGCCTGGTCTAAAAGAGCTAGTTCCAGGACAGCCTCCAAAGCCACAGAGAAACTCTGTCTTGAAAAAAACAAAACAAAACAAAAAGTCTTAGGTCACTAAAATCACTAAGGGATGGTACAGTCGAAGCTTGTAGACCTGGCCTTTACAGTAGTTCTCTTGACAGTGATTTGGACAGTATTTTTGGTATAATTTGCATAATATTTACTAAGGAAAACTATAGGTGGGGAATTTGGACTTGGCACATGGTAGTATTTCATTTTTTAGTTTTTTTCATTTTGCATATTAACCCCAGTTCCCCCTCTCTCCGCTTCTTCCCCCTTCCTGCTCTCCCTCATCCCACCCCCTACTCTCCCTCATCCCACTCCACATCCGCTCATCAAAGGGGGTGAGGCCTCCCTTGGGGAGTCAACAGTGTCTGGCCAAGTTAAAGCAGTACCAAGCCCCTCCCCACTGCATCAAGGCTGAGCAAGGTATCCCACCACAGGAAATGGGCTCCAAAGAAGCCAGTTCATGTACGCAGGATAAGTCCTGGTCCTACTACAGGAGCCCCACAAACAGATCAAGCCACGCAACTGTCACGCTCATTTAGAAGGCCTACTTCAGTCCCATGCAGGTTTACCCAGCTGTCAGTCCAGAGTCCATGTGCTCCCACTAGCTTGGGACAGTTCTCTCTGTGGCCTTCCCCATCGTGCTCGTCACTCCCCCACTTGCTTATTATGATCCCTCCTGCCTCTCTTCAACTGAAGTCCAGGAGCTCAACCCAGTGCTTGGCTGTGGATCTCTGCATCTGCTTCCATCAGTTACTGGATGAAGGTTCTAGGATTATAGGGGAAGGCCCATTCAGGCACACTCTCTGCTATTGCTATTCTTAGCTGGGGTCATCCTTGTGGATTCCTGGGAATTCCTTTAATACCAGGTTTCTCCCTAAGTCTATAACAGCTCCCTCTAGAAGATATCTCCTTCATTGCTCCCCCTCTCCTTCTCTCCCACAACCTGGCCTTCTCAATCCCTCATTTTTTCATTCCCATCTCCTCACTTCTGCCCCTATTCCCAGTTTACCCGGGAAATCTTAACTATTTCTCCTTCCTGCGAATTTCCATGCATCTCCTTCTTGGGGTCCCTCTTTTTACCTAGCTTCTCTTGGGTCGTGATTTGTAGCCTAGTTATCCTTTGCTTTATGCCCAATATCCACTTATAAATGAATACATGCCATGTTTGTCTTTCTGGGTCTGGGTTATCTCACTCAGGATGATTTTTTTCTTGTTCCATCTATTCGCTTGGCAGTATTTCTTTGTGAGGTAATGAGTACTTCGAAGTGACTAGAAAAAAGGAGGGGCAGTTTGTAGGGAAAATCAGTAGGTCTTGAACAATACCATAATGGGAAGAAAATTTGGTGTAACTTCCTGACTTGTTTTATGACTATCAGCACACTGTGAGCAGAAATGGTGAAGTCAGAGGATCAAGCTGAATATTCATTTTGATTTACATGAGTTAAGGATTCTCAGCAGAGAACTGACGGATTTCAGCTACAGTGTGAAAGGTGTTGTTTTATTTGAGTGTATTTTGCCTTGATTTGTTTACTGTGTGTATTGTATCATGCTAAAAACACAGACATATGTAAAAGGATCTAAAACCTCAGAGATGATTCAAGTTTAGAAGCTATTAGGACAATCCACCATAGTTGATATTCAAACAGAAAATCAAGTAATTCTAATACAAGCTGGAGGCTCCTATCTGAAGTGCCCAGGACTGTAAATGTTTTGTGTTTCAGATTTTGGAAGATATGCATCTATACAATGAGATATTATAGGAGTAAGAACCAACCCAAAATATGAAATTCACTTATACTTCATATACATTTTATATATTTCATAGTTGAAAGACAATCCTATACATTTTATTGTACCGGCATTTTGCCTGGTGTGTCACGAGAAGTTAAGTGTAGATTTTCTACTTATGACATATTATCCACCCTCAAAGTTTCAGAAGTTAGAGCATTTTGGGTCCATTTTCCACTCTTTTCAGGATTTCAGACTTTAGAGTATCTTGGGTCCATTTTTCTATGGGTTTTGGGATTAGAATTTTCAACCTCTCTGTAGATACTCGATGTGACTTTTGATGAGGTTGGTGTGAAATGATTATATCTGACTATGGATTTACATATATCTATCAAATATGTACATGTGAAAGGAGTGATTTAAGATAGGAAAATGGACAGAAGAGTTATTACTAAGGAAGTGGAGTAGAGACTAACGGAGGAAAGAGGAAGAAAGTAAGGGGGAGTCAGTATGATCAGAGTGCATGTAAAAAAGTTATAAACTCATTATTTTGTATAATTAGTATATTCTAATAAGGTACATTGTAAAAAAAAAGAATTTTGGTACAAAAGAACTCCCTCTCCCCCTAAAAACCTCTGTTATAATCAGGCTGCCAGAGAACATGTGAGAGGACTTTGTTAGGGGTGGTTTGAGTTCTGAAAAAAATCCTAAAGAGGAATCTCTCCCTGTTGCCTGCCTGGGTTCTGAGCATGCTGAGAAATGGAAACATCAAAGATGTTTCTCTTTACAAAAGAGAATGTGATGGAGCCCAGTTTCACTTTGACAGACAGGTTGTACCATAGATTCCCATCCTAGTGGGCCAGGTTGAGCTGGGACTCCCCTGGTCAAGCAGGAGAAGTAGGATCAAGCTAAAGACACTCTACCTGTAATTTAAGGGGAAAAATCTGCTGGAGATGCTTAATGTGTAAGAGAGACAGGGACTTAATGGACTTTCAACTTAAAAAAAGGCTTTTTTTTGACGGGTATAGTGTGGGAATTAATTTCCTGCTGCTGAGAATGAGAAGCTCCATGCCTGCCTTCCTGGAGGTCTGTTTTAATAATTGCACCCATTACTTACTCTTGGTGGATTAAGTTGTAAGGCGTGAATGCCGTGAAATGTTTGATTTATAGGTCAGTAGGATCTGGGAGAACTATACACATGTTTTGCAGACAAAGAGTTCTGATTCTAGGTCCGTGTCAGCCTTTACAATTTGCTGTTTAGGGAGAAGAATGTATGCTAATTTTAGATATTTCGTGGGCTTGAACTGCCCTCATTCATTTCTTAATTCACAAAAACTATTGACCCACTTTGGGCTCTGTAATGAGAACAGATGCTCCTGTGAAGCTTATGTGTAAGCAGAGAAAAAAATCCATAAATAAACATATGACTAAGATTTCTAAGATGTCAAAGGTTGATATATTGGTAGCACAAATAATATAAATCCAGAGACAGATATTGGGGTTCAAGCTGAAGGTCAGAGAAGCAAACCAACCAAGTCACCAGAGAGCTCTTACCTCTACCCAGGCTCGGGTGATCCTATCTGCAGCGTGACTGGAGACCAATTGCCAGAGACTCAAGACTGGATGTCACATAAGTCCCTGGGTACCTTGTTTTGTTTGTTTTTTGTTTTTTGTTTTTTTTTTGTTTTTTGTTTTTTGTTTTTTTTACGAGACAGGGTTTCTCTGTATTGTTTTGGAGGCTATCGGTCCAGCCCGGCCTGAAACTCACAGAGATCCGCCTGCCTCTGCCTCCCGAGTGATGGGATTAAAGGTGTGTGTCACTACTGCCCAGATTCTAGGGCTATGGCCTACTTTACATTCTGATCTGCAGTGGCTTTATTAGATTGTAAACCCTGGTTTCCATAGTGGCTGTGTAAGTGCTGTACAAGCAATGAGTGAGTGCTTCCATTTGCCCCACATCCTCTTCAGTATGAGCTGTCAGTTGTTTTATTGATCTTGGTCATTCTGATTGGTGTAAGATGATATCTTCAAGTAGTTTAGATATCCATTTTCCTGATGGCTAAAGATGTTGGACCTTTCTTTAAATGTTTCTCAGCGATTTGTGTTTCCTCTTTTGAGAATTCTTTGCTTAGATGTGTACCTCATTTTAAATTAGATTATCTGTTTTCTTGATGTCCAATTTTTTCTTCTTTTTTTAGTTCTTTAATAGATTTTGGATATTAGCTCTCTATTGGATGTATAGGTGGTATCTCTAACCATTCTGTTTTGTACTACTTTATCTGAATGATAGTGTACTTTGCTTTACAGAAGCTTTTTAGTTTCATGAGGTCTTATTTATTAATAGTTGTTCTTAGTGCCTGTGCTATTGGTGTTCTGTTCAGAAAGATTTTTCCTTAGCGGTGAGTTCAGCACTGTTGCCCACTTTCTGTTCTAACATATTTAGTGTATCTAGCTTTATGTTGAGGTCTTTGATCCATTTGGAGTTGAGTTTTGTGCATGGTGATAAATATGGATCTATCTGCAGTCTTCTACATTCACACATCCAGTTTAACCAGCATCATTTGTTGATGATGTTGTGTATTGTCCTGTGTGTATTTCTGGATTCCCCTTCAAAAGCTGGGTCTCCATATGTTTGTGGACTTATTTCTGGGTCTTCAATTCTATTCCATTGATCAGACAATTGTATAATTAAAAAATTGAACATGACATTCCCTTAAGTGTTTGTATTTCTAGTGACTAGTATTCACTGAGTCTCTGGTTGACATAATATGAACTTCTTGACAAATACATGTGCTGTAACTACTGTTAAAATCCAGTTGATAATTAAGGAAATGATTCACAGGAATATAAACCTTGATCAAGGTGATTGTTGATTGAGTTTGTTGGTGTCTTAAATATTGCTGTTCATTCCTAACCACCCACAGTTCTGCTCTGTAGAAGATGGGTCTGTCAAATGCATATTTTTTTCATTCAATAAGTAAATATTGAACATAATTTGGTTTTCATGTAATTGTAATATGTTAAAATGCTTCTGATAGTTTTAATTTTCTACCCACTTTCATCACTTCTCCTACCCAAACTGGAATTTAAAATCTTTTACAGAAGTTACTGAAGCTGTGCTATGTGCTACCTTTCATTTATAGGTCAGACTTTGACTGAGAAATTGACAGCGAGAAGTTCCATCTGTGCTGAAGTTGGAGGAGAATGGGTGTGCATTCAGAGCCCAAATTCAGGACTGAGATTTTTTTCCTTAGGTACATGGCTTGCTGTGTTAGGCTTAGTTCCACTTCCTCATTTATAGAATAGGAGTAATAATACTGACCTACGATGATTGCTGTGTTAGGGATGATACATTCCCAAGCACAGTTCACAGAGCATCATATTTTACCAACAAATAGCAGGCAACTGGGGAGTTCCTTAGTTATCTCAAGGGTGTTAGAGGTTTCTGAGTTCATCTTTTCCCAAGTTCCCTAATTACCAATGGGAAAATGGGAATTTGGGGTTTCATTTAAGAAATGATTCTTATGTCTACACTTGAAAAATACATTTTTTTACACCAGGGAAAGAGGTCTTATGTAGCATCTTTCTTTTAAATAAAAATTCAGAACATATTGTCTGAACTGAAACTGTCTTAGAGGTCTAGGATATAAGGCTGCTGTCTGTGTATCCTCTTGGGGTCTCCTGCATTCATATTCTCGAGTCTTTTAATCCAGGCATCAGTATGTTGTCTAGACTTTCTTGTGTGAATTCCATTCAGAGGAGACAGGAAATCCATACATTAAATATAAGCATTGCATTCTCCTTCTCTTCAAGTAAAAAACTAATGGAGAAAGAGTTAGAGCAGATTATTGGTATAGGGAGATTCTGCTCATGCGTCCTGAGTAGAACTAGAAGTCAGTATGACTAGCAGCATAGACATAGCAAAAGTTGTCTGGTTACCAGAAGCGAATATACACTGAACAAATGTACCTGGCTGTAGCATCTGATATATACAGAAAACCTTATGTTAGGTTATTATATATTGATATTGAGAATATCACATAAATTAAGGGTGTTCCACTGTCCTTATGGAACTTACTTGGTTGGTCCTTCTTAGGCCACATTCTAGGACTTGATTTAGACCTGCCTATGAACACTTTCCCCTATCACTCTGCTCCTATAACTCTTGTGTTCATTTCCTAAATTTCCAGCCCCATTCTAAACCAAGAAACATTCACTATGGGTGTCAGGAGACTGGCATCATGCACTTGCTCACTTAGGTGCTTTAGGAATGTGTGGCTGAGCTCTCAGGATAAAACCCAGCCATCCCTCTGCTATGCAGAGTTTTCCCTCTTCCTCTGCCTAATGACCCTTGCAGAGGTGTCACTTGCTTTATACTTGTAACTAAGAGTGGTTTTTGTTTTAATACATTGGTCAGTATAGGTGGCCTACCATATACACCAAAAATTTCCATGTTACAACATGTCTTATCTGTCTTCTGGGACCTTACACTTGAGGACACAATGATTTTACAATGACACTAAGTGCACACACATGATGGGTTCATTGTGGACCCTAGGCTCTGAATACTTTAAGGGATAACAATGATTCAGTTTCTATAGACAATCATTATTTGTGAGTCAGTTTTGTCAGGTAACATGAACACATTACATGACTAGTTTGGGGTGATAATTCTAAGGGTGGGAAACTTTAAATTCAAAGTCACATATTCTTCCCATGCTTGCTTTTTTGTGCCCTTTGCTCCGTGTTTCTTTTCTCCAGTATCTACTATTTTTCTTTTTAATCTTTCCCAAGTTCATGTATTCAACTAACCTGGGGGAAACAGTTCTGACTCAAAGATTTAGTTTAGTATGGAAATTGCTACCTATGTTGTTATAAGGTGGGTTCCAACTACATATGCTGATGGACGGCTGTTCTTGGAAGGAATACAGTATAAAATGAGAATACTGTATTCTTAGGCCTCTACATATCAATTAATAAAATGTGGTTTCTTCTTAGTGTTTTATTATTATTTTTTTAAAAAAGAACTATGTATTGTTGTATAGTACTATTAGTATAACAGGGAATTGTGTTGTATGTGTGTGTGTGTGTGTGTATGTAGGTATTGTAGTATAATTTGGATTTATATCCAAGCTTCACAATTGGCTGGCTTTGGATTCAGGTTCTTCCTGAAACTCAGTTTTCTTATCAGTGGTATGTGATTGTCAGGAATGTTAGACTGAAAAAATATAACATATACTCTAGTGTTATAAGTTAGAGTATAAATCCTAGGTTTTGGGCAGAAGCAGCATATAGAAGATACTGAATGCAGGATAAATTCTGGGATTCTACAGGGACAAAAAATAAAATCAAGAAATTTTATATGATAGCAACTTTTTTGGAAGTTCCTATGAGAACCCTGAGTTATTTAGGGGTATGTCCTAATTTTAAAAGAGCCAGATATAGTTTATAGAAACATATTCATGGTCTTAAATATAGCAACAAGGTGTAAATGTTCATGATTGAATACACTTTTTAAAATAAAAAGAATTAATTGAATTACCTAAGTGCATTAGAGAAATGATTTTAGTGCTTAAAATATATTAAATGTGTGCTGGCTCAGCTATTTGAGGTGGTTTTTTATGTTGTGTACCCTGCCGTCTGATGTCTTACAATTCCCTTTTTTTACCCACAGATTTACCAATAAAGAGATATAGAGAGTATGAGCTGGTGACACCAGTTAGCACAAATCTGAAAGGACACTATCTTTCCCATATTCTTTCGGCAAATCACAAAAAGAGGTCACCCAGGGATGTGTCATCCAACTCAGAGCAATTATTCTTTAACATCACTGCATTTGGAAGAGATTTTCATCTTCGACTAAAGCCCAACACTCACTTCATAGCTCCTGGGGCTGTTGTGGAATGGCACGAGACATCTTCAAGACCTGGGAATATAACTGACCCCGGAAACAGCCATCAACACGGAAGTGCTTCAGAAAAAACCTGGAGAACAGAGCCTTTGCAGACTAGCTGTGCTTATGTTGGTGACATCATGGACATTCCAGGAACCTCTGTTGCCATTAGCAACTGTGATGGTCTGGTAAGACTCATTTCCTTTCCTATGCATGTGAACATGGGAGTGTGCAGGTGTTGGCAAGCAGTGTGTCTTCAGCATTGCAAGGTAGAGGTGGAAAGGAACCCCAACTCACAGGCAGTTTGGTGGGTGGTGTGCAGGTGCCCTCTGCCCTGCAACAGTTATAGCTTATGTATACTGCCTTGTGAATCTTATAACCTCCTGGGTTTCCTGAGTCTTGTAACTACAGGAGCTTAATTCCATTTGGGGGGTCATGACTAGACAAAGGGGACTAATAAGTTTTTTGAAGGTTCTTTTTCCATTATATTTTTTATTTAAATTAGAAACATACTTGCTTCATATGTCAATCCCAGCCCCCTCTCCCACCCCTCCTCCCTTGCCCCTTCACCAGTCCCTCCAGCCCCCTACCCAATCCCTACACCATTCCCTAGGGAGGGTGAGGCCCTCCATGGGGGATCTCTAGAATCTGTTTCATCTGGGGCAGGGCCTAAGGCCTCCCCCATGTGTCCAGACTGAGAGAGCATCCCTCTATGTGGAATGGGCTTCCAAAGTTCATTCATATGCCATGGTAATATATATGGATTTCTAGACATGGATCAGGGGAGTACCAGCCTACAATCCTATTGCCAGTAAGTCTGGGAAACAGGGAGGTTCCCAAGAGAGATATGCATGATACCCCAGAGAAGCAGAATGAGGCAAGATCTCCTGAGCAGATTGGGGACATGGGGGGAGGGGAGAGGGAACAGGGATGTGGAGAGAGGGAGAGGGGGAGAAACGGAGGGGGGAGGAAGACATGGGGAGCAGGAAGGTTGATTTGGGGGGAAGAATAGAGGACAGAAGGATGAGAGATACCATAATAGAGGGAATCATTATAGGTTTGAGGAGAGAGCTGACACTACTGAGATTTCCAGAGATCTACAAGGATGACACCAACTGGCAAACTAAGCAACCGTAATTGCCCCTCCCTGATAATGAGATTGAGGACTACCTTATATGCCATCCTAGAACCTTCATCCAGTGACTAATAGTTTCTGACAAATTGTAGTGTCCTTCTTGCTAGGTTATCATATTTCTAGGTGAGAAACACTGAGCTACCCAGCCCCAGAATTGTCCCTACTCTCTGTAGATTTCCAGAACAACTGCTTCAGGAGACAACCCCTCATCCCACATTATCCAACCATCATTGGCCACAATTCTGTCAGTAGGGGTTTTTCCAGCTATTCCTAAGATGATCCTGGCCTCCATTCCTGCAATTCCTGTAACATACCCAGCCTTTGATGGCCTTTGGCAGGAGGAGTTGGCCTACTTCACCTTGTTGCTTTCCACTCTGAAGTGAAGTTCAAGGGGGAGAAGGTTTGATGGTGCTTCACTCTGAGGTAGGAGAACAATGGTGCTGGAAACTGTAGATGAAAATTTCTTTTCTTCACAGAGTCCTGCCATGGGCTCTGTTGCACCATTAAGCCACTCATTTGAGTAGTGACACCTCATACTGATTTTTGTGCTCTATAAATTTACCAAAGCAACATGGCTGTTATAACCCTTGTGTCATGAGTTTTACAACAGAAAGACGTTATGTTTGTCTAGACTTACTAATACCCTGTGGCCTTGCTAATTCTCCTGGTTTGTCATCAGAGAGAACTGGTTGGGAGTGAAGGAAATGGGTAAATTAATTGCTTCTCTGAGTTACTGGAGGTCAATGATTTCCTTCTGGGTTGCTTTTAAGATCAAGGGAGATTATCAAGTGCTAAGGTTTTCCATATTTAAAAAAATGACTTCTAACTTCTGATGAAAGTATAAGGGTTTATCTAGTAAAAAAATGTATGTAAAAGGCACAAACTTACTTGAAAAAGATGAGCTGTTCTTTCTCCCCTTCCTTCCTGTCCTTGACCCTTTGGTTCTCTGATGGTTAGAGAAGGAGAGTCTTCCATAGCATCAGGGGCTCTTGGAAGTCAAGGTTAACAGTTTAGTGATGATGGATGAATGCCTTTTTCTAAAATATTAGATAGCCATGTCTGGTGAATATCATAGGCATTTTATTCTTGTCAGATCTTTGGGCAGGACCAAATGAGCTGTGTGGGAAGTTGCCAGCTTTTAACAAAAACATCCTCAGGGCTTCTGCTTTGAGATTGGGCCCCTTCAAAAAGACACTGCTGCTGGGCTTGCCTCAGTAAGTCTGGTTGCAGAGGCACTTTTTAACCAAGTCTGTTTTCGGGAGAATCAGACAGTATGCATGTGATTGAGAACATTTGGTAATTGTAGATTCAGCTCAATCTGGTAAGTGAAATGTTTGGCACTAAAAATAGGCATGGTCGTGTAGCCACTTGCAGGGTACTTGGAGACGCTGGTTGCTGGGGACTGACCTTTAAGATGCTGATGGTGGATTTCTGCTTCTAGGCCAGTGTCTTCTTACTATTTTCTTCCAGAGAGTCCAGTGGAAGTGGCCATTGATGGGCAGAGGGGGGAGTGCCATACTTTCCTGGTTTATATACTGATTTTAGAGGCTGTAGAAACTCTGAGGAAAAGAAAATTAAAACCATGTTTCCAGGTTGACATGAGGCTCTTTTAGGATGAAAGACTTGTAACTCTTAGTATATAGAAGGGGACAGAAAAGAAAGTGACATTGGGATGGGTAAATGTTATTTATTTAATCTATGAGACCCATAACTGTTGAAAGCTTGCTTCTTAAACTACAGTTTGCTTGGTCCCGCAATGTCCCATAGTAGCTGATTATATTATCTAGTTTTGTGTGGCCTATGCCATATTTGCGCTTTTGCCCACGTCATCCACCTTGCTGCTCTTTTCATGCAGCTAGGCAGCCAGTTTGCACTTAGAATGAAGAGTGATGGGTTAGTCCTATCTTTAATCATTATCATACTTCATGTCACTTAATAACTGACACAGGCTCTTGAAGGTACTAAATAAATACACAGGTGACTGTGAAAGCAGTTATGAGAGCCTCTTACATTATTCCTGGGCAAATGATACTTGAAACAACAAGCAAAAATACCATTGTGGAAATGACATGATGCCTTGTGGGGGACTGTACTTTGAGACCACAGAGTTCTACTGTGAAGAGTCCCTTAAGCTTGATGAGTGCTGTTTCGCTTAGGAAACTGTGATCCAAGTTAGGACAGTAGTGAAACACTCATGTATTATGTCAGGCTCTGTACATTTGATGGCTGGAGTGGACATTAAAGTAGGTGAGATTTGGCCTTTGTCTTCAGTGGGAACTGGAAATAATGTATGCAGAAACATAATCAAAGAATAAGGCTGATATCAAGATTAGAGGGGAGATATAAGAGCTTAGATTATGGAAAGATTATTTTTGCCTTGGATAGTAGTCTTGATGGAAAAAAGCTATATTCTGATGCAGGAGCATTGAGAAGGTTAACATAATCAAGGGTGCAGGAAATGACTGGATAGGAAGAACTACTAACCTCTGGGGAAAGCAGTAGAGTTGGGTGGTTATATGACTAGGGAGAGCTTGAGAAAAATGATTGCATGAAGGTTGAAGCCCAGGCAACAAAATGTGAGAGAGTCAATGTAGAATAGATCCATAGTTACCTGAATAAAGGACACGGATGATAGGATATGAAGGGAAGAAAGAGAAAAAGAAAGCTCAAATGGATGGCTGATACTGTCAGAGTTACCTAGGTGTTCAGATGATAATACGGCAAGGATTGATGAACCTTATTTTTCCTCATAGAGCATGTCCTTGGGGGCCTGTGGACTTTGCCGCTGGTATCTAGGTGGGCATGTACAAATAGTAGTTCTCTTTCTAGAGTTCCTGGAATTTTATTTGAGAAGTATGGAATTTGCTTTTGGAGAATTGGAGCAGGCTCCCCAGCCTTTAAATTTGAGGAGTTAAGTGCTAGTCTTCAGGAAGATTTATATAAGTCTGGTTTCTTCCATCTGGTGTGTTTCCCACACCTTCCCATGTGTTTACATTCTGATCAGGTTTCTTCATTCTATCTCTAAAGGGCATTTCTAATGTCTTTTACTGATTTCTGCTTTATAATATACTTTTACACAAAAATTAAAGTAAAATGTAGAGGAAGGTAATATAATTTTATCTGATCAATTTCGCTAAACTCTTGACAAACCAATAATACCTCTATTAATAAGGGAATTGATATTCATTCATACTCTGTTATAGTATCTGGTCTATATATGTATGTATATGTATGTTCATATATGGAATGTGTATTTCTACATAGTTATTTATACATATATGTATATTTATAAGCACATTATATAATGGGGAAAGTTAGCCATACATTGCATCATTTGCAGTCAAGAGATTGTAACCAAATTTAAAGATGCATTCTTAAATTATAATTGCATAAAATTAACTATAGTACTTATTATGTGCTGCCAGAAGAATTTTGCAGCTTCCTATTGTCCTTGTAGTGAACTAGAATATTACCAGCTTAATTCCTAAAAATTGATGGGATGCTAATTATTTACCCTTAAGCAGTTTGTGTCCTTCATAATTTGTAAGTACCAGAAAACGTATATCTCCTAAGACCTTGTCTTAAATAGAAATGTTAAAGGGAACTGTGCTTCATGGAAAGTCCTTGGCTATTGCACATGTAACCTGGGTTCCATTATAATAGTTCAGAAAAGAGAAAACCAACTCTCCAGATTCTTGCGTATTTTTTCACTGTATTTAATGTACTTAATGTAAAATATGTGTAGTAATTGGTTATTATTGGTAAGATATACAGTTATTTGAAACATTTGAAAACTATCAACAGTTAAGTTTTTGTGGAGTTGATTTTTATATGTGATCTCTCTCTCTGTCTCTCTGTCTCTGTCTCTCTCTGTCTGTCTCTCTCTGTTTCTCTGTGTCTGTCTGTCTGTCTGTCTGTCTGTCTCTCTCTCTCTCTCTCTCTCTGTCTGTCTCTCCCCCTCTCCTTTTCTTGGTGTGTTAGGACATTGAACCTAGTTAGTGCCTTACATATTCTAGGCAGATACTCAGTTGCTGAGCTACATTTCCAGTCCCATGAGACTTTACAGTTGTTTAGAGAATAACATCCCTCATCCTTGTGATCAAGGGTCAGCTATAGCTGCATGTTTTAATTTTCTCACTCATCCTCTTGCTGACTGTTCTATGCTTTACCGAGTATCAGACATTGATATCTTCAACTATGGTTGTAGAACTGATATCTTCAGTTATGATTGTAGAACTGTGTTTGCTTTCCTTCCTTGCTTGCATTTTCTTAATATATTCTTATGGCCTGTTATTCCATATGCAAATATTTATGATTGTTAAATATATTTTTATTACTATACATCTTCCTTTGTCTCTTGTAACTTGTCTTATAAAGTCTGTTTTGCCTAATGTTAATATATGGGTTGGGCTTTCCTTTTAATTAACCTGTGTCTCTGGATCTAAGTGATTTTCTTATAAACACTGTATAGTTAAATTATGCTTATTGTTTATTATGTATGTTTTCTTTCATTCTTTCTTGTCCAGGAGTTTTCAAATGACGGGTGGTGTTTGCAACAAATGTCAGTGCAGATAACTTTTAAAAAGGGGTTCTGTGATGGAGTAAATGGTCTATCCAAGGTGCTCTCACATCTTATTCTCCATCCTTCTCTAAAGGGGCCAATGGGTTCTCCTCCTCCGTCTTACCTGAAGAATATTGGAACTCACAGACGAGACCCAGAGTCTCAGGTCTAAGTAAGCTGAGGGCAATCTGGATGCCTAACCTTAAGCAAGTGAGAACTAGCCATGGGTGAGGAAGCCTTTGTGGTGTCTGTGGAGAAGGCCCTGTGAAACAAAGAACTCTGTGTGTGGTGTTCATTTGAGTCATAGTAGACTATGAAGGGATTACAAGGGTATTTCCTAAACTCTTTAAGTTGGATAGAAATTCCCTATGGTGTAGTAAGGACCCACGCCCACACACATTGTTATCTGGTGAACTATGTATCCACCCAAGTTTCTTATCCTGAAATCTTCACTCACAAAACCACAGAATGTGACTGTGTTTGGAGAAAGGATATTTTTGGTGATTAAATAAAAATGTGGTCATTAGAGTAGGCCTTAATCCACTGTTATGAAGAGGAAGTGATTAGGACAAAGGCAAGCAAAGAGGGAAGACAGTGGGAGGATACGGAGATGAGTAGGTGTCTACAAGCCAAGGAGAAAGGCCCCAGGAGAAACACACTACCAACTCCACGAGGGGAACTTCCAGTCTCCAGAGCTGAGATCATGTATTTCGGCTGCTTAAACAGCCTGGTCTATGGTACTATTGTATAGTAATTCCAGGAACTCTCAGACATGCTAAAAAGCCGTGTATGATTGACACTATTCTTTTGCAAAAAGTTAATTTATCCTTTGACAGTTTCACTCTTGTATATAATGCATTCTGTTCATATTCACTGCCCTCTCTCTGTTAACCCATTCTCTCATCCCCTCTCTGTTTCCTATATACCCCTCTTCTATTGTCATGTCTTCTTATTTTGTGATCAACTGAGTTTACCCATCAATTCATAACATCTGCATCTACTTGTACCATACCTATACATCACTGGGCCTATCCATATTCAGTTATGGACTGGGACACTGGAAATTCTTGGGCTTGATCTCTCCCTGATGTCTTACTAATGCTCCATTGGATACCCTACACCATGCAGGCAGCCTTGGTTATTTATTTTCTTTAAAAAATAACCATATATATATATGTATATATATATATATTTCTCTGCATGTATGCTCTGTGCACCATTGTTTACACATTGCCAAAGGATGCCAGAAGAGGGTGTTGGATCCTCTAAGACTGCAGTCACAGATAGTTGTGAGCCACCATGCAGGGAGAGAGGGGCGGGTAGGAATTTAACCTGGGTCCTCTGGAAAGGATCAGGACTCTTAACCACTGAGCCATTTCTCCAGTCCCTATTTTCATTTTGAAAAGCCATTCTGTCCATCTCTGTCTTGATTGGAGAATTTAGCCCATTTATATTTAAATTAATTACTGATAAGGAAAGGTCTTGATTTTGATGCCTATTTTCAAGTGGTTGATAGTAGTTCTTGTCTCTTACTTCCTGTATTATTATTTTCCTTTATGTCTAGGTGATCTTTTGGAGCAAAATATTTTAATTCTTCTATTATCACCTTTGGTATATATCCTTTAGCTGTACTCTTTGTGGCCACTGTTGGAATTTCATTTTATGTCTTAAAGTTATAAATCCTGGTTTTGAACTTAGTTTTTTTCAAGTTTAACTTCTAACCATACATGGTTTTTTTAAATGACAATTATTTGTATAGTTACTATTTTGAACTTCTTTTAACAGCAATAAAATATGAAAACTCTGTTTTTTAGTAGCTCTGGTCCTTGTTTCAATTGTGGATATCATAAAATCTTATCCTTATAAATTTTATGTCTAGAAATTTAAACTAAAGATTTTAAACTAAACTCCTTAATATGTTTTAAGATTATTTTACTCAATTTTTTAAAAATTAAAATAAAACGTTGCCCCCTTTCTTTCCTCCAACTCCACCCGTGTCCCCTCCCTGAGACCCTTCCCTGTGTTCCCCCAATTCCAGATCAAATTGATGGCCTGTCCCTCACCAACTATTATTGGTACCCATCCCATATAGTTAAGTACATAAATATATAAATAAACCCGCTGAGCCTGTTTAACATGGTTTGTGGATATGTGATTTCAGGGCTGACCACTTTGTTTTGACAAACCAGGATCTCATTCCTGGGAGAGGCTAATTCCCCTTACCCCCAACAGTTATTAGTTGCCTGTCCAGCTATGTGGAGTCTCCTCTGGCCTCCTGCATCCTCCCTTTGATTTGCCTAGTAGATTTGCCATCAGTATTTTTGGATATAATGTTTCTTGGCTTTGTTCATATCCCTTGGAATACCCATACTTTTCTTAGTATTCCATGTCAGTTTTTTTTTATGTTAGACATTTCAGTCTGATAATACATCAGTTCTAGAAATCAGATTTGTTACTTCTCCATTGTTTCCAAGTTTGCTGATTTCCACCCCTTCAAATGTAACAGGCTTCTTTTGGGGGCCTTATCCTGACTTGGAAACCTAGGGGTTTGTGTTTATTCCTCAGCCTCCTTATTCCCCAGGTATACACAGTGACTTTCTAGTTTTCTCCCCATACACAGTCTCTTTGGAACAGTCATTGTCGGTTTCTCCACAAAGGTCTAAGATAAAAAGAAAATGTGAATGTGTTGGTTTTTTGAAGTAACTTCAGCTGGATGGGAAGGGTGCTGAGACAATGAGCGTGGATCTGGGAACAGTGGCTCCCATGTCCCCTGCCCTCGGTGACGGAGTCCGGTTCTGAGCAGTTGCAAAGGAGACAGGTCCTTTGTAGCTCATGTGATGTGGGTGAGCTGTGTGCAAGGACATGTCTATAACTGCCCAATGCAGGGCCGACATGTGATGTCAGTTGCTCTCCTGTTATCTCCTGGGAGAAGACACATGTCCTTGATGTATCTTACTTTCTCTGTTGCTCGCCTTCAACAGAGTCCAGAGTCCTGTCACCCTGCATGTTTTGCTGTGTGCCTAGCATATGGGTTTAGGAGGGCGACTTCCAGTTCTTACTCCATAATCCTAGAATCCATTTGTTACATCTTAGTTTCAAAGAATGCTTAGGCCCTGATAATGTCAAGCTTTGTTGTTAGAATCAAGAAATATCAGCGAAAATGAAAAGTAGCTAAATTCTGCCAGGTTATGACATTTTATAGGAGTTTAGTTTGAAAAATTAGTATGATAACTGGGAAACCTTTTACAAAATGGCTGAGGGCAGTGAATTCTGTTTCGAGTGATCACAATTTTGTATCAGAACCAGACAAACCTGGACTGTGTTTCCATCACGTACTGTCCTCAGTATCCCCAAAGCCTTTCTGTGTCTCTTTTCCTCAGTGAGGTAGAAAGGGATGCTTGTCCGATCAAGACTTTGGAAAGGATGTCAGTGCAGCCCTGAAAACCAGACTGTTGCTCAAGAGTCTTCCTTTTTTTTCTGCTTAGGGTTATTTTAACATTTTATTATTAGGTTTATTAATGATTAAGGTTAAAAATGAAAGGTAGTGCAATCACCCAACTGAGACTGTGAAATCTTTTGTAGACAGCACAGACTGCTCAGAAGTAAAGGTTAGGGGAAAAAAGTCCTTGTAAATTTTATGTTACTTTCCACATTGTGTGAGCAGGCCTATGTTAACAGTTCCTCTGAGGGGCACACTGATCTCTGTCTGCCTGGAGACTTGCAAGCATGGTAAAGCCACACTTCACATCTTACTTATTCTCCACCCTTGCTACATGGGACACTCTAATTTATATTCTGTTTGGAAACATCTTGTTCTACTGACTAGATTCTTCAGTTAGCAGAAGCAAGGTAATTATGATAGCATATCACACTGCAGTAAAACAGCCTCTAGTGTAGACACGTTTCCTTTAGTAGGGTGATATAGCCTACACCCTAGTTTCCGAGATGTCAATGGAATAGAGGTTGCAATGTTACTATTCCTCTAAGGTTCATTGTAGGCATGTATTTCAAGTTGTGAATCATAGTATGAGATGTTGTTGAGATAGGAAGATTTCTATGGCATTGGATGTCCCTTTATCTCTCCTGTCTGTCTGGTCTGTCTGTCTGTCTCTGTCTGTCTGTCTGTCTGTCTCTCTCTCTGTGTATACATGCAATGGAGGACAAAGTTCAATGTTGGGTGTCTTTCCTGGGTTTTTGTTAAATATATTTTTTATTTTTATGTGCATTGGTATTTTTGCCATGGGTGTTGGGTCCCCAGAAACTGGAGTTACAGACAGGTGTGAGCTGCCATGTGTGTGCTGGGAATTGAACTTGAGTCCTCTGGAAGAGCAGTCAGTGCTCTTAATCCTGACCCATCTTTCTGTCCCCTTTCCTTAGTTTTTGAAGCAGCTTCTCACTGAACTTGGATTCACAGGAATTACTATTACCAGGGTGATGGGAGAAGTCCTGTGTATATGTCAATAAAGCACTGTTGGCCAATAGGGAACCAAGATAGGTCGGACTAGGAGTCCAGGAGGACTCTGGGAAGGAGAAACACAGGAAGTCAAGATGTAACTGCCATAGGGATAAGAAGCCCAGAAAGTTCTCCTGTAAGAGAAATACTTAGGTTAACAATTATGGGATAAATACTTAAGCCAAAGCTAGCCAGTAAGAAACAAGCAAGGCCAACAGCTTCATAATTAATATAGCCTCCTGTGTGTTCATTTGGGACTGATACGGCTCTGGAACCAGGCTGGCGGGAAGGCTTCTCTTTACACCAGGGCTCCTTCTCTCACCATCCCCTCAGCACTGGAATTACGAGTAGGCATAGGGATCAGAACTCATATCCTTATGTTATGTGTCAAACCCTTCATTAACTGAGTCATTGCCTAGCTTCTGGGGTCATATATTCTGATGGTCTTCCTTAGTCTATTCATTTTGTATCTCATTTCTTTGGTGATGTTAGTTAACATTCTACCTTATCTTTATTTTTATCTTGTCTGGAGTCTTCTATGACAAATAAAGCCAGGTAACAACCTGGTAAGGAATGTGCATTCTTTTTTACTTTTCTTTTCTCAGTTGTTTTATGATTGCGGAAATAATGACAAGACTCTTGGTTTTCAAATATCAACATAAGATACTTTGCGGAAATAATGACAAGACTCTTGGTTTTCAAATATCATCATAAGATACTGTTGTTACAGTTTGATTTTGCTATTTTGAGGCTATAATTTAGTTACATTCTCCCCTTCCCTTCCCTCCCTCCAAACCCTCCCAGATACCATTCCTGCTCTCCTTCAAA
The DNA here is from genome assembly GCF_017639785.1 of Mesocricetus auratus. Classification (NCBI taxonomy): domain Eukaryota; kingdom Metazoa; phylum Chordata; class Mammalia; order Rodentia; family Cricetidae; genus Mesocricetus; species Mesocricetus auratus. Next base: position 66,815,628 of record NW_024429190.1, on the reverse strand, counting down.
TTCATGACCCTTTTCACTAATTATCACTGCCTGCATGTGTGTATATCCATATATTTTCCTAAATATGACCTGTTCAGTCTGTATAATGTTTCTTATATGCATGTTGGCATGCTCTTTTCTAGGGAAGATCAAAGGGTGTGTATTATTGACCCCTCTGTGGGTGTAGTTTAAGAGCATGGGAACAGAGGTAGCATGGGCCTATGTATCTCCAACTATAGAGGAATTCTGTTTTGAACTCGAATGACATTATCAAGGTGGACTTTGTGGATGTAGGGAACTTTTGGTTACCTAATAGGCTTTTCTAATGCCAGTTGAAAGTGTTGGTACTTTCTGGAAGTCTTCTCCATCCAGTGACTTCCTTAAGGTAAAAGATGTGTATAGGGCAAGAGGATTGTGTTGCCATTTGCTCAGGTGTCATTTGACCCTAGCAGGTCCCATGCCAAAGTAGGCTGCAGAGAATGTGACTCTTGAGAGAAAATGAGCAATACTTACAGAATTTGCAAACCTTAGCAAGGCAAGTACAGTGGCAAGCATTTTATCTAGCACTGTCTGTGAAAAACGGTGCTTTCAATAGGACTTTTAGGATAATACCTCTTTTGGAAAATCAGGATATTTGATCTTATTGAGAGTGTGCCAGCATTTCAGGCTTTTCTGACGGACTTTGGACAGTCCTTCAAGTTTCATACCTGGCTCTGAGGAGGGTATTCACTTGCTGCCAGGGCAAAAGTGCAGCCCTAGCTTAGAGATGTGCATCCAGATAAGGTTAAGTCACCATGCGATCTCTATTTGGTCAGCTGTGCCTCATTGCTAACTTTGGCTTCAACTGTGGGACCACATCTAGACTTAAAATGTAAGGATGGGCAAAGGATTTGAGCCACTTTATTCCTAGCTCCTAACAACTGATGATAAGGTTTTCAGAGAAGGATCTCTTGTTAAAATCCATGCTTAGAAAGAAGTAGACAAATGTGTTAATCTATAAGAATGTTTTGAAATTGGCAGTGTTCACCCTGTCACACTGTTGTTTTTAAATACTTAAAACTGGGTGTCAATTGGATCAATGTGATTTTTGTTCACTTGCTTGATCTTAAATGTTTTGAGACACTTTGTAAACCGACACATTATGTGGTGAATTTTTTCCTACATTATTATTTTTATTCATTAAATTTAGCATCATTCATGTGAGTATGCGTTGTCATGGTGTGCATGCGGAGGAGAACTTGGTGGGATCGGTTTTCTCCTTCCACCATTATAGAGGTTCCAAACCCAAGACTATAGGGCAAGCAGTTAACCTGCTGAGCCATCTCATGGACACCCATTTCCCTACCTTTTAATCACCAACGATATTAAATTGCTGGTCAGAGTCCTAATGGGTGCATATTACACACTGTGTCTGCTCACTGACTACCCTTCTTATGAAACAGTTATGCGATCATGGACTTTCCACATTTTGTTGGGTCTGATGGCACAGTCACAGACATTCTCAGTTTTCATGATGGGTGGATCTCTGCAGCTTCAGGAAACTCAAATTTGGAAATGTATCAGTAGTTTCCCAAGGTTCCTTCTAGAAGCAGTGTTCCATGACTCCGGAGTTAGGTTTTGTGTTCTTTATCCTCCCTGCCTGAGGAAGACTGCACACTGACCCTTGCTAATGAGTAATGACAAATGTTAGTTGTTTACTCAGGGTCTGGAGTGGAAACTGTATGAATGAGTGTTTATATTTCCAGACTCTGAGATATGCTTACTTTCTAGCAATACATTATCCATTGTTTTGATAATGATTTTTAATCCACTAAACACGAAAAGTTCTGTGTTCCTAAAGGCTCCAAGAATCCTGCCGGCTATTACAGTTTTGGAAAGTGTTTTAGCTTGACTATGAATGAGATGAGGAAATAAAACCATTTTAAAGCACAAAAGATATTTATTATAAAGTTAAGTACAATGAACTGTCCCTTGGATGGGCTGTCAGGGACACACCACTTATCTCAGGATAGGGATGTTGTGCCACTGTATGGAGGCATCCTTGTCTCAGGGAGAGCTTCTCATATGTTGAATTTGCTGGATGTACAGCCAGATCAATGGCAGTTCTTGATTTTAAGGGCATCATGACCTTTTAGAGGGCTTATGAAGACAGAGTGATGGGAACCGCCCCAGAGTGTCAGGTGTAAAGGGAAACCTTTTCCTTGAGAGAAGCCTTCCCGCCAGCCTGTTCCAGAGCCGCATCAGTCCCAAATAAACACACAGGAGGCTATATTAATTATGAAGCTGTTGGCCTTGCTTGTTTCTTACTGACTAGCTCTGACTTAAGTATTTATCCCATAATTGTTAATCTAAGTATTTCTCTTACCAGAGAACTTTCCGGGCTTCCTACCCCATGGAGTTACATCTTGACTCCTTGTGTTTCTCCTTCCCAGAGTCCTCCTGGACTCCTAGTCCCACCTATATTGGTTCTCTATTGGCCAACAGTGCTTTATTGACAAATACACAGGACTTCCCCCATCAGTCAGGTCTACTAAGTTACAGAGCAGTGAATACTAGACTCTCATACTTGAATGCTCCTCCTATTTTTAGAAGCTTTAGTGTTGGATGCTGGTTTTCCCTGGCCATTTTAGCCAAGTGTTCTCTAGAGGAACATGTGTATGGGTTTTATTAGAATGGCTTGCAGGTTGTGATCCAGCTGGTGCAACGATGGCTGTCCACCAATGAAAGGTCCAGGAATACAGTAGCTTTTCATTGCATGAGCTTGGATGTCTCCGCTGGTTTTCAGTGTACTCTGGAATCCTGAAGAAGTAGGCTGCAATTCCAGTGAAGGAATGGAGGTACCAGTGAGAGAGAGAGGGGTGGGGGGCAGGCAAAGAAAGCAAGCTTCTTTCATCGATTTCCTTATAAGTAGACTACCAACAGAAGTGATGGCTCAGGTTAAAAGTGGATCTTCTTCCATTCTTCCAACTTCAAAAGATGTGGACTGAAGGTGTCTTCTCCCCTCAAAAGAACTGGATTATAAGCGTGTCTTCCCACTTCATATAGTGTAATTAAGGAAGAAACATCCTTCACCGTTGTACCTGGCTGCTTGGGTTTAGTTAATTCCAGATGTAGTCAAGTTGACAACCAAGAATAGCCATCACACCAGTTGACCTGCTTTCTCTTGTAGGACTTTCAACTTTTTTGTCTGTAATACTGTCTTGGCATTGTCTGCTGTTCTGTTATAATCCCAGCCGGCTAGCCTCAGCACCTGTCAGCCTCAGGCTAGATTAAGTATGTACAACTACAACTTCCTGTCAGTCCCCTTGGCTGGAAGCTACACATTCTTTGGAATTACACATGAGTGTTATCCTCCAGGACTGTGGCCAGGTTCTGGGAAAACACAGAAACTTGGTGAATTTGAACAAAGTCTTTTTAACATGTCTTGAACCTTGGTTTCCTTCTCTGATTGAGGCCAGTGTGTCCTGCCGGGGCTCTGAGGTTGTTTTTTGTGTTGCTTTATTGGCCATGAGTTTCTAAGAAGTGATTGTGAATGTCTGTTCATAAGCCCTTCAAATGGCTTCCAGTAAAATAAGACTAATTGCCATAATTTTTAAAACCCTAAGCCAGTAGTTCCAATAATGATTGTCATATATAGTAATAGTCCTTTAAAGAAGCATGAGTGCCTCTTCAGATCTACTCCAAGCCAGAGAGATGTGGATGAGTTGGATGTGTATAAAGCCCAGCACAAGTAGATTGAGAACCTAGCAGATGATTCTAGTCTGAAACAGCTCAGCCTTGAGATTCTCTTACTCTCTACAGTTGACATTGTGGCCTCAGAATCCCCTAAAGGGCATCACCATGGAGGCTCTGACTGAATGGCCATGAGAGACCCAGAATTTCTCCTTCTGGCATATTCTAGGGTAACACTGCAAGATTTGCTCTTCACCTGCTAGTGTGATGCAATTATTTTATACCTTTTTTGCATTATGTTTATATCTGGTCATTCTCATTGTTTATTTTTGTTTGAGTTTTATTTCTTAAACAATCTACTTTCCCCTGTCTCTGGTTTGGTTTTTCTCATCAAAACAGTGTTTTCTAGAGTTCAAAGTAGAAAAACTAGAAGTTAACACATATCATTGTGTGTTGAATTCAAAGTCAGTCAGTCTGGTGTGACAGTGGCACTAATCTCCCTGTTGATGCTGTTGTCACTTTGAATCTTTAGTGAAGTTTGCTGGGGTGGGGGTGGGCCTTGCAGAACTCTTTCCACAGATCTCTGACAATTGTTTGTAACAGTGTCTGCTAAACAAGTCAATGTTAACGGTTATAGGTGTGGTTTTTGGAGTTGAGGATTGACAGTCACTGTGAGGGGTGTGTTACAAAAACCTTTCTTTGTTGTCCTTAGATTTACCCACATAAAAATTCTCACAAGATGAAGACAAATGTGAGAACCTGAAATAGTTAAAGATTTAGAATTTCTAGCCTTTAGTGTGAATGGATGCTGTCTACATTAATATCTCAAAGTTTTTGTTTTCTTTTTCCTCTTTCTCTTTCCTTTCTTTCCCATATGAGTTCCCAGGTCACATCATCTTGACTTTAACCCACAGTTAAGTTTAACATAGTGGTGGGTAAAGGCAGTGTTAAATTAGTTTACTGCTAGTAAACAATAGGAACACAGAAATTCACCATGGCAACCTGGTTTTGTTTGTTTTAAAGAGAGGACTTTTAAAACTTTATAAAAACATTATGCCGTGGCTTAATTCTTTGGAAGTAATGCAGCATGCTGAAATGCTAACTTCTCAGTTAAGGTTGTCACTACAGCAATCTGAGAATCTCTTTTCTGAGTTCTGAGCACACCTATAGTACTTGTTTCAAGCCAATGTATTTGGTTCACAGTGAATATCAGGATGTTGACTGTATGTAGACACAGGACACCAATCCTGGACACTGGAGAGACACTGTAATCTGTTCCCTGCATCCCCCAGGTTTCAGGAGCCTCAACTGAACGACACTTCTTTTTTTTAATCTTAGAAGCCCTCTTTTTTACATATCAATCCCCCCATTCCCTCATCCTCCCATGTTCCCCACCGATCCACCATCCCACCCCATACCCACTCACACTGGAAACCATCAAAGTCCATCACATCATTTGGGGGAGGGCCCAGGCCCTCCTTCTGTATCTGATGGGCTGCAATAGTATTCCTCCATAGTGAATGGGCTCCCAAAGTCCATTTGTGCTCTAGCGATAAATGCTGGCTCCACTGTTAGAGGTCTCATAGACTGCCTTGGCACCTACAGAGGGCTTGGTTCAGTCCAATGCAGGTTCCCCAGATTTACAATTAGAGTCTCTGTGCTCTCACTAGGTCAGGCCAACTGTTTCTATGGGTTTCTCCAGCATTGTCTTGGCTCCTTTGCCCATCCCTCCTCCCCTCTCTGCAACTGGATTTCAGTAGCATGGCTCAGTGTTTACCTGTGGGTGCCTATTTCTACTTTGATCAGCTGCTGGATGAATGTTCTAGGAATGGTAACCAAGGTAGGCATCAATTTCATTATAGGGGAAGGACATCAAAGGCAGCCTCTCTACTACTGCCTAGATTCTTAGTTGGGGTCATCCCAGTGTATCCCCTAACATTCCCTCTGTGCCACACCTCTCTCCAAACCTATTCTGGCTCCCTCTATCAAGACATCTCCTTTGTTGCCCTCCTGTATTCCTCCCCTGTCTCAGTCCTCCTGTTCTCCTTCCCCTTCCCCTGCCCTCCTCTCTACTCCTGTGCTCCCAATTTGCTCAGGAGTTCTTGCCCCCTTCCCCTTCTTTGGGGGACCATGCATTCTTCTCTTGGGTCCTCCCTGTTTCCTAGTTTCTTTGGTGGTGTGGATTGTAGGCTGGTAGACCTTTGCTCTATGTCTAATATCCATATATAAGTTTTCTTCCAGTTCCATCCATTTGCCTGCGAATTTCAAGATTTCATTGTTTTTTTTTTCCTATGAGTAATACTTCATTGTGTAAATGTGCCACATTTTCTCCATCCATTCTTTGGTTGAGGGGTATCTAGGTTGCTTCCAGGTTCTGACTATTACAAAGCTGCTATGAACATATGTCCTTGTTGTATTAATGTGCATTCTTTGGGTAAATACTCAAGAGAGGAATTGCTGGATCTTGAGGTAGACTGATTCCCATTTTCCTGAGAAACCATACTGATTTCCAAAGTGGTTGTATAAGTTTGCACTCCCACCAACAGTGGAGGAGTGTTTCTCTTTCTCGACATCCCTCCAACATAGACTGTCATTGGTTGTTTTTGATTTTAGCCATTCTGGCCTGTATAACATGGTATCTCAGAGTTGTTTTGAGTTGCATTTCCCTGATGGCTAAGGATGTTGAGCACTTTCCTAAGTGTCTTTCAGCCATTTTAAATTCCTCTATTGAGAATTATCTGTTTAGTTCTGCACCCCACTTTTAATTGGATTGTTTGGTGTTTTGGTGGCTAGCAAATGAAACTTCTTGAATACATAGTCCCTCCCTCTCTTTCCCCTTTGGTACATAGAACTATACATTTTATGTATAGTTTATTGACTACTTCTCCTTGAAAGAATGTAGCAACGCTTCTCAAGGAAGAAAAGAAAACCATGCCTCTTCAGAGTCTTGGGTTGCATGACTGATTTTCCTAACTTTTTATTTGTTTTTAATTTTTAACATTAAAACATAGGTAAATCCTTTTCCCCTTCCCTTTCCTTCTTCCAACCCTTCCCATGTGTGTGTGCCTCTCCCCCATTCTCTCTCAAGTTCATAGCCTCTATTTCTTTCATTGTTATTACATATATGTATACATATATGTGTAAATACATTTCTAACTGTATAAATGCCATCTGCACTGTCCATTTAAAGTTACTTGTTGCATGTGTTTTCAGGGATGAACAGCTGGTATTGCACAACCCATCTGATGGCTCTTCCCTGGGGAACACTGGTTCTCCTTCTCTTAGCGTTTCTGAGTTGCCTGTTGTTCTTTGTCTCTAGTTCTTTGTGTTCTTCCCTCCATCTGTCCATGTTAGCGTGTCTGTTGGTGTTGTCCTTGTTGGGGTCATTAGGCAGCCCTGTTTATTCCCAAACTTTTATCACCTGGGGTAACTCTTAAGATTATTTACCTTCATGTGACTGAATTTTTACCCTCTCTGCTTCTTGAGAGGGTGAGTGTAGATGGACTGATAACTGGACTAAGCTGGGCTAAACCTTTGAATATCTAATATGTGTTAGTGCCTTGGATGCTGTGGAAGCACCAGGCAGCAAAAGTAGTGTAAGATTTACTGCCATGGAATTTGGAGCATGGGAAACATTACCATTGTAGTAATGCAACAGAGTGAATAATGTAAAGGTGTCATGGTGCTATAGAGAAAGGGACACTAAGAAATAACTATAGTGTTAAGTGACATGAGCTGGGGGTCAGGCAAAGAAGGTTTCTTTGGAGAAGGTCCAGGTGAGCTATTTTAAAGGATCAGAAGGTGTTCCCTAGACATAGTGCTGTTGTGAAGGAAGAGAACAGGGAGACCATAGAGCCAGCTTAGCAGCCATGGCGGAGAATATGGGAATGTTAGGAGAGAACTCATTTGTCAGAGCTACTGTAAATGTTATACCACTAATGCTAGTTAAAAATTGAACCAGCACTGTGCCAAGCATACATCTCGTCCTTGGACAAATAGTCTTCTTAATCCTTGGCAAAAATGCTGGTTTGTGGATGAGGAATCCAGAGAGGTGAGAATCTTATCAGGTTTCATGAAACTCCCGGCTTCAGAGCCTATATTCCTGATCATTATTTTATGCTGATGCCTGGTGCAGTTTCTCAATATTCCACTTAGGGAACTTGCATTAGACACAGATACACACACGAATGTGTCTATACTTGTATGCATTTCTTGTTTGCACATATGTATAATGCATACAAAGCTGTGTGTATCGTTGTATAAAGTCACCCATATGGATATTTTGATATCTATAATATATATTACATGTCACTTCATTGTATTTTTGACAGTAAAAGTTGAATTTGGGGAATGCAGGAAGCAGATTACAATGCCAGACATTGTTGTTGTTCGTTTTCCTACATTACTGTGTGCCAGCTATATGAGACATGCTGCTTGACTTTGTGTGTCTCTGCCTTAATTTTTAAACTTCACACAGGGAGGGTCTGAAATCAAGCAGTTTGATTTTGAATAGAATAACTAGAAGGGGTATACAGACAAGAGTTGGTAATTAGTAAGTGGAGTCAAGCTGTTGTCTGTCTAACTTGGGTGCCTCATTTCCACAGGTGAGTGAATTCTTTAGTGCTTGTGAAAATCCATGCCTCAGGCCTTATCCTTCCCCACTAAGCAGCTCATCTCCAGCCACAGTAGCTGCTTATAGCTTTAAATAGCACATCCGTGGCCTCTGCCAGCTTCCCAAGCCAGCTAGGGTTATGGTGGGGCCAGAGTGGCACTGACTATGCGGTCTGTGCAAGGCCAGGGAAGAGGCCAGGGCAGGGGCTAGTGAGTTGGCCAGCTGCCTGGGCACCGGTACAGGGGAGGCACGGAGAGGCCCAGCAATTTCCTGCTTTGGGGAAGCCATAGGAAGGCTAGTGCTGGCTAAGCTTAGGCTTTCACATTCTTTTGTGATACTTCACTGCCCACTCCACCCAGTGTTTCTCTGGAAGGAAATTTTAATTTGTGCTGTTCACAGGTACATAGAGGTGACTTAAGGAGACCCTAAAAGAGTCTTCCCTCTTCAGTTACCTCATTTTGCCTAAGATTAGAAAATACATTTATCATACGCTGTCATTATAGATTCCTTTTAAAAGTTTTTATTACATCTGCTTATTTAGTGTATATGGTGATGCATGCCAGGCACCCATGTTGACATCAGAGGACAAGCCCTGGGAGTTGGTTCTATCCTGATACCATATGGGTCCCTGAAGCACAACTCAGATTTTCAGGCTTAGCAGCAGGTGCCTTCACCAGCTCAACTATCTTGCTTGCTCCAAGTTACAGATTTTTAGCTTCGATAATGTTGCATGAGCAGTTGAGTCAACTTATTCCTGAAGACATAGAGTGTTGAGGAAACAGGTTGGCCAATGGGACTGGGACATAAGCACGAATCAGGAAGTAGGTAAGAAACTGGGAAGTTCTTGGGAAAATCGACCATCTGATGGAGACACTGAAGAAAAACCACATGAATTCTCTATTGTGTCTTTTGTGGGTTTATTCAGGACATGGCTGAGAAACTGGGAAGTTCTTGGGAAAATCGACCATCAGATAGATACCCAGGGAAAGACCACATGTATTCTGAATTCTGTTTTTCACTGATTTATTTAGTCAACCTTGAAGTTTGCCAGTCTCTCTGCTTTGAAGGTCGAGGTCAAAAGAAGATAAGCAAATGCATTTCTCAAAGTTCCTTCAGGGGCCTTGCCATCTAGCTGATTGGACTGCTTCCTACTGATGTGTGGTCATAACTTGCTTCCTGTCTGAGACACACTGGTGATGTGGGTAAAGCATCAGGTATTGCACACTGGTCCATCTTCTACCTGATCCAGGTGACTCACTTAGAGTTTGCCCATTCGTTTCGCTGAAATAGAATCATGCAAAGGGAAATCTGTGTGATGGGAGGGACAGGGGCAAGCCTCCAGATGTCATTCCCACTCTGACAACAAGTGCCTGTGCTGACAGTGCCTGGCAGGAGAACAAAAGGCCTGGGTTTCAGCTCTAGGGCCACAGGGTCCTTGACTGTTAGAGTGACTTTCTGGGTTTATACACGAGGAAAACAGTTCTCAGAGGAACTAAGTGATGGGGGTGTCTGAATTTCCTACTGGCAATGCAAAAACCCAGGACCCAGATATCACAGTTTTTGCCTTCAGCACCTTCCTACCCAGCACCTGGTATGGTGGTTTGAAAGAAAATGGCCCCTTAAAGGGAGTGGCGCTAACGGGAGGTGTGGCCTTGTTGGAGTGGGTGTGGCCTTTTTGTAGGAAGTATGTCACCGTTGAGGTGGGCTTTGAGGTCTCGTATATGCTCAAGCCACACCCAGTACGACAGACCACTTCCTGTTTCCTGGATGTCAAGATGTAAGAATTATCAGTGCCTTCTCCAGCACCATGTCTGGCTGCACACTGCCATGTCACTGTGCTCCCTGCTGTGATGATAATTGACAAAATCTCTGGACTGTAAGTGGTCACCTCAGTTGAACGCTTTTCTTTATAAGTGTTGCTGTGGTCATGGTGTCTTTCACAGCAATAGAAACCCTAACTAAGACACCCAGATATCAGTTCAGAGTGCTTCAAGGAGGTCTCTGTGCAGCTTGCTGCTCTGCCTGGCTCTGTGTGCTTGCCCTACCCCAGCTGACTCAAATACTTCAGGTAGTACTGGAGTTATTATCCATTTCAGCATTCCATTCAGTTGACACCTTTGACCTAGTTTTTATGTAGCACACCGTCATACTTGAGAAAATTCAGGTCAAGAAGACTAACAAGGCATATTTTACTTACTACCTATGGCAAGATGAAACTGGGTAAGGCTCCACCCTGGAAGGAATGGCTGACTGCTGGCTTCCCTACCCTGGACATAGAGCTGTACTTTATCTCAGTTTCCTCACTAATAAAATAGTGATGATAACTATGACTTCATCACTACATCACAGATTACCCTGAGCGATAAATGATTCATGCAAACCTATAATACAGTGCTTGAGACATAGTTTATCTATCTACCTATTCTCTTTACATTTGCTTAGTGTGTTACTTACACAGTTTTGTCATTGCCATAGAATATTGCCAATGTGAATTGTTTTGGAAGGGAGTAGTGTTGTTTTCCTGGGAAAACAGTAGATCGGTGACACTTCTCAGGACCAACAGTATGTACTTTGCTACTTCCTGCCTGACCCCACCCCACTCTATCCTGTCTTCATTCCTAAAGGCTACCTCATTTCTGTGTTCTGAAAGGACTTGGGGTGACCACATGTAAGGAGAGAGTGTCAGTTCCTTTCAGGACAGATCACAAGACTATGTGAAGGAAGCCAAAAGAATAGTTTTGAGTATATGAACTAGAAAAGAAAAAAAGGAGGAGAAAGAGAGATAGGGTCAGAGGGGAGGAATGGAGAGACAGAGAGAGAGAGAGAGACAGAGAGACAGAGAGAGACAGAGAGAGACAGAGAGAGACAGAGAGAGACAGAGAGAGACAGAGAGAGACAGAGAGAGACAGAGAGAGACAGAGAGAGACAGAGAGAGACAGAGAGAGACAGAGAGAGACAGAGAGAGACAGAGACAGAGAGAGACAGAGGCAGAGGCAGAGACAGAGAATATGAATGAACATGGGAAATAAAAATTGCCCTAAAGCTGATAGTTGTTAAGATCTAAAAAGAAAATACATTAGGCACATTTAGTTTGGCAATAGAGAAGAAAGTACATTGTTGTTTCAAAATATTTTTCCCAGTAGAGCCTAACTGAAGTTACAAGCAATATAGTTCATTGTGCACACATTGAATCTTGGTCAAGAAACTGTCCTTGAAAAGGTGATACCTCAGCTTTTTCACTTAAGAAGTTGTGCCTTCTTATTCTTTCCATCATTTGAAAAGGTCTCATTATGTTCAGGTCATATGTTAAAGATATTGTTCTGGTCATGCCTGGAAATAATGTCATGATGACTCACTTTTGAGTGGGCTGCATATTGGTAGACTCACACTAGTTTTGTCAACTAACAGAAGCAATAGACGTCTCATTATTTTTAAAAGATTTTAAGAAATTTTCAGTGCAGAATTTTTAAGGTTGGTCTCATCAGGTGGTGGTGATACGTTGATAAGGTTTCACTCTTCCTGGAATGGGATCCTGGATGACTAAAGGTTTATGATGAAGATGGAGGCCATTGTGCATTTTAGAGTACAATTTTAAGGTGAAAAATAGGTTTATTTTCTCAGGCTTATGTTATGCTTGTTAGGATACAAGGAAATTAGTATGGCATGGTTGTGTGTGCCTTGGGTAGCGTAAGGCAAATTGCTTCAGAATTAATTAATAGCCAAGGGAAAGTCACTTTTTTTTGTCACTGACAAAATAGCTGACAGCATCAGCTTAAAGGAGGAGGGGCTTTTAGTTTGAGCTCATGAGGATAAGTTTTGGTCATTGACCACTTGGGTGTGTGTTTCTGGGCTGTGGTGGGTAGGATACCATGGTGGAAGGATATAGCTGCTCACCTTACTGCCAGGAAGCAGAGAGAACAAGAGCAAAGGCTTGGGGACAAGGTGAACCCTCCAAAGACACATGCCCAAATGATGTGCTTCCTCCATCTAAGTCTTACCTTCTGATAGCCAGTTCAGGAATGGACTCACCAATGGGCTAATCTCACGATGAAGTTAATGCCACATGATCCATTCATCTCAACAGTGCCACCAGCTGGGGACCCAGCCATCAACACAGGATCCTTTGGATGCTCAACATGCAGATTGAATATATATACCTTTATTTTTACTTAATTTTTGAAATAGTGAATTATTACCTCTTTGCTATGAAAGATGTTATTGGGCAATGTCCAAGATTTTAAAACTAACAGTTATTCTTTCAGTAAAGAGACTGTTATCTTCTCCCATTCATTTTGATACATAAAACAGTTTTAAAATAAGAATGTGTTTTCTATTTGGGATGTTAAAGCTGGATTTGAAGCAAGTGTCAGTATCATAAGAAAATATCTCATTTTAATATTGGCTTGGCTTTAGACACTTACCCACAGCGCTGCTTGAAGTTAGCGCTTTAACTTTATAATGGCTATGACCTTTTTTAAAGTGTCTTAGGCATTGTTAATGTTGTCAGAAATGAAGATTGTTCTTTTTTGGTTATGATTCATTTCTGTATCAGTTCCTAAGCAGAGTATTACATAAATGAGGTGACAGAACAGAGCAGAGACTGTGTGGGAGACTTAAAAATTCCATTTGATGAAAAGAATAATCAGCCTGCATTTAGCGTGAAGTCAGTAATGAAAATAGCCCAATTTCAGAGAATTGGTTGTGTGTATGTGTGTGTGTGTGTGTGTGTGTGTGTGTGTGTGGGTGTTTCTTTCCATAGTACCTGAGATGAATGTAGACTTAGGCTTTGGGTTCCCTGTCTCCTCTCACTCTCTGGTCCCATGACTGACTCTACAATCAAATGCTCCAACTCACCAGGAGTACAATGAGGACAATGTAGGAGGTGCTATTTAAATTCCTTTTGCAGGAAGAGGACATTTCATGGAACTACAAAGTTACTTGGTTGGAGAGAAACTAATTAGATTAAGATTCATTTAATGAGTGTGCAAATCCTGACAGGTGTTGAAAAGATCAAAGTCTGTTATGAATGCTGAGGGTGAGGCTTGTCCCACTACCCCCACTCAGAAGGCTACTAGTGGGAGGAAACATTTGCAGTGTTGTTTTCTGCTTTTGAATTTGTGTGTAGGCAAAAGGATGTGCCATTTCCGATTGGCTGTGAAATGCCCCTCCTTCTCTTCTCAGTTTCAGTAATTCAGCTTGCCATCCCACCCAGGCTCTGTCTCTCTAGAGGTGGCCACACTTTGACTTGAAACCTGTGGGGTCTTCTTCCTTGCTTTATTCAGAAGAAGCTTAGAGCTGCGTTTTCAATGGGAAGTGTGGAAACCATCTCCAATAGAGATTAAGATATTTTGATCTTATTCCAAATGAGATCTGGGTAGAGCATCTTGGAAACTTGCTGAAATCATTTTGTTCACTTACTGAAAGCATTTGTTTGCGTGTGGTTACCATGGTTTCTCTTGCGACTTTATTGTAGGGCTGCAGGGCAGAGAGAAGTAATCAAGACAGGAAGCCTCTCAGTTTAAATGGAAGATTGACAGGCAGAATATAGGAGAAGTTATAGGAAGTATGGTGTTTTTTGGGGGGGGAACTTTTATGTTGGTTTAAGAAACTCTTATTTTTGAGGATGTAGTTTTGTAGAATGTTGGGAAGGATTCAATTTAAATCTGGCTTTTATAATACAATGAATCCTCATCAAGTGCTGATTATATCCCAGGCAGGACACCACAGGCTTTATGTCTATTATGTTACTTAATCTTGAAGACAACCTGAGCCAGAGTCAGTGTTTTCACTGCTTTTAACACCATCTTGAAATTGATTTCAAAGGTTAGTTGCTATTTTTAAGACAGTGTGATTGTTGAAGTAGAAAAAAAGAGATAGAAACTGTGAGGAACCAGTTGTAAGTAGAAAGGGCCTAGATTTCTTGTCATATTTCAATATTTGTACATGGTAAAATGTTTTGGGGAAGATACATATTATGAAGTGTAGACTGTTCTCTTAGAAACCTCACATTCTCTTAAGATTTAGACTTGACAGACGTTGGAATGTATATGGGGTAGAGGTGACAGACTTGATGGCTGATTCCCAGCTATCTGAATGTAAAGGTGATGCATTTCTTAAGAGGGAAATAACCCCAGGGGGGAAATACTAAATGTTGTCATCTTGATTTGGTTTTGAACACTGAGAGTCAGAGTAATTTAAAACACTGGAAAATGTCTTTCTTCAAGTTTTTATATGACTCAAAAATCTCTAAAGATTCATGTCTGTGTCCCACAGAATTAGGGTATGTATAAAAATGCCAGGAAGAAGCCTTCAATGTGTGGGAAACATGACTTGGAGCCTCCTAGAACTTTTGATGACTTATATGGGCTTAGGAGTCCTGTATCATCCTGACATTTATTACAGTTTTGGGGTGTCATTAGTGACCATGGATGGGAAAAGCCTAACTGTGCAGAGCTTACAGAAACAACTGTTACAGCATGAAAAATGGTGACAGGATAGAGAGCGTGATACATTGAAAGTGACAGATAGAGGGGACAAAGGAGTAGGATGAAGAGAAAAGATAAAAGAGATGAGCCTGTAGATGATGGAATAAAAGTGATTCATTTTAGAGCCAAAGAAGATGTTGGAGAACCTTAAAGACTATTTCATGAGATATTTAACCATACATTATGGGTAGAAGGAATGACAGTCTTCATGGAAGAAATTACAGAAGTATGACTGTAGATATGACAAATATTGGGAAGAAGGGGATGGGAAGAAATTCAATGTAGCTTCATAGTAGAACGTGGAGACAGTTGCCTGTGGCAATAAAACAGCAGAGTGCTAGCCATGTCTGTACTCTAGGAAGTCAGGAAGTTAGATGAGGAGAATAGAATTTAGAGGTCATGGTATGGAAGAGGTTGAACAGCCACACAGTAGCTATGCAGCAACTGGGGGAGGACTTGTGGGCTTGGAGAAAAGAGAGAGCTTCTGTGACATAATTGGGGCAGTTCCCATTATTTGGCAAGTGATGTGGTTGCTGAGGAAAAAGGGGAATCAGACATGAGCTGGGTGTTTTGAACTCACATAATTAGGAAATATAGAAAACAGAAGGAAAAACATTAAATTCATATCTCTTTGACACACTGCATACGAATAGCACTTGGGACAGGACTTGAAAGTGGAGATAGTAGACATTTGGGATGGGGAGATCTCTGGTGAGATTGCATGGCCACTGACAGGGGAATTATAGCAGCAGCTGCAACTGGGCAATGGACAGAGTACTGAAGGATTCTCTCTTTATCTCAGTGAATCATTTTTAGAGTAGTTTTGGGTTGATATTTCCCATGGACCTCTGCCCATATGTGTGTAGAGAGTCCCCATTTTTAGAGGTTCCAGAAGAAAAGACTCAGAAATGTCTGGGCAGTAAAAACTGCACTCTACAGATTGGCTGTTCATATAAACCAAAGAATTTAATATTTATGAAGTTCAAATGGATTCTAAAGAAATAATTTTTGTTTGAAATATTAAATTAACTCAGAATATTGTTCCTAAGGACAAAACAAAACAAAAACAAAAATCTTATAGTCTCTACTAATGACTAGCTAGGAATAATGTGACCAAAGTATGACTATCACAAAGTAGCACTTATGCACTGTTGAATCAGCTTGGCTGTTTGAGTTACTCTGAATAAATGCAAAATACTTTCTTCTAGCTGTTGTTTTTTCCCTATTATCACAAACACCCTGGGTTCCTTTTGACCTGTTTTCCAATATAAAATAGGATACACTTCCCATTTTCTACAGTCACTGTGAAAAATAGGAAAATAAGTAAAAAAAAATCCAGGTTTTTCAATCCAGGAATTACAGATGGAGATTTTACATTTGTTTTATTCTGTATTTTTGTATGTATGTATATATGTACTCACATGTGTGGGTGTATGCCTCATATGGAGCTTGTGCGGAGGTCAGAGATCAACTTTAGGAAGTTGGCTAGCTCTTTCCACCATGTGGGTTCTGGGAATTGAACTCAGGTCACCAAATTTGGCAGAATAAGCCCTAACCTGTGGTGTCATCTTGTCTACCCAAGATTTCTGCCAGCAACCCATTTGAATCTTCCCATCCATTAATTCAGAATTGTCAATGAGTCATTGTGGAACAAAGAATAGAAACTGGTACCTCAAGCCCTTGGTTATTTATGGAAGAGAGTCTTAGAGGTTGAAGGTGAGAGTATATGTGTCGCTGAAGTGGGACTTCTGGTGGGTATTTTATAAGGTACCGGGCTTGCTACTGTCCTTCAAATATGTGCTTTCTGAATCATGGCTAATGATGTCTATTATAAAACATGACAATGCTCAGCACAGTCCATGTTACTATGTGTGATAATGTGTGCATATGACAAGCAAAACTGCCATGCTTGATATGCATAGGAAATATATAATTTAAGAAAGCATAATGTATTAAGACAGTATGTATATGGGAAAATTATTTAACATGCATGTTAGAAGAGGCCCATGATGTGTTTATCTAAGTTGTCCTATTACCACTAGAAACTTTGGAGTCAGATATTAGGGTAAAGACCCAATAGATCAAGAAAGTGGTGGAGGAATGGCCAATTGACCCTTTCTCCACACTTCTCAGATAGAAAAGAAATGCGAAAAATCCAAGTCCTTCTCTTCTTTCTTGTGAATCTCTCATCTGTATTCCTGGCTTCCCTATGGGCAATTCCATTCAGCTAGTTGCTGACTCCAACCCCCCCACCCCAATTCAGGGTTGCATTTTTAACAGAATTGGAGTATCAGTGTGATCAAATATCCCACAGCAGTTCAGGTATTTAATTTTGTAATGGACATTAATAGCAAGAGATGTCAAGCCCCTAAGAAGAACACCGAGAATTCTATGGGGAATCTCATGGTAAATTCACACGTTATTGCAGTAGTAGCTCTTGAGTGTCCATCAGTCTGAAAGGCCTTCATGGAAGAAAGGTGATACTTTTGTGTTGGCTCAAATGCCTATCGAGAAATAGTGATCGAGAAATAGTGTCTCACAAGTAGTTCACCCAAATAAGATTCATTCACAGAATGTCTTACTACTTTTGGAGATTTTGATTGCTGACAAAAAAAAGTGGTATCTAACTAATATTAGGAAAGAGGGAGTAGAACCATATTTTTAATTCACAGAAATGGAGGGGTGTAGGCTTTACTGGACGCTGTAACGATACGCGACACACAATTACTGAAAGTGAAGCTAAGTATTTAATGTAGAAAATTACTCACAAGATACCAAACCCAGAGAAGCCCAGCAGATCTCAGCTAGCGGCTGGACCGGAAGCCGAACTCCAGGAAAAGAGACCGAGACTTCCTGTGTGCTGTCTTTTATGCCTTCCCCCCGTAACGCCCTTAGCCATGCCCAAAAGTGGGCCTGGCTAGTGACGTAGTTCCGCCTACGTACGTATACGTCTTTAGTCCTGCCTAAAGTGGGTGTGGTTAGCGGTGTGGTAAACCACCCTTTTATTACCTCATCTGTATGCGCCTCTAATAAGTCACATGTTTAATGGCGGCATCAGATTTCCTCCTACAGAGGGGAAAGCTAAACACTCAAACATCAAGAGAGTGGAATCTAGGATAGCTAGCAACTTGTTAAACAAAACCCATTTTCTGGGATATTGAGTTCCAGCCATTGTGCATGGTCCTTTATGAGAATCAACCAATTCAACCATTCTTGGGTTGAGTCATCTTTCAGAAAGTGGCACTGTAACAGTCCACCAGAGTTACAGAGACTGGCTGGGTTTTGTTTCAAAAAGAGGCGTGTTCCATGGTTACCACAAGAACAACAAAGGATGCTAGATTGATGAACACAAAAGGCCTTCCGTAGACTTCTGTGGTCCTTTGCCAGCTCCTTAGAAAGTGAGAGAATTGGCTTGAGTACTCTACACCTGAATCTCTATATGTGCACATTCACATAGGCAGATGGGCACACCTACACGTGTGTGTGTGTGTGTGTGTGTGTGTGTGTGTGTATGTATATATATATATTTACACACTGGTTTTGGATATTTTCTGCCCCTTTTTCTGTTCATTCACTACTGAACAGTTGACATTGAGTGTTACATTATAGACTGCTTCTTTTTCCATCAAAGAAACAAAATTAAGGCACTGTTAGAGCACTCTAGGAGATATATTATTATAGAATATAATGACAGATGCCAAGGTCAGCTTGATATCAAAAATTAGTTTGGGAATGGTGATAAAGCAGCTTGTGTGGTTTTTTTTCAAGTGAAAAACATGTTCTCACATTTTGTCTGAGTAGAATTTTTATTGACTTGAATGACTATTCTTATCTGCTAGCAGGAAAGTGACCTACTGGAATAAGATTCTCCTGCTGGGATACTATTCAGCTTCTGATCCAGAATTTTACTTACTATAAATAAAGACATCTACAATACTATTAAAATTCTACATTCACTGTTAATTTATCCATCTGTTATTTTAGATGTAGTTTTATATTGTATTAATGGTAAGATGTTTCTCACTGCAGTTCAGACTACAGACAAAAAAAATAATACACTCTAAAGTGGTTGGCAGACTCTGTTTCCACTTTGTTGTTTCTTTTTTTTTATTTTTAAATTTAAATTTAAATTAGAAACAAGGTTGCTTCACAACGTCAATCTCACATCCCTTTCCCTTTTCTTCCCCTCCTCCCACACCCTCCAACCAGCTGCCCCCCCATACCTCCTCGTTTCACCAGGGAGGATGAGGTCCTCCATGGGGATGTCCATAGTCTGTCATTTCATCCAGGGCAGGACCTAGACCCTCCCCCAAGAGTCCAGAGTGAGAGTGCATCTCTCATTGTAGGATGGGCACCCAACATCCATTTGTATGCCAAGGATAAATACTGATCTACTACCCAAGGCCCCATAGGTTGCCTAGTCCACCTCACTGACACCCACATTCAGAGTGTCTTGATCAGTCCCATGCTGGATTCCCAGCCATCAGTCTGGGATTCAAGAGCTACCACTTGTTCAGGTCAGCTATTTCTGGGGGTTAAACTAGCTCAGTCTTAACCGCTTTGCTTATTAGTGCTCCCTCATTGTCAATGGGTTCCTTGAGTTCAGCTAAGTATTTAGCTGTGGGAGTCTGCTTCTGCTTCCATCAGTCACTGGTTGAAGGTTCTGTTTCCCAGACTCTCTGGCCATGGGATTGTAGACTGGCACTCCCCAGATCTATGTCTAAAATCCAAATATGAGAGAGTACATACCATGTTTGTCTTTTTGTGACTGGGTTACCTTACTCAGGATGGTTTCTTCTAGTGCCATCTATTTGCCTGCAAATTTCAGGATTCCATTGTTTTTTCTGCTGAATAGTACTCCATTGTGTAAATGTACCACATTTTTTTCTATCCTCTCTTCGGTTGAAGGGCATCTAGGTTGCTTCCAGGTTCTGACTATTACAAATAATGCTGCTATGAACATAGTGGAACAGATGTCCTTGTTGTATGAATGTGCATCTTTTGGATATATGCCTAAGAGTGGAATTGCTGGGTCTTGTGATAGGCTGATTCCCATTTTTCTGAGGAATCTCCATACTGATTCCAAAATGGCTGAACGAGTTGGCACTCTCACCAGCCCTGGAGGAGTATTTCCCTTTCTCCACATCCTCTCCAGCATAAAATGTCACTGATGTTTTTTATTTTAGTCATTCTGACAGGAGTGATATGATATCTCAGAGTTTTTTTGATTTGCATTTCCCGGATGGCTAGGGATGTTGAGCACTTACTTTCTCAAGTGCCTCTCAGCCATTTTAGACTCCTCTATTGAAAACTCTCTGTTTGGTTCTATAGCCTACTTTTTAATTGGATCCTTTGGTGTTTTGGAGACTTGCTTCTTTGAGTTCTTTGTAGATTTTGGAGATCAGCCCTTTATCAGATGTGGGGTTAGTGAATATCTTTTCACATTCTGTGGGCTGCCTTTTTGTCTTGCTGACTGTGTCCTTTGCCTTACAGAAGCTTCTCAGTTTTAGGAGATCCCATTTATTAATTGTTGACCTCAGTGTCTGTGCTATTGATGTTATGTTTAGGAAGCAGTCTCCTGTACCAATTCATTCAAGGGTAACACCCACTTTCTCTTGTAAGAGGTTCAGTGTGGTTGGATTTATGTTGAGGTCTTTGATCCATTTGGACTTAAGTTTTGTGCATGGCCATAGACATGGATCTATCTGCATTCTTCTACATGCCAGCATCCAGTTATGCCAGCACCATTTGTTGAAGATGATTTCTTTTTTCCATTGTATATTTTTAGCTTCTTTGTCGAAGATCAGATGTTCATACATGTATGGGTTAATATCAGGGTGTTCAGTTAGATTCCATTGGTCTACCTGTCTATTTTTGTGCCAATACCAAGCTGCTTTCAGGACTACAGATCTATAATAGAGGTTGAAGTCAGGGATGGTGATGCCTCCAGATGTTGCTTTGTTGAATAAGGTTGTTTTGGCTATGCTGGGTCTTTTGTTTCTCCATACAAAGTTGATTATTGTTCTTTCAAGTTCTGTAAAGAATTGTGCTGGTATTTTAATGGAGATTGCATTGAATCTATAGATTGCTTTGGGCAAGATTGCCATTTTTACTACATTGATCTTACTTATCCAAGAGCAAGGGAGATCTTTCCATTTTCTGATGTCTTCTTTAATTTCTTTCTTTAAAGACTCAAAGTTATTGAGATACAGGTCTTTCATTTGTTTGGTTAGCATTTCCCAAAGGTATTTTATGTTGTTTTGGCAGCTGTGAAGGGTGATGTTTCTCTGATTTCTTTCTCAGCCCTTTTATCATCTGTATATAGTAGAACTACTGATTTTCTTGAGTTGATCTTGTAGCCTGCCACATTGCTGAAGGTGTTAATCAGCTGTAAGAGTTCTCTGGTAGAGTTTTTTGGGTCACTTATATAAACTATCATATGATCTGCAAATAGTCAAAGTTTGACCTCTTCCTTTCCAATTTGTATCCCCTTGAGCTTCTTTTGTTGTTGAATTGCTCTAGCTAGAACTTCAAGTACAATATTGAAAAGGTATGGAGAGAGTGGACAACCTTGTCTTGTTCCTGATTTTAGAGGAATTGAATTGAGTTTCTGTCCATTTATTTTGATATTGGATGTTGATTTTCTGTATATAGCTTTTATTATATTTAGGTATGTTCCTGTTATCCCAGATCTCTCCAAGACCTTTATCATGAAGGGGTGTTGGATTTTGTCAAAGACTTTTTCAGCATCTAGTGAGATGATCATGTGATTTTGTTTCTCAGTTTATTTATATGGTGGATTACATTGATGGATTTTCGTATGTTGAATCATCTCTACATCCCTGGGATGAAACCTACTTGATTGTGTTGAATGATTGTTTTGATGTGTTCTTGGATCCAATTTGCCAGTATTTCATTGTGTATTTTTGCATCAATGTTCATGAGGGATATTGGTCTGAAGTTCCCTTTCTTAGTTGTGTCTTTGTGTGGCTTGGGGATCAAGGTTATTGAAGCCTCGTATAAAGAGTTTGGCAAAGCCCCTTCTGCTTCTATTGTGTGGAATACTTTGAGAAGAATCGGTATAAGGTGTTCTTTGAATTTCTGGTAGAATTCTGCACTGTGGCCATCTGGACCTGGGCTCTTTTTGGTTGGGAGACTTTTGATGACTGCTTCTATTTCCATAGGGGTTATAGGTTTATTTAAATTGCTTATCTGTTCCTGATTTAATTTTGGCAAGTGATAGCTATCCACAAAATTGTTCATTTCCTTTAAATTTTCAAATTTTGTGGAGTACAGGTTTTCAAAGTATGACCTGATGATTCTCTGGATTTCCTCAGTGTCTGTTGTTATGTCCCCCTTTTTGTTTCTTGTTTTATTAATTGTCATGTTCACACTCTGCCGTTTGGTAAGTTTGGATAAAGGTTTGTGTATCTTGTTGTTTTTCTCAAAGAATCAACTCTTCGTTGCATTGATTCTTTGTATTGTTTTCCAAGTTTCTAATTTGTTGATTTCACCCCTCAGTTTGATTATTTCCTCCTGGGAGAGTTTGCTTCTTTGTGTTCTAGAGCTTTCAGTTTAGCTGTTAATTCTGTAGTGTAACTATTCTCCAGTTTCTTCATGTGGGCGCATATTGCTATGAACTTCCCTCGTAGCACTTCAAAGTGTCCCATAGATTTGGGTATGTTGTGTCTTCATTGTCATTGAATTCTAGGAAGTTTTTAATTTCTTTTTTATTTCTTCTTTGACCCACGAATGGTGCAGTTGCGCATTATTCAATTCCATGAGTTTGTAGGTTTTCTGCAATTTGTGTTGTTGTTGAATTCTAATTTTAACGCATGGTGGTCTAATAAGATGCATGGAGTTATTCCAATTTTTTTGTACCTCTTGAGGTTTGATATGCTGCCAAGTTCCATGTGGTCCTGAGAAGAAGGTATATTCTTTATTTGGGTGGAATGTTCTATGGATGTCTGTTAATCCCAATTGGGTCATAACTTTTATTAATCCCTTTGCTACTTTGTTAAATTTCTGTCTGGTATTCCTGTCTAGTGGTGAGAGTGGGGTGTTGAAATCTCCCACTGTAAGTGTGTGGGGCTTTATATGTAATTTGAGTTTTAGTAATGTTTCTTTTATGAACGTGGATGCCTTTGTATTTGGGGCATAGATGTTCAGAATTTAAACTTCATCTTGGTGGATTTCTCCTGTGATGAGTATGTAATGATCTCCTTCATCTCTTTTGATTGATTTTATTTTAAAGTCTAATTTGTTAGATATTAGGATTGCTATCCCCGCTTGTTTCTTGGATCCATTTGATCGGAAAATCTTTTCCTAACCTTTAATTCTGAGATAATGGTAATTTCTGTCTTTGAGGCTGGGGTGTGTTTCTTGTATGCAGCAGAAGGATGGGTTCTGTCTTCATATTCATTCGGTTAGCCTGTGTCTTTTTATGGGCGAGTTAAGACCATTAATATTGAGAGATCTTAATGACCATTGCTTGCTCATTCTTCTTTGATTTGTAATGCTTGTTTTTGGTGGAATTATGTGTGGAATTCCACCCTTTTTTTTCTTTTGGCTGTTGGTAAGGTGGGATTATTTAATACCTATGTTTTTCTGGTTGTAGTTAACTCCCTTAGGTTGGAGTTTTCCTTCCAGAACTTTCTATAGGTCTGGGTTAGTGGATATGTATTGTTTGAATCTAGTTTTGTCATGGAATATCTTATTTTCTCCATCTATAGAGATTGAAAGCTTTGCTGGGTATAGTAGTCTGGGCTGGCATCCATGGTCTCTTAGTGTTGGTAGAATATCTATCCAGGACCTTCTGGCTTTCAAGTTTCCATGGATAAGTCAGGTGTAATTCTGATAGGTTTGCCTTTATATGTTACTTGACCTTTTTCCTTAGCTGCTCTTAATCTTCTTTTTTTATTCTGTATGTTTGGGATCTTGACTTGATTATTATGTGATGAGGGTACTTTTTTGTGGTCCACTCTATTTGGTGTTCTGTAAGCTTCTTGTGCCTTCCTTGGCATGTCTTCCTTTAGGTTGGGAAAGTTTTCTTCTGTGATTTTGCTCCTTTTAGGTGGTTTTCTTCACGTTCTATACCTATTATTTTTAGGTTTGGCCTTTTCATGTTGTCCCATATTTCCTGGAGTTTTGTGTTAGGGATTTGTTGGACTTAAGATTTTCTTTGGTTGATGAATCAATTTCTCCTAGTGTATCTTCAACGCCTGAGATTCTCTCTTCCATTGGTTATGCTGTTGGTTATGCTTGCAACTGTAGTACCTGACCATTTGCCCAGCTTTTCTATTTCCAGCCTTCCTTCAGATTGTGGTTTTTTTTATTGTCTCTATTTCAGTTTCCAACCATTGCACTGTTTGCATTGTTTTTGCAATTTTTGCTTTGTCTTTTCGTCCATTTGTTGCATTTTTTTGGTTTGTTTTTTCTTCCATTTCTTGTATTTTTTGGTTTGCTTTGTCTTCCATTTCTTCCTGTTTTTGTTTTTTTTCCTTTCATTTCTTTGAGGGATTTTCCCATATCCTCTTTTAGGACCTCCATCATTTTCATGAAATTGTTTTTAAGGCCATTCTCTTCTGCTTTATTTGCGTTGGAATGTTGGAGTGTTGCTGGTGTGGAGTCTCTAGAATCTGGTGGTGTCATATTTGCTTTTCTGTTGCTGAGTGTGTTTTTGTATTGTTTCCTTCCCATCCCTTCTTCTAGTGGGTGCAGAAAGAGCCTCTTACTGGCCTGGTAGTTAGGGGACCAGAGTTCCCTTTAAGTAGTGCAATGAAGTCCAATATTATGGTAATTCTCCTCTTCCTGGTCCTCGTCCTGGTCCCATGGGTGGAGAAGAAGACCCGGAATCTGGGGTGCATAGGCTCCCACCGGGAGGGGAGACTCAGTGGCAGTCCCCAAGCACTGGAGCATGGGCCCAGAAACAGAGCCCGAATTGCCTGGTCCCGTGGGTGGAGAAGACCAGGAACCTGGGGTACTTAGGCTCCTACTGGAAGGGAAGTGTCACTGGTGGTCCCCAGGCACTGGTCAGTGGGTGGAGAAGAAGACCAGGAAACTGGGTTGCCTAGGCTCCCACCGGGAGGGGAAACTCTGTGGCAGTCCCCAGGCATTCCCCAGGCACTTGAAGGCAGGCCCGGATACAGGGCGCAGTTTACCTGGTCTGGTCCTGTTGGTGGAAAAGAAGACCAGAAATCTGGGGTGAGTAGGTTCCTGCCAAGAGGGGAGGCTTGTGGCAGTCCCCAGGCACTGGAGCACTTTGTTGTTTCTTACACTTTATTTGATATGTATGTGTGTGTGTGTGTGTGTATGTATGTTTGTATGTATGTATCAACCAGCTCTACCTTATAATGAAATACCTATGACAGTTGACTTATAAAGGTAAAAAGGTTTATTTAGATTATAAACTGTAGTTCAAAATCCGGTATTTTAGGCCTCTGACAAGCTTGAAATATCGTGGCAGGGGTGCATACAGTAGGAGCAAACACTTTATGGATTAGAAGGGGAAATGAGATAGAGAAGGGGAGGGAGGTGAAAAGAAGTGAGAAAAGGGTCTGTTTTCTTGGAAATATGCTTGTGTTCTCCCACAGATAACTGTATAGTAGCTGGAGTAAGAGTTTTGTTCATCATATATTCCCATCAAAACATTCTTTTTTTTTTTTTTTTTTTTTTTTTGGTTGTACGAGACATGGTTTCTCTGTATTGTTTTGGAGGCTGTCAGTCCAGCCTGGCCTCGAATTCACAGTGATCTGCCTGCCTCTGCCTCCCGAGTGCTGGGATTAAAGGCATGGGCCACCACAGCCCAAAACATATTCTTATACATACAGTTTCTTCCTCTGAAAACAAAAGTTTTGTTTTTCTCCCTGCAGGCATTTTTAGAAGCTCCAACTCCTCTTCCCCTTGTATGACAGTGGCCTTTGCTAATGTTGCAAGGCTGGTCTTGGTCTTCAGTGATCTTCCTGCCTTCACTTCTGAGTGCTTCCTATGGAAGTCCCCTCCATCCTTCATCTTCCCCAGCATCAGATGGTTTGATTCTTGGTGTCTTTTCTTCTTATTGAAACATGAATGATACTGACATTCCCAGTGCCACAAGGCTGACTTCTCATTAATTATTTCTAATATTTGGCATAACATTATATTAAAAGTTTGGGATGCCTCTTCAACTCTAGCCTTTCTGTGAATGCAAGAGGAGGGGGAAGGGTTCTCCAAGTTCCCCAGAAGTGTCTGTCTGTAGCTCTCTGACATATGACAGATACTATGATTAAGTTAGAAAAATAAGGAGCCAATGATGCTTGAACTTCACATATTCCAATTTTTTTTAACTATGATAGAGATTTACTTGTGGTTTTATGGCACTGTGTTTATAGCCACTCCCACAACATGAGTCTCTGTTTTTACAGTCATTTTTAAGGTAGAGCAATTCCAACAGCTTTGCCTTGCTTCTATATGGAATTTGTGGATTCTGTAGGAAGGAAGTCTTTTCTCAGTTGGGACCCCAGTTTAGCCTCTGATAAAATTCCTTTGCAAGCCTGGCATGATCCCAATATACAGGTTTGGAAAGCTGCCAAAAATGGGGACTGGATTTACACCTGGGAGACATACTAGGTGCTAAGAAGAAACCTCTATAGGTTTTGAATTTTCAAGTTATGGTATCAACCTAGGAAAGTTTCCTGATATGCACCTGAATGCTCATGGATTTGGATGTTTTTTGAGGTATTTTAAACCCAACTGTATCAAATCCTAGCTATCATTGTTAGAAACTGAGGAAAAGGGCATAAGAAAGTATCACTGTTCTCCCATATCCTGGACTTTAAAACAAACCTCAGTGTTGATGATTTCTCCTTATAGAAATGTCAGTGCAACTAAAATAAAATTATGGACATCTAGCATACTCCATGGTCTCTGGGTCTGCTGTATGTGTTCTGGAGGTGGAACAAGTAAGTCCTCTGGAGTGGGTAGCATTTGAATCCTGGAGGTGACATCACTTTTTCATGCCTGTGCCTGGCATTGCAATGGTTGTGAGGGTTAGTATCCATCAGGGAACCAGCATACAGCACACACTAAAGGTTGGAAAGGACCAAATTGTTCTAGTCTGTGAGACAAAAGATGAGATCCGGTTGCCTTGGTTGTGACAGTCCACAAAATGGATTTATTTTGCATGCTGTAACATCTCCCAGTGAACACTGGAGTAAGAAGTCCAAAGTGTGAGTATTCAACTAAGTGTGCCAA
This sequence comes from Mesocricetus auratus, assembly GCF_017639785.1. Lineage (NCBI taxonomy): Eukaryota > Metazoa > Chordata > Mammalia > Rodentia > Cricetidae > Mesocricetus > Mesocricetus auratus. The sequence goes on along the minus strand of NW_024429190.1, from coordinate 66,788,649 downwards.
AGATGGCTGCCTAAACATGCCCCAAACAAGAACAACACTAGACATACTAAAGTGAATGGGGAAAGCTCCTGAGGGCTCAACCCTATAGGAATGCTGAGAGTAAGGGAAATACTCTTCTCTAGGGAAGACCACACCAATTGGTTGTCCAATACTGAATGGCTGGCCCTGAAAATATACACATTATGCATAAGACTGAGAAGACTGTGTGTTAGATATATATATGTATGTATGTTTAGAAATATATACATATGTTAGGTATGTATATATATGTATATATGAAAAACATATATGTATAAGCAACAATAATGGAAAAGTGGGTTGTGAATTTGAAAGAGAGCAAAGATGTATATGTGGGACTTGGAGGGCAAGAAAGGAAAGAGAATTTTCCTGTGTAAAGGAAAATTATGTACTCGATTAAATAGTCATCAAGGGGGTGGGTCCATCAGTAGTTTGCCCCGTTTCCTTGCCAACGAGTCTTCTGACAAGGGATGTTATAGGCCTTCTGTGACCATTTACCTGATACTTACCTATTTTTGGTTGTTCCAAGTACCCAATTTGAACCTTCATGAGTAGTTTTTTAAGACTGTAATTCTTCCAATTATTTGTGAAGTTCCTGGTTACATGCTTCTTGCCTCCTTAGCTTAGGAAGTCAGCCCACTCTTCCCAGATGGGCATTTTGCTTTACAGCCCCTTTGGCATATGTGTGAGCACTTTCGCCAATACTGAGTGTCTCCATCCCTGGGTGGCCCTTCTGATAGGCGGAAGATTGCCCTATGTTCATTCAGCTTGGATTTTCCTGGTGACAAGTGGCCTTGTCGGTGCATATTTCACAGTCATAGCTCCTCTAGACATGTGAAAATGTGTTCATGACTTTTCCCATTTTCTGATTGAAGTTTCTCTTTCTCCCCCTCTTCTTTTTTTAAAGACTGTAATCGATTGGAACATATTTCCCCCATATTTATTCTCAAATCTTTATCAGATAACTCCAGTCATCTCATCGTCAGTATCCGTTGTCTTTTTTTCAGTTTAGTTTGGCATTTTCCAAGCTTTTGCTGTGATGAGTGATTTTTTTTTTTAAATTGAAATTTGGATTTTTTATGTGTTGTGATATTTTGGATCTTTCTGAAATCTGTTTTAATTGGATTCCCCACGCCCCCCCTCCTCCCCCCCGGCTTTGCTGTGACGGATGGAGTGAGGGAAAGGGCTGCCTTGTCACAGCTAGATGAAGCTTTTGGCTACTAGTCATACCTAAGGACAGCCACTTTTCATTGCAGATGTGTAGAGTAGGAGTTCAGCTCTCCATACCTTCACCATAACCATGTTTGACCTCCACTGAAAGCTGGTCTCATTGAGCAATGATGAAAGTCCCAACAACCCACTTACCATTAAACCACCCCAGTGGGGAGAGGGTGTCTCGGTTTGAGACTGTTTATCTTCTATGTGATCCTATTGACAACACAATAGAGGCAGGAAGGGCTAGTTACTCCCTGGTAGGAAGCCCCTCTGTCATTACTTGGATTTCTTACAGAGAAGCATTGAGAGACTCTCTAAACACCCCCTGAGAAAGTGGCAGTCTAGATGCTCTACCTAGCCTGGAGTGAACATGGCTGTGTTGGTCTTGAGTATTCCTCCGTGTCTGTGGCTGAACTGCAGCTGTTGTCCTTTTCTTGTCTTCCTTGACTGACCTGTTCTTGGCACTGTAAATAAAGAGAGTGTACTCTTCTTTTTATTTTTTTAAATATGTACCTACTGCTATTTTTGAGATGCTGGGTTTTTCCCACACCAGACCTATGATATATAAAGACATGATGACCTGGCACTTACTCTTACAGGGATGATCTGGCCTTTTCTTTCTACCTGACATTGTTTTGCCCTTCATTTTCCCTGTTGCTTATATGGAATACCCAACATTTATTCCTATTTGAGCCTGTCTTGGCACAGCTCTCATTTTCTATTATATGTGTCTTGTGATAATTATGTGGGAATCTCTCCCTTACTAATACACATTATTGTCAAGGACTGCAGGTGAATTTGAGGTATGTCAAACTGACTTCTGGTCTTTTGGCTTATCTGAGTCTTTTTAATTTGTGTTTTGAGGCAAGTTCTTACTCTGTGGTGCAAGCTTTGAACTCAGGCCTGTTGTCTCAGTCTCCTGAGTCCTGAATCCTAGGATTGCAGTTATGTGTGTCACTGCATGTAGCTTCTGACCCATACTTTCTTTTTATTCTTTGATGGTTTCATACGTGTGTATAATGAATTTTAGTCATTTTCTATGCAGTTGCCTTCTCTTATCACCCTCACTTCTCCCCACAGATTTTTCTTCCTAAAAAGTCCCTCTTGTGCTTTCATGTAGTGTGTGTGTGTGTGTGTGTGTGTGTGTGAGAGAGAGAGAGAGAGAGAGAGAGAGAGAGAGAGAGAGAGACGGAGAGAGAGAGAGAGAATTAGGGTGGCTTCATTGGCTACATCATTAAAAGAAGTGACATCCTACCACCTTATCGCTCAGTAGCCACAAACTGCCAACAGTTGCTTGGGGAGAGGCAGAACCTCATAAGGCCCTCCTGCTTTTATGATGAGATTTTCAAGAGCCCAATGTTGTGCAGGTTTCATGCAGGTAACCACAGCCACTGTGAGTTCACAGGTATGGTAACCATGCCATATTGAGAAGACATCTTTTTATGGCTCATACGTTATTTTTGTATACTCTTCTTCAATGTTTCTTGAACCTTGGATGATAGAGAACCTTGAATGGCAACCCATTTTGGACCTAGCATTTCAGCATCATGTATTCTCAGCACATTGAGAACTTCAGAGTCTCTGCATTATCTACTGTCTACTGCAATAAGAGGTTTCTCCAATGAACATGTAGAGCAACTGTAATCTGTGGCTATAAATATATGAATGAATTTAGAAGGCAATTTAACTACACACATAATTAGCAAAACAAGCTCTTAACTAGGTTCATAGTAGAAGGCGTGAGGTCCTCCCTGTGGAGCTGCTCTCAATTCCAAGCAAAAAGCCATTGGTTACCCCCGTAACATTCATGTCACTGTTGTTCCAGTGAGCGCATCTTGCCTGACAAGTCATCATTGTATTTCATAGGGTGCACATCTGGGTAAGACTGTTGATGACTTGTCTTTCCCAGCAGTCTGCATAACACCTTCTGGTACTGTGAGAGCCAGCCAGCAGGGAGGAAGCTTCCAACTCAATTCCAGCTTGGTTTTTCCATATCCTGCAACCAGAATGTATGATGTCTTCAGCAATAACAACCCATTTTTTTTAACATGAAACAAATTATTAAGTGGCCTTTATGAGTTACTTAGCTTATGATAACTTGTAGAATGATTTATCTGTGGATAAAATAATTCAATTTAATTCTTCATTTTTACTGTTTTTTGTGGCATATTCACTATTTATTCCCATTTGATCACTTTTTGGCACATTCCTGGCTTTTCTGTTACATGTTACAACCCATCCAAACTTCACAGTGAAAGAAGCAGTGATTATCTTCAATGGAATTGATTTTGATACCTTTCCTCAAGTATATATTGAGATTGAGACAACATAGTATTGTCAGATAACCAAATTTACAGTAATTTATAACATGTACTGGTAGATTAATTAGCCTATTCAGTGATGAAAGTAGAACTCCCTCCCCCCATTTTTGGAAGCAGAAACAAGTTATGTCTATGTCCAAAGCATTGTGTAGGTACCTTTATGTGTTTTACAAACCTACAGTAAATAGCTTTGCGTGTTAAGAGATATTTGCCACAGATCTTTCTTTTTTGGCATATATTCTACAGTAACGGAGGTTGGATTTTTATTTTCAGAAGAAAAATGATCAGTATGTAATTTGTTTTTTATAGGTCTCTTTTCTTCTATGGAGGATGGAATTTTGGCTTTAGTAAAACTCAAATGCAGTGGAATTGAGAATGTATGAATATCAGAATATTTATGAAAACATTATTGCTTCATGTATTTGCCGTTTATATTGTGGCACTCTTTTCTTTTCCAAGACTAAGATTTCCAGATGTGAAACTCTGTTCTTGTTTCTAGGCTTTCCTTGTACTTATCTCAGGAATCCTAAGTATCTGCTCTAGTTACACAGCTCTCCATATCTTGGCTTGAGACTATATGGAGATGTGATCTGCTCTGTGTTCTTCACTGAAAGAGTTTGGTTTTAGGACCCTTGAACTCTAAAAAATTTATTAAAGACTAGGAGGAAGCTTGTTTATGTAGGTCATCTCTCCTTATCCTTACATTAACACCCAAAGCTGATAAAATTTTAGTACACTAATTCTTTATTTTATACTAACAAGAGTAAATGAATTGGAAAAATTAAACCTGGTATACATGAATGTGAATAACTTTTTATGAACGTCTGTATTTTCACAAATGTCCATTGGTGTTGATATTTCTTTTTCACTCATCTCTTAATAGTGGACTTAATGGAACACTATCTTGTAGTTAAAATATATAAAGAATATCTGGTCTTCTGTTCTAGTTAGGTTTCTGTTAAGGTGTTATAAGACACCACAATCAAAAGCAACTTGGGAAAGAAAGGGTTTATTTGGGTCACACATCTCCATCTCAGTTCATCATTGAGAGAAGGCGAAGCAGGAATTCAAGCAGAGCAGGAACTGAAGTAGTGATCAGTGAGGGGCACTGCTTTTTGGCTTGCTCCCCATGGCTCGCAAAGCCCACTTTCTTATACAACTAAGGATCACCAGCCCAGGGGTGGAATCTGTCTCAATGGGTCGGGTCCTCCTAAATCAGTCATTAGTTAAGGCCAATCTGATGGAGGCCATTCTCTCAACTGAGGTTCCTCTTCCTATATGACTCTAGATTTGTACAGTTAAACAAAAACTAACTAGGATATCTCCTAAATATGTTATAATTGAAAGAGAATGGAATATTTTGATAACTTTTAATATAACAGAATATTCTTTGATTATACATTAAAATTGAGCAATGTTATAATTTTCATTTATTTGAAATGTGGACAGTTGAAACCATATGAAGTATTTTTGTACTTTGTTATAACAAGAATTCATGTCACTCTTCCAGCACACTAGGAAATCTTGTGTGAGTGTATATGACTGTGTTGTTTCCTGCACTGTTCAGTAGGAAAGTCCTATTCCTAGAGTTGTGACATGTTACAGCACTGACATTATATATTTCAAACTAGAAATTGTTTATCATGAGAGGCTATCAACCTCACAGTGGATACAAATATTCCAGAGTTCTGATTTTTCAAAGCCTTAATTTCATCATTTGTTTTCATGAAAAAGATGGGTCTATTTTATTCTTTTTTTAGAGAACATGTTTACAGATACCCACATTTGAGTGACTATATTTGTGTTAGTCGTTGTTTCAAGCACAAATGGTGTTCCATGAGGAAGTGGGTGAATGGGTGGTTCCATTTACACTGAACACAGCCATGCAGATGATCTTCTTTATGGTACCCTCTGCATCCTGGGATGCACTTGAAGGCTCTGTGCCCATGCAGTTCCCATGTAGATCCCATAGGATGGCAGCTATGCTTGAGTCTAAAGATTTAACAAAGTTGATGAATTGTGATCGTTTAATCAGGGCATTGTTAGGTACCATGACTTTAAAAAATCATCACTGTAAGGGGAGGGGAAGAATGAGGCAAGTCCTTGCACATCATTACCTTGGTTTGTAAAGCTTAATCCTAACAGCAGAGGCTCCACTTACTTGCTTATCAAAGACTGACCACAGTGATTTGTGGATTATTAGGGGACTTAATGACATCATATACCTAATGGTCTTGCACAGGACCTAGCACTGGCAATTAATAGAACCATCTTCTTTCTCCTCTCTTTGTTATCTGACCCTCTGGCCCCTAACAGCTAGCACGAGGTCTCACAATTTAGTTATGTGTACATGTGTGCCTATGTGAATTTATGTGTACCACGTATATGCCAACTGAGACCAGATCCATTGGAAGTGGGAGACACTGCACAGTGTGGGTCCTGGGAATTGAACTCCCCAGTCCTCTGCAAGAAGAGCAAGTGCTCTTCATCACTGAGCTACCCTCCAACCCCAGCACCAGAGACTTTCCCCAGTGTTCCATGCTTTACGACACATTTCACAGCAAAAATAGTCAGGTGAAGCAAGAATTCTGAAGATTACATCCAGCTCCCTAAGTACACACTACATAGCTAAATGATTTTGCAGTGTTTGGTTAGTGAACTCCTAGGGACTCCTGAGAGCCATTCTTTTAAAGATATTCTTCGAGATACAAACTCTGCTTACCTTTGTATGCAATGGTACGTGCGCTTTTCATGGCTGTTATTTGCATTGCTGGTAGAAAGTCAGAAACGAGTCAAAGGTGTAGGGTTTCAGGACAGATCAAGGCAGCGATGTGCAAGGACACACCATGTTCTCCACCACACTTACACTTACACTGAGTCGTGAGATGTTGTAACACTGACATATGTACATATGCATATACATACATACGTATGTACGTACATACATACATACATACATACATATATACATACATATATGCACATGTAACCAGAAATCTTTTAGCATGAGAGGCTATCAACCTCACAGTGGATACAAGTATTCCAAAGTTCTGAATTTTTTGTTTGAAAGCTTTAGTTTAATCATTGGTAACAAAAATCCCATCATTTATTTTCATAAAAGAGATGGGTTTATTTTATTCTCCTTTTAGAGAATATATTTATAGATACTTTTGAGTGACTATAAAAATAACCCCACCAGAAAATACCATTTTGTGTTGGCAATCTACTGCTGGGCATGGAGTCTGCCCTTGAGTATGGTTTGTATACCCAATGAGACTACATTGGAGAAAGCATTTCATTTACAAGCAGTTGTCAATTGGAGATGTCACCTGGGTTACGGACGGGGCCTTGTGTCTACTTGCCCTCTCAGTGCTGAGACCCCATCTGGCTTAGACCCATGCAAGCCTGTGCATGCTGCCACAGTTATCTGTGAGTTCATTATGTGTGTCAGCTCTGCTGTGTCTAGAAGACCTTGTTTCTTTGATGTCTTCCATCTGCCCAGCTCTTAGAATCTTTCTGCCTCCTCTTCCATGAAGTCCCTAAGCCCCAAGAGGAGAGATTGGATTGAAACATCCCATTTAGGACTGAGTGTTCCAAGCTCTCTCACTCTCTGCGCATTGTTCAGCTGTGGGTCTCTGTATTGCTCCCATCTGCAGCTGGAGGAAGCTTCTCTGATGATGGTTGAGCAAGGCGCTGATCTTTGAGTATAGCAGAATGTTGTTAGGAGTCATTTTTTATTGCTGTGTTCTGTTAGCAGAACAGTGGTATTTTGTTTCCCTCTAGGTCCATGTTACTGTGTCTTTTAAATATATACCCAAATAATCTATTTTTACCTTGATTGAGAAAACAAACACAATATTCATTATGTCTTCCACTAGGGGGTGCAAGAGTGCTAACTTGTTAAACACATGATGATCTATAAGTGGTTAGGGTTTGATTGATTGCAGTATGATTTATATACAAAAGCAAATTGTATGTATGTGGGATATTCTGAAAACATCTTCAGTTATTATTCCTGAAGATGCCATGCAGTCTTTTTTCCAAGAACCTGGAAAGGCCATTCTTCCCTGAACATGCGAAGCAAATGTGGCTGTCAGTTGAGGTAGCAATCATGTGATAGGAATTGACAAAATAAGCTGTGAGCCATGGAGATTATGATTTTTGTGTTGGCTTTCTTAGATGCACCTCAATTTGAACAGAATGTTACCTGTTAAGATCTCTTTGAGGAATTAGCATTTGAAGAACTGATACTCCTGTGTCATTGTCAAAGCTCTTATGGCATATTACAAGGCATTTTGTATTTAGATAATGATTTCATAAACCATTGCTTATTCAATACCTATCATTTCAATATGGAGAGACATGAGGAGAGCCCTTTAATTATTGGGATAATTTTTAGTAAAGTTATTAAATACCTTAAAAAAGCAGAGGTTGAAAACTCTAAAATCATTGCATACTTACACCTTTAAAATATCTGTATTTGAGCATAAATTTGGGGTGTTATAATTTATTGTTCTTAAGTGTCCTGCTACTTTAGATGTTAAAAGCAGGTCCTGAAGGCTCATTGGTACAGTATTAATGGCAAGACACAAAGGCCGGAGGTGCCTATGAGTTTACATCTGCAGACTTAGCAGTTAGTCACTGGGTCTGCATAGGTTGCAGTGGCTTCGGATGACTCTTCTGGTGTAGGCGGTTGTGGGAAATAGAAGAGAGAAGCAAGATTTATTGAACGGGGTTTTGCTGGAGAGAGATGGAAACAAAATAAAATACAACCTTGAGCTGGCGCTTGAGAATCTCCAGTGTGCTGGGGACATTGAAACACTTCCATCTTTCATTAACAAATGAGGAAGCAGCTTTAGAGAGGTGATGTGTCCTACCTGTGACCACAAACTTGGAACTGGTTGGGATTAGAATTAGAATTCAAACTTCAACCTCTCTGAGCTAAAGGCTTTTCCATTCTTACAAGACTATGCACAGAGAATAGAAGACAGTGATGGTAGAATTTGGGCAAAACATTAAATTATATAATTACATCCTTCCAAGATCGACGGAAGATGCCACTGGAGAGATGGGAGGAGTAAAATAAAATTATTGCATCCAAGGAAGGAAAAGTGTGTCCCCTTAGACTCTCATTTTTTCTAGAAGTTGTTTATCTGATGAACAAAACACAAAACAAAACAAAACTGGACATGGGCCTGAGTGATGTTTTGATACATGTATGCATAATATTGTGTTCAAATCAGTGTAAGCATGTCAGTGTCCTCCAGTACTAGTTATTTTTATAATAAGAGCTTTCAAAAATCTTTCTAACCTCATGAAGTATATGGTACATTGTTATCTAGAACTGCCCTATTTTGCAATAGTGCATAGAACTTATTTGCCATGTCTCTTAGTAGGCAGTGATCAACCTTATCTTGTCCCTTCTCTCGCCACTGTCCCTGTTCTCATCACTGTCAGAATAAAATCTGACTCCTTACAGTGGTTGCAAGGCATTGGATGAGAGCAGCCTCCAGCCTGTCTTCCTCATCTGGTTTGGCTATGTGTTCTTCTCAAACCTGTTTAGCTATGTCTGTCTCTGGCCTAATCTGGCTGTATGTTCTTCCCTGACCTGGTTGGTTATCCTTTGTCCCTGGCCTGGTTTCGCTGTATGTTCTTCCCCAACTTGGCTAGGTGTCTTTGTCCTCAACCTGGTTTGGCTATGTGTTCTTCTCCAACCTGTTAGCTATATCTGTTCCTACCTGGTTTGGCTATACCTTCTTCCGCAACCTGGTTGGTTATGTTTAGTCACGTTGTCCTATTTGTTCTTTTTGGAATAACCTAACTTATTTTTTCTTTATGTTCCCCTTGCTAACCTTTTCTTCAACATGGTTGGCTCCTTTTGAGCCTTCAGGCCTTTTCTTCAAGTAGTGCATAGATAGGAAACACCTTAGTGACCACTCTTACATCTTCTGGATTTGGATTCACCTCAGTATTGTTACTTTCACTGACATAGACATTTGTTTGTTTACATTTTTTCTTCTGAGTGAGAGTATAGACCTCTTGAGGGCCAGTGCTTTTCTTTCTGATTCTCGTGCCTCTCCCCCGGCTCCTCTGTGGAGTGCTTGGCCTGCCTTGAAAGCCCCATGCTTCGAGGACACTGGTAAGACTTCCTGTGAGCATGGCTCCTTGATGACTCTTGGTCACACACCATTTAAATACACACCTAAAAATCCAAGGATAAATGTCACATAGTTTAAACTCTAATAAGCTGTGAGACTTCCTTTCTCAACTGGCTCAGGGGACCCTGGTTTGTCACTTAATAGAGTCTCTTTTTGGTTTTGTACAGTTGTGGGAATCCACAGCTCATGAACTGTCAGGTTGTTACAATTTATTCTCCATCAACTGCCAACAATTTAGATTTAATTAGTTGTTGGATCCTCGCTGACACCCAGTGTCCCCTTTTCCTTCATATCTCTAGCACATGGCCCAGCATCCAGTACAAATGTAAATGTCCTATACTGTCATTGGTGATTTATATATTTTACAGTTAAAATTTTTATAAAACATTTTTAGTTTTTACAGGTTTCAAAATTGACCCCATCCCTCCCACCCACTTGCCCACAAATGTCAACCTTTAAGAGACTCTAGTAGAGAAATGAGGGAGTCACAGGGCCGTACTGAACTCAAAATTTATATGCCAGGGTGGAGGAACAGAGGGAACCTGTAAGCATTTTTGACCCCTACAACTCCTCTGGATTTGGGTTGGGGTAGGGCTGGAGCAGAGGCAGGGACAGGCCTGGGGCCAAGCGTCTCCCTATACTCTGACTTTGCCTTGATAAAGCAGTCAGTGTTCAGTGCGGCTCCGAGCATTTTGGTTTGGGGATTGAGAGAGTGAGCTGCAGGTAGCTGTGACGCAGGTTTGCGCAGTCACTGAGCCGCACACACCTTAAGCCAACAGAACCAGTGAAAGGCTGTAGTGTGTGACTCGAATCTGCGCTGTTTAGATGGAACAGCACCCCAGCAATAAAAGCACGTTTATACCAAGTCCTTAAGAAGTTTAGACTGCAGGGCTGTCTCCAGAAACTGGCCCCTCCTTGCGCCAAGACCCATTTGTTTGTCTTGGCTGGCTGGCTGTGTCTGCTTGGCCAGGCGAATGCCTGGATGTTAAATTGATGAAACACAGGGCCGTTGATACTTCTCAGTGAGGCTTCTATTTGGTTAATGGCAGGGTAGCTCTCTTTGCTGCTAGCCACCTGTAAGTGGTCAAGTAGAAAAACCTGACTGCAGAGATGTGGAAGAGGAAATTTTTCTTCCAAACAACAACAAAACCCCCTTACAAATGTGCCATTTGTATTTGCCCTATTTTAATTCCCCAAATAGGTTTAAATGCACTAAAGAAGATGGTAAATAAAATCACCTTATCCTTACCTAAACAGAATTTGAGCAGCCTAATGTTGAGGGGCAAGAGACTGCCACTCTTCTGATAGGGCTAGAGATTTGAGGAGCTGTGGGGAATTCATTAGACCAATGAGTCCTGAAAAGGTTCTGAGAAAGGATTTTCTTCCAGGAGATCATGTCTGTTTCTGCTTGGTGTAAATGCCAAATTATGGATAACCGGGTAAAGATGTACGGTTTGGTTTGTGCAAATTTGTACATTAGGAAGTGTCACATAGCTTCACTCCTGTGAAAGCGGCTTGTGTTTGCTGCCATGGGGTCACACTTCAGGAGGGTGTCAGTCAGTCTGCAGGACTCCACATGGCTTCAGTAGCCATGGCCTCTCCCTGAACTTCTCAGAGCTGTCGGCACAGAAAGGCAGGAAACGCAAATAGCATTTTTTAATTCTGAGTTTGTTTTCAGAAGGAGTTAGAGTATTGCTTAGATTCTTACAGGTTTTGATAGTCCCTGACTTCCTCAGTTACCCATTTCATCCGCCATCTGCTCAATGATGCCTGCCCTTCCCCTCTCACTCTCTCGATGGCTCGTCTGCCTTTTTGTCTTCATTCAACAGGTGCAATGATCTGAATGGGCATCTATTTTATACTCCCTCAATGGCAATGTGAATCTTCATGGGCAGAGATTTTTTCCTCCCTTCTCTGTTGTTTAATCCTTGATCCAAGAAGAGTATCTGGGATATAATAGGTGCTTCTCAAAACGATTGAATGATTTTCATAAACATGAAAGGAACAATGAAGGATGAAGGTAGTGGAAGAGGTAATGATTGATTACTTCTAAGCTAGTAGTGTTCACTGTGCAGCTTGGTAAAGTAGGAAAATCCTTCTGCTTTGTCTATGTGGAATATTTATTGGTGCTTTCAATAAAATATGAACAGTGGGTTTCCTGAAGCAAGCCAATCACTGATAGCAAGTACATGGAATCATGAAATTAGTCACAGATCAGGGAACTGGAAAAGATTCCACTGTAGGTTGGGCAGGAATTGAACAGAGAGATTAGATTTGTTTTAATAGTATAGAGTATTGAGTTGGCAATTTTACCATTGTTCCCTAAAACTATGGGGATTTTTTTTTCTGCCCACCACACCTTTTGTTGTCCAAGGAATAGGATTTGTCAATTCTATAGTTCCCACTAGTTGCTCCTATCTGTTCTCAGAGTACATTAGCATTTCTGGTGCTATAGCACATGCTACCACAAACAGGGAATTTACGGAAGAAAATGCCTCCTGTCCATGAAGGGAGCAAATCTTGAAAGAGGATGTTTGACGCATGGCAGATGGTCTGAGGAATAGCCGGTTAATTTAAGATGGATAGTAACAGGCCAATAAGCGCCCTGTCATGAACTATACAGATTCTTTCCATGCTTTTATTTCTTTTTATTTAATAGCATATTTTATATTTCATATTTTGTGAGATAATTTTGTTTGCAGCTTTGCTGATGGTCATTCTCAGAATTAGGTAATTTTGAGAAAGATGTCCATGTTTCAGAAGTTGTATCTGATGGGCGGAACATATTCAGTTCACACCTGTTGAATTTGGTCATCGGGTATTCTGCATGCATTCAATCTCTATTTTATGTTCAGGCCTTTAGCTTCTTTGCAGTTTACTGATTGTCTCTGATGTGGTGGCCCTCTAAGCATCTGCAGTTTGGGGGTCCTTATGACTAATATTCTTATGAGGAAGACACTTAAGAACAATTTCTGTTTCTTGATTTATGAGCACATGATAACATTTTATGTTTATTTCTTTAGTATCCCAACATTCTTTTGGTCTTCTAAAATAAGCAAAGGTTTTATGTTTAAGGTTATTTAGCATTTGTTGTGGTGAACTTTGTTTTCTATACATTATTAAAAGATGGATTCTTTAAAATTTAAAACGGGTGACAATCTGTTAAGTTTTCAGTTCGATGGATGTTTTGTGTGGTCATTGTCAAGTGTTCTTATGACTTTTAATGACCGATTAATTTCCATAAATTGTGCATCTCTGTTTTTTTTCACTAAATGTAGAGGTCTTTGAGCTTGAATACCTCCCAAAACTATATTTCTGTGTTCTTATTTCATTCAAGGACTCTGCAATTGGTCATTCCTCAGGCCTTTTTTAAATTTCCCTGTATCTTACACTGCTTGTGGCTTTTGACATTGTTTGTAAGTTGTTAAGACATTTGTTTTCTTATGTTATATGGTGCATAATTATTCCCTCATTAACTCTGCAATTCTGTGGAGGAACAGAGAAACCAGGCAGCTCCTATAGTCACAACAGGGAACCTGTGATTGTTTAACACAGCCGGATTCAAGTCTAAAACAAGATACTGGCTAGTACAAAACATGGAGATTTTCTTACATCTAGCCTTTTCTCACTTCTGTTTCTCACTTCTGTTTTCAGTTCTCAAGTCCTAAAAATCTCCCTAATCGGTTAGCTCCAATATGATAGTGTTTTTGTTGACACTAGGAGGTTGATAGATCTTAGTTATGGTAACTAGTATTTTTGTGTGTACAAGGTACTAGAATTTCTACGTATTTTCTTAGTGAATTCTGTTAGTTCACTTTAAAGGAGCGGGAGAGTTCAGTCGCTGATCCTGGAGGTGTACGTACATAGCATCCTCTTCCTAGCTGTAAAGCCCTAGAAGTTTCATGGCATGGCATTTTAATGGTTTGCTTATTTCCAGGTATCTTTAAATAAAACTCTTTCATTTTTGTTTCTATAAATGTGTCTGATTGTCAAAATGCTAATTCAGTTTGTAATTTCTATCCAATGTAGTTTTATGTATTTTATATTTTATTTATTTTGTTGTTTTCAGTATGTGAGTTCAGGTGTGCATGCGTGGTGAAGGTCACTACTTTGGGCTATCAGTCCTTGTCTTTCACGTTTTTGAGGTAAGGTAGCTTTATACCATTACTGCATACTCCCACAAGCTTTGTACAGTTACTGCATTAGTGTATTTTGCAGGCAGATCACCATTGTAGATCAAAAGGGTTCATAATTCATTTGGTTTTTACCTTTCCTCTCTGATAGCATGCGGAGTAGCTTCTAGTATTAAGAACACTAGTCAGCAGAGATGAAAGATATGACTATGTACCAGCTCCACTTCTCTGTGTTCAATTAGTTGTATAGGTGTTGTCTTCAGCAGTAGGGCTTTACCATGAGTTTTAGGAGAGCACCCAGTAGCCTTGGCAATAGTCTAGGTTGCATGAGGCTTCACACAGGACCTCTTTGGCCTACAACTCACTTAAATGTAACCTATTCCCCCGCACTGTAGGTTTCATTTGGTGACAAGAGATGCCCAGTTGGGCCTCCATCTCTCCTACTATTTGACAATTCCATTTAGATCACCTTCATATGTGTGTGTGGTCTGGGAAGCTTCTACTGTATTAGGTTTCCATACAAGCCCTCAAATGGTACTTCGTTTTAGCTGCCCCTTCCTGTATTTGTTCCATAAAACCTCTCTTCTCTTATTTACTCTGCTTGATCATCCAGTTCCAGTTCCATGCCCTTGCCTCATGCATCCATATCTATTCCTAGGGAGATCCATCCTGGTCCCCTAGTTCCTTACTCTACCCAAATTCTGTGGTTGTATGGATTTAGCCTGCTTATTGAAGACTTAATAGCAAATATACATATATGTGAATACATGATCATATTTGTCTTTTTGGGTCTGAGTTACCAGGTATCTTAGTTGGGGTTTCTGTTGCTGTGAAAAGACACCATGACCACAACAACTCTCATAAAGGATGCAACAACATGGTGTGCAGTCAGACATGGTGCTGGAGAAGTAGCGGAGTATCATCTATTGACAGAGATCTAGACTATTTCCAGTTTCTGGCTATTATGAATGAAACTGTACTGAATATGGGTGATCAAGTGTCTCTGTAGTAGGATGAAGTGTCCTTTCGGTATATATCCAAGAGTGGTGCACTGGCTAGTTTGATGACAACTTGACACAAGCTAAGAGTCATCAGAGAGGAGGGAACCTCAGTTGAGAAAATGCCTCCATAATATCCTGCTGAAAGACATTTTCTTAAGTTACTTATTGATGTGAGAGGTGCCAGCCCATTGTGGGTGGGACCATCCTTAGGCGGGAGATCTGTGTCCTATAAGAAAGCAGGTGGAGCAAGCCAGTAAGCACTCCTTCCTGGTCTCTGCATCAGCTCTTGTCTCCAGGTTCCTGCCATGTTTCAGTTCCTGTCTTGGTTACCTTCAGTAATGTGGAAGTGTAAGACCAATAAACCTTTCCTTTCACAGTTTGCTCTTTTTTTTTTTGTCATGATATTTTGTTGCAGCGGTAGAAAGCCTAAGTGAGACAAGTAGCACAGCTGGATATTGATGTATATTGGTTTCCACCTTCCTGAGGAGCGTCCACACTGATTTTCTCAGTGACCATATAAGTTTGGAGTCCCACTAGAAATGATGAGTGTTCCTCTTATTCCATGTCCTTGTCAACATAAGCTGTTATTTGTTTTTATTAATCTTGGCTATTCTTACTGGTGTAAGATGAAATCCCAAAGTAATTTTGATTTACAGTTCCCCAGTGGGTAAGGATATTGACCATTTAATTGCTCCTCAACCACTGTATTTTCTCTTTTGAGAATTCTCTACTGAGATCTGTGCCCCATTGTATAAATGGGCTATTCATTTTCTTGATGTCCATTTCTTTTAGTTCTTTGTGTAGTTTAGGTATTAGGCCTCTGTTGGGTGTGTAGTAGGTAAAAATCTTTTTTCACTCTGTAGGCTGCACTTTGTCCAAATAATGGTGTCACTTGCTATATAGAAGCTTATCGTTTTCACTAGGTTCCTTTTATTAATTGTTGGTCTTAGTGTCTGTGTTATCATTGCTCTGTTCAGAAAAGACTTTTCTTGTGCCAATGAGTTCAAGGCTATTCCCCACTTTCTCTCCTATCAGGCTCACTGTATCTGGCCTTATGTTGAGGTCCTTGATCCATCTGGAGTTGAGTCTTGTGCATGGTGATAAGTATAGATCTATTTGCATTCTTCTACACGCAGACATCCAGTTTAATCAGCACCATTTGTTGAAGATGCTGTCTTTTTTCCAGTGTGTATTTCTGGCTTCTTCATCAAATGTCAGATTTCCATATGTCTTTGGGCTTATTTCTACATCTTCAATTTTATTACATTCATCTATATGTCTGTTTTTTCTGGTATCACCATGCTATTTTTATTACTATAGCTCTGTACTACAATTTGAGATCAAGGATGATGATACTTCGGCAGTTCTTTTATTATCAGGATTGTTGTAGCTATACCAGGTTTTTATGTTTCAATATGATGGTTAAGATTATCCTTTCAAGTTCTGTGAAGAGTTGTGTTGGAATTTTAATGGGAATTGCATTGAATCTATATATTGTTTTTGATAGGATGGCCATTTTCAGTATGTCAATCCTACTTATCCATGAACATGGAAGATCTTTTAATTTTTCTGTATCTTCTTTGTCTTTCTTCATTATCTTAAAGTTCTTATTATATAAGTCTTTAGATTTCTTGGTTAGGAGTTATTCCAAGATTTTTTTGAGGCTATTATGAAAGGTAATGTTTCCCTGATTTCTTTCTCTCTCTGTAATTTCTATATAGGAAAGTTACTGATTTTGTGTATTAATTTTGTATCCTGCTACTTAGCTGTGTTTATAAGCTATAGGAGTTTTTTGGTGGAACTTTTATGCATATTCATATCATATGCAAATAAAAATATTTTGACCTCTTTCTTTCCTATTTGTTTCCCCTCTATCTCTTTCATAGTGACAGCTTTATTGGCAGCTTAAACAGCACATAGGATAGCAGAGATGGTACCATGTTTGTCTGTTTTCTCTTTTTCTTACAAAGCAACTGAGTTTTAACCATGAGAGCTCCAGCTTACTGACCTATCTAAACATAAGTCCATGTCTAAAAGTACCTGAATTAAATTCTTCCCTCTTAATGCACCACAGTGTTGGTTAAATTTTAGTATGTGAAATTCTTACTCCTCAGCCCAACCATAGCAGCCATCATTCACATTGCTATTGATTTAGATTTTCCCCAAAGAAAACCGATCTCAAAGAAAGTTAAAATATTTCCATTTTCAAAACTTGACCGTCTACATTTATTTAGCCACTTGTATTCTTGAATTCACAGGCATTTTAGATACCTGAGCAATAATGTCTGTTTCATCCTTTTGTTTTTGTCTTGTGTTTGGATCTAAGCACCATTGGCCATTTTCCTTGTTTTTAAGCAGGAAGACTGCAGCATTACAAGTTTGTCTTAATTAACTTCATTGTCTTTGTGTTGGTCATCTGTGGCAAGCTACTTGAGAGGAGCAAGTCTAAGGAGGAAAGATTTTCCTGGAGACAGAGCAAATTCTCTTCACATTTGTTGGGTCCATTGCTTTGAACCTGCGGTTTGGTGGAATATCATTGCAGTGTGGTGGTGGGAGCTGCTCACCTTATGGAAGCCAGGAAGCAGAGAACTGGAAAAGGAAAAGGCAGAACAACTGATATAGTTCAAAGGCATATCCTGGGCAACCTGTTTTTTCCAACTAGTCCCTGCCATCTCCACTTTCCAACCCACCAATAGTTCATTCAGCTATGACTCTGTCATTGAATAAGCCCACTGCATAGATCAGAGCACTCAGGATCCATTTACTTCCCCAAAGCCACACCTGTGAATACTGCATTAGGGGCCAATCATCAATACTGTGTCCTCACGGGGCATTTCATATCCAGTTTATAATAATCTTTAAATGTTCCGAGAGAAGGTATTCGTGGAAGTATTTCAGTGACTTTCTTTTGTCTTTTGAGCTTTATATCATTCCTCATTTGTTGTTTTGAAGCACAGAATAGGGATAGCTCCATTTAAAAGCAGCACAAATAAAGATACACAAATCTCAATAATATATCAGCACAAGGTCTTACCACTAATCTTCAGACACTGGCTTCAGAGAAAGATAAGGAACTTAAGATGAACACTGGGAGACAGGAGTAGGTTCCTGGGTAAGTTTACACAGCCCTTTTAGAGATGAAAGTACTTGCCTGAAATCATTTGAAATGATTCATAATGTAGTTGTCCTTTGACTATAGGGTTTAGCACATATAGAACATCTAATTCATGGATGTGGCTCAGGGCAATTATACTAAGTTCAGGAGTGCTGGAGTCAGGATTTGTGGGGCTAGAAACTTGTATAATTTTGCAGAACACATTCTAGAAGAATGGATGTAACATTCTAAGTAAAAATTTTGGCACAATAATGAACATTTAGTATGAGAAAAATTAACAAATTTGATTAAGTTGACAAATTTTACTGACAGCACAGAATCTGGAGATGAATCCATTTTATTAAAATGATAGCTTGACATAGTTCTACGTGCTTTTCTTTACATTTGGCTCTGATACTTTAAATGCCTCTTTTGTTATTAGTGATTTTATAATATAAAATTATACAGAGAACAGAAAATTGGCATAGTTTTCTTCTAGCATAGTTGATTAAGCTTTCTTGTGCTGGAACTTAAGAAGCATTAGCTCTCTTTGTTTGCAGCCATTATTTGTGGTACTGCCACCTGTTGGTTTGTATCTACTGCTGTGTTTTGGATGAATAACCCCAAAGACTGTTAATTTAAAGGCTTAGTTCCTCACTCAAGGTGGTAGAACCTCTAAGAAGTAGACCTAGTGAGAGATTTTTCAGTCCTTGAGAGCAGGCCCTCAGAAGGGCTGTTGGGACCCCAACCCATTTCTTTATCTCTCTTTATTCTGGGATATGCTCTCTTTCATAATATACTGTCTCATCGTGTGTCCAAAGCAGTAAAACCAACTAACCATGGGCTGAAACCTCCAAAATCATGAGCCAAAAGCAAAGTGTCTTTTAGGTGGATCACTGTTGTGGGTTGCAGGGTTTGTAGCTGGTAATATTGATAATGACTTTCCTCTTGGCAGAGGGCCTATGAATGCTAGTCAGTAGGAGTGAAGTTTTTAGTTAGGTACCCAGTTGAGTTCTCCATGTTTAGTGAGATATGTAAGTGTTGTCTTCAGCAATAAAGCCTTACATCAGTTTGTGAAGAAGGCCATATTCCTTGGCATGTGATGATTGAGGGTTTAAAGGATGCTGCTTTAGCAAATTACTCAATAAGATGTAGCCCATCCCTGGTCCTGGAGGTTTTACTTGATGGCATAAGATGTCTAGTTGGGGCATTATGTCACCTATTATTTAATGACTCCATTTAGATTTCTTTCATATGTGTATATATATATATATATATTATGAAGCTTCTATACTAGTAGGTTTCATATGGGCCTTGAAATGGCCTTTACCATTCATTAGTTGTCACTCCTGTTCCCTTCTTTGCCCTTTACTTCCAACTGACTTCCTATTTCATCATCCTATTCTAGTTTTCCTTTGTTGCTCCATAACAATAAAGTTTATCTCCCCTTCCTTGAGAGATCCTCTCCTCTTTTCTAATCCCTTACTACGTACCTAACCTCTGCGGTGTTTCTGATCATAGCATACAGAATGAGGGCGTAAACACTAACATCTGCAGATAAGAGAAATCGTTTAATATTGGCCCTTTTATGTATGGGTTACCTTGCTCAGGGTGAGATTTTTTTTAAGCTCTACCCACGTACCTGAGACTTTGATAATTTCATTTTTCTTAACAACTGGGTAATAATCCATTGTGGAAATGTACGACATTTTCATTGCCTATTCATCTGTTGAGGGACATCTAGGCTGTCTCCAGTTTCTGGGTACTATGAATAGAGCAGCAATGACCATGAATACACAAGTATCTTTGTAATGGATGTAGAGGACTTTTGGGTATGTGTCCAAGGGCGGTATAGCTGAGCCACCTTGCTAGTGCAATCAAGTCACCTCACCAGGCAGTGGCAGCTTAAGCAGCTGGATGTATCCAGAAGCAAGACAGGTTTTATATCACCCAAGGATCTAGTTTGCAATTTCCCGGGATATTTGGGACACGTTTCTTTATGAGAAAGAAAAGTAGTTTTATGAAACACCACTGTATGCCTTTTGACTATCTCACATATGATAGTAGTGGCTGTTAAAATGTACTACTGTATTTATTGCATTAATGAAGAACAAACATATATAGAACAATTTTGCTGTGATTTGGATGGCAGATTTTAGAACTTATACCTGGTTAATGCTTTTTAAGATTTCAGTGAAATGCAATTCTTGTTCTTGCTATCAGTTTCCATAATTATGCTTTAATTGGTGCTTTTTAATTGTCTAGAATTTCCTACCATGCCTCACTTACATATGAGTACAATGGTTAAATTATATTTCCTTCATCTGCATAGTTCATAATTGACTTTTGAAAAGCCTTATTCATAACATACTGGAACTTGGCTTTGGTTTTGTTCCTTCAAATTTTGGAAAAAAGTTTTGGACCACTTACTACAACAAATGCTTTTTTTCCTTCTAGTGTCATTCTACTTCTGCGTCTGTAGTTACTGAGTTCTGGGCCTGAAAATGTTCTATTTACGTCATGAAGTAGTGCTGGCCCCAGTTCTAAGTGTGCTGGCATCAGACCAGGGTTCGCTTTTCCACTGTGCTCCACGCCTATCTTTTGAAATTTGACTTTCACATGCTTTCTTTGATTGCTAATCTATTACACTCAGGGTTTGCTACCATTTTGGAATCTGCTAGTAATAAATGGCCTCAGATGTTATTGGGAAATCTGTCATTTTTTTTCACGACCCCCTCCAACCCTGCCCCATCTGCTCTGAGTAGCTCGGGCTCACTCTGGCCAGGCATTTACTTTGCACTAGGTATTTCTTGACTTTAGGAATTTGTAATTCCAGCCAGGATTGGGTCAGATTTGATCCTCTCCAGTTATGGACACCTGGCCAACTTCCCTGGCTAGTGAGAAGTTTTGACCCTCCCAAAGGGTTGGAGATGATTCCCGAGCAGAGTATGTGACCCTTTCTTTTGCCTCCACAGGCAAATAAGTGCAGCCCTGTGTGAGACAGAGGATTTCTCTTGAGCTCCTTTCTGACTCATTCTTTTTCTCCTTTACCCTATCCTCCCTTCTTTCACTTCCTCACCTACACCCTTAGTTCCCTTTTCTTTCCTTCATCCCCTTCCTTCCAGTTGTCCCCTCCCATCTTCTTCCTCCCATTCCTCCTCCCCTCTCCCTTCCCTCTCTGGGGTAGCAATGGATAGGATCATTTACACACTGCTGTTTATCTGTCTACTTTCTCTGTTGGAACCATCACCAAGGGTTTCCCAGCCTGGCAGATGTGAGGGAGTGTTGGATAGCAGAGCTTACCCAGCCTGAATGGACCTATCGAGTCATGTGGGATAAGCCTCATGGATTCTGCCTTTGCAACAGTAGATCATTGACCATGGATTATAGTTTACCATAGACATGTGATATAATCACAGCAAGCCTTATGAGTATTTGTGGTATTGGTACTGGCGAAAGTCTAGGGAATCCTTCTGAGACCATCAATTGTTGCCTTTATACCAGCATACTCTATTGTGATGGACCAAGGACCTGGTGATTTGGGAATAGTCATGTAGTGACTACACTAAGGTTGTTGCTATCATTTCCCAGAAAAATGTACCAAGAAGCAGGGAAAAGATTCCAAGCTGCTTTTCTGGGTAGATGGACTCCCATGGTAAAGATGATAGAAGAGGTTTCTAGATAGAAAACCAATAAATAGCCAAGAACACTGTAACGTTGACAGGGGACTAAGCATTGTCTATAAATAAGACTGATTTGATAAGGAATGACTGAGTCCTATTTAGGGTGTATGGCAAGGAAGAGATGATACGGAGATCAAGGGCTCAAGGTAAAGTGTGGAAATACAGGAGAATTAGGAAGCAAAGTATTTTGGCCAGAGGAAAACACTAAAAAGATGAGTGAGCATTGAAGGAGGTGTTAGGATACAAAATCAAATGCATTGGGAGAGGCCAAACCTGGATTGGAAGGCTGTCGGGAGATATTTACCCAGGCCCAGCCTAGGAGCCCCCAGAGCCTTGCTGGCCTAACCCAGACTAAACCGGCTCTCTGAACATGCAATAGTAACTTCCCCAAATTGAGCCAACCTAGATCTGCCGAGGTCTGTCCCAGCAACTGCTGCCATGCCATGAGATAATTTACCCAAACCAGTCTCCAGCCACCACGAAAAGACCCTGATGCTAGTGCTGCAACTTCCCCTTCCCTTGGGTGAGTGGAGGTATGTAAAGCTTTACCCATGCTAAAATAAACTGAGCTTGCTGCAGTCTCCCAGAGTCTGAGCCATTGACTCTGTGTCTACTCGCCCCTTCCCCAGGGGGAAGTTCAGTGGGACAAACAGCAGTTATTTCAAAGTAACAAGGTGAGGCAGAATCTTTAACCATTGCAAAAGGGGTCCTAGAAGATTTCCAACTGATGTCTGAGATTGCATGGCCTGCTTTGTAAGGAGAACCCGTCTTGCTCAGAGAGACAAGAAGAAGGGGGACTCTCTAAGGAGGTGTGGTGTGATGAGACTGGATCTGTGGTAGGACTGAGGGAGGTAGAACCTGAGTGTGTTTAGAATGTGCTAGCATAGATTGACCAGACTTGTGGATGAACTCTACACTCCATGGAGTGACTAAAGGCAAGGAAACACACCTTGTATCAACTCAGCTCTCTAAGAGGTGTATCTCACCCAACCCTAAGCTAAATGTGTTGCAAGCTTAGTTCCTACATGTGCAAATAAACTGCTTAATAGTACTCCTCCAAACCAGTCAAACGTGATAGAAGGAAAAGCAAGAGTGAAAACTAGAGCCATCTTAAGCAACTGACATGAAACTATCTTATCTTTGCAAACTTGAGCATTAAATTCACGTCATGGCATAAGAGTGATGGTGCCTAGAAAGAGTCTATACAGATACAAAGCCTTGAATGAACTTATCTTCTGGGGCTTCTCCTGGGAGAAGAGTGCAATCTCACCTTTTTCTTCATGACTCCTATGCGTAGTTATTGACCAAATGTGGTGAAAATATTAAATGAAAAGTTCCAGACATAATTAATAAGTGGTAAATAATATTTGTCACATTGTACTGTTAAAACCATTCTATTTTATTATTTGCCTCCCCATGTCTAATTTAAGCACTAAACTTTATTGTGAGTGTGTGTGTATTAGGACAAGCACACATGCTTATATAGTTAAGTACTACTTGTTATTTCAGACATTCACTGGGGCCTGGTAGCATACCCTTGTGGATAAGTGAGGACCATGGTAAAGTAGATACAAGGCAGATGAAATAGGAAGAGATGATAACAGAGAGGGCTCCATTGAAGTTTTCATAAAATTATTTACTATAAAAAAAATAGGTCCAGAGTCTTTGGTGAAAAATTGTGTCTAAGAAGCAATGTGATATATTTGGCAGACACTAAGGTAGGATGCCCTGGTTGCCAGAGATAAGTGAGTATGTTTTATCAGGTATGATTTACATGGAGTGTGTCACTACCTTCCATCTAGAAGCAAAGGTAATTACAACATTTGACACCTACTGTTTCTGGTCACCAGTTTTGCATTTCAACCCAATTGTGCGTCATCAGAGCAATTTGCTGCAAAACACATAGATGAAAAAGATCAAGACTGTTAAGATGTCCTGGAGCTGTGGAGATTCCTCAGGAAAATGGGAATTAATCTACCGCAAGACCCAGGAATTGCACTCTTGGGCATATATCCAAATGAGGCAAATTCATACAACAAGGGCATCTGCTCCACTATGTTCATAGCAGCATTATTTGTAATAGCCAGAATCTGGAAGCAACCTAGATGCCCCTCAACTGAAGAGTGGGTGGAGAAAATGTGGTACATTTACACAATGGAGTATTACTCAGCAGAAAAAAACAATGGAATCTTGAAATTCCCAGGTAAATGGATGGCACTGGAGGAAGCCATCCTGAGTGAGGTAACCCAGTCGCAAAAAGACAAACATGGTATATACTCACTCATATATGGTTTCTAGTCATGGATCAGAATAGTGCCAGTCTGCACTTCCACTGATAGAGAGTCTCGGAAACAGGAAAGAACCTAAAAGATATGCATATATGCATAGTACCCAAGAGAAGAGGATTGAGACAAGATCCTCTGAATGGATGGGGAACACGGTGAGGGGTGAGGGGAAGTGGGAGCTGGGAAGAAGAGAGGGGGAGAAGAGAAAGAGAGAGTAGGGCATGGGGGAACAGGAAATTGAGGGGGTGGGGGTAGAATAGGGGGAAGAGGGAATCATAGGATCGAAGACAGATCAGGCACCAGAGCGACCTCGAGTGATCTAAAGGGATAACACCAATTGGCAAGCTAAGCAATAGTGGAGAGACCACCTCGAATGCCCATTCCTGATAATGAACTTGATGTCTATAACCATCCGGGAGCTTTCATCCTGTGACTGATGGAAGCAGAGGCAAACACACAATTAAACACTGAACTGAACCCAAGGAACCCAGTGGCAGAGAGAGAGGAGTGATGAGCAAATTGGCAAAGAATGGGCTGGCAAAACCAGCAGAGACAGCTGATCTGAACAGGGGAGAGCTCTTGGACCCCAGACTGACAGCGGGGAGGCTAACATGGGACTGATCTGGACCCCCCAAATGTGAGTGTCAGTGAGAAGGCCTGGGCAACCTATGGGGCCTTGAGCAGTGGATCAGTGTCTATCCCTGGAATACAAACAGTCATCGTGTGCCTATAGCACAAAGAGGGACGCTCTCTCAGCCTGGACTCTTAGGGGAGTGCCTGGACCCTACCCAGAGTGAAATGACAGACTCTAGATATCCCCTATGTGGAAGGAATTGGCAATAGGGTGGGAGGCTGGGGCGGAAGGGGAGTGCGGGAGGAGGGGAGGGAGAGGGAACTGGGATTGACATGTAAAACAAGCTATTTAAAATTAAAACAAAAATGATATAAAAAAGGCAGATCCCATGTCCAGTAGTAGATGGCTATCACAAAATTAATTCAATAACGTCTTTGTTTCCTAACGTATTGAGGGGGCTTTTTTAACTCCACTGGTCTTTTGCAGATACATTGCAGTACCTATTCTGTGATTTTTTATGACATTCCTGTGTGTACAAATCCCTCTGTGTATTTATGTATTTTTTCGTGCTATTTGCTTGATTCTTCTTCTTTTGTTTGTGCCTTTGTCTTGCCCTATTCTGGTTTGTTTCTTGTTTTATTTTGTATTATTTGTATTCTTTAGATAACTGTTCATTTTCTAAGGTGACACAGAAAGGATGTGGATTCTGATGGAAGGGTAAAAGGAAAGGATATCAAAAGAGTTAGGGTGAGGAAACCAATATTGTAAAAAAACAAAATCTTAAGCCATTTCAATTCCTGGGAAATGTGAACTGAATTTTAATTCAACTGACAAGATAACAACAGCAATAAAAGAAAATAAAAAATTTACTTATGACAGGTTTAATCACAAAAAAAAGATGTCCTGGAGCCACAATGGACTCTTTTTAGGTCCTTTCATTTTCACCCTCATTAGTCCTGAGCTCAAGAAAACCCTGAGAGCTCTCACATACTTATCAGTAAAGCAATTTTCTCACCTGGCATTAAGAGAATGCCCCCAATGCACACATTGCTGTCATTGCACAAAAGCTTTCTAACCACACTTGTAGCTGACTGAAGCTCTGTTCAGTGAGTTGAGTAAATTTAGACTGTGATTGTATCCATCTGGGTATTCAATACTACACGGCATAAGCATAGGTCAGAAGTGAAATGAGAAGAACTGGGCCATGATTGGATGTTACTGGCTCCTCCCACTTCTCTATACCACCTTCTTCAGCCTGCTCCTTTTACTTGTTCATGTTGCCCTTTGAAGAACAGCAAAGAAAAGCACTAGGAATTCTCAGATACTGGCATTCATTTGGTAAAGTCTGGCTGGGTCAAGAGCCCAAGCCTGAAGTGCAGTCTGTTCTTCTACTTAGACTCAGGAACATTTTCATGTGTTGATGAGAACAGAGCTGGAAGTAAAGAATATGAGAGAAACAGAAACTAACACTTGTGTTCAGAACGACTTTAGATTGAATTTACTTTCTTCCCTATATTGTGTGAGTCATGTAAAAGCTCTTTCACTTATGAAAATTACTGTTTGTTTCTTTTCTCGGTATTCAAAAACATCAATTGTAGGTTTTAAGTTTGAGTTGGCAAATTCACTAAGGGGAAGGGAGGAGGCTGTGGGCAAGTTTTCTACATGTGTGATTCAGCCAAACTCTAGGAGGAATATACGGAATTTTAGATTAGCTAGTTCAGTCTTCTACCCAAAGAGCGAAGCCTCAGCCATAGATGTTTCAGAGACGTGCAGTGAGTTTGTATGGAACACACTGTTAGAGAACTACAGTTTTCTCAGCCTCATGGTCAGTAATTAAGCAGAGATATCATATCAGAGCATCGCCCTTGTATAAGCACAAGCTATTTACACCTTAATTGTTGTCCTGTGTACTTGTACCTCACACCAATGTGATCACCCTGAGTTAGGGGAGGGTTTACGACCTTCTTTCCTTCCTGGTATCATTGGCCTGTCTTGCCTGGCTCTGTAGGCAAATCAGAGCAGCATGGGATGCTCATGAAGATCTCATGCCCTTTAGCAGGGATTGCTTGAAGTATGGACAGGTGATGGAATTCTGGAAGTAGGCTCTACAGTAGGTTCTCAGCCTTCCTATTGCTGCAACTCTTTAATACAGGTGACCCCAACCATAAAATCATAAATATATGATGTGCTGGATATCTGATTTTCAGTACCCAATGGAGTTGCAAGCCATAGGTTGCAAACTGCTGCTTTACAGTGAAGTAGGGTAAAGGGCACTTTCAAAGGCCTTTCTTTGATTACAAAGATAAATGGGAAAACATCCCTCTGTCCCCTCTCCTTCTTTATTTTACCCGCCAGTGTGTGGGGGGCATTCTGCTAGGAGATGGCTCCCAGACCAGATGTTGCTAGCTTAGAAACATCATTAGAGGCACCACTGGAATTCAGAGGTGCAAAGTAGAATGATTGAAAATCCTGGGGTCCCTGAAGTCAGGTTGAACTGCTGAGTCAGCCAGATAGCTTCTACCACATAAGTTCCTGATGAGACATGACAAATCCTTTCCAGTTTTAAGTCCTTTTACTTTGCTCTTCTGTTACATGGGGCCCAAAACTCTGTGGCATGTTTGTATATATATATATTTTAGTTCACCTGACTCATCTGTCAATCAGCGATGGGCACCCAGAGCATTGCTCTTGATGTCTTGCTGATCAAATTAACATTTCAGTCTTGTTGGATATTTTACCTGTCAATCCTTGAAAATAGATGCATTAAAACTGTATTCTCTGTATATTCATTACTGAATATGGTGTACTTAACTGTAGATGTGATGCAGACAGTGAAACTGTCACAGATTGTAACAACATTTTGTTGGCTGCACTGGTCAGCTGAGATGCACTGCACTTAGTCTGTGGTTCTGAACTCAGGAGAAGGGTTCTTTCTGAAGGGTCACCCCCTTTTTATATCCTCCAAGATGCACACTTTACAAATGCAAGAAATACACATTCCACACTCTCTGTCTGTACCCTGGTGGGGAGCCATTTGCTGCAGTGAAACGGTGTCTTAGTGAAGGAAACTATTGCTGTGATGTAGCATGATGACCAAAAGTGATGTGGGAAGGAAAGTTTACCTCACTCACAGTCCACATAGAAGTTCAATATCAAAAGAAAGGAGGGCAGGGACTCGAGCAGGACAGGAACATAGAGGTAGGAGCTGGCACAGTGGCCAAAGAGGAGGGCTGCTTATTGGCTTGTTCCTCATGGCTTTTCAGCCTGTTTTCTTACAGAATCCAGGACCACCAGCCCAGGAATGGCACCACCCATAATGGCCTGGGCCATCCCATATCAATCAGTGATTAAGAAAATGCTGTATATGCTTTCATACAGCCAAGTGTTATGGAGACATTTTCTCAGTTGAGGCTCCATTGTCTTGGATAGCTCTATCCTGTGTCTAGTTGTCATAAACCTATCCAGCACTGACAGTATTTGGTTTTAGTGCTTTATAGAGATGATAACTCAGATACTCTCCTAGTCACTAGTAGCTTTTAGTATCTTCCTCAAGTGTTCAGCCATCACCCAATCAACTTTGGAGCAGTGTCATTGTCTCAGAAACCCATGTCCAGGAGCAGCACCTGCCCTTTCCTCTATCTCCTCCTCTTTCTTCTGTTGTAGGAAACCATACATCTATTGTTGGTCTCTGGGTTTGTCCAGTCTAGACATTTTGTAGAAATAGAATCTCACAGTATGAGCTGATTTCACATATCCCATTTTCAAGGATGTTCTGTGCTGCATATGCATTGGGTCTCCGTATCTTTTTATTCCAGGATGCGACTTACCAAGTCCTATCAAGTTATTCCCTTCTTCATTGGAAGGGGATTTAGATTGTTTTCTCTGTTGCCTGCCCAGCGTTATGTGGAATTGTGTCCCTGAGCTTCCTTCAGTCTCATGTAACTTGTGGAGTCATACTAGGCTCTCTTTTTATTGGAGCTAACATTCAGGAATATAAGATTCTATTAGCTGACCCCTTAGTTCTTTAAAATGTATTTATGCTGTGTGCATGCATGGGTGTGCGTGAGTGCATGTGTCCATGCAAATAAATCTTTAGATTTAAGTGTTTGAGAAATATGCATATGGATGGTAATTATAAATCCAGTTTCAGGTTTAAATTGGAAAAAGTCCTTGAGGTGTCTGATGATTATCTTTAGACATCATGAAGACCACTATGAGAGCTGCCAACTTAATGATTTTGAAAGTCAAGAGACGAATACATTTTTATAATACTTCATTCACTGTGACCTTTGTACCTCCTTAGTTCACCATTGAGACTTCCAGGATGGTAGCAGCAAATAGTTTACATTTGTAAGGAACTGAAGTGTGTGTGTGTGTGTGTGTGTGTGTGTGTGTGTGTGTTCTCCCTAGAAAAGGAGTCTGACTACATATAGGCACTTACATAGGGAGAACTTTCTGTCACTAATTTTCACTGTCCCCAGTACTGAGCTGGGTTTTACCTTTACTCTGTGGTATGGTGAAATATAAGCACAATTCATGAGGTTGCTGTTGATTGTGATTCTATATATAGCTGACTTTGTTCAAAGAAACACTGAGAGAGTCATGGGTCCTCGGTTTGCACCTCATTAGGTTTCAGCCTCTGTGTCGACTTGTGGCTCACAGGTCATTCCTGCATGGCCACAAATGATCACAAATGACTGGCATCGTAGTTCTCTGTTGTCAGGATATTGAGGAACTGTTGATTGAGTAAACAGAATTGGTTTAATGATGAATATGGAAAAATGAGGTTCCTGGAGTCTCACACTTATCCATATTTATGTTCTCTTTATGGATGTGTGTGTGTCTTATTTCTCTTTTTTCTATTCCTCCCCTTCTCTCTCCTCCATCTGTATCTTTCCCTTCTTCCCTTTCTCATATTCCTTCCTTCCTCTCTTTGTTTAGTGCCTTTGGGAATTCAAATGGCAATGGCACCTGTGAAAATTACATTAATTTATTTAAAACATATTGTACATGAGTGTCTAACAGTGAAGCAACTATGAACAAGGATTTAACTACTCTATCGTTCATGAACTATTGATTAAAATAGAGAATTCTGAAAATTATTTGCAGTGGTGGCAAATGAGGAAAAATTTTACTGTCAATTGGATCATTGTGTAGCTGTAGCAGAGCTGTTGGCACTTGATAGCTGTGCAACAAGGTATATTTTTGTTTGCTGTAATGAGTGAATGAAGACAGAATAAATAATACAATGGTGTTGAAGGCTATGAAGGACACAGAACTGGCTGCTAGAAAGTCTTGGTGTGTTGACCTTTTGTGACTGGGCTGTGGTGACTGAGGAGAATCAGTAGGCAGAGGTCTGTGGGGACTCTGTGGGGAAGTGTTGGAAACCGCTTCCCATTCTCCAGGATGAGTGAGTTACTTGATATAACTGAACAAGGCATAGTATCCCTCCATTGTATAATTACAGAGAAGGATGCAGATGAGTGATGGTGCATCCCTTTCCCCTCCTGCTCTCCCCCTTCCCTTTCTCTGACAAATGGCCTTGGTATCAACTACTTAAAGAAATTCTATAAATCATAAATTAAAACATGAAAAGTCTAATTTTATAAATGGGAAAATATTGAAACTAATATTTCACAAAGAACATATGCAAAATGTCAGTAAAATAATGAAACATGTTCCATTTATGTGATGGGATGCTGTTGAGCAGTGAGAAGCGACTACAGATCTGTAAGACTGTCAAAACAAGGCCAAGTAAAAAGCCTGCAAATGCTATGGTTTGATTTACATGAAGTATAAAAATAGACAAAATAATCTATGATACTAGAAACTCAGGAATTATTTGCCTGGTCAAGGGCAAAAGAAACTGATACGAAGATGCTAAAAATACTTGTGTGCTGTCTCTCACACTGTCTTTAGTGTTGCCACACAAATATTTATAATTATGAAAATTCTCTTTTCTGAACTCCTAAGTTATATGAATTCATTTCTTATTAAGGTTGAAATATAAATTGGGAATTTTTCCTGCTCTTTGAGACTTCATGACATTATTTAGTTCTTGATTGTCGATAAAGACTGTACATGTTCTACTCGTTTGCATCCACTCACCTGGTGTAACTTTTTGGCTGCTCTGTGCTATATATACTCTGCACTTTGAGAAGCAGACATGTTTTAGTGTGCTCTCCTGGGGAGGTTGCCTGGGCCAATACAGAAGGTGGGGTTGGACATCTGCTGGAGGCAGGGTGCAGAAAGACATGCCAAGCCAACTTACTGGAAGAGTAACTTGGCAGGAACTCTGTGGTTTGGGACTTAGAGAACGTCACCTCTAGAGCTCAGATGTTCAGGTTGCATCTTTCAAGAAATAAATCCATGGAATTTTCAAAGAGTTAAGTGACTTCCTTCAAGAATTTTACTGCTGTGGTGAAGAGTACGCTAAAATTTTGAGAAACTGTTATTATGTGGGTGTGGTATCTCTGCTATAAATCAGTCACCCAAAATACCATTTAGGGTCTAAGACTTTATCAGACTTTGGTGCATAATTATAAGATGCAGATCATTCTTTTTTATTTGCAATGTGTTTGAAAAACACCATAAAACTCATCTTTCATTTGCTTGTTTTATTTCCTGTTGCTTTATTGTCCCCTAATTATTCATCTGCACAATAACAAGTGGTCTTTATCAAAATTGAGAAGCTTGTAATATTTGTAAGAGTATTTCATTGTACAACATTTTGCATTGTTTGTTTGAAGCAGTGAAAACTGTGTAATATTAGTCTGGAGTCTGAAATTGCATTGGTGCTACTGGACATACTCCTTTCACATTCACAAATGCCTTTTTTAGTGAATTTGTAGACAATTGGAGAATAAAAAGGAAGACTGAGGAGATGGCTTAGTGGGTTAATCACCTACTGTGCCAGTATGAGCACTTACGTTTTAGCCCAGCACACATAGAAGGGCCTAGATGGCGCAATACATGCCTGTAATCCTGGAACTGAGTGAGGAGATTGAGACAGGAGGACCCATCGCACTTGCCAGCCACTAGTCTAGCAGAATTGGTCAGGTCCAGGTGCAGTGTGAGACCTTGTCTCAAACAGTAAGCTGGAGAATATTGAGGATGACACCTGACAGAAACCTCTGGCCTGCACACTACACAACACACACACACAGACACACACACACACAGACACACACACACACACACACACAGAGGCACACACACAGGCACATACGCATGCAAAAATATAACTAAAACAGGAAAACTGCAACATGAAAGCCACAGTTTTTGGTAGGGATTATTGCTTTTGGAAATATATTTTAAGGTTTCGGCAAACGTCTTGCAGAAAATGATTTATTTAAACAATATTTCTATGCCAAGGTAAAGATCATGCTGGTAGCATAGCAACTGTAGGTACAAATTTAATTTTGTGAGAAAGAAGGTAAGAGAAATGTTTTGAATTTGGAATGTATGTTTGTTGCCAACTCAATAATGTTGCATATGTTACACAAAAGAAAACCATTGGTTATATTAGTGATTTCCTAATGGATTTTACTCTAAATTTTTAGGAATTATTAAAAGTCTAGTCATTGTTGTTACACACAGATAGATTCACACATGTACCATTTAAGAAATAGTTCATCTCAAAGAAGGGAAAATTGTGGAAACAGATGATGGCGTTACTTGACTAATGACTTAGTCATACCTAGTTTCATCTGAAAGGAACTAAAGTGATGGGGAAACATGTGGTTTGGCACTTGAGTATCAGAAAGCAGAGTTAATATATTTTATTCAGTAAAGTTTTTGGATAATTTTATTTTGAAGGAAACTAAGTAGTGTTAGTTGTTGCACAAGACAATGAATTACTGTAAGAGTAAGCTTTTGATTGTACTTTGTGAAAAATACTTTATGACATTCTGTGTATTACTTTTCTTTTTAAAATAATATGCTTCAACAGCTACTTATTAAGTTACATTGGCTTTACCCCGAGGTTCCAAACCACAAAGCATTAAATATAGCTTAATTTTGACTTTGCCCAATATAACATCAAACCTTTACTTTGGGTGCTTAGATGTGTGCTGCTGAGGTCCTGTTGATTTCAAACCAGTCTGCTGCTATTGAATATTCTGAAGCTGTTACATGGTCAAGGGTTAGGGCACCTTGAGATTTTCGGAGGCATAAAAGTTGTTAGTTGACATTTGGGCTTTTAATCAGCTGATCTTTTGATCATGGTTTATCACTGTGACTCTTGAAGTGGAATGCGGAAAGGGAAAAGGTGATCAGTTCTTGTGGTTAACCTTGGGCTTTCATGGAGCTTTTGGCATTCACAGAAGGGAAGTGGGCTACCCTGTGTCACCAGGAAACTTTCAACATGTTTCCCTTAATGGTGTTATTGCTATTTCTACTGTTAGCACACCAGAATTGTTAATGTTAATGAATATTGAGATATTATATATCACCGCCTAGTACTTGGGAAACTAGAAAGGATTCTGATGTTCTTCATTTCTAGGTTGCATTGTTGTTAGTGATGATGATAAAGAAGCCACAGATTTTTAAAGAGTTGACCTCAGACTAGTATTGCTCTCTTGTCATGACTTGGAGGATTGGTTCATAGTGGGCCATTGTGGATTCCTACTTGTGACCTTTGGAACTGGTGATATTGCTGACCACACAGCTCTACACGGAATCTTCTGCATTAGTCTCTCAATCTACTCATTTAAATTCTAAGTTGTAGTGCAAGTAACAAAGTTATTTTCAACTAAGGGAAAAAAATTGAATGTGTTCAACCTATAGCCCATGGGCCACATGTATTCTAGGGTAGCTAAGAATTGCAGGCCAACTCATTTTTAGATCATACCATGTCAACTTCACAGTGTCTAAAGGTTGGATGATTCTGTATGATATAAAGTTCATGGATAGAAACTTGCTCTCTGTTCGTTTTTGTGCTTCACTAAATTGATGCAGAGTTTCTTCAAGACTATTTTAGGTGGTTGGTTGGCAAATCTTTGATGTAATGGTGGACATGATGCCATAATGTTATTCATGCTAATTTTTAACCAAGAGACTAATTTTTTCTGAAGGATTGTCTTTCCTGATGAGATTAGTGAATAGTTAGCATTGCTTTATGAAGTTTTGCAAAAACACCTAGCATTTCAGATCTACTTTATGCCTATATTGAGGAATGTTTCACAATATGGTTAGTCCTAGAAACTGGAGGAAATTCATCCATTTATTCTATGTGATCTAGCATCTCTTCAGTATCATGAACTCTCTGGAAGAACTGCCAATTAGAAGCTACTTTCTTCTGAAAAAGTACTAAAATTTTGTATAAGTACTACCTGAAGGTCAAACAGAAAGCATAGAACATTCTGTTTGAATTGTCAAATGTGTGTGTGTGTGTGTGTGTGTGTGTGTGTGTGTGTATGCGTGCGCATTTAAAATGCAGTTGTTTTGTCAGTACATGTTTGGCATAAAAAATAAAGAGATAAAATAAATATAACATATTTTGAAATGCAGTGATCCTCACTGTTAGTGGACTCCACATGTTAAATGTGTTAGCTTGAGAAACTTTATCTGTAACCCCATGATGAGTGAATACTCATGGGCCCTCCCACAAAATTTTAAGTCACTTAACCATGTATGTTCCTATCTTGGAGCAAACAAAGTGGTGATCTCAAGTGGGTAACACCTATCCTTTTGAAGCCCATTCAGTGAAAGGCACATTTTTTTCTTTTTAGGTTTTTGTATTTCGTTGGTGAGTGGCTCGTTCAAAAGGCTCCTGTGTGTGTTGCTTAAGTGCTCTCTAGTGTCCTTAAGTGAGAAAATACACGTTATAGAAGCTTCCCCCAGACTTGACTTACAGGATTCTCATGGTTTTTAAAATAAGCAACCTTTAAATTTGCAAACTGAAGCCAAGGTTTGATATTGATGCATTGAAGCTGTTTTGGCCTGAGTCTTGAGGAACCAAACCCTGTATTTCCCCCAGGAGTGATGGTTCAGCCTTTGCTTATACAGTTTTTGTGGTAACTTATAGGACAAAATTGCTACAAATAATAAATATTAGCAATGCATTTCTTTTAAACAAGTTTGTTTATCTATATTCACATGACTTTTCAAGATAAAATAGAATCCAAGATATTTTTCTCTTTGTTAGACATGAGAGCTCAGTATCTTTGCATGATGATCAATATATATGAAGGACTATATTTAATGTGGCTGTACATTATTGATTGATTTCTCGTATTTATTATAGCCCCATTTACCCAAGTTTGAGGAATACTATAGTAAATGGTCATTGTTAAGACTTCAATCTAAATTCCCAGAAGAAACGTACCATTTGACCCACATCTTGATACAAAGAGGTGTATTTTGATACCAGTGTATAATAGTAACCGACTTTTGTTATGGAACAATTCCATACTGTGTAGCATTGTATCTTCATACAGCAAAGAGACAGAAAAATGATTTGGGAAAATAAAAGGTGTGAAACTCTACTCTAACCAACATGAAGTAATCAACAAATGTAACTATTCTAAATAGCAGGTATTTTAGTCTCCTGTTTAATGTGTCAAAGCCAAGACTTGCTTTGTAACAAGGTATAGTTGTTTTGATAAATGTGAACTTTTTCTTTTGCTAAATGTGTGTCTTTTTCTCAGAATACTAGACTATTAGTCAAAGGAACAGAACCAATATGAATGAACACATTACAACAGGAGATGTATTAAATGGGCCTACATGATATGGGCTGGATAGTTCAACAGTGACTGACTGTCTCTATACACCTGATTAAGAAACTGTTTGCTACTCAGTCTATGAGGCTGGATTACTCAGTAGTCCTAACTGGGTAAGGAAAGCTTAGAGGTTTCTTGAAGAGTCTTCAGTCCATATTGGAAGGCTGAAGAAGATGGTTTCTTATGGCAGTAGGGGATGGTGCAACAACATGGTATAGATGTACTCAAAAATAGCATAAAACAAAGATGGGAAAGCACACAGTACTGATTTTTCCTTGGCACCTAACCCTCTTAGTTGATTTCAGACCCAAACAAGTTAATGGTCACAACTGACTATCACAGTAGTTATAAATGTTGTATCTCAAAACAAGACTATTAACAGAAACTCAGTATATGAGATTGGTGCTGTGGAGCAAGGGTGAATTAAGGAGCAAAGGGAAGAATATTTAAAGTGTAATCCCAGCACTTGGGAGGCAGAGGCAGGTGGATCTCTTGAGTTTGAGGCCAGTCCAGACTGTAGAGTGAGCTCCAGGACAGCAATGACTACACAGAAAACCCCATCTAGAGCCCCCCCCGCCCTTATAAAATAAAAACAAATATTTTAAAGCTTTTCTCATGAGTACTTGATAATGGAAAATTGCCTCTGCTGCTGAGTCCTGGCTGTGGGAAAGCTGGGTGTCTGAATGGGACGTGCGTGCAGGCTGTGGCTCTTGATCAGGGTTGACAGTAATGATCAGGGTTAACTTTGGTTAAAACATGGCTGTTTCTTTCAGAAGAAGATCTTCAGAATAGGAGGAAGCACGTTGGAGTACCATTAACTGGGCCTGGACTAGCCATCCAGCAGTCTTGTAAACAGATGTGGGCTTCATTGAAAGAACAAGAACTGAGAGCCTTCCAATTTAGGGGCATGCTCATCCAGAGTAGACCTGGTGTCTGAGCACTGATGATAAGAATTAGTGTTCCTTCTTCTGAGAATATTCTCATTACAAAATGACTTTCTAAAGCCTATGGGGAGCTCTGCATGCGGTGCACTTTTGATGTACATTTTTTCTTTTGGTATGAACTCAATACTCTGGTTATGTATAAAATATAAAAAAACTCAGCTATTCCATTATTGATCACCAGTGAGGGAAATGGGCTAACAAGATTTCCAAGATTGCTGCTGGTCCTGAAGTTCTGTCATCTTCATTTTAGTTACTTTCAGTACTTCAGTATTATCATTGCTTAAGTTTTTAAATCAGTTAATTTACTTTTAATTTTTTAGTTGCATGTGTGTGTGTGTGTGTGTGTGTGTGTGTGTGTGTGTGTGTGTGTGAGACAGTGCACATGTGGAGGTCAGATGCCAACCTCACATATAATGTCAAGGTCTCTTTATTGTTTGCTGCAGTGTACATTAAGCTAGCTGTCTTGAGAGATTCTGGAATAACCTTGTTAAGTCACACAACTTCTTATAAGAGCCTGGGATTACAGATGTAGCTACCATGCCTGGGAATTCAAATGCAGATATTGATACATATGTGTAATGTTTTCTAGAGGAACAGAGCTGATAGAATGAATACACACATTAAGAGAGGATTCATTCGATTGGCTTACACGGTGTGATCTAAGTAGTCCAACTGTGGCTGTCTTACATGGGAGAGGTCAAGAACCTGGTAGTTGTTCATTCCAGGAGTTGTCT
Organism: Mesocricetus auratus; assembly: GCF_017639785.1. Taxonomy (NCBI): domain Eukaryota; kingdom Metazoa; phylum Chordata; class Mammalia; order Rodentia; family Cricetidae; genus Mesocricetus; species Mesocricetus auratus. The sequence goes on along the minus strand of NW_024429190.1, from coordinate 66,751,765 downwards.
CAGTGGAGTCAGCTGGAGATGCCCAAGGCTATACAGAACTCAGCATGCTGCCCTACCATGTAGCTGTATTTCTTCGGGATTTGTTAGAAATATTTAATCTCAGAGCTGGGGAGATGGCTCAGTAGGAAAGAACACTAGTTGTGAAAGCTTGAGAGCCTGAGTTCAAGTCCCCAGTTCCCTTGGGTAAGCCATGTCTAACCTAGTGTGCCTTTTGGTAGAGTGATGGGGAGCAGAGACAGGTAGATCCCATTTGATCACTTGCCTAACCAGAGTAGCCAGAGGAAGAGTTGACTATTTAGTGAGAGAGTCTGTCTCCGAAGATAATGTGGAAAATGAAAAAGAAGGTACATAGTCCTCCTTAGGCTTCCACTGTGTGTGTCCAGGAAATATACCACAACCCAATATCTTTTGTTTTTATTTTTTTGTGGGGGGCAGAGGTTCGAGATAGGATTTCTCTGTATAGCTTTGAAGCCTGTCCCAGGCACTTGCTCTTGTAGACCAAGCTGAACTCAAACTCACAGAGATCTGCCTACCTCTGCCTCCCAAGTGCTGGGATTAAAGGCATGAGTCACCAGTGCCCAGCTCCAATTTCTTAATTAAGAATGACTATGGAAGTTTAGGCCATGAATCAGAATCTGCACCCAGACGAGAGCTCAGGGTTATTAATTTATATTTGAACTCATTTGAAGAATCCTCACTGAGAGAGACTATCTTGACCCCATGATGTAGAATTCCCTGATCTGTGTAATAGCAGAAGGAAAATAGCAAGCTGGATGAAGTTAGTTCATCTGATCTAGGCTGATTTCTTGTTCACAAACAGAATTTCCATACTTTCAAATGTGCTGGACACTATTTTACTTCTAATGGTGACTGTCATCTAACTTATCTTTCTAGGAGCAGTGACTATGGCCCTGATATGTTGCCACAAGAACTAAAGAGTTCATCCCTAGGCTTAGTAGTTATTCATCATGAGTATCCATGATTCATGAAGGTTTGGCATGGGTAACAAGAAGGGACATAGTACAGTATGGACTTATATGAAAATGTCATAAGGAAGCTCATTTGATATATTTAATATATGCTACTAAAAGTTTTACATTGGTCAGATGCTTTGATATGTGCATAAATGTTCTTTTAAATAGTTTCTGATGTAAAATTCTAGGTTATTTTGTATTTTAAGTTTTCCTTATATTTTAATAGAATATGTAAAGGTTTGTGCTTCCTATGACAGTTGTTGATAGACATTTTCCCACTGCATAAAAATGGGATTATTAGACCAGCGGTGATGGTGTATGCCTTTAATCCCAGCACATAGGAGGCAGAAGCAGGCAGACCTCTGTGATTTAGAGAGGCTAGCCTGGTCAATAGAGCAAATCCTAGGACAGCCAGGGCAGCACAGAGAAACCTTGTCTTGAAAAAAAACATGATTATTAATTTATTGAAGCTATTTATTTAAGACACTTTGAGTTATTCTATAAACTTAAGTCCCTCAGAAATACATGCACTATTTATTATATATTTAACAGATAGATATTAATATTTAAGTAGTACCTTGACTTTACTTCATGGATTCCATTTATTCACATTTTCTTTAAGTAGTCACCTTCAAATTTGTTTTTATATTTTTTGGGGTGGCAAGAATGGTACACGAGAGGCGACTGTCACCCTACCACTGAGCTGTAGCCTGGCCCCAAATTTAGAAGAGTATACATCTAAAATTCATTTTGATTGGCATGCGATTTTTAAGCAGTTTTTCTCAAGCTGTAATTTTCAGACCACTACTGTTTGCAGCATGTGAAGTGCTGGTTAAAATTGCAGATGTCTGATGCCCAGCCCAGCCCTTCTGAATCAGACTCTGGAGTTTGGAACATGGAAATGTCTCTGAGGTTGGAACCTAAATTCCTTGGCATGCTAACATTTGTGACCTACTTTAGGAGTTAATTATATTAGTCTTATAGTCATATTTCAGTTATTTATTATGGGAATAAGTGGATCTTGGGATATTGGCAGGGGGCAGTTTTTCAAATGCATGTCTTTCCTAGGATCTTTAATAGTGGAATATAATTTAAATAACAGAGTAATTGAATTGGAAGCTATTTTTGCGATTACCTAGTCAAATCCTCATGATTTTTTTCAGATTATGAAACAGCCAAAAGGGGTTTAAATGACTTTGGAAGTCATACTTTGTAGAAAAGCTGTGTCCAGAGTGCAATTCCTTGGTAAACCAAGCTAAGGCTACTGCACCCCTCTCAATAGGCACATTGAAACATAGTCTCACAGTGTAGTCCTGGCTTGTCTGGAATCCACTATGATGTAGACCAGGCCGACCCCAAACTCACAGAAATCCACCTGCCTCTGCCTCCTAAGTGCTAGAATTAACCTATGTGCCACCACATTTTGCTTCTAAGCCTTGACAATTAGATATGTTTATTGCAAGATACAAAGAAATGTTGGTCATTTAATCACAGGCCTTGATTTCTCATTGAATTGGCTATATTAATAAAATTAATATGTTTTTAATAATCTAAATTAAGGTCTGTTTTGGATTCTGCTTTGCTTTTTATGTCCTTAGAAACTGAGAGTTACAGGAACTAGCTTTTCATAAAAAAAAAATACGTTCTCCATATGACAGGGTCATAATCTTCCTTGAGTATTTTATATCCCAAATTTTTTAAGTGTTAAATACTTATGAAAACCATTTTACTAAAAACTTCTAATAAAATTTTCTGAAACAAATATAAGCAAAGCCTGCTGCAGCCCTCTCCTAACTCGGTTGCCTTCTCTCCCTTCCTCCCTGCCTTCGGTTCTCATGTCCTTCTGGAACTGTGAAGTCATGGCAGGTGCCAGCCTGCCCCAGTGAGTGGAATTCATAAGAACATTTAGTTACAAGACTGACTTTTAAAGGTCAAAATGTACTAAATGATACCTCATGACTCCTTTTTAACTGTTTCCTCCGACCAAAATGAAAAGTGACTTTATGTGCTTTAACATGCTGAGGTTTTATTTTTTGTACGTTTATTTCTTATCTAATCTTAGATGAGGGCAGATATGGAGTTTTTCTGTGCAACAGAAGCAGGAAGCTCTCTTTAGTAGGTCAAGTCTCTCCCTCCTGTGCTTACGCCTCATTTTGCTGACCTGAATTCTGAACGTGGAGTTTGCTTGCCACCACTACCACCACCTTTTGTATCTCCCTTCTCCTATTCCTCCTCCTCCTCCTCTTCCTCTTCCTCCTCCTCCTCCTCCCTTTCCTATCTTACTCTATTTTATAGTTTTAAGCTGCGGGTTGGTTCTCTTGACAATCTCCCTGTGTTTAAGATGCTGTGGTAGTGTCCTGGCGAGTGTTCCTTAGAATCTCATTGGGCGTGGGATGGAGAGGGGCTCCTTAGCTCCCGCTATAGCCAGAAGCACTGTGTAACAGCTGTCTGTGTTTGCCTGGCTTGGCAAGGGCGTCTGACAAAGAAAGTGGGACTACAGCAGTATTTCTCATTCTCTTCTCCCACCAAATAAGTTCTTTTTGTCTATTTTCAGTTCTGTTAGAATGGAAAGTAGTGGTAACAAATGGCGGGTGGCGGGCAGGGGAGAGGAGAGTGGCAAAATACAACCAACTTTTCTAGTGCTCTTGGAGTTGCCTCTGCTGGCACCTCACCACCAGTCAGGATCCTGACCCACAGATCTTACCAATTGTACTGTTTTCAGGCCATACATTTGTGGCAATTTGTTACAGCCACCATCTGTTCTCAGGCACCAAAATTAATGGTTGGTTAGGAAGAATTAAATAAGATGAAATAGAGTCGGCAACTGATTGGATGCTTTACAAAGAGGGAAGAGGGAAGAGACCTGCTTGAATAGCATTGGCTCCTGGAGCCTGGAGTTGGGTGTTTGCTTTCCTAACTTGGGGAAGTCTCCTTTGTAATAGAATCAAGCACTCAGTTACTTCTTATGTATTTTAAAATTGTTGGCTGATATACATTAAGAAGCAAAAAACAAAAACAGTATTTTGCTAACAATTATAAACTGATAATTTGTATCATCAACGTTTCAGAAACACATATCTTTGAAATATTGGATAATGCTAAATATTGTTAAGATATTTAATCTTATAGTTTATACATTTGTAGAAAATTAGCTTTCTCCTTGCAGGTAAACATGTGATGTCTGATTTTCAGCTTGAAATACCAGCTATATGTTTTAATTAATAAGTACCCACCCTACCTAGTAAGAGAGAACATGCAGTTTACATTACAGTCACATAATAAGACAATGAAATCAGAATGGGGGAACCAGAAGGGGTCAAGGAACCTCAGAAGAGAGGAGTAGAAGAGCAGTATGAATTAGAGCAAAGGAAAATGACACACATGAATACAAAATGCTATGATGAATGAAACCCATGCTAACTTGAATAATTAACAAGATAGGGAAAAAGTCAAGAGAAAGGAAGAGAAGGGAACTGATACCTAAGAATAAGTCCATCCCACGGGATTCGTGTTACAGGCTGGGACTGCAAGGGAGATACCGATTCGCCTCTGAGTTTCCTCACAGGTGATGTTAGTTACATGAAGTAGAGTGTTTATGAGGGAAAAGGCAGTCAGTTTGTCATGAGAAGAAATTTTTGTGTTACCAACATCTGGATGACCCTCCTGCTTCCTATTCTCACATAGCAAGCAGTATGATATTGGAAAGATCTTAGTACCCAACACACTGTTGTTACAGTGACTGGCTTCCCAGGACTTTTTAAATGGAGTATCCTTTCTCTCATTGTTAGAGTGTGAACCAAGTTGTTGAGTGGAAACAGGCCAGGCTGCATTCAGTGTCACCGTGGTAGGCAAGGGCTGGCGGTGTTGATGAGAGGTTAAACTGGCTGGACAGAAAGCTCTTCATCCTTTGAGAACTCTCCATGGACTTTCATTTCCAATGGCATATATTTTGATGAGACTCAGTCGGAGGTTGTGCTCTCTAATTAATAAACTAAAATGATGATCTCTCATGTCACTGATCATTAGACTCCATCGTTTTAGCAATTAATTGCATTGTCGGTAGAGACAGTATCTTTTTAATTTTTTTAAGTCTTGTTCAGTCCCTTTGTAGGAGGGATTTTGCAAATATACTTTCAATCTTGTAAATTTGAAAGGAACTTTCAAGATTTTTAGATGCCACTAAAATAAGGACAGCATCCTAAGATTTACTTCTCCCCCCCTCTGTGTGTGTGTGTGTGTGTGTGTGTGTGTGTGTGTGTGTGATTAGTGCAAATTGTGCCACCAGAGCCCAGGAGAAATGTCAGGTCCCTTGGAGCCAGAGTTACAGGCATTGTGAGCTGCCCAACATGGGTACCAGGATGAAAACTTGATCCTCTAGAAGAACAGCAAAACCTTATAAATGTGGAGCCATCTCTTCAGTCTCTCCAGGCCCAAGGATAGCATTTAGAAACATCACTTTTTGATGAAGCACCAATGGAATCCAGATAGAAACCACATCAGATTTATTTGTGTTCTCAGGTGACATATTATTCCCTATTTCCTAGTGTCTAGGCACAAGTAACTGCAATATAGGTAATAATGAATTCCATGGAAATATTCAAGAATGACTGAGAAATAAAAATAAGTCCTAAATACCTCTATCTCTGGATGGAGGAAGATTTTTAAGTGCCATGTTGCAGGAGATAGGTCAACTCCTCTAGTATCTGAGAGTGTCCACAAAGCCCCACATCTTTAGGTGTGGGGATCTGCTTTGGGTTTATAGCCTTCTAAGCAATACTACTCTGTACTTTCTATCCAGCCACATCGATGTCTACATTATATCTTCTGTATGGATTGGGGATGTCATTGAAATGTCTCTAGAAATTCAGGAATCCTTTACAAGTTAACTTCATAAAACAATTTCTGTCCATTGTCCTGATAAAATGGGAACCAGATAAGGTGTTTGCTTGTATATTGCAATAACTGTTCATCCCATGATGTATCTTCATGTAGCATTAGTGAGCTAAAAGTTCCAATGACAGCCTTGACAGAACATTGTATGTGCCTTACCTCTTGTTAGCATACCCTTTCCATGATCTATTCTAGCCATACAGATCCTATCTCTGCTTTGTGTTACTATACCCTAGTAGTTTACTCCTGAATGCAGTTTGACACAAATGGTATTGTCAACTGCAGCCATGTTGTATTTGGAACATACTTCATGCAATGCCTGGATAACCTCCATGGATCCACTGTCTTGCTGTAGCAGAACAAAAGAATGGTATTCGTATGTCACAACTAAAACAGGATTTTCCCCACAAGAAGTTTTCAGAATATCTGACACAGAATTTCTGAGGAGAGATAGTAATTTTTATAGAATTTTAAACACTGTCGTTTAGACCAATTTTCATCATAAATCAAACTAAGCACAAATTAATATTTCTTTGGTGAATGGATTTTATTATTGTGACCTATAAAGAACAGTGTTTTACATTTTTTGTATAACTTTATATTTTATGAAATGCATTCATAGACATCATCTCATCTAAAATTCCCTGCACTCCATACCCTCCATTTACGTTATGACTGGATGAGGAAAGTATCTAATCTAGTGTATTAGAGCTGGGTGTCAGGTATGGCTCGGAGGACTCCACCTAGCGAGGAGGGCGTGTGGCCCCGGTGATGGCTGTTCCTATCCAGGAGGCCCTCTGACTCAGTTTGGAGTTTTTGGCAGCATGTGAAGTGACTGATGCAGCTGGAGGAGTTGACCAGATGTGAAGGGGATATCGGGCTGTTTAGCATCCCTCCAAAGTGTTGTTAAGGTGCCTGTGTGAGAATTAAAACAAAATCAAATCTTTAAATGTTTAATACTAGATTGAATAGAATACTATTGCTTTAAAAAACTTTAATTTTGGAAACTAGCTTGAGAAACATGGCAGATGTTTTCTGTTTTGTTGCGTGGTATTGGGTGGCAAATATGGAGTTCTTTGGAAAAGAACAATTTCTAAAATATTTTATTATATAAGTAGCCTTAATGGTGAATCAAAATGATTGTCTAAGTAGAATCCCTCAGGAGTGTATATAATATCATGCGTGGCATCTCAAAAATATCTAGGTTATAATTTGCAAGTTTCTTTCTGTCAGGATCATGAGTATTATTAGTAATTAGGATGTCGTCCTTGGTCTAGACTTTCAAAGGGTTAGACACATTGGGTTTTTACTCTGGGATGTCTTTATATCCTGTGTGAATGAAACCAGGGAGTTGAGGATAAGAGTGTGAGTTAATTAATGTTAAGGTTTGGCAACACATGGCTTTTGAGCTTTCAAAAATGTTTTTGAGTGCATGACTCTGTAAATAAATATGTTAGTGCATAAAACGGGTTTCAGTGCCTAATTGTCAGCACTGATGATTTTTCCACTGTTAAGTATGCATGGACAAGTTTTTTTTTTTCTTCTGAAAATACAGGCACCTTTAAAATAGTCCCTCTAGTTTGGGTCACCACTGAAGGAGAAAAATCAATATAGTGTGGTGGAAAGATGTGCATCAGAACCCACCTACAATAGCTAAGAATATTCTAGACCTTAAAATACATGCAGTTTTACAACCCCCTGTCTCTGTAGTTCTTTGTAATGTCTTTCAGTCCCCACCACTCTAGTTAAACAGTACAGTTTGTCCAGTTTGCTTCTCACAGGCTTCATTCTTTGCACACTGCAGCCTCGTTTTTAGGGCTTCAGAAGCCTATTTTCAGTTTTTCCTCCTCCTCTTCTCTTTCTCTTGCTAATCCTTTTACCTTTCTTCCAAGATGTTTGGTTCTATTTGTGTTAATGTTTTCTCCCCCCATCCCCAAATATTAGGCACCTACTATAAGCCAGGCTTTGTTCTGTAACCTGGGAGGTGATAAACAGTAAATGTGGCAAAGTCTGTGCCTACTTAGAACTTGGTGTTCCAAAGTCTGACAGTCACCTAGAAGTCATCCAGTGGGAAAGGGTTGGAGAGCCAATGGGGGCTATTAGGGCTGCGGGGTACTGCCAGTGTGTCAAGAGCCCTTTTAGCTGGACCAGGTGGAACAATGGGAAGAGGAAGAAATGCAGAGAACCTGTCCATTCAGGGCCCTTGGGCCATTTCTGGAGTTTAGGCTTTGGGGATTTTTCTAGATGGCAATTTAAGGTTATATGGGAATTTTCTAACCTTTTTTTCCCTTTCCTTTTTTTTTTGACTTAAATGTATTTGCAAACTTTCCTTGTTCATTTTTTTCATCCAATTTAGTTACTATGTGTGAAAAGATAGACCTGAAATCCAATGTATCTGTGGTTATGGTTATAGTTCTTTAAAAAGAGTCATTAATTCCTCTACTAACTGTTAGTAAGCACCACCAGTACCTCAGGGGAACACAGTTAAACAATTTTCCCTACCTTTATACTTAGCACTACCAAATCCTCGTGCCTTCACCATCCATTTGCTGGGATTTTGGGCATGTGTTCCCAGCTTGCTTTTCTCTTTCTGTGAATGTAAGCACTAATTTCTTAGTCACTCGACTTCCAGATTTAGGAGTAATCTTGGGTCTTGGGTTATCCCTTATTCTCATTTTTGTTTCTTCATTCTAAAAGTACTTATGGATGATCTAGTGTGAGCCAAGCACTGTGTAGGACATGTAGACTACATACTGAACAAAGCAAACTGAAAGTAACTCCTGTGTAGTGAGGTGTGGGAATAGAGAGTGCCAAGAAATAGGACCAAGACTGTCCACAAGCAATGAGCATGATGAGCACTTAATACTATCTTGAATGTTCAAAGCAAACAGTGGAGCAGGGAAGGAGATGCTGGCTTCTGTGTGGAAGAACAGGTGTGTAGCTAGAACGTGCTGACTTGAGAGGTCACATCCAAGGACTTAAAAGCCAGAACACATGTGGAATACAAGGTTGGGGGTGGGGGCGATTCCAGGTAAAGAACTAATAGCAGGGCCTAAAAAGGAGACCGTGCCCACCTGTGGTGTTCTGGGATAGGTAGGGAACTTTTGAGGTTGGAGAGAAGCTCCGAGGGCAGAGTAAGAAGTTAAGGTTTGTGACAAGAGCGTCATGAGAGCAAAGGGGACAAGATCAAAGAAAGAGTTGAAGGAGCTATGGTAATTAATCTGAGAAAAAAGATGCATCCCCTCTGTTACCCTTTCCTGTGCCTGTAGGTACCAGTTCTCCCATTTTTGGAAATTACCATAAACCTTTAAAACTTCTGCATCCTCTATAGTGGTTAATTTTGCTTGTCCACTTGCCTGGATTGATAAATGCCCAGGGGATTGGTGAGGAGCACCTCTTGGTATCTGTGAGGATAGTTTCAGTAGCAGTTGGATCATGATGGTTTTAATTTAATAGATGCCTTCATTCACTGGTGATTTGAAAGTCTGAATAGCCCACTGGCAGATGGCAGAAGTCTGGCGGGGGGTGTGGCAAGTCCTTGGAGCTATATACTGCTCTACCCCCTTCTAGTTGCTTCTTCTCTTCCACGAGGCAAAGAGGCTCCTTCACCAAATGCTCCCAACACCATGATGGTCCACTAAAGCACAAAGAGATAGCACTTGTGGACTGAATACTCCAAAACTCTCCGTCAAGACAAATATTCCCCCTTTTAATTGTTCTTGTGGGCATTTGATTACACACAAGTGTAGCTATGACATATGCCTTCATTTCTGTAGTTCATCATATAGTTGTTCATTACAAAACTGAATACAAAATTTGTTCCAATGCTATATGATTAGCATTCGTAATAGCCAGAACCTGGAAACAACCTAGATGACCCTCAACCAAATAATGGGTAAAGAAAATGTGGTACATGTATACAATGGAGTATTACTCAGCTGTAAAAAAAATGACATCATGAAATTTGCAGGCAAATGGATGGAACTAGAAAAAAATCATTTTGAGTGAGGTAACCCAGACCGAGAAAGACAAACTTGGTATGTACTCACTCATAAGTGGATGTTAGGTGTAAAGTGTAGGATAACCAGGTTACAATCCACATCCCCAGAACAGGGAAATCCCAAAGAAGGACTCATAGGTTTCCCTGGGAAGGGGAAATAGAAGAAATCTCCTGGGTAAACGGGGACAGAAGGAGTAGTGGGAGGAGATGGGAGGGATGGAAACATGAGGGCTTGGGTTGGTCGGGTTGGGGTAAAACGAAAAATGTTTTGATGGGAGGGGGGATTTAGGGGTTAGGGAAAACACGTGTTGCCCAGGAAACTTTCAGAAATCTACAAGGATGACCCCAGCTAAGACTCTAGCAGTAGTGGAGAGGGTGCCGAATTGGCCATCTACTGTAATCAAATTGGTGACTACCTTAATTGTCATCAGAGAGCCTTCATCCAGTAATCAATGGAAGAAGATGCAGAGATCCACAGTCAAGCACTGGGTCAAGCTCCATGAGTCCTGTTAAATAGAGCAAGGAAGGATTGTAAGAGCAGCATGTGGAGACTGTCAAGGTCATGGTGGGAGGACCAACAGAGACAGCTGACCTGAGATCATGGGAGCTCATGGACTCTGGACCATGTGTGTGACATTTGTGTAGCTGTTTGTGAGGCTCCTATTAGTGGGATCAGGACCTGCCCCTGGCTCTTGAGTTGGCTTTTAGGAACCTATTTCCCATGTTGCATTGCCTTATCCAGTTTTGATGGAGGGGGAGGAGCTTGGTCTTGCCTCAACTTGATGTGCCATGCTGTGTTGGAGGGGAGAGTAGGAACAGGAGGAGAGGCGGTAAGAGAAACTGTGGTCAGTATATAAATGAAAAAAAATTAATTAATTAAAAAATCCAACCTCAGGGGGGAAAAAGCTAGTTAAGATAGACACGTCTGCCCTGGCAGCTGACAAACTTGCAGAGGAGAAAGAATAACAAATACTCACATGCAGGTAAGCCCAACCCTTACCATTTGTAATAAGAGTGAAAAATGGCAGAAGCAACACATTGCTGTGATGCTATGAGTCTGAATGGTTGGCCTGAGGAGAACACCAAATTTCTGTGGAATGAAGGTATGAGAAAATCACTTTTAAGAAGATAGCATTTTTTGATGAGACATGGAGAATATAAAATGGCAATGTGCCTGTGTAGGGTGGGCTTTCTTTTGGGGGATGGTTCAAGACAGGGTTTCTTTGTGGCTTTTGGAGGCTGTTCTGGAACTAGCTGTTGTAGAGCAGGCTGGTCTCAAACTCACAGAGTGCTGGGGTTAAAGGCGTGCACCACCACCACCCAGCATTAGGGAGGGCTTTCTAAGCATAACAGCATTTCCCCTGTGACTGGGGTCTGAGGAGTGTGGTAACTGGTTCCTTGAGGGAAGAATGTAGAGCCGTGTGAAGCAGGACTGTGGGGCTGTGGCAGTGAGTGTCATTTTAAGTGCAAGGGGCAGCAATGGAAATGTAAGCAAAGGTGTGACGTTAGTTCATTTGAGGTTGCCACTTCCATCTGCTCATCAAAATCTGTCTCTACTTCCTGGGCATACAGCCAGGTTCTGTTTCTGGCCCTCTTCACAGTTGGCTGTGATCCATGTAACTCTATCCTGCCCGTGGATGGAGAGAAATGGTGAACAATGCGTCTAGGACAGGCTCCTGGAGGTCTCTCATGTGGGGCTCCTCAGAGTTTTCCATTGCTGATTGAGCAGACTTACAAAGTGTCAGAGTGACTGTCAGTCTAGACCCTAGTGTGATTCTGTGGTGCACACACCTTTTAGAAGGCACAAACTACCATAAGGAAAACCTGGTATTTTGAGCCTTTCCATGATTAGGTCATTCCTCCATTGTCCAAATGATTACTTTAGAAAGCAGTTTTGCCTGTTGGGCTATGTGAGAGTGAGAAGCTATAAATAATAGCAGTGGTCAAGTTGAAGGTTTATTGTGAGGTGTGCTAGGGTGATTTCCATAGAGGTGGGTATTGGATTTGGGTTAGAAGGTCATTAGTCTCTAATACGAGCTGGAGAAACAATCTCGCAGCAAACTCCATGATCTTTGAACTCTTACAATCTTTCTGCCCACCTTCTTCAGTTGGACCTTATGTGCTAGAGTGTTTTGTAGATGTGTACGTTGGGATTGGGGTCCACAGCTCTGCAATTTGTTTGGATGTGGCTTCCTGTAATTTTTCCAGTCTGTGGCAAAGAGATGTGGGACGAAGAGTGTGTATGTGTGTGTGCTTGCACGTGCATGTGTGCACACTCATATATGTAACAAGTTATGAAAAATTACGTGAATTTGAAAGCAAGCATATGGAAGGGACATGTGGGTGGGTTTATAGGGAAGAAAGGGAAGGGGAAATGATGTAATTATATTATGATCTTGAAAATAAAAGAAACTAAAGAAATTTAGCCCTCAAAGTTATTTTGCTTGTGTACCGTGAGATTGTGAAAGGGGTAGTATGCAAATTTGATTTCATGCTCATCAACCATGACTCTGTCCTTTTAACAAACCTCATTGAATCGCTATAGGCCTGTGTCTACTGTTTTGCTAGACTGACTCAACTAGAGGGTAGATCAGTCGTGTCTTCAGCGATTTATTTGCTTTGTGTGTGCTTGTTTACAGTTCTTTAATTCTTTAAGATAATATTTAAATTACTGAAAGGTCAGACTCACATTTCCTGTCCATCAATATTAGAGGTCACATGTGCTAATATTTGTTTACTACTGTGCTGCTATACGCAAATCCCTAAGGCAGTGGGCCTGCATTAAGCTGAACCTGCTGTCCTTCAATCATCAACTGGGAGGGGGTCCCCTCACCCCTACTTTTCCCTTCTGAATTATTGATTCCTGATGGGTTCTGGAGGAAGTATAGTCATTGTTTTCAATTGTGTGCTCACTAAGGAACCCACCAGTCTTCAATGGATACATAAGATGATTCTGGTTATACTCACTGGGCCTTGAAAGAAAGAAAAGAAAAAGAGACATAAGAATGTAGGACTTACTGGGGTGCAATACAGGGAAGAAGGAGGCTAAAGAGGGTGATATTTTGTTGCTGTTTTGAGACAGGATATCTCTGTGTAGCCCTGACTGTCCCAGAACTCACTATGTAAACCAGGGTTGTCCCAGACTCACAGAGACCCATCTGTCTCCCTCCTCAGTGCTGGAATTAAAGGCGTACCTCCATGCCTACTTAGCTAGGTGAGGAGTTTTGTAATCAGAATGTACTTTGTGCATTGTTGAAAATGCAAATAAAAGCTGTAGATAAACTACAAAATGTGGTGACTTAATGGACTGGAGGCAAATCAGAGACTAAGAAAAAGATGAACAGTGGAACTTCAAATCATAAACTTATGGGTTCTATGTGTATCTGTGTGTATGTATATATAGAGATTATACTACAATATTCAATACAGTACAAAATGTGTACGATTATGTCAGTTAACAATGTTTTCTGCTTATTGTAGGTAGTGTTAATGACAAAATTGTACATTTTAGCCATGGATATGTGCTTGTTCTCCAGATTAACAAGTATTGGAAGTATGGGATTCCTACCAAAGCCTGTGTTATGGGACTCACATCTCTCATACTGTAATGTCCATGTGGGAGATGAAAATGAGTTGTCCAAGTAATATAGTGTACTCCATAATAGTTGTTATGGGACATCAGGGATTTTTTTAGTTCCTGTGTTCCATAAGATTCTGTTGTTGAGAAGACAGGATGTAGAATCTACCCCTTTTCTTCTCTGATGAAACAATGTGTCATGTAATTTTATTCTTAAGCTGCATATGCTTGGCATTTTGTGCCTCGTATAGACTTTTCATTCCTGCCATATGATTTTAATTTATTTTTTATTTAAATTAGAAACAAGCTTGCTTAATATGTGAATCTCAGCTCCCTCTCGCTCCCCTCCTCCCTACCCCTCGCCAACCCCTCATTCCCCCTCTGCTCCCTCGGGAGGGTGAGGCACTCCATGGGGGATCCCTAAAGTCTGTCATGTCATTCAGGACAGGGCCCAGTCCCTCCCCCATGTGTCTAGGCCAAGAACACATTCTTCTGTGTGGAATGGGCTCCCAAAGCTCATTCATGCACCAGGGATAAATACTGATCCACTATCAGAGACCCCATAGATTGCTGAGGCCTCCTCACTGACACCCACATTCTGGGGGTCTGGATCAGTCCCATGCTGGCCTCTCAGCCATCAGTCCAGGGTCCATGAGCTCCCCCTTGTTCAGGTCAGCTGCTTCTGTGGGATTCACCAGCCCAGTCTTGAACCCCTTGCCCATCAGTCCTCCCTCTCTTGAAGATGTGAAAAGGGCCTCTGACCCCCTGGAACTGGAATTTCAAGGGGTTGTGAACCACCATATAGGGGCTGAGACCAAAGCTGGGCATTCTGAAGAGGATCAGTAAATGCTCTTAGTTGCTGAGCCATCTCCCTAGCCCTCATATGAATTTCTTATGTTATATATGGATTGCTGATATACAAGAATGGCTGGTATAACTTAACTGCTTTGAATTTATAATCATGAAGAAAGAAATAATTGTTTTCATAATTTCCATTCTTGCTGTTTAAAAGGATGTACTGGTGAGATGAAAATGGTATTTCTTTTTTAAATGGACACATTTTATGCTTTCTTTAGGCTGGAATGATAAGAAGTGATACTGAAGAGTATTTCATTGAGCCCTTGGAAAGGGGGAAGCAGATGGAGGAAGAAACAGGAAGAATCCACATTGTCTATAAGAGGGCAGCAGTGGATCTGATTCCCAGAGGTGTGTCCGAAGACGTCTACTACAGGGGTAGGCATATCAATAGGCTTAATAATTAAATACAGATTTGAGGGATGAGGAGTCATCAGTCAAGAGAACTTGGGAAATGTGGAAGCTGAATAGAAATTTCTATTATAACCATCAAGTTTAGCTTTTATACATGTTGGAGGTATTCTATGCCAGTGATTCATTACATGTCAGTACACTTTTCATGATTTATTTTAAAAGTTGTTTACTAAAGCTATGGTCTTTTAGCCTATCTTAAATGTGCAATTATTTGCTTTTTAACCAGTAATATTGAAATAATGCACTATTTGTGTCATTGTAAAAGTTAGTAAGATGTATTAATACAACGAAGTTATGTTTTAAGACCAAACTGATAGCTACTTGACTTTGATGTTTATTTGGCACAGCATAAACAAATAAGAGTTTTATGATAAAAGTGATTTATAACAATGCACACATTGGAGACTGACTTCCTTAATCATGACAAGAAGCTTGTCATATTGTGAAAATAGACCATGGGCTAAAGTGACCCACTTAGGAGAGGCTTGCAGTGGCCATGGGAGGAGGTAGTTTGTTTCCTCACTCTCAGTTAACTTGTATTAGGATGTCCCAAGAAAAATCTTAACATGAAATGAATGTGTTGCATTTTCGTATTTATAGTGCTCTGATTTAGCTACTGGTGACATCAGCTGATCTCTTCTTAAGTATATCTAACTATTTGTATCAGAAATTTAACTTTCTTCCCTAGGGCAAGAAGAGTTCAGATTCATGAATTTAAACACCAGATTGTAGCTTTTCAATTCTTTTCTTGTCAAAGGACTAGAGGGGTCAGTGTTTTTTATAATGAGAGTATAAATTAGGGATGTATTTTTATGGTATGTTTCATCATTTAAAAATGTACTGATTTAGGAACATATATTGATTTATAAATGAATGCTAAAGTGCCGTATAAAGTAGTACTTTTCTGGTCAAGTCAAGATTCCGTCTTAAGCGATGCACCATTAGTCAACGTGGTACAGGAAGAGAAGTGAAATGCATAAGCCAGGGTGTAGCTAGGAAGAAACCGATTTGAGAACCGCGTCTTCATAATTTTTCTGATAATGAGTTACCAGGGTCCACAAGTGGTTACTTGTGACCTTGCAAAGCTTATTCATGTGTCCTGGAGACATGAGTAATCATTTTTTCTACTTGTTCCAGCGATTGCCTGGCTACTTTGTGAAGCCCTTTGAAGGTCAGATGGGCCATATGTCTGCTTAGAGTTTGTTGCAACTATTCTAAATTAAAACAGATTAGAGCCCAAACAGGAGTGATGGGTAACCAGAGAATGAGTAATGAGACAGGGCCATAGTGCCAGATGAAAACAAAGATTGAAGTAAAATTGGTAGGGTTTGTGATAGAGTGGATCTTGTGGCTGGGAGAGGGAAGAGAGGCAATAATCTAACATATCTCAGGATTCTAATTTGAGACCAAGGAAATCTGTTTCCAGAATTAAAGCATAGAAAATGTGAACAGAAAGAGGCTTGGTGAGGATGATACATGGGGATGATTTGAATATAGCTTTGGAGATCCATTGGAAACAGTGAGGACATTTTAAAATTGCTTTTGTGGGTGGCTGTTTTTGGAGAAGCCAGCAGCTGTGTGTTTATGTAAGTTGTCCTTTTCCTAAGCACCTCACTCTCATTTAACAGAAATGGTTTCAGTTAAGTTCCAACTTTGCTCCTAATATGCAATATAATGTATATTCTAGTAATTGCTTGATGGGCAATGTGGGAAGAATGACTAGAGGTGACCATTAGAGGCAAGGGTGTGATTGGCTTATAATGCTTAGGCTGATCAGAAAAAGTCATAGCTTTGAGCCCATTGGTATATGGTAAAACTCACCAACAACAAGACTGTTAGCTAATTCAGTCAGCTTTCTATCTTCACTCTCAGTTGAGGAACTTGTACTGCTTTCAAAATGTGGAAAAACTGGAAGACTTATTCAGAACTATCTTGAATTTGATATATGAATCACAGCCATGGAGCTTGGCTCTTATTTATGTATTTGTATTTTTACTTTTTTATTATTCTATGTGTCTTTTATGTTGTGTATCTTGGTCCCATTCATCTCTCCATCCCTTTGCATCTGCCCTTTGTCCCTGCACCCTCCCCCCAAATAAAACCACATTTAAGAGAAAAAAATTAAAAGTCTTGTCATGGAAGCTGCAGTGTGACACATACAGTAAACCCCTTTGTCCATAGATCTTTACTTGCAAATATTCATTGCAGAGTCATTGGTCTGGTTGGAGGCCTCTGGTTTCTACTACACTATAAGATGCTGGGCCCTCAATAGGACTCTTCCTGGACATCCTGCTGCCACCCTGTATCATGGAGATCTTGCAGCTTTGTGTCTGCAGGTCAGGTCCTGTTATGTACTCCAACAGATCATAGATGGGTAGATGTTGGGGCGGGCCAAGTCATTACCTAGTTCTGGGACTGGGTAGTTGCAGGGTTGGCCCGACCACCAGTTCTCCCCTGACCTCACCACTAGAGTGAGTTCTCCAGCATTACCCCAGATAATCCATCATTGCCCTGACTAGGAGCTCAGCTTACAACTGCTTACAACTGAGACCTCCAGGTCTATAGAGGTGGCTCATAAAGGCCTAAATTCACATTTCTACCACCAAAATAAAAACCAGGAATGGTGTTATGTGTCTATAACCCTATGCTGATGAAATGGAGGCAGGTGGATCCTCAGCACTCACTGGCTAGCATGTCCAGCCAAACTGGCCAGCTCAAGGTCATGTTAAAAATTAATGTGGAAAGTAATAGAGGAAGACACCCAAAGCTGAACTCCGACACCACAAGCACAGGCAAGTATGTGCCCTCCCACCCTCCTACCACCCCCATCCCCCTGGCACAAACACAGTTTGAGACCTCCAGGACTTTATCATTGCCTCTGTGAGTTATGGTCAGTGCAGAGTTGGTGGTTTGGGTGAAGTATAGCTTTTGCTATCCCTGTCAGGAGGTGTGCCATCCTTCTAGTTAGCAACAAACAAAAGTGTTGGCATACTTGTGGTAATCACAGAGAGAGAGTTTGCTTCTCTCTGATCATTGCTACAGAAATGGAGAATCATTCTTTTTTTGACATCTGTAGTCTGTACAAAATGATTTGCTGTCTGACTCTGCTTATAAGATTGCAATTGATAATGATACATGCAATCAAAATTATCCTCCACTATTTAGTCATTTGTCTAAACTCAGATTTAAAACACACACACACACACACACACACACACACACACATGCACACACCCTGACCAGCCCCAAAGACTTCTCACACTGTCATCATCAGAGATTTGCTCCATGCAGTCTATGGGGGATGGGGAGTGCTTACATGACATCATTCAGCTTTTCATATTTTGTATTGAGTCTCTAGGCCCTTAGGCTTCTCTCCTCACATTACAAGCTATTCATTCACCAGTAGCTCTGTGTTAAAGTAATTTTTGTAATTACTTCCTACCAGTGGGAAGCAAGGACTCGTAAGCCTTTATCTCTTAGCTTCCTTTCAGAGTTTTTTCATTTTTCTACAGGATCCCAAGTGCTTGTGGTGCTGGTGTGGTTGTCATGGTGCCCTGAAGGAGTGTCTTTGTCGCAGGTGGGAAACATGGAGTAGTCAGAAATGATTTAGGAGTTGCTCCTGGTTACTGGGGAGTGAAGCTGCAGAACAAGCAGGAGTAATGGGAAGACTTAGCCTTGCTGATGCTAGGGGTTGGGTAGATGCCTAGTCTTCTTTGAATTTAGACATGTGAATAGGTGCCCTAACCCTTTGCTTTGGGAGATTCTCATGACCTGTGCATGGATCAAAGAGAATCCTCCATGAGCTTTGTAAAAGGAAAATATGATATAATAGAAATTAATTTTAGTAGGTAATTTTATTAGAAAACCATAAATGGAAGATAATACTATATGAAGATATGCCATTGAGCAAACATTCCTTTAGGTAGTATTAGATTATAAATTTTCACAGAAACAATCTGAGATCATTTGTTGAGCTACTTTATTAAACTCATATGGAAATGCTAAGTCTATATGTGGGATTTCTTTAGTATATTTTAGTCTACGTTTATAATAATTATAGAGAAAATGAATTCTGTATGAGATTATCTTAATCCATGAAGCAATGAGAAAGCAGAATCAATAGGGGAGGGATTTTAACATGTAAAATACGAATCGTTTTTAAATATTTACCTGCTCAGATGTGAAAGTTAACAGTATACAACATCTTCAGACTTGCATAGGAACTTACTCTGATGTCTGCTGTTCAGTATACTGCAATAAAAACTAATTAAAAACACAACCAATTAAAACTAAGCCATTGTGCAATTAACACTTCAGTGAGCCACCTACAAAATAGGCTTCATGCAACTTTCCAGATAGCAGTGTATTTTGATCAAGATACAACCCACAGTGTTTGAGAGACTAGACATGAATGTTGAAAGATGTCAGAGTTTGGATTAAGATATAATGTTGGGAAGATAATAAAAGAACCTGTTTCTGAGGACAAGAAGACTGAAGCGTAGGCAACAATGGTGATAACTTGGTTATAAACGTATTGCTCTTAACTATTTTTAACCTAAAGCTAAAAAGTACCTAGAGACACTCATAGCTCAGTTCAGTTAGATATGAGTCTAACCTGTAAACGATGTGTAAATGTGTTTTGGCTGTAGTGTGTTTTATCTGAAGGATGTGCACTGAATAGCTTATGACTTTTATAAAGTTACTTTACCTACCAAAGTCTGTTTTCTCATTGGTAATGCAAGAAAAAAAATAATAGTGCAGATTTCAAAGCCTTAAAAAAACACTGAAATAAAGAACCTCTTTTAAGTTTCTTATACTTAGTGCTCAATGATAAGTTAACTCTTCCTATTTTTAGTATGACTATATTTTCCCTTTATGGTGGTTCAGTACTCTTATAAAGAGTTGCCAACCATCGTTTATCATTGCTATGATGAAGAAGTCACTTAAAGGAGGAACAGTTTATTTTGGCTCATCGTGTAAGAGGACACTGTTTATCATGGCAGACACTGACTCCATGGTGCAGGGAGCTATGGCAGAAGAATCATGTGGTAACTGCTTTCTCTTATCTCAACAAACATGGAAACAGACATGAGGTAAAAAAGTGAATTGGGCTATGTAGACCTCAAAGCCAGACCCCCAAACAGTTATCTTCTCCAGCCAAGTGCTATCTTCCAATGGTTCCTCAGCCTAATAAATCAGGGTCACTTGCTTGTGAACAAGTGTTCAAGCACACAAACCTGTGGTATATTTTATTTCCTGCTCTTTGTACTGCATTAGATCCCTAACTATTCTCCTACCTGGAACCTGTTCCTCTTGGATGTATTTGATGTAGGTTATATATCATGGGCTGTTTACTCATACCACATGTGTATGGACACACTAACGAATTGCTGTTATTTCCACATTGCACAACATGCACATTACATATCACACAACATACCCAATTATAGGAATGTCAAAGAATGCAATAAATGGAAGTATATAAAGTCACATAATTTGTCTGTGTTCTGATGAATGCTTTTGTGCATGATTGTAGTGTAAGGAATCTGCTGTGGAGACTGCTCTGTAGACTAAAATTTCTGTTGGGTAACATATGAGGGTCTTGTTTTAATTCATGTCCCAAACCCTTTCGATTCTCTACCTTAGTATTCTTTAGTGACTCTCATTTTCTACTTGGTATTTTTTATTTTGTGTCTAATAAACTGTCTCTTAAGCATTCTTTTTACCCAGACTTATGTTTTTCTCATTGTATTCATTAGACTACATATCTGTTTTTTTTTCAGAAATTAATGTGTCCTTGACTCTTAGTTTCATTGGAAAAAAACTAGACACTCACCATGAAAAAAAAAGAGTAACTATCTGCCTTAGATTTTGTAGGATCTGAAAGAGAAAGACCTGCATCTCTGGCTATAATACTGTTTGTTTATTTGAATTTGTGGTCACCTTTTATTTTTTTTTTAAGATTTACTCATTGGGTGCTATTGCCTGCATGTATGTCTGTGCACTGTGTGTGTGTGGTGCCAGAGTCTAGGATAGGGTCTCAGATATTCTGAAACTAGAGTTATATATTCTGAAACTATGGGTGTTGGGAGTGGAACCTGGGTCTTCTGAAGAACAACAAAAGTCCTTAACTGCTGAACTACCTCTTCAGGTACTCACCTTTTACCTAACTGTATAATATTCTTTTAAATTATATTTTCCCTCAAATTGCTTATTTAGAGTGGTTTAAAGGAGGTCACTTTTTCATCTGCAACATTGTTTATAATTGAAAAGAATATATTATAAATCAGGTTTTGAGAGAAAATTACAGTGTTTCGAGAGAGTCATTTCTCTTAAGGAAAGTCATTGCTCTGCATTAACATTTTCCAACAGTGCTTGGACAGAAGCTTGCTTTTGTACTGAGTTGTGTTCTATGAAGCAAGATTTCCCAGTGTCAGAAGGCCTCGGTCGTGTGTGTAGTTTCCTAACACATGCATAATCGAGTCCATCAACTCTTTTTTTCTCAGAGAACTTTCATAGCTTCCAAAATATTTTTAGAATAGTCCATATGAAAAAACCATTGGAGACTAACTGTCCTTAAATTATGAATGTTCTTAAAAAATTCAATTTGCTTCTCAAAACCATGTTTATACATATATTCAGGATTATGGGGTGGGAAAGTTTCTTCTGTTCATACAACATATTTCCTACAAAATTCTTAGAATTTAAATAACAAGAATATTAATTGGATAGTGTACCTGTTCCTTATAATAGAGTATGATCTTTTGTTTCTACCTTACATTTATGAAGAAACCATTCCATTACTGACTCACTAAGCGCAGAGGCCATCTTTTAGTGAGAGTGCACATGTTCTGGGAGAATTTCTTTTTAATAATTCAGAAGATAAAGAAAACCACACTGCCCCTTGCAATGAATAGGAGCCTGAGGTGTTTGAAAGTTTAGGAAGTTTGCACTGAAGCAAAGGCAATGCCTTGGGCGGAGAGGTCTTCATTATCTCAGCTCACAGAGCTCTTCAGCAGCGATGACATCATTGTGGCTTCTCTCACCTCAGAATCCAGGCAGGAGACACTTAGAGTCTTTTGTCAGACATGTGTAGAAAAGAGGGCACAAAGAACGAGCCTCCCGCAGAGTTGGGGGGAGGCTTTGCGACTCCTTCTTGGTCTTTTGTGAAAGCACATGACTGGACTTGTAGAAGATTAACCCCCTTCACATTTCTGCAGAAACATTAAATAGATGCAAAGCAGCTCTGCCACTTTCTTCCTGTCTGTGAACTCAGTATTCTGGTGGGCAGTGAATTATTTTGAATTCCCTCAGAGAGGCCATGGCAGTCAATGGGAGCTGTGAATGAGAGCTCTCTGAAGGGCTCGGTTGTGGGTTTTCACCGTTCTTTATAGCATTATTCCTCTGAAAGAGTCCCCTCTAAGAGTGGGGTCAGCCTCGAGACCTTTATAGTGCGTGAAGTAATCCATCCTTTAATCTCTTCCTTCCTGTGGGAAAATCAGCACAGATAAAAAAATGTGGGGAGGGTGAGCTCATATTTACACCCATACATTCTGTTTGACCATTTATTTTCCATTTTTTGCCATTCTCTGCTTGATTATGGTGTACTTTCAAATTTAGTTTCTTAGTAAAGAAGAAACCCTGAACAACTTAAAATTGTGTGCTGATACTTTTGTCTAGTTTTGGGAGACTTTTCTCGGCCCTCTGCACTAATATTTCAATAATCTAGCAGATGTTACATTTCAAAGAAAATAGTACACATCAGTTGATTATTGCAGCATGGTATCTCCTATGCCATTTCTATTTCCTTTAGTCTGGCTTTATTTAGATATTCTGTATGTACAATGCTTATGCTTTTACATACAGAACAAGACACTATATTGGAGGGCAACAAGATTTACTTACTGGCAAAACCAATACTGAGAAGACAAATAATGGCTTGCTTTGGGGTTGCTATACTAACTGGGAGATGAGATGGTGAGGGAAAGTTTATCTGTTTGTTTACTTATTATTTTTGAAACAGGGTCTCCCATTCCAGCTGAGGCTGGTCTTGAACTCTCCTCTGTCTCTTGCCTCTGCTTCCTGAGTGCTACCTTATAGGTGTGCACTACCACACCTGTGGAGAAGACTTTTGTTTACATTTTATTGTATGATTTTCAAAAGCCACAATTGCATTAGTATGTCACATTTATTTAAAAAGTCTTTAAAAATGTATTAGTCTAAAGTAGTGGACATTTTAGTTCAGGTTCTTATGTGTTGTCAGTTTTGGACTGGCATCTGTGAAGATAACTACACCCAGGTGTAGTTTAAAAGCTTTCACACCTTTAATCCTGGTACTCAGGAGGCAGATGCAGGTAGATCTCTGAGGCCAGCCTGGTCTACGAAGCAAGTTCCAGGATAGCCAGGGTTGTTTCACTGAGAAACTGTCGTCAAAAAACAAAACAAAAAAGCCAAAAAACAAAAACAAGCAAACCCTTGAGTTCACAAAGGGAAAAAGGGAGGAAATAGCAACTAATAATTTACTTGGAAATATATGAATGACAGAAAGGTATATTTTACACAAAATTTTCTGAAGGTATAGTGTGTAAATTCCCTTATAGCTCCTGGTTATTCGAATTAAAAGTTAGCTGCCTCTAGTTGTCTTTGAAACAATATAATGTGTAGCATGGAAAGACAGACAGACACAAAGGAAGAAACAATGAAAGGAAGGAAGGAAGGAAGAAAGAAAGAAAGAAAGAAAGAAAGAAAGAAAGAAAGAAAGAAAGAAAAGGAAGAACAAAGAAGTATGGTGGTCTTAGCAAAAGAGGCCCATGGAAGAATCAGATCCCTTTATCACTGTGACCTCTTTTCTGCTCTTTCCCAATTGGAACTATACAAGGAGAAAATAAGCAGTGTGCTTGCAACCTCCACAGAACTTGACTGAGGGATAGTTAGACGAGGAAATCTATCAAGATACTGTGGAGCCGATGAGTTGTTAGACAAAGTAATGCCATGTACAATGAGTTCTCCTCTACTTTGGATTAAGGGTGTATTTTTTCCTTAAATATGTAAAGCATAAGAAGCAGTCTGTGGTATACTAGAGTAGTAGTAGATGAAGCCCTACTTGGAGAAAACAGAAGTAGACACGTGAGTCTCCCTACATGGATCACCTGGGCTACCCCGGTGAGAATCGTGTAAGGATGCTTGCTTGCTGTCTATCATCAGTTCGTGTGCTGTGAAGTGGAACGTGGGATGTCGAAGCCTGGAGACTCAGCTTGTCTATCCGCTGACTTAAGAAATCTGAGCCTGGCAGTATAAAGAACCTGGTGCTGGTCTCTAGGAGTTAGGGAATAAAAATTTGGGCTCATTTGCACTCAGCTGATAGCTATGAGAACCCAGGGCACTCTTCTCTTTCAAGCTTGTATCCTCTCTACAGATGGATATGTTAGGTCTGGGGATGCTGTTTTTGTTTTAGAGATGTGGTGTCGTGTAACCTAGACTGCCCTCAACTTCCCTATGTAGCTGAGGAGGCCTTGAAGCTCTGATATCCCAGATTCTAGGTGCCAAGTGCTGGGATGACAGGCACAGACCACCACAGCTGGTTAATGTTATACTGGGAAGCTACCCTGAGCCTTCATGTGCTCTACCAGCTGAGCTCCACCCTCTGCCCAGCTATCAAGCTTTCTGAATCTTCTTTTTACTCATTACATTCTAGATAGTGTATTTTCAAATTGGAAGCATGAAGTGTGTGTGTGTGTGTGTAAGAGTCAGATACTTACCATGACTGTGATCATGCTATGCCTACATGTGTGCCTATTGTATGAGCACATGTGCCATAGCCTGTGTGTGAAAGTCAGAGGTCAACTTTGGATATTGGTCCTTATGCTCCATCTTGATTGAGGTAGGGTCTCTTGCTCCTATGCCAGGCTAGCTGGCCTGTGAGCTTCTGAGAATTCTCCAGTCTCACCATGGATAGGATGGCAGATGTACACTACAGTGCTGATGTTTACATGCCAGAGGATTTGAATTTAGATCTTCACACATACACTGAGATTATTATTATTATTATTATTATTATTATTATTATGATGAACTAAAGTTCTGGAAAAGGAGCCACATGGTGTATTGAATTTTCTGTAAAAGTTAACTAGCCAATTATAATTTCAGCAGTTGTGAAAAGGTTGAAATGTTGCAAGTTCAAAGCCTGATTGCAAGGTATCTTGGGATAACTTCCTCCCCTCCCCCTTGAGTAGTCACTAACTGCTCACCTCCACGTATGACCTAATAGCTTTGTAGGTATTGGGTATGGATAAGCAAACTCCTACCTTCCACCGTCAAAGTAGTAAGAATGTTGTCAGAGAGCATCTGAGATTGTAGCAGGGATTTCCCTACTCGTGATGCTTACACCAATGCATTTGGAAAGTATGTTGACTTACAACTTTCTTTTCAGTGGGTTGAGGTGCTGTGCACAGGCCTGACAACCTGAGTTCAATCCCCAGATCCCAGAAGGTGGCAGGAAAGAATCAGTAGTCAAGAGTTGCCCTCTGATCTCCACAGACATACGGTGGCATGTGTGCACCTGCAGACACAAGCTGCGAGCATACATACACACACACATACCAAAATAAAGCACATAAGCAAATCAACAAAATCTTATATACATTACATATGTTTAAATAATATACACACACATACAGTGAAAATGCAACAATATTGGAACATAGAATTTAGAGTGACCCAAATCTGTGTCCCTAAGCCTTGAACACTCATATTTTGCCCCTGGGAGTAATCAGTGTCCCAGTCTGAGGTGAAGGTTGCTATGCTTTTTGTTTTGTCGATGTTTTTACATTGTCATTATGCCCAAAGCTGTGTCCCAGGTTCTATTTTGTCTAATGACTGAGGAAAGAGGGCAATTATTGTGAAGTTAAGGAGGCTGTGGCAAGTTTTAAGATTAAAAAACCCAACTATTTGAATAGATTTCAGGTCTCTCCCAGGCAGGTGTTTTTGACATAGATTGGGCAGCTGGTGTAGGAGAAGCTCTCTTGAAGCCTGCTCTCCATCCAGAACAGACACATCTCCCTTGCCCTGTATAACAACATCTGCTTTGTGAAAACATCATCAGAATAGGAAATGTGATTTTTGGGTAATGTTCTGTTCTCATGAACTATGAGCTAGTAGTACATAAAAATAGGCAAAATAAAGTTCAAAATTCAAAGTTTGGATATAGTTTGCCTGAGTGAGTTTGTGTTCTGAGTCAGCTTATATAAACTTCTTTGCCTCTGTTTTTGTCCATTTTTGTCTGCTTTTCTTTCCTTTTTTTTTAGTCCTTAAGAGTGAACCCCAGGGGCTCACAGGTGCTACCCAAGGCCCTGGACTGCTGAGAGACACCCTTGGCCCTCCAAGTTCAGTGAGCATCAACACTCTTTCTCACTGGGGTCTTAGAATTAACTGAGGTGAAGAACTTAGAATAGCATTCATGTAACTATCACCATCGGCACAAATAAAGGTACTTATCAGCATTTTGAATAACAGCAGCTATTTAGATACCAGGAAGCTTTTAAAAGTTGGTCAGTATAGTTAATACATTAGGAGACTCGTGAAAACTTTTTCTGAGCCCTGTGCAGCTGGGACTTGACCTGTCTGTGGCTGTGAATGAATGATGAGGGCGAACATACAGACACATGAGTAGGAAAGCTGAGGTCTTTCCTCCTGCAGAGTGACACCAACTACTGCACAGCTGGGAACTTCAGGGCATTTATTTTGTGCAGCACGAGGGAGGGCTTAGTTAGTCTCTCTAGGAGGTCTCTATTTGAGCAGTCAGTCTGTAACATCTGGGAGGAGGAAGCTGCAGTAGCTAGTTTTTGCTCATGCTGTTTACTGTAAACATGTGTAACTGTGTGCACTGTTAGCAATCACACTCAGAATATAGGAAAGTGTTGGCATCTCTCTGAGCCTCACTCCAGAGGAAGGCTTTGCCAAGTTCTCCCAACAGAGGGGGGCGGAAAGGCCTTGAAACTGGTTATCTACAGGCTTTTTTAAAAAAAAAAGGATTTATGACTGAAACTGGACAAAAACCGAGGTAGTTTCTGTTAAGATTGGATAGTTCTCTGGCCATACCATGGCACACTTTGCCTTTCAGACTCACCTGAAGAGGTGGAAACACCTTGCTCAAATGTTGCTCATCCAAATGGAGGTTCATGCATGAAGCCCCTCTATCCATCTCTAACTTCTGTTAGCTGCTGAGCTTGGCTTGTGTGTTTGCCACTCACCCTAGCCAGCATTGTTACTCACCCACCTTTCAGGAGTTGCTGGCTCTGACCTTGGCAGGTGTCTTGATGTCTGTTAAACTATGCTCTCCTTGTTTGACATTCAGAGATTACTAGCTTGTGGTTTTATCAAGAACTTGCCCCCCACCCTACATACACAAGCTCCCATAAAGATCTAACTTCTTCCCCATAAGATTCTTACCCAAACCTCAAACTAATACTATGTATTTGTGATAATTCTGCATAGCTTCTAGGCCTTTTCTATTTATTTAGACGCCGTCTTCATTGTTCTATGAAGGCGGGATTACTCTAGACCATTTTTTTAAAGGCTAGATTTTGTGAAACACCCTGAAGAGTGGGAACATTAGAGATAGTTCCATGTGTGTGGTGGGCTAGACGCAAACCCTGTGCTGCTCATCTTCATTCCTTCCTTCCTCTCCCCTCCCCTTCTGCCCTTTCTGCATCTCATTTTCCATTATATATATATATATACACACACACATATATATATATATATATATATATATGCAGTTACAAAGCCATTCTCTTCTCTTTCTCCTCTGTTTCTCTGAGGCAGCATCTCTTATAAGCCTTTCTGGCAAAGCAGCAATCCAAATCAAGCTGAATTTAAAAAGCCCACGTTTCCCCATGTCCTCCTCTCCTCTTCTCCCTCCCCCTCTCTTTTTCCTGGCTCTCTTCCCCCCCCCGTCTCCCAATCTGCTCAGGAGATTTTGCCTCATTCCACCTTCTCTGGGGTACAATGCATATCTCTCTTAGGGTCCTTCCTGTTTGCCTGACTCTCTGGCAGTGGGATTGTAGGCTGGCACTCCTCTAATTCATGTCTAAAATCCATATGTGAGTGAGTATATACCACGTTTGTCTTTTTGTGACTGGGTTACCTCACTCAGGATGGTTTCTTCTAGTGCCATCCATTTGCCTGCAAATTTCAAGATTCCATTGTTTTTTTCTGCTGAATAGTACTCCATTGTGTAAATGTACCACATTTTCTCTATCCACTCTTCAGTTGAGGGCCATCTAGGTTGCTTCCAGGTTCTGGCTATGACAAACAGTGCTGCTATAAACATAGTGGAACAGATGTCCTTGTTGTAAGAATGTGCATCTTTTGGGTATATGCCTAAAAGTGGAATTGCTGGGTCTTGTGGTAGACTGTTTCCCATTTTTCTGAGGAATCTCCATACTGATTTCCATAGTGGCTGTATGAGTTGGCACTCCCACCAGCAAAAACCAAGTACCAAGTGTTCATATGTGTATGGGTTAATATCAGGGTTTTCAATTCGATTCCATTGGTCTACCTGTCTATTTTTGTGCCAATACCAAGCTGTTTTCAGGATTATAGCTCTCTAATAGAGCTTGCAGTCAGGGACGGTGATGCCTCCGGATGTGAGTTGGGGGAAGGATAGGAGGAGAGCCGGATGAGGTTAGAGGAGAGATCTGGCACTAGTGAGATCTCCAGAGATCTACAAGAATGACACCAACTGGCAAACTAAGCAGTAGTAGAGAGACTACTTTAAATGCCCCTCCCTGATAGTAATTTTGACAACTATTTTACATACCACCCTAGAACCTCCATTCAGTGACAAATGGAAGCAGAGGCAGATACCCACAGCTAAACACTGAGCTGAACTCCTGGAACTCAGTTGTAGAGAGGGAGAAGTGATGAGCAAAGGGGTCAAGACTGGGCTGGTGAAACCCAGACAAACAGTTGACCTGAACAAGGGGGAGATCTTGAACCCCAGACTGATGACTGAGAGGCCAGCATGGGACTGATCCAGACCCCCTGAATGTGGGTGTTAGTGAGGAGACCTAGACAATCTATGTGGCTTTGGCTAGTGGATCAGTATTTATCCCTGGCACACAGATGGACTTTAGGTGCCCATCCCACAATGATGCTCTCTCAATCTGGACACTTGGGGGGAGGGCCTGGGCCTCCCCAGAACGAAATGACAGACTCTAGCGATCCCCCTGGGGAATGGAGTAGGGATTGGGTGAGGGGCTGGAAGGGAGAGTGGGTATGGAGGGAAGAGAGAGGGAGCCGGAACTGACATGGGAAGCAAGCTTGTTTCTAATTTAAATATATAATAAAAAGTGTTTAAAAAAATAAAAAGCCCATGCTTAATGGATACAATGTTCCCATGGGGGCCTTCCAGCTCCCCCCCCCCCCGCCCAGGGGAGACAGGGAAGAGAAACCGAAAAAGCCCCAGTCTGTTTTCTGGAGGACAGTTTAAATACCCTGTGGGAGTGATCTTGAGCAACTATGAGGGAGGGGTCTTCATTTGGTGGGCTTATGGAAGCCAGGGGCTTGGGATGAAGTTTCCACCCTAACAGAGAGGACCTCAAGATTAGGGCTATGGTGCCTTTGAGCTTCATGATTGGGGAAGTCCTTCTTGCTACCTGGCATGATCACAGCCGTAAACACAAGAGTGGGATAACATAATGGAGCTTTGACTCCACCCCAACATGCCAGAGGAGTGCTTGACACTGGGGGGGGAGGGCACCAGCTGTCACCGGGCTGAGGGTCGTGGGTGTGGGTAGTTTTGTCATGGCAATGTTTGAAACCTCAGCACTTGACAAAGAAGATAATTCCTGTTTTTGTCCCTGTGCTAAGGAACAGGTATCCTCATTACAGGGAGGTCAGCCTTATTTTTGAGACAAACTCTGTATGTGAGCCAGGTTAGCCTCAAACTTGCTATGTAGTGTAGGCTTCCCTTGAATTCCTGACCTTCCTGCTTCCACCTGACAAGAGGTGAAATTAAGGTGTGTGCCACCATACCCAGATCTAATAACCCTCGTTATCACCCAGTTTCCATGGTCTAGTCGCCTTAGTTATTAGGCCTGGTTCCCTACCCAGACCTCCTGTCTGCCCTGGAAGTACTGCAGCTCACAATCCAAGGCCATTTCCAAGTCCTATATTCCCAGTACTGACTGCTTCTCATTTATTGTATCCTTAGATAAGAGAGTGTTGGTTGTTGGTCCTTTATACTTACCTCTGTCTCTTTCCCTCCCTCTATCCCTCTCTCTTCCCCTCTCTCTCCTTTTGCTGATGTTTACTGACCAGTCCCAGAACTCTCTTTGGATTTGTTGTTCAGGGGTTGAAAGCTGAATTAGTCATTGATGAGCCATGAAACAGATTTGGGAGAACTTTAAAAGCAAAACAGTGCAGTTCTTCACACATCACATCTTTCCGGAAACATTTGCAAAGTCACATGGAAGAGTGCCACATGTATGAGTATGTCCGTATTTCCCATAACATACAATGCTTGTAGAAAAACCCAGCTCACATGGTCTCACACATGTGATTGAACAAATTTTCCTAGCTGTTTTCATTTAAGTATGCGCCCCTACCCTCTCCTTCCATCTGCCAACCCATTTCTTACTTCTCCTTTTTCTCCTTTATTCCTTTCATTTAAAACAGTTTGGAGTTGCTTTACACCAGCTTCAAATGAGATCATCTTACCTGATGAAAGGGTTACTGAGAGTCTTGCCCTTAAATGCTGCTTGAACAGTGGCTTGCCTGGAACCTTGTGCATTATTTCCATGTATTTCTGATGTAGGAGCGCAATGGAAGTGGTTGGATATATTAGAACTCTTAACTTCTATTGCAGAAATACCAAATACTATGTTTCAGTTATTTTCTCTTTCATTGACAAGTAAGACAGGGATTGGCTACTATTAATCACATAGTAATTACCCAGATTTATGTTTTTGTACTTTGATGTTACAAAATTACTTCTCTAATGTCTGATGTTGCCAAATAGGCATTCCTTAGGAACTTGCAAAAAAACATATTTTCATCTTTTGTTAATTATATAGTATAAGACAGAAGGAAGTATCATTTTTAAAGGCCATGCCTTATAATCAACTAGGAAATGACTGACCCTTTGTGTTTTGACTAACACCACGTATGTTCCCCTAGGGAAGGATTCCATTGATGTAAATGGGGGATTCTAATAATACAGTATTTGTATAGCAAGCTTGCCCTGAAATTATAGTCATTTTTCTTGCTAATTGGCCTTGTGTTTGTACACCCTGAGTGACAAGGGACTTGTTTGTGATAAACCCAGTGTATACTTCCCATCAGATGTTCATCTAAGCCACAGCCTGTAGGTGGTGTGGCACTTGATGAAGGAAGTGCACTCAGGATGCAAAGTCAGATTCCAGTTAGTAATTAGTAACATCAGCTACCCTCCTGTATTAGGGCTTTCCTTTACCAAAGGCATTTAACAGCTAGAGATCAGTAGCTCTTGAGGATTGGGGTATAATTCTTTTTTCATGAAGACTGGGAAACAGAATTTTCTTTCTTTTTTTGCATGAAAAGAAAGGCCCCAAACAACCAAATTATACACTAATGATAGGTTAGAGTAAGAATATGAAAAGATTAGCACACTTAAGGTAAGCACATATCAAATAAGACAGAAGTAAAGAAAACCAGTCAGTTTGTAAATTTAAAAAAGATCTATGTGCTTTTTTCTCTTTTTCTTCCTTTTTTTTTTTTTTGCATGTGCCTCTCTGTGTACTGTAAACATGCCTGATACACTTGGAGGCCAGAAAAGGGTATTGAGTCCCCTGGAACTAGAGTTTCCGATCATCATGAGCGGACCCTTGGGTGCTAGGAACCGAGCCCAGGACCTCTTCAAAAACAGCTAGCTTTTAACTGCTAAGTTATATCTTTAGTACTCATTAAAAAACAAAAACAAAGAATTAATAAATAAAACTAAAATGTAAAACTACAATCAAAAGTCCTTGAAAAGTAAGGAACTGATTTTTTAAAAAAAATGCTTTTATGTTTGTAAATTAATTCCATGCTAGAGTTTTAGTCTAAACTGACTTTTAAATAGGAAACTTAGCAGGGAAAATCTCCCTATAGACTCCTAATCCTTGGAGCAGCTACTTTCTGCTGACCTTGTGAAGACCTTGCTTTGGATTCAGTGGCTCAGTGCATTCCCAGGGCAGGCTCTTTCACCAAACTGCCTGCAGGCACCAGATTCATGGAAACATTGCCATGGTGTGTCCTGGGTGTTCCTCCATTGCTTTCTTGTATATCATGTTCTCTCTCTGAGCCCCTTCCTTTCTGATCCCTTCCTCCTTGCTTTCTTCCTCTTCTCCTTTCTCTTTCTTCTTTCAAGCCATATTTTGGTTAGGACCATTACAAATTGAAGGCATTTGAAGGAAATCAGGTGCTGCCCTGCCTCCTCTTGTGCTAATCATAGAATTAATAATTTTAAGAGCAATGAAGAAATATGCAATCCTTGCAAGTTTTCTGTTGCTTGCTTTGTCTTTGAAAAATGCTAATTCTTTGTATGATTGGCATGTTCACTCTAGTATTGTTAGAATGGCACAGATGGCTGGTATGTGCTTTAAGAAATAAGAATGAAAATATATAAACACATGCACACACAGATGTATCCATACACATACACAAAAAATAAATTTAGATGGAAAAAAATTGGAGAAAAAAGGAAACATTACTTTGACTATTAATTTTAGGAAATAATTCAGCTGGTAAATGTTGCATCTTCGGGAGATTACCAAAAGTGATATAATATTGGGAATGCAGACTTCTGGGGAGGAGGAGGAAATAACAGCATGGAAATGTATTGGTTTGGTAGTGAACCTTCCTAGTTAGTGTGTAGCCATCTTGATGCTGGCTAGAAATCTGAAATGGTACATCAAAAAACATGAATCCCATGGAAACAGACAATGAGTACAAAGGCATGTTTATTCTATCTGTTGGGTACTATAATTCTTAGCAAGTTTTTTAAGTACATGAAAATTGCTTTACTAAATGAGGTTTAAGTGTACGCAAAGTAAAATGACAGATTTTCCATGGATTGTTTGTCTTCTTGATAAATTTAAAATACCTCATTTTTAAAATTTTGTAATTAAATATATTATAATTATAAAGCTTCCAAATGTAGTTGGTTTTCTTGAGATGACTTTATCCAATACTTACTAGCCTCAGAGGTGCCTGCTTTTCTGTCATGTACTTTCTTTGTTTAAACTGTTTCCAGATTCTCACTTTTAATCAGTATGTGTCTTTGACCAAAATGTGACCTGAAGTTTTTAGATCCATTCTATTTATTTATTTTTGTTTATTTGGAAAAGTAGCCAGGTAATTTTATTCAAAGCCAAACCTTAGCATAAAGTAGAAATATGCTTTTGTAATTTTTTATTTTTGAAATTGAAATATAATTGCATAAATTCCCCCTTCCCTTTCTTTCCCCAAAGCCTTGACATGCATTCCCCTTACTCTTTGTTAAATTTATGGCCACTGTTTCTTTAATACACACAGAGAAACACACATATATGTGTATACACACACATACATGCACACAAACAAAATCTGCTCAGTTCATATACTATGATTTGAATGTCTGTGTTCTCAGGGTTGACCATTTGGTACTCAGTAACTCACTGCTGTGACCCTCCCTGATGATTAACATTTTTTCACACTCTTTACATTCGTTAGTTGCCTATAGTTCTTTGTGTAGGGTTGAGGCCTTGCTCTATATTCTTCATCAGAATTCATATATATTGACATTATATTTTGTGGTATGGTTCCATAGGCCATTAGAAGACCATCTATCTATCTATCTATCTTGCTTCATTCACCTTCAAGTTCACTAATTCTTCTAAATGTCATTGCCATTATCCTTCATTCATTCATTCATTGAGACAGGGTTTCATTGGGTATCCCTGGATTTTCTGGACCAGGCTGGCCTCAAACCTAAAGAGACCCTACTTTTGTCTCCTGAATGCTGGGATTAAAGGTATGTGCCACCACTGCCCAGTTCAAATGTCCTGTATAATCTATGCCCAACCTATCCACTTGAATTTTGTAAAATTGACTCATTATACTTTGGGGATTTGGTATTCATTTTCTTTAGTTCCCCCTTATTTATTCATTATGAACAATCCCTTCATATCACTGAACAATTGTAGGACCTTATGATTTTATTTCTCATATCGGGATCATCTCAAACTCAACTTTGGTTTCAATTATTGTCTTTTCTCTCAATAGTGGATTATACCTTCCTGTTTTCCACTTTTCTCTAATGGTTATGGATTACTTCTTTGTTACCCTGAATAAAACCATAAAGACTCTTCAATTCTGGGAAGGAAATCCTAGGTAGTGTTAATTCTTTACCATTTTGCTTGTTTGTTTCAAACTGAGAACTTGACTGGAATCAAGTTCTAATTGCAACCTCCTCTTCTCTAACTACTAGCTGGTCTTCCCAGAATAGGTTCAGAGGGACAAGACAGAGGTTCTGGTAGGATTTTGGTTGACCTTCCATGATTTCGTCCACTGGGATTCTTGTATCTCCCGACGCATTCCCACTCTGATCACTGCATCTCCTTGTACACTCCACCTCTCTACATGTCATCCTGCCCAAACTCAGTCCTTTGGTTCTTCTGACTAGTGCAAGTAAAGTTTCCCACTTGACTCTCAGCTTCTTGTGTAGACTGACCTCAGGGAGGAAAGCATATAACTAGAAAGCCTCCGCACATTTCACTTCTTTCTTCTGAATGCTAGTTCCTCCAGCTCCTCCTGAGGATGACTGTCGTTTGCTGCCTTCGGGAGGTAGTGGCTTTGAGTATTTTATATCATGTTCAGTAGTTACCTGTAGCAGGGTTGGTTGGGTAGAAAGTGCCCGGTGATACCAGAAGTGGACTGACTGTTGTTATTTGGAATCTGGAAGTTTCCATTTGCAATAAATAAAAATAGTGGGACAAATCTTGCATCTTAATGAAATGTCAATAAGGTTCTTGTTCACAAAATACTCTGTAAAGCTATGAAATTTTGTTCAGGAGAGAAACTTTCTAGCAAGACACCACTGAAATGAAAGTAAAACTACACTAAATTCTACTGTGAACCCCAGGGGTACAGTAAAGTGACTGCCTAGAAAGAAATATGTTACTTGGTAGTCCTCTTCTTTGGAGGTTTCTTTATATTCAAACCTATAAATTACACAGCATTTCTATTTTTGGCATGTGCTAAAGTAAACATTACAGTTCTTCTTGTCCTTGGGCATGTATTACTGGGATTAGTGGGAGGTAGAAGAGAGACAGAAATGTCCATGGGTAAACACAAATTATGAAATTGGAAAGTTTTTATACTTGAGGGTGTATGTACATAACAAAGGGAGACTGGGGAGAGAAACAAGCTTATTAGAGATAGAAAATGAATGAAGTCAGTGAACTACTGAATAATAGCTGTGTAAAACGCTCCAGTAGTTTGAACCTATTTTGCATTCCTGTTACTTTCCCTAACTATGAAAGAGCATTGTAGGTGTAATACTTAAGAAATCTCTTGCCCTCACCTTCTGCATTTACCAGGTCTTTATAAAATTATTTTTAATGAATTTAAAGAGGTGATATAAAAATTACATATAGAATACAGAAATACCCCTCTAAAAACATTTAATAACCCAAAAGGTAGAGACAGACAGGTTCCTGGGACCCACATGGTAGCAAGAAAGAACGGATACTACAAGCGGTGTTCTGGCCTTCACAAGTGTATCATGGCACACATTTTCCCCTCTTCTGTCCTCTCCTTTCCTTCCCTCCCTTCTCCTTCCATCTATTCCTATCCCCAAACCTCTCCTTCCCTCCTGGCTTCACCATTCCTGCCCTCCTCTATGTGTCTCTGTCTCTGTTTTTCTGTCTCTGTCACACACACACAAGCACAGACACACAGCAAGAAGAAAGCAAACTAGAACAACTGGAGAGCCAGTTTGGTATTTATTTCTTTTGTCTAATTCTCAATACATTGCCCTTATTCAGTGTTTCCCTCTTCCTTCCATCAGTTTAAATGAAGTGTATGGGGGGGATGGGTTGTGTGTGTGTGGGGGTGTGGGTGTATGTATGTGTATTTAAAATTGAACGTATGGCCTTGTGCATACAAGTTAAGCACTCAATCACTAACTCACTATTTCTTGCCATTATTACTGTTTTTCCCTCTTAAGCCCAAGAACTTAAATGAGAAATCCTGGTGATAAAATCTATAATTGCAAGTATGCACCTGCCTTAGTCTCTGTTGCTGTGAAGAGACATAGCCAAGGCAACTCTTACAGAGCAAAGCATTTAATTGGGGGCTTGCTAACTGTTTAGAGGCTTAGTCCATTATCATCATGGAAGAAAGGATGGCATCAGGAAGCATGGCGGAAGGCATGGTGCTGGAGAAGTAGTTGAGAGCTATGCATCATGATCCACAGGCAAACGGAGACTCTGGGCTTCGCATGGGCTTTTGAAACTTCAAAGGCCACCCCCAGCAACACACACCTCTTAATCCTTATAGCCTTTTCAAATAGTGTCACTCCCTGGTGACTAAGCATTCAATTATGTGAGCCTATGGGGGCCATTCTCATTCAAACCACCACAATAAAAGAATTCTATGTAATGAATGAATTTTGTTTGTTATACAAGAAGTTTGGTACTTATGATAAATAAGGATTGCTCTTGGCTCAGTTCCATTTAAATGGATCATCTTGTGGAAATCCAAACTCCTTTCCAGATAAAAGTGAAAGAACAGCCATACACTTACTCTGATACTTCCCCCCTCTCCTGTATGCCTGTTGTTTCTTGGACTAGCTCCTTTTCCAAAAGGCTTTCCATTACTTAATGGGTTGAAATTATTGCTGACATTATTTACTATCTACTCTTATTGCCTTCACTCTTTGTGAAGGCACAAAAACACTGTCATTTTAGGAACCAAAGATATCCAGCAAATTCTTTTTTATTTATTTAAGCTTGCTTCACATGTCAATTCCAGCTCCCTCTCACTCCCCTCCTCCCCTTCCCCCTTCCCCCTTAAGATCCGCCCAACCACCCACCCAATCCCCACTCAACTCTCCAGGGGGAGGGGGAGGCCCTTCCTAGGGTATCTCCAAATTCTGTCATATCATCCAGGGCAGGGCCTAGGCCCTCCCCCTTGTGTCCAGGCTGAGACAGCATCCCTCCACATGGAATGGACTCCCAAAGTCCATCTGGATGCCAGGGATAAATGCTGATCTATTGCCTGTGGCCCCAAAGAATGCCAAGGCTGCCTCACTGACACCCACGTTCATGGGGTCTGGATCAGTCCCATGCTGGCCTCTCAGCTGTCAGTCTGGGATCCATGAGTTCCCCCTTGTTCAGGTCAGCTGTTTCTGGGTTTTACCCAACTGGTCTTGACCCCTTTGTTCATCACTCCTCCCTCTCTGCAACTGGTTTCCAGGGGTTCAGTTCAGTGTTTAGCTGTGGGTGTCTGCCTCTGCTTCTTTCAGCCATTGGATGGAGGCTCTAGGATGGCATAAAAGAAAGTTGTCAATCACATCATTATGGAAGGGCATTTAAGGTAGCCTCTCCACTCTTTGGTAGATTGCCAGTTGGTGTTATCCTTGGAGGTCTGTGGACATCTCACTAATGCCAGATCTCTCTTCAAACATATAATGACTTCTTCTATTATGGTATCTCTCATCCTGCTCTCCTCTATTCTTCCCCCAACTCAACCTTCCTGCTCTCCCATGTCTTCTTCTCCCCTCCTCTTTACCCCGTTTTCTCCCAGCTTCCTCCCCCCCCCGTGCTCCCAATTCCCTCAAGAGATTAGATACCCAACAAATTTTGATTAAAAGTATATTTGTGCAGAATTTCAACATATGCCTTATTTTGTATTGTCCCACTTTTCTTACTTAGTCTGTCCCACATAGGATACCATAACTCTGTGATAATTTTCCGTATCTTATTTTACTTTCTAATATTGCTCACTGCTTTTGCCTTAGCCTGTTTTGTGTAGCCATCAAAAACCTGAGGAGTGGCGAGCAAAGCCTTCCATGCAATTTAGGGGCAGTGATTGCTCTAGTGCTTTTGACTAAAGGAGGCTTGTTATTGTACTTTTTATCTTTCCCAAGGGTGGTTGGGTTGTGTTTCTTTTCAGTTTGTTTCCCTATTCAAGGGAAAAGCATTTCCTCAAACTCTGTGAATTTTTGTTCTTATGAGTTGACCTTTATCTATGTAATCATACTTCAAACATTGTACACTAAATTGAAACTGTTCAGCTTGATGGTACTGGCTTAGCTAAATACTTCATCTATTGTGCCCAGTGTTCTGTACTTGCTGTTGGGTAAGACCACTATTTCCTATAGGAATGATGGGGAGCATTAATAAGAACACTGTTTGTTCATGAGGTCATGAGGAGTGAGCCCTCCATAGTCATAGCCTGCAGGAACCTGGATCTTATACTACGTGGACTTTAGTAGCATGAGCAAGGTGTTTTTATATTTTATAATTTGCTCAGCACTTGACTTTTCATATAACAGCCTGAACAGTTCAGGATGGTTATTTCTTACACTTGACTTCCGGGACTGTACACATGTGCTCACACACATCATAGCTGATATGTTGACTTCCAGAACTGTGCACATGTGCTCACAGACATCATAGCTGTTATGTTGACTTCCAGAACTATGCACATGTGCTCACAGATGTCATAGCTGATATGTTGACTTCCAGAACTGTGCACATGTGCTCACACACATCATAGCTGATATGTTGACTTCCAGAACTATGCACATGTGCTCACATACATCATAGCTGATATGTTGACTTCCAGAACTGTGCACATGTGCTCACATACATCATAGCTGTTATGTTGACTTCCAGAACTATGCACATGTGCTCACATACATCATAGCTGACATGTTGACTTCCAGAACTATGCACATGTGCTCACACACATCATAGCTGATATGTTGACTTCCAGGACTGTGCACATGTGCTCACATACATCATAGCTGTTATGTTGACTTCCAGAACCATGCACATGTGCTCACATACATCATAGCTGACATGTTGACTTCCAGAACTGTGCACATGTGCTCACATACATCATAGCTGATATGTTGACTTCCAGAACTATGCACATGTGCTCACACACATCATAGCTGACATGTTGACTTCCAGAACTGTGCACATGTGCTCACATACATCATAGCTGACATGTTGACTTCCAGAACTGTGCACATGTGCTCACATACATCATAGCTGTTATGTTGACTTCCAGGACTGTGCACATGTGCTCACACACATCATAGCTGACATGTTGACTTCCAGAACTATGCACATGTGCTCACATACATCATAGCTGAAATGTTGGTACCTGGGGGCTAGACACTCAAGTTGAGATGTTGAGATTGCCAGGTGGTCTTCTTTAGTGTTTGTCTAACTCTCCTCTCTCTTTTTATATCATCTCTCTATTTTATGATGTTGTATCTTGCCTCCCCCTTTTCCCATATAAACTTCTGCCATCTGTAC
The DNA here is from genome assembly GCF_017639785.1 of Mesocricetus auratus. Lineage (NCBI taxonomy): Eukaryota > Metazoa > Chordata > Mammalia > Rodentia > Cricetidae > Mesocricetus > Mesocricetus auratus. Next base: position 66,712,501 of record NW_024429190.1, on the reverse strand, counting down.
TTCATTGTATAAAATTAAGCCACATAGTGTTATAATCATAATTCTGGGTCCCCGTCCCTTTCTGGAGGCACGAGATTTAGGTGGTAATTTTTCTTCTTTGAAGGGAAATAATTATTGCACTAGAATAAATTTTAATTTTCTTCCCACTATCAAAAGTTCAAAGTTTTCTTCAGTCCTTTCCCTTGCCAAAAGATCTGATAACCCAGAGGTATGAAGGACCTCTTCTTTGGGGCACAAAACTTTATCCTGATTTTCATTTCCATGCATGGTGTGCCCACTATTTGATGTCTATTCTTTAGATGCTGGATGAATGCCTCCTCTTTGGAAACATTTCCTGACCCAGCAAACTAGGTCAGGCCAACCATCTTGGACTCTCGGGATAGCGTGGACTTCCCTTGTCCAGTAGCCTTCACAGTTCATAATCGTATAGCAGGGTAGTTACTCACTTAGGTTCTGCCTTTCCCATTAATATCTGAGCTCTTGAAGGGTCAGGGGCCTCTCTGTTTTACCATTTGCTTTCTTGAATTTGGTAGAGTGCTAGGCACATAGTAGGCACCCAGGGACTATTTGTTGAATTGAATGGACTGTACCTCCCAGAAATGCTTTAGCCACCTGTGACCATTCCTTGTGGTAGAGTCAGGCATATTGAGCCAGTTTGCTGCCTCACGGGGATGAAGTTGAGTCTATACTTAGGACTGCCAGAGGCCAGTTTACTGAGTCATAGTTGAGAGGAAGGGAGGCAGTGCCTTGCATAAAGTCTCAAGGGTGAGATAATTCTAGAAACGGTACAGAGAAACTGGTAATAAAATGGGTAGCCAGGAGATATGGGGATCAAGAAGAAGCATAGAGGGAGGAAATATTTTAGGGCCAACTAAATATTTAGGGCTCAGAACTAACACCAAGAAAGAACAATTGTCTCTTTCCTGTGGTAACTGGTGAGAAATGGAAGGCATTTCTGAAGGGATCATGAAAAGTCCAAACCAGAGGCCTGGGTGTGGCATCTGTGGTGCCGTAGAAGTGCCTTCCTTCATCTGAGAGTATAATTGCTTGTGTCAGAGGCAAGAAGACTGAGGTAATTCTCATTGCTAGAGTCGAAGGTGTTGGGAGTGCTTGCTCCTTCACTATCCATTTATGTTGTCAGTTTTTTGATGTCATAGTAACAAGTTCCACAGTTAAAAAATAAATTCCTTTTACAGCATTTTAAACCAAGGAACTATGCAAAAATATAATCAGTCACCTCATTCTCTTGAAATATATAACTGAAATTGCAATAAATAATCCACCAGTGTGGACAGGATGGAAGAAACAGAAGTGGAAGAAAATTTTGTGTAAGGAAAAAATATAAAATTCTATTTATGGAAGGATTTATTTCCATATTGCCTAGTTAATAATTAGTGACATCTTTTACTTTCTTCTATTTATAACCCCCTTCTTCCTTTTGCCATATAAAACTATTCAATTTTTTAATAATTCACATGTGTAATAATTCTGCTGCAGTCCTGAATGAGATAATCCCTTGTGACTGGTTTTCTTTGCTTCTGAGTTAGCTGCTAAATTCTAAAAATGACTCTTGGCTTGCATAATTTCAAACATAGCAAGAAGATAATAATAGGGGATCCTGTACCAGCAGAAATGGGGATTGATTTCCAAACATGCAATACAGCACATGGATTGGCACTTAGGATTTTTAATTAAATAAAAACATGTTTTTAATGTCAAAATGAAAAACATTATAGAACATCTTAGAAAGTGTGTTCTTTTCCTTCATACCGCTCAAGCAGCCGCAAGGTTTGGTTAAAAAAATTTTGGCTTTTTGAAACAAGGTCTTGATTATAGATAGACCTGTCTGGCCTGGAACTTGCACTATAGATCATGTTGGCTTTAACTTTTAGCCATTCTCCTGCCTCTGCCTCCCAAGCAATGGTATGACACATACAACCACATACCTGACAAAGCTTTGACACTTGTTTTTCCAGTCTCTGTTCCACACACTATCTGGAAAATGCAGAAATTGGCCATATCTTTATCCTAGCACATTACTCATTTTATTGGGCAGATAGTCAGCACTCTGTGTAAATTCCTCACATGGCTTCATGTTTTTCTAGAGTATCCCCTCCCTAGTGAAGACTTAGAACATCATTAACGGCCCTCATATTTCCTTCACCACTGTTGTAACCTTAAGCACAGTTTGGAATCCTTCTGAGTGATAGATAAGTGGAATTATATCATGCAGATCTTGCCCAACTTTGTTCACTTGAAGTTTTTTTTTATGAAATTCACACTTGTGTAGGATTCATTTCTCCTATTTTCAACTCTTTGCATCCAGTGTGTGAATATGCCACATTTCCATATCTACTTTCTTAAAGAACTGGGATGTTCCCATGATAAAATAGCTTGTTCTGTGTGTGTGTGTGTGTGTGTGTGCGTGTACACGCACATGAGCGCACTCACGTTCTGTATGTGTGTATATGAGAGCATGTGCATGCACATGCAAATGCATGAATGTGTCAAGACACAAGGAAGACTTCAAAGAGATGCCAGAAGTCACCGGCGGTGGTGGCGCACACCTTTAATCCCAGCACTGGGGAGGCAGAGGCAGGTGGATCTCTGTGAGTTCGAGGCCGGGCTGGGCCGATAGCCTCCAAAACAATACAGAGAACCCCTGTCTCGTAAAAACCAAAAAGAAAAAAAAAAGAGATGCCAGAAGTCAACTTTGGATGTCATTTCTCAATTATGTTCCCTCTTTATTTCGAAACAGGATATCTCATTGGCCTGATGCTCATCAAGTAGTCTAAACTGGCTACCCTGCAAACCACAGGGATCTATAATGGCCTTATTTGTACTGGCCTTACAAGTGCAAACCTTTGTGTAGTTTTTTTCATGGAGTCTGTGAATTAGACTTGGGTATTTGTATTTCCAAGACAAGCACTTTTCCTACTGATCTACCTCCCCAGTCTCTATGACAGCTCTTTTGACATGATTCTCTTGTGCAGTGTACAACCTTCAGGGATGTTTTCAGTGACCCTCATATATGATACCTATCCCTTTCCTTCTAGGGAGCTCCCAATGTAGCCACAAAAGTGATAACAAATAATACTATAATTTATCTCTATTATATGTTATATATATTATGTATTAAAAGAATATGGGAGATATGAAGGGTATTTCATTGTATAGGGATGGTATGTCACAAGAGGTTATATCATGTAAATAAACTACTTGCCAGAAACACAGGCTAAATACCCTAGAGTAGTTTTCCACCTTTTCTGGAAATGTCTGCTCACTTCTCTGGCCAAAAGATAACCCACTTGCCTTGTTGACAACACAGTTGCACGTTTCTTCTTTTAATTACAAGGTCATATTTGAGAGCTACTGTCGCTGAGACCACTTCACTCATATGTGCTAAGAGACAATATTATTGCTATTTATTTCTTTACTCTGTAAGTATGAAGTTCCTCAAGCACACTTTAGTGGACATACCCCTCATATTCGGAATCATTGGGTCTGTAGGCACTGCCAGTGCTTGTAGATGCAAAAGAGAGCTCAGTTTCTCAACAATATTTTTAATTGGGAAAAAATCAAATTCAGAATAAAGTATAAAGAGTTTAATATAGGATGGTTTGAAGCCTTTGCTGGCCTGGAACTCACTAGGTAGTCCAGGAATGACTCAAACTCAAGAGGTCAACCTGCCTAAGCCTCAGAGCTCTGGGACTACAGGTATGCACCTTTTCAAGTTTGCTTATATTGTAGTGTGGTGAGCGTATTCTCACACAAAATAATAGTTTTTAATGTTAAGTAAGCATCACGAACATTTCAATGGGATATATTACAGATTCTTGAAATATATATCTTACTCTTTTCAAGGTCACTACCATGATCTTCTCTAGCAAACTTTCTCTGCATTAATTGCTTTATGGAAACTACTAATTTCACCAGATACTACAGGGGCCATATTTACTTCTATGCTTTGAGAGTCTTTGCTGCAGGAACCACATTTACTTCCATGCTTTGAGCGTCCCTGCTGCAGGTTTTGCATATGTCCCTCTTCCAGCTCTATGCTGTCTTCAGTTTTTTTCTTTTAATTTTAGACTTTAAACAATGTGTTTTGCTATCATGTTTCATATGAAGCTTCTATCTAGATTTCCACTAATGTGATCTGTTTTCCCAGGGAGTTTATTAAACGGTGTATTTCCTCTACTACATGTACTTACATATTTGTCACACAACTTTCTTGATCACTGATCTGTGTCTGAGATTTCCAGATCATCCCTTTGGTCTTTGAGAACAAGACAAACATCAAACCAAATGGTTGCCGAAAAGCAAATGCATTTCTGGGGAGGGGAGAGGGAAAGAGAAGGGGAGAGATTATGGGCTTGGGGCCATCAACTGGAGCTTGGGAAATCTACTCATAGCAATGTCCTCAATAGAAAATGACTGTCCCTCTCCCAGCTTCTATCCATGACCAATAGCACATCAGCACATCAATATGAGGCAGAACGTGGAGATCCTCTGATCCTCTACCTCATTGGATTTGGACCTACTTGATCTTGCATAGGTCTCATGCTGCATGATCTTGTAGGTCACAGCTGCTGTGAGTTTATGACTGTGATAGCAGTATAAAGCCTGGAAGACAGAATTTCACAGAACTCTTCCCCTTCCTCCAGCTCTATATATCCTGTTTGTCTCCTCTTCCACTATGTCCTCTTACTCTTCGCACACTCCTCTTAGTAGATTTTACCAGGTTAATGCTGCTTCACTGGACCACCCACCAGGAGAAAGGGTCTAAAGATCTGTCATTTCTTGGAAGATAATACGGTGTGCAGTTTAATGTTCAACAGTATTAAGATCTATCATCCAGGCAACAGTATTAAGATCTATCATCCAGGCTAATTAATACCACATAATAACTCAATCACAGCTATTACAAATTAGGGTAGTTAATTTGACCAACTATTTTAACATTAGTATTTCAGTATCTCCTAGAGTAATTATGAAAATTCAGGTTTTAGAAGACCTGTTCCAACTTAATGTGATAAGGCATTTGGGTGTGGACCCTAAGAACTCAGTGATTCAGCACACAAAATATTGGAGAGGCAACTATTTTTTTATTATTTTTCCTTTAACATTGGCTATCATGATTGTAAAGTGGTCTTCCATCCTGGGCCCTGCCAAGCTGTTTGAGCCACCAAGTAACACACAGGATGCTATATTAATTATAAGCTGTTGGCCTTTTGATATGATTTCTTATTGGCTAGCTCTGACTTAATATTTAACCCATAATTGCTAATCTGAGTATTTCCATGTGATCTTCACTTACCGGAGAACAGGGTCTGGACCTCTTATTTCTCTGGCATCCTACATTGTGACTGACTGTGTCTCTCTTTCCCCGAATCCTCCTATTCCCATCTATCTTGCTTCCCTATTGACAAACAGTGCTTTATTCAACAACCAATAAGAGAGACATATTTATAGAATGGCATCTCCCATCATCTCCTCTTTTCTGTCTAAATAAAAAGAAAGATTTTAACTTTAACATAGTCAAATTACATATAACAGAACAGTTATCAAACAAGATCTATAGTTACAATATTTAGTCCATTAACATTTAGTAAGATTTCAAGAAAGTATTTTCTGTCCTATCTTTGTGAGTCTAAAGTCTTATATGTAGCTTTTTTATCATAACTAAGGAAAACTAGAACTATAACTATCTGTCTTAAACTCCATCAGAGACGACAGAAGGATAATATATAAACACTAGAATTGACAGAGACATCTTGCTACCTGGACAGTCACCCAAAGTTCCTCTGCAATGTTGGAGCATTCATTTTCAGCCCATAGGCCTCAGTGTGCCTGGCAGACTTCTCAGCAAAGAGGAAATTTTAAACTTTCTTCCTGCATTGGCAGTTCATCAGTCATTTTTCTATGTCTTGCAGAATGTCTGGCAAACTCTTCCATGAAGCAGGAACCCTGTAGGACTGTCCAAGTTCAGCAGTCACTTTCCTGTGGGTCCTGCATGTCCATTTTATACAGCAACAGTCAAGCAGTCCAGCAAGAGCAGTTTCTTGCCCAAATGGCTAATCTTGCCATGTTGAAAGCAAACTCCATAACAAGTTTCTTTGATGCCCATCTTCCTTTCAGACATAATTGATGTGTCGGGAGCAGTTGTGTCTCACTATCATGAAAAACTCTAAGACACTTAAATGCCATTTATGCTGTAGGTCTTTGAAAGGTTTGAAGGATATCTATCCTTCTCAAATATATCTCTGTATGTCTAGAAAACCTAACTAACCTAACTATAAGTTCTGACTATTTTAAGTAACTCACTATAATCTGTATTTAACTATGCATTGTGTTTTAAAAGATCAATATAAACACCATGCTTAAACAAGAGGAGAGATATACATATCACAAAATTGACCTTAAATTTGTATCAATAAATGAAAATCCATACCAATGCAAAATATTCATTTCTGTATCATATGACAGATGCTTTTACTGAAAAATGATAATGTATACCGGCTGACTCTCTAGCATGCATAAATATCAACATAGTTTATATGACTTAGTGTGAAGGGAAGGCCTTTAGGAGAATGATCTCATAGACAATTTGGCAAAATCCTGCACATGTTCTATGTATCATAGTGGGGCTTACATTATCCAGACATTGACCCTTGGGAAGTAAGTTCTTTGATTTGACTTAGGATGTTTTTATTATAAAATCATTTTTTCAGGGGAGTGAAGCCTTCTGTGTATGCATTATAAGACATACTTGCATCAATCATTTTTTCCATCAATTTAGATGTACATATAATGCTCTCTGCTAATTTTTATGTTTTACACTGCACCATATTTGTACAATTGTGTGTCAAAGATGGTCTTTGACACATGACACAATTGATTTGTACATTTCTTAAAGGAAAACTAGCAGTTAATAAGATTTTTTAAACTATAACTCCAGTATTAAACACAGTGAGTTTTTATTTTCTCATCATTCATATTAAGTTATAAAACTTGTCCTTTATTCCATGGGCTTCCTTTATATAAACCACTCTTTGGAATTCTATCAAGATACTGTAGTTTGACTCTTCATGGAGTTAACATATATACATATTATATATATATATATGTAAGTATATATATATGTGTGTGTGTGTGTCATAAATGGCATAAATAACAATATTTACTGAGTATTCGGGCATTTAACATGGATGTATATTAAGTGTATATTGTTTCATATAAGAGCAAATAGTTTCTCTTGATTTATAAATTTTTATGACAACTTATTTATCCAACTCAATTTCCGGTTTTAGGTCTCATACATAGCTATGGGTATTCTTACCGTGTATTAGAATAGGTTTATATATGGGCTTACTTCCTTTTTTAACATAAGAGTAGAGTTAATGTGTTATAAGAGGAATACGTGTGTGTATTTAATATGTATGTAATATCAGATAGTTTTTAACATCTTGTTCTTGTATATGTTCCTACAGAGTAAGAGACTTCTAATAATTATATTAATTGCTTAGTATGTCAATTTTTATTTTCCAGATTTAACATTGTAATACATATATACATACATACATACATACATACACACACACACACACACACACACACACACACACACACACACACTGATTTTTGAGACAAGGTTTCTCCGTGTAACCTGGATGTCCTGGAACCTAGTGCTGTACACCAGGCCGGCCTCGAACTCCCAGAGATCCAGCTGCCTCTGACTCCCCAGTTCTAGGATTAAAGGCCCAGCAATAGATATTTTATTTGACTTTAATTTTATTTTTCCATATGTATGCAACAAGGAACAGAGCATGCACATACACAGGTTTATTGTTAAGAATGTTGTTTGAGGAATTTTTTTTGTAGTAGGACTTCATGTTATTTGAATGTAGATGCTTTCTCAAATATGATCTGGTAATGAGATCAGTGTCTCAGTAGTATTAGACTTTGAAACATAATTTTCATTGTAAAGAATTCTTCATAGACTTTATAGTTCTTGAATTTCTCTTAAGAATGTGTTATTTTAGCCAGATGATGGTGGTGCATGCCTTTAGTCCCAGCACTCAGGAGGCAGAAGTAGGCAGATCTCTGTGAGTCTGAGGTCAACCTGGTCTACAGAATGAGTTCCAGGACAGCCAGGGCTGTTAACACAGAGGAACCCTACCACAAAAAGCAACAACAAAAAGAATGTGTTATTTTAAATATTCTTTTAAATGGTATTTGCTCATTGTTGATGGTGATGGATTTAACGTCTTACTTTTTTGTGTTCTATGAAATTCAAATGATTTCTTTATTGACTTTGTACCCAATATCTTTCTTCATTTGTTAATTATAAAATTTAATCTATTTTTCATATTTGTTTTACAATTCTGTCATACAGGAAGTAATATTAATTATTTCTTATTTATACATCATAATTCTCTTTTGTTTTTGTATCCAAATGAGTGGTTTTCTTTTTTTCTTTATCCTTTTTAGTTTTGACATTTTGTAGAACTTCAAATGATGATAAAAGTAGGGGCGTCTTAGAATATCTTTTGCTGTGATAAAACAAGGTGACCAAAATCAACTGTAGAAGAAATGCGTTTATTTCATTTTATAGCTTGTAGTCCATTACCCAGAAAGTCAGGACACAAAGTCAAGGCCTGAAACCTGGAGGCAGGAGTAGACACATAGTGCTTGGAGTATAGAGTAACTACTGGCTTAATCCTCCTGTTTCGTTTTGTTTTTCTTATAGCACCCATGACCACCAGCTCAGGGGTGGCACCACCCACAATGAACTGGCCCCTCCCACATCAATTATCAATCAAGAAAATGCATCACAGGCTTCCTCACAGGCTGACCTGGTGAGGACATTTTCTCAGTTGAGGTTATCTTTTTCTAAATGACTCCAGCTTGAGTCAAGTTGACACAAAACTACCCATCATAAGGTGTTGAAATTATGGTGAATAGGCAAATTGGCACTGATAAATGGCAATAAGTAACTGAGTTTGACACATCTTTATGCAAAATGTAAAATAATATCATGTGATTCCGGTTGAGTATCCTTTAATCCAAAATACTAGGAATGTTTAAGATTTGAGGATATTTTAAGACTTTGAGACACATGCATATATTGTCCAGGTCAAATGTCTCAAGTCCTAATAAAAAAATCTAATATCCAAAAATATTCAGGTTTTTTTTAATCCTCCAATTCGATAATTAGATAATTTTGTATGACTTTGTGTATTGCAACATTAACAAAGCTGTGTGCCCACCCTTAGATATGTAAATAGCTTTAGTTTCCCTTTTTATTAGCATATATTATACATAAAATCAGTTTCATTTTCTTACATGCATATAATTTTTTAAATCATGTTCACCTCATTATTCTTTTCTAGTCCTCTTTCCCACACCTGCTGATACCCACTCTCTTCACAATTAGTTCCCTTTTATGTCTCATTTGTTCTGTTACCCAGTGAATTTAATTATAGTTGTTTGCCATGAGTGTGGGTGGGTGGAGTTATTTGCTTGACCATCAGTAACTTACCAGTGGCTACACTACTCAAGAGAGTGTCTCCCCTTATTCTAGCAGCTATTTTATGGACTTTAATTATGAATGTTCTGGACTGATAAGAGATGAGGTTAAGTAAGTTGATGCCTTAGAACAGAGAAAACTTTGAATTGTTCATTAAGGAGTTTTTCAGATATCATTTTGTTCTGACAAACAACTAGGTAAATGAAATCAAGTAACAGCAATGAGGGGTGTGGTGGTGATGTGGTGATGACGATAATGGTGGTGCTTTGGGTGGTCATTGTAGAGATGGTGATAATTGTGATGATGGTGGTGTTAATGGTGTTGATGATGGTGTTAAGTAGTTTGTGGTGGTGGTGATAGTGGTGACAATGATGGTGATACTATTGGTGGTGTTTTTGGTTGTGGTGGTGATGATGATGGTGGTGGTGGTGATAAAAGATTAACTGTTCTAAAGAAATTTTTAAAAATAGAGTGCAATAGGAAATAATTTCCAATATAGGTGTATGGTTAAATTTTTGGCCAATTTCAAAAGATACATGCCTAAGGAAAAAGGAATTCATTACTAGTTTTGGAGTAACATATAAAGAAGATAATTTAAATAGCCAAATCTAGGATGGAAGAGCCACATTCTCAGCACTTGGATATGATACTGGATGTAGAAATGCTGGCATGGTAGCAAGTGTAAAAACAATATACCTAAAGAATTACCATACTTTGGCATTGATATGATAAGTCAAACAGCATAAAAAATGACCTCATGCCTTTTAGTATTTGGAAATTACAAGGTTGTTAGAGGGGCTATACTGTGAGGTAAAGTAATTCTTTGAAAAGATACTAGAAGTCTCTGTAGCAGTCAGTGTCTTTTTTTTGCCCTCATGGCACAGAGATTGTGGATAGCTTGTATAAGAGACTTTCTAAAATGCAGATGACCTTGGATGGTTCTCAGTTCATGGGTGAAGAAAACAGGCTCTCACAAGGAAGGGCCCTCACAAGCATCTCTTGTAAGTAGAGGGATGTGGAATTGAATGACTGCATGAATAAAGAGAATATGGGAAGAAAGCAAAGTAGTCCAGGAAGGCCCGAAATCTCCTATAAACTGAAATCTTGAATTAGCTTGGGTTGTACAGAAGCAACTCCACTGACTGGACCCCAGATTGAGAGGGATGGAGTGGCAAATGGAATTTTTTAAACTGTAGCCCAGACAAAATATATGCTACTCTAGGACACTTGTCTAAGCAAGTGCTTCGAATAGCTGAGAATGTAGAAAAATGTTACCTGAGATCATCTGTCACATAGTAGACTTCAGCATATGTTGAGTGGATGAATGAATTATTACCTTTATGTTGAACACATCCTATGTGTTTTGATGTAGTTACTGAATGTGTGTTCATAGGTGATCCTAGTCAAAGTGATATGGAGACTAGGAAACTGCTAGCCAAATTGCAGATATCCCTGAAGGATGTGGGAGAAGAAAATAGAGGTGCCCAGAAACTCCGTAAAAAGGGAGGAATTACAAAAACAGAATTCCAAAGGTGGGAGGATCTTGCTACCAAGAAACCCAAACCTCTCACTGCATGGATATGCATTTGAAGGCCAGTTTTGTTAAATAGCTTACCATATATATGTCAAGATTCCATTCCAGGAAATTCAAACCATACTAGCTATTTTAAGCATGAAAGGATTTAATGTAAAGAATTAAATGCACATTAAATTTTTGGAAGGATTGGAGGAGTAACTTCTAGTCTTTGGATCTAGGACTGCTGCCCAGAACGGGAGAGCAGATTGGCCCACCCATGTGCTGTTATTGCTGCAAAAGTCAGAGAACAGGAGAAAGCGATGGTGCCTAGTAACTTCTCCTCAAGACGTAGTTCAAGCGTAATAAAGCAGTGCTACTGCTAAGCATGCTCCTCCCTTTCAGGATTCACTCAGCTGGTAACGAACCTGGGACCCTGAGACCCTAGGTTTTCTCCAGGGATTAGTTCCCAAGTCCTCAGCCCTAAATACTTGTACATAAGAGCAAACTGAAATGGGCCCAGTAGGAAGGGAGGGATAGTGTGGGATAGCGTGTGTGTGTGTGTGTGTGTGTGTGTGTGTGTATAGCAATACTAATTGAAATTGGCTGTGAATTTGAGAGAGAGTTGGGGGGATGTTGAAGGAGTTGGAGGAGGGAGAGAAGGCATGGGAATGATGTAAATGTACTACTCATGTATAAAATTCTTAAAAAATGAAGGTTTTAAAGTAAAAATTTGTCACAAATCTTTTAAATTATAAAAACACGGATTTAGATAGAATAGGACTCACTTGTACCATGAGTCCTATCTGCTTTCTTACTCTATGAAGGTTCAGTCTGAGTTTCTTATTGCTCTTGTTGACTTTAAGCGAGGGCCCACAATGAAGCCTAATGTATGGGATTCTTGCCTTCACTGCTGTAGCAAACCTTTAAAGGGTCACCTCAATGTTCCATCATCTGAATATGATCTTTACAGGCTCAGTTCTTTAAAAAAGTTCAAAGCCAAATATAGTCTGTAGACAATTTAAATATCACATTCTTTGGTCTAAGTTTTTTTATGGTTGACATTTCTTTTTTTTTAGCCACTTTTGACATTTATTTCTTTTTTATTATTTTAATTTTAAATAGCTTGTTTTACATGCCAATCCCAGTTCCCTCTTCTTCCTCTCCTCCAGCACCTTCCCACCATCCCCCTAGCCTCCCACCCTATTGCCACTTCCTTCCACATAGGGGATATCTAGAGTCTGTCATTTCACTCAGGGCAGGGACCAGGCACTCCCCTAAGAGTCTAGGCTGAGAGAGCATCCCTCTTTGTGCTATGGGCACACGATGACTGTTTGTAATCCAGGGATAGATACTGATCCACTGCTCAGGGCCCCATAGGTTGCCCAGGCCTCCTCACTGACACTCACATTCAGGGGGTCTGGATCAGTCCCATGCTGGCCTCCCTGCTGTCGGTCTGGGGTCCAAGAGCTCTCCCCTGTTCGGATCAGTTGTCTCTGGTGGTTTTGCCAGCCCATTCTTTGCCAATTTGCTCATCACTCCTCTCTCTCTCTGTCACTGGGTTCCTTGGGTTCAGTTCAGTGTTTAACTATGGGTGTTTGCCTCTGCTTCCATCAGTCACTGGATGAAGGCTCCAGGATGGATATGGACATCAAGTTCATTATCAGGAATGGGCATTCGAGGTGGTCTCTCCACATTGCTTAGCTTGCCAATTGGTGTCATCCCTTTAGATCACTGGAGGACTCACTGGTGCCAGATCTGTCTTCTAACCTATGATTCCCTCTTCCCCCTATTCAACCCCCCACTCAACCTTCCTGTTCCCCCATGACCTATTCTCTCTTCCTCTTCTCCCCCTCTCCTCTTCCCAGCTCCCACTCCCCCCCACTCCTCCCCATGTTCCACATCTGTTCAGAAGATCTTGCTTCATTCTTCTTCTCTGGGGTACCATGCATATCTCTTAGGTTCTTTCCTGTTTCCCAGTATGGTTGACATTTCTTGAATGGCTGCCATGTTTTTGCTGTGCAACTTCTAAACAGGCTGCCCCACCCAACTCTTGGAATAGTTTTTCTCCAAGAACATTTACAATACCTTTGGCTCAGATAGTTTTTAATTAGCCACAGAAATCCCATTCGTTTATGAGAAAAGTGAGTATAACTCTTCGAGGTTCACGAAGTGCCACTCAGCCCTCACTTCCTCACTTCTCTGCTTTCTGAGTAGTGTTGTCAATGTCAACACATGGTCAAGAATATTTTCTGTCTGACCAAACATGTCTTTTACTGTAAGAATATTGCCAGGGCTTATGCTCGGCATCCCATTGTTACCCAACTTCTGTAGACCTGAATAGACTGTGTGTGCGGTCACTTGGTAAACTCTGGATGCAAATTCTAAGTCATGTTACTGATGCAGAAAAGGACAGCACTCCTGAGCCACCAGACACTCATAGCGAAGCCAAATCCAAATGACCTTCCAGGCCTAGCCAAGATGGAATCACCTAGCGTGGTTCATCTTCCTGCTTGGAACAAACAGAAATGGACAAAATACATGAAGAAACAACTTGCATGATAGTGGATATCAAATAGTGACTCAGAATGACCTTAAGAGATGAGGCTTGAAAAAAAAGGGGCTGAGGTATTCAGGAATACCCAGGCTTAGGGACCTCAGGGTTTCTAGTCTGAGTTCCAGGAAAAGAGAATGTGAATAGAGCCTGAAAGATTTCTAGAACTGAGAAATCAGAGCCAACAATCACATGACTGAGGATGAGTGAAGAGGGACTGAGACAAAGATATAATTCTACAGGTCTATACAGAGTCCTTGGTCTTCTGTAGCTGAGTCCTGATTGGTGCACAGGTTCATGGAACTAGGCAAAGCTTAAGAGAATCCCCACCTGAATGGAGCAGAGGTAACAGTGCTGCTTCTACAGGGAGCTATTGCAGGTCAGACCGTAGCTGTTAGGGATTCCCACAGCACTGGAGGATGCCCAGAATGGGCCTGCCTCAGCAGCAGTAATTAATTCTAGATGGATGCTACTTTGACTCTGCCTAATAAATCTTACACATAAGATCCAAAAGGAACAAACTGTTTTCCTGTCGTTTAACTCATCCAACGGGAAGCTCGAGAATATTTATAGGAAGACAAATAGATCCAGCAGCCAAAAAGATAAGATTTACAATGTTGGCTGTCTTAATCAAAAATTACCAAGTATGCAAAGAAGCAGAAAAATGAAACACATAATGATGACAAAACACAGTTGTTGTTGTTTTTTAACTGGCCCAGAATTGACAGGAATGTTAGAATTAGCAGACAAACACATTAGAAACCTATTAAGTGAAATTAGTCAGTTTCTCAAATCTTGTAAGTTATTTTTTTAAATCTGTCTCCTCCTGCCCCCACTCCTCTGCACCCTCTCTGTCTCTCTTGGCCTTTACAGCTTTCCCCAAGTCACAAGTGGGATGACAGCATTGCCAAACTGGGAGCTCATTTCATAGCCCTTTTAGCTCCCTTACGATTCTTTTCTATGGAATTCACTTGTCAGAACTTTAATGGCTTAAGGCGATACCCAGCATTTTTGGTTCTGTAGGTCAGAAGTCTGAGGTCCTAGACAAGTTCTATGCTTAGCAGATCATAAAACCAAAATAAAAGCTAGCCAAGTGGACTCAGCTTGTGAGTGTGTGTGTGTGTGTGTGTGTGTGTGTGTGTGTGTGTGTGTGTTACTAAAGACTGAACCTCTACCAATGAGCTATGTCCCTAGACTTTTTCTTCCTTTTTACTTTGAAATGAGGCCTCATTGCATTGCTCAGGCTGGCTTTGAACTCATCCTGTAGCCTGGCCTAGTCTTGGACTTTCTTGTATTCTTCATGCTTCAGCCTCCCTTGTGGAGTGGCTGGAATTATAGCCCTGATTTGATCTCTGATCCAGAAGCATTGGTTAATAACACTCTTAAAGGATTGTTCATGATGTTGGCAGAATTCTGGACCTTGTTCTTGTGGCCTGGAATGTTTTTTTTTTCTGGCCAGTTATTGACAAATAATGTCTGCCATTAGCCTTTCTCTGATCCTGTGGACGTCTCTTGGGAACCAGCAGTTGCATTTTGAATCCTTCTCAGAGTTAGCTGATCCTGTGGGCGTCTCTTTGGGACCAGCAGTTGCATTTTGAATCCTTCTCAGAGTTAGCTGGCATTCATAACAGCCTCCTTAGCTGCCAGACAGAGAAAGTTCTCTGCTCTTACTGGCTCAGGTTGAAACAGTCCCTGGACTGTGTGTCTGTGTTCTGATCACTGGTAGCTTATAGCCTGGTCATAGAAACAGAAAGTTAACATACTCTCATGTCCTGAGCATTGAGGCCTACATGAAGCAATTCTTGAAATTCACTTACCACAAACTTGAATCTATTTTTTCTTTTAGATTTTGCTATTGCTTTCTGGATAGATATTAATGTACTAACATGTTACTCAGATTTTGTTACTTCAATAGAATATTTAAAGCAAGCTCAGAAATGAAGTTCATTTTGAGCCCAGTTTTGGTTGTTTTTTTTAAGGGGATGGCATGTGCATCAACTGTTTGGCAAGGGCTCTTTCTGTGCATCACATCATGGTGGGTGACAATGGCTGGAAGCAAGAAATGACGTCTTAATATAGGAATTCAGAAAGCAGCTAGGTCCTAACAGTGCTATCTTGGGGCATGGTTCCAGTGAACTCACACTGGGCCTTACCTCTTAAAGATTTTAAATCTTCTTTTAATATCATAGTTAAGAATCAGGCTTCTAACACACAAACCTGTTGGGAGACAGATCACCTTCAGCCATAGTACTGAGTACATGTAAAATGTTGGCATGTATCTCAAACAAATATAATGTAGATATTCATGTGGCCTATTCCATCACTTTGCATGGTCTCTGCCTATGCCCTCCCTTCTTTTGAGAACCTTATATAAAACTGCACCTCCTTCACTTTGCCCTTTTTGTTCTCTTCATACTGTTTTGTTCTTCTTACCACCTGGCGCTGATCTTACCATTGGAGTGCAAGTTCTTTGAAGGAAGGTAAGTTTGGCCCGACTCCTGCTAGCTTGATTATTGGTGCTTAGAAAAATGGCAGGGGAAGTTCCCAGATTCTTTATGTATTTATCTCAAAAAATAAGTAGAAGTATTACTACTTAGTATTTTGGTTAGGATTAGTTTTGTAAACATGTGTTACTCATCCTCTATGCCTTTGTAGAAAATAATCTATATGAATGACTCTTGCAGAACTCCTTGGGATATTTGAGATAAAGAGACTTTTAAATTCCCAACAAGGAAACACAGAGGACGTAACTGGTAGGATTGGTATGAGCTTTGAAATTGACAGCTGTGAAATGTAACCCCATTTCTCTATATAGAGTGGGACTTTTTCAAAAACCTTCATAGCAGTGTATGATAATCAGACTATAAAAGTAAATTGGGTGTGATCATCTCTTCCTCTGTCTGTCATCATCCATTGATTTAATGGAACTCAACTACAGAAGCCATAAATATGAAAGACTAGAATCAGTAAAGACAAAAAGGAATGTTAGAGTGCTGTCAAATATATAAAATATTAAAATATAAAGATTATAAACTGTACTGCCTTTGAAAAATAACTAAGATTTTAGTGATTAAATATATTAATATATAGTATATATTAAGAAAAGAAATGATTACTGATAGTGAAATCTTTAAAGTAAAATTGAGCTAAAATAATTGATTCATAAGGTAAAACAGAATATAAAGTCCTTTTCAAAGGACTGTGTAGCTAATAATAGTTTTCTAAGTAATTTTGGAAAAGAATACTATTGATTCTAAATAGTATTAAAAAAAGAATACTATTGATGATTCTAAATAATATTGTAAAAGAATACCATTGATGATTATAAATAATATTGAAGAAGAATACTATTGATTTTGAATAGTATTGGAAAAGAAAACTATTGATGATTCTGAATAACATTTGAAAAGAATACTATTTCTGATAGTTAAGGGCTTCGTGAAGTTTCTGTTAGTTTCAAGTGTCAGGAACTTACATCAAACTGTTTTAAGCAAAAGTCAAAGAAGAAAATGAGGGAGAGGTAGTTTATTATTTTATTAAACTGAACAGACCTAGCAGAGTCGGGTGAGGAAGAATGGGGGTCAACCCCTGTGACTGCATGCATTACATGGAGGAAGCTTCCTCATACCTAGAGTTGCTGGATTAGTAAATAGCAATATACTATTTTCATTTCATGTTGAATCTCAGATAAATAATGAATATATTTTTAGCATTAGCTATGTCCCCTATATTAGGGCAACAATAAAATTTTTATTTATCTTACATTTAACTTTACAGCAAATGTACTTTTTCTTCTGAAAACCTTGCCCAATCACAGAGATTTCAGTTATTAAAAAAAAAAAAGACAAAATTCTGCAGATGGAAAATACATTGGGAAATGTTGAGGAGCTCAAGGGAGGGAGTTAGGAATGGAAATAATGAGGATGCATTGTTTATATAAATAAAATTTAAAATAAATAGAAATGGCAGCTACCTGGCTGAATAAGAAACAGTGATAAAAATCTACAGGTACCACATGAGTGAAGGAATATGCCCTTCTGTGGACACCAAGAGGGTGAAGGAATGCAAAACTAAATCTAGGTAAACAGACCACAGTGCATGAAATTACACATAAAATGTACAAATGCAAACTGTGAGTAAGAGACCCAGTAGAAGATGAAGAAGGAGCAGATTCTGAAAAAAAAATCTGTCAAGTGGGTTCCTGTTAGGCATCTACTAATCCATCTTCACTCCATGACACCTCCCATATCTAAGCATATGCTGCAAAGGAGCTGAGCCTTAGGCACAAGGCTGAATTTTTTTTCTCTGCCGAAACAGGCTGAAGCATCTATGTTCTTGTCAACTAGGGATGCTTTTAACTGTGTGTGATTGGATTCTGGCCATTGAAATAGTTAAGTGTGCCAAAAGCTTCTGATAAACTTTCTTGCCTACTCTTAAAAAAGACACACAGGGAGGTCCAGTCTGTAAAATGCATAGGGAGGGAGGTCCAGTCTGTAAGACACATAGCATAGAGAGGTCCAGTCTCTAAGACACATAGCATAGAGAGGTCCAGTCTGTAAGACACACACAGAGGTCCAGTCTGTAAGATACATACAGAGGTCCAGTCTGTAAGACACATAGCATAGAGACATCCAGTCTGTAAGACACACACAGAGGTCCAGTCTGTAAGACACACACAGAGGTCCAGTCTGTAAGACACATAGCATAGAGAGGTCCAGTCTGTTGGATCTGACTCTGATGCTAGAATTGGTGACACTGTTTTAAAAGAAGGAAATTAACCAGAAGAGAGATTATATATCAACAGTAGCAGGATGTCCAAAGGAGGAAGTAGCTGTGTCATTTATAATCTACTGATAGAATAGCCCGGGGATCCCCATTCTTCAGCACCTCTTCTTCATGCAACTAATATAATTCCTTACTGTTTACAATGTTCAAGTAAAGTGGGTCTTTAAAATTAATAACTGAAAACATTCTAATATAATTCCTTACTGTTTACAATGTTCAAGTAAAGTAGGTCTTTAAAATTAATAACTGAAAACATTCTAATATAATTCCTTACTGTTTACAATGTTCAAGTAAAGTGGGTCTTTAAAATTAATAACTGAAAACATTCTAATATAATCCCTTATTGTTTACAATGTTCAAGTAAAGTGGGTCTTTAAAATTAATAACTGAAAACATTCTAACTGATACGAAAAAAAATTTTATAAAAGTAAGTTTATGGTTTGGATATTGAAGTGATTTTTAAAGTTTTGCTTCTAAATGATTATCAATCCAAAGCATGCAAGCATTGTTACATTTTTTACTTCAAATATAGAATTCTCTATTTTAAAGCACCATACATTCTCCTTTGAAGTAGGTAGCAACAGTTAAACAAACGCAAATACATAGTGTTTACAGTGAGAACTTTGCAGGGAAAAACATGGACAGTCATATTCATCGGTTGGAAATGGTATTATTTTTAGAAATCTGCAACTTCAGAGTTCACATCATAAGCTGGTCTATGTATGGTTCTTTGGGCTATCATTATGCAGTTTACTTGCTGGTGAAGTGTTTTTACAGTAGTATTTTATATTCTACCCTCATAATTCAGAGACAGGCACGATACCTTATTAGGAATGACACTTTAACTCTAAAAACCAAGATGTTGGTGGAAAGATCACTATGTGATAACACTAATAGGGTGGCATGAGGAGATTGGCCACCCTCTGCTTCTGATGTTACTAGATGACATTTGTTGGATCTTACATCTATTTTTGGCTCTGATCTTAGGCTCTCCACCTACTCTTGGAAAACCAGCTTGTGGTATTCCAGTGACTTCATTTTCAACACAGTATTCCATTCATGTGTTGAAATACTGTGTATTTCTCATTACTGCAAAACAATATGGTTCTTCCTAGTTTCTTGACGTCAGTGCACCATAAGGAAATGTAGTGTGATTTGTTTTGGTGATTTATTTACTTATTTAGTGCAATTTTATCATTTATATTATCTGCAGAAAATGCAACTTACATTCATTCCCACACAGGATAGGTGCAGAAGAAACCCAGGCAACAATGATATAGTGTCAGTATTGCATGTGATAGGATAGAGTTTGAGGCATATTTTTTTAAAGTCCAATCAGGGTAGTGACCTAAACACGAGGGTCATCCTTCATTTATTATTTCAGTCTGGAGTTGTTTCGGAACTCTTGTGGATTCCCACACTCATAGAACAACCATAGTCCTCTGTGTAAGCACTCTGCCATACTCAGCACCTGCCTTCATCCCAAGGCCCCTCCTCCAGTTCCTGGTGCTCTGCTTCCTTAGTGAGGAACCAGGAGTGTACCCACAAAGTCAAATCACTTTCCTTTGCAGAGTCCTTAGGAAAGCCTTCCATAGAAGCTTGGGTGGATCTTGTGTGTAAGTCACCAATGTATGAGCAATGCTTCTATCTAGAGTAAAAGGTTTATTCCATTTCATAAATGAGGTGGCCAAGGATCAAAGAAGATCGTCACCTTACATAAAACTACAGCTAGATGGGTTGGTATCGTGATTTGAACATACATTTGTCTGATTATAAAGTCCATGTTAGTTGGTTGTACTGGCACACACCCTAATCTTAGTATCCCAGGAAGCAGAGGCATATTAGAGAACTCATTCAGACAGTGAGACCTTAGTATCCCAGGAAGCAGAGGCATATTAGAGAACTCATTCAGACAGTGAGACGCAGTCTTGGGGGGAAAAGGAAAAAAAATCTGCTAGTAATAACTTGGATGTTACATTTAAAGAAAACATACTAAGGCAAATTAATTGTGAATGAATATACTTCAGGGCCCCAGTGGTGACTAGAATTATGATGTGTGTAAATAAAACTGCCTGAAGTTGCCCTAATGTTTGAC
This sequence comes from Mesocricetus auratus, assembly GCF_017639785.1. Classification (NCBI taxonomy): domain Eukaryota; kingdom Metazoa; phylum Chordata; class Mammalia; order Rodentia; family Cricetidae; genus Mesocricetus; species Mesocricetus auratus. The sequence continues at coordinate 66,692,025 of NW_024429190.1, read as the reverse complement.
AGTGTCCACATTCAGAATCAAGGAAAATGAGATTGCCCAGCACAGAGTTAAAGGCAGACACAAGTGTCCTTGGTTTTAAAGGTTCCTTTCTTTTTCCCCATGTTGCCTCTTGTACCAAAAATGTCTCTGCTCTTTCCCTCTATTTAAGGCAAAATTCAGAAGCCAGAACAGAAGTGTCAGGGTGAAATGAACTGTCTCTTTGCAATAAACCCTCACTCTTCATTCATTCATTCAATCTTGCTAATATAATGATGTTACTCACGTATGTCCACTGAACATTGTCCCTGACAACCCTGCAAAGAAGACATTTTTAGAACTGAGAGCTAATCCATGAGTGGTCCTGTCCATTCTCTCGCTATCACCTCTCCCATTGTCAAGTGTGTAGAGAGACGAGTTTGAATAGCAAAGCTGTGTGCAGGTGTAGTTTCCAGCCTCACTATGAGTCCACAGCTCTTGAAAAGCAACTTTTGAAGGAAGCTTTCTGTTTGATGTGGATGATGGTGAGAGTTATTTTTATAGCGCAGAGCCAGTGAGTTCTCAGTGAGGAGAAAGTCCCCAGCTAATGAATGAGGAACTGGGCTTGGGTCAAAGCAGAGTACAGTATATCTTTTAAACAAACTAGTCATAAGCATAGCTTATTCCAGTACGTGTTGGGCAGGGCTGGGTGTTTTACTATATTTGTGAGAGGTTGAAGAGGTGTGAGCAGGGTATGTACTTCCATGCCTCTAATCCCATGAGGCTAAAGCTTGGTCATCAGCCTTCTTGGCCAAGAGACATACTTTCCTGCAACTCCACTAAAACCACAAAGGTGGGGAAGAAAATGCCTATTCATTCATGTAAAGACTCTGATTCAGATGGCTCATATGCCTCAACACAGCATTCAGTAAACCTCTATATAAAGTGTGAATCAGTCTTGGTTCTGTCAAGCTTGTTTTAGACATCAAGGCACTTTATAGAATAAATTTCTTTCTGGGTTTTATGGACTTGAAATGGAAATGAACATAGCGTTCAGGTGTTTTTTTATGCCAGTAGTTGAATGGTGTTAGTATCCAACTTATATTTTCATGTTTTAATTCACCAAAACATTTCTTCACTAAAGATGGAGAATTTAGGTTATTAAATGCAAACAGTGCCTGCTTCATTCCTTCCTTCATCTGTGTTTGTATTATCTATATTTGAAATGTCCATTTAGAGGATGAAACACTTTTTTGATACAAGTAAAAGTAAATTGTGCTTATAATTGTATTTTTCTCCAAGTCATTTACTGATTGATCCCTTACTTTAATGTCTCACAAATTCAGTCATACAGCAATGGATTTTACCTGCTGTAGGATGAGAGACCAGCCAAATGTGGAGAACTATAGTATCAATTGACTGTACCATGGGTCTGTCTACTTGTTCCATAGCCACATTCACCAGACAACCAGACTGCAGCATACAAAGCAATATATTAACCATGTCACTCGTAACAACATGGCCAGTAATCGTTATCATAAATACAACAGAAGTTGATTTTTAAATTAAGGCCACTGGTGAGAGTGATTTAAGTTTATGTAGCATAAATTCAACACCATATGATCATAGGATGGTGGATTAACCAAGGTTAATGTGGTGGCACATGGCATTTATTTAAAGTCCTTATTGATTGATTCTGTAACTGGCTTCCATGCTATTCCTTGTTACCTTTTTTCCATCCTAGGATGCAGCAAGGAAGAGATTAACCACTCTTATGACTATTCAGTTTGATACAGTGGTTCATTGTCTATACATTATACTATTGTATATTCCTGTGAGTGTTGAATACATGCCTATTATTTACTGAACAAAATGGAAGCAATATGCCAATGATTTGGATTGTAGTGAGGCCCCTGAAAAGATATCTTTCTAAGAAAGTACTGGAAGGCCCATTGGGGAAACTGAAATGCCTGGGTTCCTTTTGTCTCTTAATAGAGTCGGATGTGGAAGGCCTTGATGATCTAGGCACAGTTTACAGTAACATTGGCCAGCAGCTGAATGAGACAATGAGGCGCCGCAGACACTCGGGAGAGAAGGATTACAACATCGAGGTGCTTCTGGGAGTGGATGACTCTGTGGTCCGTTTCCATGGCAAAGAGCATGTCCAAAACTACCTCCTCACCCTGATGAACATTGTGAGTAGTGACTCCTTCCTGAGGCTTTTGGTCATTTCAATCACAGCTCTTGCTTGCTTAGTGTCCTCTGGGCACTGGTAGAAGAACCTCACTCAAGGCCTGGGCAAAACAGTGTTGAATTCAGATTCTGATCTCTACCTCTGAAGTACAAGAATTCAGTCAAAGGAAGCATGAAATGAAAGTTCCTTTTGCTCAATCTACTGGTTTCGCTTGTTACCAAGTGATATTTTCCTGTTGATTTAGCTGCACATGAATCTACTGATAGTTTGATATCATCTGCCACCCCACAGCCACTCAGTCCGTGCCCTGCCCTGAGTGGCCTAGCTGGGCTTCCCATCCAGCTGCCCAGGCTCTGCCTCAGCCACAAGGTATAGGTTTAAATTGAGTCTCTATGGTTCTATTTAGCAATAAGACTCAGGAGTAAAAATCCGCTAGCTCAGAAAGGCTGGGCAGCAACTAGCTAACCTTTCTTTTCAGCCTGAAAAATGGCAGGAAACACATCTCTTTCCTTGTTCTAGAACCAAGAGGAAACTCAGACTCTAGTCCCTGCACTCTCCTTCCTCTGCATCTTCTCTATCCAAATTGTTGGCTTCTCTATGACCAATTCCAGTGAGCTAGTTTCTGTCTCTACTCCCTGATTCAAGGTATAACTTTATTGGGCAGTCTCAGGAATGTCAGAGTACCATCAAAATATCCCACAACAGCCAAGTAAAAAAAAATCATGTATTTTAGAAGCCATGTTGAATGGAATTATATCATGGGTTTGATTTTCATTTTGTTTGAGGGACAATTAGTACACTGAAGTCTGCCAACTTGCTCTGGGTAGTTAAATAAGGTTCTTCCCAGCATTGCTCCGTCCCTGAGAGGATGGATGATTTTACATTGCTGAGAAATAACCAATGATAACACATCCAAGCCACCTACTTCTGAGAGATAACTGAAACAGTGGCATCCTTTCATGTATTTTATCCCAGGCCATTCTATAACACACAATATATTGAACTTGTAGCTTTGTTGCCTAACTCTCTGCCCTCTTTCTGCTTTCTGATGCTTGATTTTATTTCTTTTGGTACCTATGCCATTTACTTTTTTCATGTGTAGTGTATTTCATTTAACTATGAAGATATATATTAATGATGAAAATGCTAAATTTCATTAATAATTGTTTTATGCACAACAATATTTAATCCTGTTAAATAGTGTTTATTCGTTGAGATGCCAGTTTCTAAAATCACACATATTCCACAACTCTGTGAGGTTTTGAAGGTGTGCTCTGCATCCAAACTCAAGGCCAGTGCAGTGGCTTAAAGTGATGTTATCTGATCTCATAACTCTTCCCTCAGCTGCTGATTTGCAGAATTTCCTAGAAGAGGGAGTAATGGTAGAGGGAAACAAGGCTATTTTGGGGGTAAGTTGGATTGAATTATGTGGCCCTTGAAGCTATGCCATGGAGCACGTACAAATTACACAACAAGCCACAGAGTACAGGTCAAATCTTAGCATCAGAATTCTCATGGCTCTGTGGTGGGGGATTTGGACAGCTAAGCAAGACTGCTGAATTCCATATTGTGCAAGGAGATATTTGTGAAGATATGAACAGAAGCTGAAACCTGAGAATGGGAAAAGAGTGGAAAACATGGGAATTTAGTTTGGAACAAATACATTTCCTGTTCCCATATTTTTAGGGCCAATGATTTAAAAATCTAGTGATTGTAGGTGAACTATAATTTTATTAGGTAAACTAAACACATAAGAAAGTCATCAGTCATTATAGGTTCATTTAGAAATATTTTGTGAAATCTATTCAAATTTGGAATCATAAACAAATAAGCTACAATGATTAAAGTGTGTGTGTGTGTGTTAAAGGAATTTCAAAGTTGGCATGAGATTCCATGACATTTAGTAGAAATATGCCTATTGGTTACTATGTGGAAATCCTCACTAGGAAATCCACAAAGGATGATGGTATAGACTGTTTTAAAATACACTGAAAAAGTTGATAGATTCATGTCTGAGATGTAGTTCTTGTTGTAGCATTTACATAGTATGGAGATGAGACTTAGCAATGGTTAGACATTGCCCGTAGAAAGATTTTGTTGTAAAACTTTCCACATGGAGAGGAGTTGCTGTGCTCTGCTCATCTTAATGGAGGGAGGAAAAATGCAAGGAGGGAAGGAGAGAGCAAAACCTTTGAATAGGGACATTGATTATACAGTCAACAGTGATCTTAATGAATGTGGAAAGAATAATATGCTAAGGTGTGGATTTTATATGAAAGTCTTTACGTTAAAACTTTGGTCCGGAAAGTAGCGTTCTAGAGTTTGTACTTTGCTTTGAAATCAGAGGCGGAAGTGTCCTGGGAGCTCATTGACTGTCAAGTCTGACTAGTTGATAAGCTTCAGGCCCAGTGAGATGCCCTGTCTTAAAGTAAGGTGGAGAAACATAGAAGAAGAAACTGATTTTTAAGCTTCATATGCATGTGCACCTGTGCACATACACATGCATCTGTACACACACATGATATGTACATACACCTGCACACACATGTATATATACGCATACACCTGTACACACACATATGTCTATATATACACACACGTGTCTGTACACACACACATCTGTAGACATACACACATGTACCTGTACACACACACGTTTCTGCACACACACATATGCACCCATACACATACAAATGCATCTGTACACACACGTGTCTATACATACACACATGTATCTGTACACACACACACACATCTGTAGACATACACACATGCACCTGCACACACACACATGTTTCTGCACACACACATATGCACCCATACACATACACATGCATCTGTACACACACATATGATATGTACATACACACACCTGCACACACATGTATATAAACACACATGCACCTGTATACACACACATGTGTCTGTACATACACATGTGTCTATACACACACACCCATACACATAAACATGTGTCAGTACACATACACATGTGTCTGTACACATACATGCACTTGTACACATACACACATGCATCTGCATGCACACACATGTCTGCACACACACGTGTATCTGTACACATACACACATGTGCCTGCATGCACACACGTTTCTGTACACACACATATATGCACCCATACACATACACATGCATCTGTACATATGCATATATGTACATACACATGTGCCTGTACACACACATGCACATGCACACACACAGGTTTCTGTACACACACATATGCACCTATACACATACACATGTCTGTACACATACACATACATCTATACACACACGTGCACCCATACACACACATGCACCTGTACACACACATGTGTCTGTATACTCACACATACACCTGTACACACACATGCATCTGTACATACACATGCACCCATGCACATACAAATGTGTCTATATACACACACACATGCACCTGTACACACACACATCTGTACAGACACATGCACCTGTACACACACATGCATCTGTACATACACACACATGCACCAGTACACATATATGTGTCTGTATACTCACACATGCACCTGTACACACACATGCACTTGTACACACACATGCACTTGTACACACACATGCACTTATACACACACATACATCTGTACACACATGCACCTGCACACACACATGCACTTATACACATACAATGTACCTGTACACACATATGCATCTATACACACACATGCATCTGTACATACACATACATCCTGAACACACATATGTGCACACGTGTCTGTACACACACATGCACACATACACATACATGCACCTGTATACACATATGCACCTGTATACACACATGCATCTGTACTCACACATGCACCTGCACACTCACATGCATCTGTATACACACATGCATCTGTACACACACATGCACCTGTACACACACACATGCACCTGTACGTATACACATATATCTGTATACACACACATGCACCTGCACACATACACATGCACCTGCACACACAAATGCATCTGTACACACAATACAGATGTACACACACATGCCTGTTGAAATTGGCTGTTCATGAGTGAACACCTAAAAGATAATGCAAGCCTCTTCTCTTTCTTAAATCCCCACCCCACTCTGGCTCTTACAAAGCATAATGAATGAGTAAGTGTTAGCACATGAACTTTATCAATGGTTACTTAGGGATAACTTCTGGATATAGATTTATCTGGGGGTATATGTGTTCATGAGTCCTTAATGGGTCCTGCAACAGTTTTCATTTTGGGTTAATATCTAATATCCGTTTCTTCTGTTGAAATTCACAACAGTACTCTAGGCATTTATTTAGCCAGCATTTCTAGTCTTTCCTAAGATTCAATCATGTTAAATCCCCAGGAAGCTAATAAAACCAAACTCCTTCCAATAGCTTGTTAATTGTAACAGGTAGACTCAAAAAATGGTATTAAAATATATTGTTTCACTTAGAAGATCCATCCACAGCCATTACGTAAATAGGAACTGAAAAGGAGGGAGGTGAGGCTTGGCCAATAACACCAGCGATCACAAAGTGAGCTTATCCCCCCTGCCACTTTTTTCAATCCAGGGACTCAAACCCAGAGTCCTCTGCATTCCATTCCACACATACTCTCTATCACTGAACCCCATCTACAACCCATTCATTTCTTCTCACGTTTATAGCTTCCATGTTTTTAGCTGGTATATTTCCCATTAGAATACATGTCTGATCAAAGAAGACGCAAACTCATTTATTATTCAGGTCCCCACTCTGAGGACTTTGGGTGCTTGTCAAAGTTTGTTAAGAGCGTAGACAGTTATAGTCTTACATAATTCTACAGGTGAGAGAAAAATTGACTTCCTCAAAGGACCCCTGGGTACCAGGAACACTCCAGATATGGAATGCAGAAGACAAGTTAGGTGTGTGTTCGTTTGGAATGTGCGTTGTATGAGAGGCAATTGCAGTGATAGTTTTTCATAGATCAATTCAAAATTTTATGTTCAGTCAGGGATACCCTTGGCTGTCTTGCCATCCAAAGGTCTCTCTAAAAATTCACATAGGTCTACTGTTTATTTGCTTTCCTGGGAGAATTGTACTAATTATGCCTAACATTCTTTTATATTTATGAAAGCCAAGTACGATTTTAATCACTGTTCACATATGAACATATGTATTCCTTTCAATGATTCTGTGAACACAGTACTGTGGTAATTCACTTTTACATCTGGGGAAACTGAGGTACAGATGATGAAATGACACACCCAGGGTCATATAGCTAATTATCTAGGCAGGTAAGTGACAGAGCCCAAGGTCTTAACCACTCCACCACACTGCCTCTCGAGACCCAATTCACCTGACGTGTCTCTTTGTTGAAGCCAGACAGAACTGTTCATCACCTAGTCAGACAGAGGGATCAGGCTGTCCTGCCAGGGGAATGCCCTGGAGAAATTGTCCTGACTGGGAACAAACCTGGAAGGAATTTTCTTTTCAAGGAAAGAGATGCTTGTTTGGATCTTTGCCTTTTTGCCCTCTTTATATCATTGGCAACCTGATCAAAGTCAAGGCCATCTGAAATTTGAATTAATATTCTGTTTACCCCTTCTTTGAGGTCATTTAATGAAGACTCTGGGCTCAACCCTGAACTTCTCATTGAACCTCCTTGTCCAGAGCCCAGTAGGCTGGCACTATTGATGACATTTTGATCAGCATCACATGTGTCAAATGCATGACTTACAGCAACGTCCATACTTAATGTTTTTTTTTAATGTCCAGTACACTGACTACAAATCCCACTGGTTTTTCTTATTCACATTTTCGGCTAATTTATTCTATCTGCTCTTTATTTTCCCCAGTACTTTTAGTACAGCATTATATTAGTGAAAAGGAAATTGTTATTTGTTATAAATCTAGAATGCTGCTCCTCCTTTCTTTAAAATTCATTTGGAAGAAGGTAACTGAAGCAAATGAACATTGTATTACCTCTTCTGGTATAATTCCATGGAATATTTGTAATCTCAGAGGTGTGAACTGCTATTATTCTAAAATGAAATCTGTTCAGCAGTGTCTTGATTTATGGGTTTGGTAGTGTGGTAAAATGTTTAAATCTGTTGACTGTAGGATCAAACTGCCCAGATTCGCATCCTTGGCTTGTTCTAGGATCGTGTGACATTGGGCAAATTACTTAACAACTCTCAGTCTCAATTTCCTTAGCTGTAGAGAGATGATAATATCCCTGAGAGTAATGTCAAGGATTCCTTGAATCAGCACAGGTTAAAGTATGTAAAACAATGTCTGCCATCTGGAAAGGTGTACATGATGTTAGGTATTGTGTGTGGAGTTTGGCAGTGATGCTTTTCCTTTGGGAAATATGCTTTCTTTGTCACTAAAAGCTATACAACTCTTTTCTTTACAAAAAGAGTTTTGCAATATTTTGCTTTGCTTTTAAGAGTCAAATAGTCATTAAAACGGGATTTTCCTCATGCTATTTTTAAGTTTCTGTTTAACTTAGTGGGAGCTGTTTTATTTGTGGGTAAACATGGGAAGGCTGAGGACAACCCAGTTGGGATGTAGGTGCTCCAAGGCGTAGGGGGCAGCATCTAGCTTGTCCTTCTCCGATCTCAAGAGTGCACAGTGCCATCTGCTGGCAGATCCTGAGAAAAACTACACCGTCCATAATTTTCTGCATGGTTTTTAAATTGCATCCTACATTTGGTTGATATGTAACTAATTCAAATGGAAGCATCTTGAAATTCCCTTAGAAGTACAATGGGCCATTTTATTTTCTTGAGAAAAGGTGAATTGTGACCATGGGTTTTCAAAACTTCACTCTATCCATGTGGTTGGGAATAAAGGATTTGACATTCTTCAGAGGATAGTTCTATGCCATTTTGCTTGATTTGAACAATCTGTCTATGAGTCTGGCAGGGCAACTATGATTACAATTTGACAACAAGAAACTTGAGATGCAGAGTGGTTAGCTAAGCATCCTAAAGTCCCCTGGCTTATTGTGGAAACCCTGGAACCAGAGTCCAGGGCTTTGAACATGTGACCTGTTTTGGCTACTTTTAACCTGTGATAATATAGTAGGAATTTTAAATGATCCTATCCCATAATTGATTTTTTCAGTAAAGCAGCCTGCTATCCAATTAGCCTGGCATGATAGTGACTTTTGTTAAATTATATATCTTTTTTATTCCTGGTGAAAGTTAATTTAACTGTTAAAATGGTGCCCTTTTACTCAGCTTGATACTGTTGCTGTTGGCATTAAAGATTGTTACCATTATACTTTATTGGTACTATGTTGATTTTTAAATTCATTGACTGTAAGAATGTAGTCCTACCTCACTTGTCACAAGGTGCATGCCATTGTTACCACCCTTTCTTCACTTTGTGACTCTAAGGCAGTGATTCTCAGCCTTTCAAATGTTGTGACCTTTAATACAGTTCCTCATGTTGTGGTGACCCCCAACCATAAAGTTCTTTTCATTGCTATTTCATAGCTGTAATTTTGCTACTGTTATGAATCACAATGTAAATATCTGTGTTTTCTGATGCTCATGGGCTATCCCTGTGAAACTGTCATTCAACTCCAAAGGGGTCACAATCCACATGTTGAGAACCATCGTTCTAAGGTTTTTCACTGCGGCTGCTTTCTGTAGCAGTCATGACTATGTCTCCTAACCCCATCATTTCCTCTTCTCCAGAAATTAACCCACTTTTTCTTCAAGATTTGTATCCATCACTTTTGTTTGGTGGCAGCATTACTTTTCCCTTTTGCAAAGAGGACCAAAGGCATTTTATACCTCATTCCCATTCAACTAAGCACAGCCTCCTTCTGTGCCATGCCTCTAATGGGGAACAGCTGCCTTACAAGAAATCTGTTGGAATGTCTGTGAGTCTCTGGATGCGAGTATCAGTGACATATCTGGCTTTTGATTGGTACTTTCATTGGAACTGTAACATTAAGAATGTTTTTTTAACCAGATAATTTATCTTCCAAGTAGGCAGGATGTAATATGGTGTAATGGAAGAATTGACTTGTGACAAAATGGGCCATAGGTATCAGTGCCTTTGTCTAGCATTCAGCTTGCTTTATGTTGGATTGGAAATGACCCCTCTGATAGAAAGGAGTGAATTGAGTTTTATTTTCTGTAGACGTGGTATACAAATTTATTATTTCTTCCCTCTCACGGCTTTTTAGCCTTTGTGGATTTTTCTTTCCACTTCTGTTGATGAGATACCCTTTAAAAGGCCCTGCCCTCAGTGTTGGTCCTAACTCTGAGCATTTTGCCAAAATGAGTCAAGTCTTTAATTCTTCTCACAAGATGATGAGATAGTAATTTTTATATTGCTCATTTGATTGGAGCAGAGAAATGAAGAAATGCTATGCATCAAGGGATTGATCAATGATGATCTGAGACAATTAATGACCAGTGTCTTTAATCACTACATCTCCCCAATCATTCTTTCTATGACACATTTTCTGGGTTCTTTGCTCTCTATTATTCCTTAAATACCATTGTGTTTGTTGCCCACCTCTCTTACATGTCAGCACACAATGAGATTAATTCTTCAGATGTCCTTTAGCCTAGAATGTGACAACCTGGCCACGAGTCCTGTGTAATGTAAGGGTTCACCACTGTTTTATTTTCATCTTAGCTTATATTCTACAGCTCTCAAGCTGGATCTAACCTATGCATATGCATACATGTGTGTACAAAAATGTTTACAAACACTTGAATATATACATGCATTTGTTCACTTAAAGGAACCATAAAACTTTTCTCACTAGATTATGCTTTCCCTTTTTTAGCATGTTCTAGCTTAGACTGACCTTTCATGTCCATCTTGGTAGCTTTGTAAATGGTAAGTTCAATTTGCCTATGCAGCATGCCATCTGTCAGTCTTCATTAAAGGTCTACAATGTTGAAGTTGTTCCATACCGTTATGCTAGAATCTCGAAACATCTAAATAGAGATTTCTTGGCCTGTTTCTTGGTTAGTGTGGCAAGTCAGAGTTTCCTGGTGGAAGAATTTTCTGTATTTTCAGACCTTACTTCTATGGCATTATACTTTTCTCTGCAGCTTTTACATTTTTCTATGCCTACCGTCCAAATGTCCTGGATCTCAAGTGAAATTGTGGTTAGCATCCATCCCTCTCTTAGTTTCTGTTAGAAGTTTAGAGTCTTGTTCTGGGGACTAACTAGTAATTGGAATCTAGCCTGGTAACCCTGCCTTTGTCATTCCTGCTCACATTTGCCAAGTTGGACAGATTTTCTTTACACTCACTTTGCAGTAGCTTAATCAGAAGATATTATTACAGTGTACTTTAGATTCCTGTCTGCCAGTAACTCACTGTGTAGTTTGCTCATTGCTTAAGGTTTACAGGCTTCATCTTCCTCCTCTGAATAAAACCGAGTTGACCTGTGACCTACTATTGCTTTAATTCCAATAGTTGTACTACTAAAGTACACAAAATCATTCAGGGAGATTCTAGGCTAATTTTAAAAGTGAAATAATGAGATGAGACTCAATTAAGCTCCTCAGAGTTGAATCCAGGACAGACATCTCTGATATGTACTTGTACTGTCACTTTGATAATGTATATTCTGAAAAACATCTGTCTTATACTAATTCTGAACAGTCTGAACCCAGCAGCTCTATTCTGGGAGACAGTGAGAAAGCCATCTACTTGCTGACCCACAGATAGTCCACTACAGCTTCTACACAGAAATCCCTCAACCACAATAGCACATGCCTGAGGCTGTCTTTTTTCTTCCATTGTGATGTGGCCACCAATAGGAGGCCAGAAAATCACTAGAGTCATATTCTTGTATTTGCTTTAGGTGAATGTTATGTGTAGACACATGTGAGAATGTGAATCTGCGTGTGTACACGATTTATTTAGTAAGCCTCTTATCATGTCTATATTCATTTTCTCTGTAGTTTACAAAAAAATCAGTAATTAATGTATCTAGGGAGTGCTCCAAAACAAAAGGTAAGTTACTCCAATTTGGAGATCAGCTTCACCTAAATTTAAAAATAATGTAAGTTGACAGTCTGACTAGAGTACTTGTGATTGGCATGGCTGATCTCTTAATGTTACATGTGTCTCTTGAAACCTGCTTCATTGCCTTTATTGTAGCAACTTTCTGTTTTGTCTCCAGGTAAATGAAATCTACCACGATGAGTCCCTTGGAGTGCATATAAATGTGGTCCTGGTGCGAATGATTATGCTTGGTTATGCAAAGGTAAAATGTCTTAAAATGTGTGGGCTGTGATCACTAGAGACTGGGTTAGCCAGTAGAAGATTGAGTTGCATAACTAATCTCAATCTTATATAAACTCATGGTTATACCAAGCTGGGGAGAAGAAATCTAGAATTGCAAGAGATTTCAAAATTAGAGCAACTTTCTTGTTTGTTTGTTTTTTGTTTTTGTTTTTCAAGACAGGGTTTCTCTGTATTGTTTTGGAGGCTGTCATGGAACTCGCTTTGTAGACTAGGCTGGCCTCACAGAGATCCACCTACCTCTGCCTCCCGAATGCTGGGATTAAAGGCGTTAACCACCAATGCCCAGGAAGTAACGTTTTGTTAAAGACAGGTCTCATATAGTCCAGGTTGGCCTCAAACTTCCTATGAGGTCAAGGATGACCGTGAACTCCTGACCCTCTTAATTCTGCTTCCTAAGTGTTGGGACTATAGGAATGCACTAATGTATCCAGTGTATACTCTGCTGAGATTGGATGAAGAATCTCTTGCATGCTAGACCAGCACTCTACCAACTAAGCTACACCCGACCCTCAGTTATCACAATTTTAGGTGACAGAACGAGTAAGTGACCATGAACGGATGGCATTAAGAGTAAAGAAAATCTCCTTAGCCTATTACCATCAGGTTGATGACCTGTATATCCATTCACTGTGTCTATGTGTAGTTTCCATTTATGTGGAAGTTACTCTGAGAGCGTTTGGAATACACAATTGATTTGTTTAAAACAATGTTTCAAGTGGATATATTTAAACATGAAGCACTCTGGTTATTTTTTCAGTTAAGGAAGCTTTAATCCTTTTGAAAACAAAGGTGAATCAAAATGTATACAGTAGCCATTCTTGCCATATAATTAGAAACCTATATATATTGATACTAGATGTGACCATGTCCTTGGAAAGAATTTTGTGTAAAACGATGAGTGCCTCCCATAGTTAATCCCCCTGATTAGGAGATGCTAGTGAACTTTTGCATGTGGGAAACCATAAGCCTCCATATGTTTGCATTTCCTCAAGTATCTATCATCCTCATATCATTATCTATAGACAGATGTCCCTGAGCGTTACCTTCTCTTAAAATCTAACATACTTTGTGTCATTACAGAGGAGCAAACTAACCCCAGCTGGACATCTCAATGACCTTCAGTTGGTTATTAAATCATGTGGTGTATGAATAGCGTATAACAGAGCAAACTAAGTTTATTAAGAATGTAAACATTGGCCAGACGTTGGTGGCACATGCCTTTAATCCCAGCCCTTGGGAGGCAGAGGCAGGCGGACCTCTGTGAGTTCGAGGTCAGCCTGGTTTACAAAGCGAGTTCCAGGACAGGCTCCAAAACAATACAGAGAAACCTTGTCTCATAAAACCAAAAAAAAAAATGTAAACACTGATCATAGCACTTCTGAAATTTAACAAAATGCTGGGCTCTTTAGTCAATTAAGAATTCATTTGGGATTCCAAATTTAATTTCTCTTTCTGTTAAAAATACTCTGGAAAGAAGAAACTCCATGTTCTTAAAGAATGGGCTTTTTAACTCCAAACCACAGTGTGACCTTAACACACACACACACACACACACACACACACACACACACACAATCTATCTACCTAGCTACCAGCTATGTTTATATATCATATCCACTGATAATAAGAGACCAAATCCTGTCATTTCATGGGGTTAAAATGCTATTTTCCCCTCCATGGGGAAGCTAATTTAATTTGACTGTGCCCTGTACACTAATGTTTGACCAGTCTTGCCAAATCTTGAAAGAATTTATTTTCCTCCAACATACTGATTATCTCTGGACTGAAAGAACACACAAAACTCTTTTTTTCAACTATTTTTTATTTAAATTAGAAACATGCATGCTTCAAATGTCAATCCCAGCTACCCGCTTCTCCCTCCACCAGCCCCACCCCAGCCCAATCCCCACATCATTCCCCAGGGAGGGTGAGGCCCTCCTTGGGGGCATCTCCAGAGTCTGTCATTTCATCCAGGACAGGACCCTAGGCCCTTCCCCACGTGTCCAGGCTGAGAGAGCATCCCTCCATGTGGAATGGGCTCCCAAAGTTCATTTGTACGCCATGGTGAACACTAATCTACTACCCAAGGCCCCAGAGATTTCTGAGGCCCCCATCACTGACACTACATTCATGGGGTCTGGATCAGTCCCCTGTTGGTCTCTTACCCGTCAGTCTGGGGTTCAAGAGTTCCCCCTTGTCCAGTCAGCTGTCTTTGTGGGTTTCACCAGCACAGTCTTGACCCCTTTGCTCATCACTCCTCCATTTCTGTCACTGGGTTCCAGGGGGGTCAGTTCAGTGGTTAGCTATGAGTATCTGTCTCTGCTTCCATCAGTCACTGGATGAAGGTTCTAGGATGTCATAAGGTAGTCATCAATCTTATCAGGTAGGGGCTATTAATGTAGTCTCTCCGCTATTACTTAGTTTTACAGTCACACAAAATTCTTAACTTTGACTTTTGTATCTCTGGAAAAAGTCTCATCCAAGAACCTTTCCCAGTGTGTTTGTCTGTAATGTGTGAAATCTAAAATTTGAATAGAATTGATAAATATTTTAGACTTCTAAAACTCTCCAAATGATTAATATCCAGTCACTTCATAGTGGCACATCCTGACTCAAACATCACTATGCATGTGTCCGTGGATTTTCACACAGGTAGCGTGGAACCTCCTCAGTGGGTCCTTACACGTTTTAGAATTTCTGAATCCTTGTTGAAATATTATCCCCAGATCAAAAATCACAAAAAGTATGTTTACCATATTCTTTCCTTTTAGTCCATCAGCCTCATAGAAAGGGGGAACCCATCCAGGAGCCTGGAGAATGTGTGCCGCTGGGCTTGCCAACAGCAAAAACCTGATCCCAACCACGCTGAACACCATGATCATGCCATATTCTTAACCAGGCAAGACTTTGGGCCTGCCGGAATGCAAGGTATTACTGTTGCTTTGTAGAAGAAAAAAAAATCAATGGCCTGGGTTTTCAAAAGAAATCCCAAGTCAAGCAGGTTGTGCAGATGTCCATATCTCCGCCCACTTTCCACTATCCACCAGCCAAGTATACATTTTTCCCTCTATTTCTTCCTGTGACTTTTTGCAGAATCCACAATGTTAAATGCCACTTAAACACCATAATAAATTATGCTTGCCTTTAAAATAATGATTGTACATTTGGGGTATGGAAGGGATGTAGTGTGATTTCCACTAACTGCTCAGAATGAGAAGGGCTCCTGCCAGCAATCTGTCTTCCAAAGTCAGCTTCCATTTAGCTAATAAACGCTGGTGTAGAGCGTGGAGAAGGACCAATGCTTTTCTTTTCCACAGTGGTGGGATTTCTGGCTTCCTCCACTAGAACCAAGATATGAAGGGCCATTTACAGAAAGACAAGGCTGAGATGGTAGCCAGAACAGAATGGTAGCCCCAGGCGGTACTCTCCCAAGAGAATATGGCTTACTGATAACAGAGAAATAATGTTGCCACTGTTTATAGGAACACTGCTATTTTTTCTTTTTGCTAAGCAAATACCCAGTACTAATTACAATGAGCTTTTTGTATATATAATGGAAATAAAAGTGATTGCCATTGTCTACAGGATACGCTCCAGTCACAGGCATGTGTCACCCAGTGAGAAGTTGCACCCTGAATCATGAAGATGGGTTTTCATCTGCTTTTGTTGTAGCCCATGAAACTGGCCATGTGTAAGTTACTGCTGACAGCTAGATAGAAAAACAGGTTTTTTTTCTCTCTGCTTTTCCACTGTCGTTCATACTTTAAGCAAAAATGCATGCCAGTGTGAGTTCTCGTCCTTTGCCAAGAGTGAGGAGCTGCAGAAAGTGAAGGGTTATGAGCTGAGATTCAATGAGTGATTCTGTCTGGTCAAGCAGTTCCATGCCTTTTATGGCTGTAGGCTGAGAAAACCATCTCATTATACTACTCTCAATATCAGTGTCTGTGGTGTCTCCAAGGAAGCTGTGTTGACTTTCAAAAACAAGTCTTTCGCATCATGTGTTGTGAGGAAAGAAAATAAGTCCGAGTCATGGCCTTGAAGTTATTACCCACGAGGTCTCCTTTGTGTTCTAGGTTGGGAATGGAGCATGACGGGCAAGGCAACAGGTGTGGGGATGAGACTGCCATGGGCAGCGTCATGGCGCCCCTGGTACAAGCTGCCTTCCATCGCTACCACTGGTCCAGATGCAGTGGCCAGGAACTGAAGAGATATATCCAGTATGTGCCTCGCTGCATGTCATGCCCTGCTGCATAGGCTGCACACATGATATCAGAGGTGTTAACCCAAAAGTTTCTATAGTGTCATACAATGGAATAAGCCGTGAGCTTAAGTGTAGTTCTGTCTGGGATGGGGTTTCCCTGGGGTAGATTCCTTGTGACTGAGGGTCGGACATGAGCTGAGGATGGAGGGTTCTTGTATGGGTTCCTGCTTTTAACCCTACTCATACCCTGAAAACCTCCTGTGCAGGTGTTAACCCTGCCGCAGTTCATAGAGATTCACTTAGTGACATGAATACAGCTGCCACATCATTCTTATGTCCCAGAGTTGTGCTTGATGAACTTTCCCGGAATTAGTAAAGATGAAAGATGAGTTGAATAAAGCCAAAACCCTTAAAACTATGTTTCTTGGAACCTGCTCTATGAGCTGACAGAACCCCGGAGTATTTGAGCTAGGAGTCCTTTTTCCCTTTAGACCTGATTTCAACAGTGAGAGTTTAAATGTCCTTAATGTTTTCCTCCCTGCAGTTCCTATGACTGTCTCCTTGATGACCCCTTTGAACATGATTGGCCCAAACTCCCAGAACTTCCTGGAATAAATTACTCCATGGATGAGCAATGCCGTTTCGATTTTGGTGTTGGCTACAAAATGTGCACTGCGGTATGTGCCCTGCTGTCAAATTAGATGTCTCGTCTTGAAGTCTGTTTGTGTAGCTCCTTTTGGGTGGGCCTTACACACTCACTGATACAAGTGTGAAAATGTCTATGGTTATCTTGTATTTGCTCTGAGGATTGAGCAGATAGCCTTAATTAATCCTCAAGAGAGACAAGGGGGAAGATAGATCATAGGCTCTCATTATTCTAATTATTACATTATTGCCTCCTCCTCTTTTAACCCTCCAGAAGCTCTCAAATACCCCTCCTTACTTATTCAAGTTTATAGCTTTTTAAATTAAAAGCTATTGTTACAGATGTTTGTGTGTGTGTGCACGTGCGCACACACACAGAACAGATACAAACACATACATATTACAGAAGCAGGGGCAGAAAGATTATAAGTCTTTTGCTTTTAGGGTGAAAGAGCAAGACTGCGGAGGTCTTCGCACCTGGGCAACGGGGAGTGAGCTGGACTGATGGATGCTCTCCAGCTCATGGCCTTCTGTCCCATTCCTCCTCTGCTGTTTCTTTCCTTCAGAGATGTCATTGAGCCTTTCTTTGGCTTGATGGCCGGTGTCCGTATCTTTGTGGCTATAGAAAATGATTAGCCTGATATTCACAGTGAAAAGTGTGTGTGGTGATTCAGCTTAGAGGCTGAGGCAGAAGGATCGTGATTTTGGAGCCACTTAATTTATTCAGGACCAGCCTGGGTTATGAAATGAAACTCTGCTTTGGGTGCTTTTAGTTTATGATTTTACTTTCCAGTAGACACAATGACATGGATGTCAGACAGAGTAGGTCAGATGTGACACTAAACCATGAACTTGAGTACCATGTGTGACAACTCTGGCTTAGTTTTCTCATATCTGAAGTGTGGATGGTGGCAGTATTTGCCTCTTATAGGTTATGTGAAGATTAATGTGATGATGTAGTTAATGTACAAGTGCAATGCAGACCTATTGCACTTGACCTTGCTGCTTCAGCACTCTAGTACAGAGTTTATTTCTTGACATGTTACCACTTTGGCAACCAACTTGAAAATAAAATATACCCTCCCTCCAAAAAAACAAAAAACATGACATGACACGAAGAAAGTATGTATAAAACATGGTTGGCAAACACCCAACTCTCTGAACGTTCTGTCATGGTTTCTTTTTTTTTTTTCTAGTTCCGAACCTTTGACCCATGCAAACAGCTGTGGTGCAGTCATCCCGATAACCCATATTTCTGTAAGACTAAGAAAGGGCCTCCACTCGATGGGACTGAGTGTGCTGCCGGGAAGGTCAGTGTGTCTGCTACTGATTAAGCTTCCACGTGTGCTGCATGGGGGACCTTCCATGGTCTGGCAAATGACACTTATTGCTGGGCTGTTTTCCTTATGGAAAATGTTGTGCCTGTGGTTTCCTTCTAGTAAGGCTCTAAGACAGTATACTACCTTCCATGGCTGCTACCAGAAACTGTCACGATGTTGACAGTTCAAAACACTGGAAATTTGTTCTGTAACAGCTGTCGAGGGCAAGAGTCAGTTATACTGAGGTGGAGTCTGATGTGGACAGGGCTATACTCCCTCCAGAGACTGTAGTAGCAAAGAGTTCCTCTCATCTCCCAGCTTCTAACTATCTTTCTTCCGTATCATGGCCACACTCCTCAGGCCTCTAACGTGGTGGGTGTCAGTATTCCCTCTGCCCCTTTCTTGCAAGGATGGAGTCTCTTTGTGATGTTTCGGGCCTACCTGGGTACCTCAGGACCTTCTACTGAACTTGAAATCCTTAACCAAATCATGCTGCCAAAGAATCATTTACTAAATAAGGTCACCTTTATGGGTCCAGACATTGGGAGTTTTTAATACTGGGAGGACCAGACCGTTTGGCTAACTATGGCCAACAGGAAAGACAGTGGGGACAGCAGATCTCTGGCCCCTGCTAGTGGTGTCTGATTTACTTGCTGGCATGGCATCCCTTGTGAAAGTTGCCCAGAAATAAAGGATTATGAATTTATACCAAAGATTTGGCCTCACTCCTGGAGGAAAGAGGCCCAAAGGTTTTAAATCCGAGATTGTGTAGTTGGGAATGAATACTTAGGAACTGGCTAGATGCCAAGGTGTCCTTCTCTTAGGGGCAGAGAGCCCAAAACAAAGGCATTCTAAGAAGGCAAGCTGAAGAGCCTTGACTAGTCTAGAAATAATATATTGTAGATAGGACCAAATGCTGACAGAAAAGATTAATGCAACTTTTACCTTTTTTAAAAGGTTGATTTCAAGCATACATGAACTGTTCTTATATGAAGTATGTAGTCTAATAAAAACCTGTCATTACAAGTACTTGCATTTTGTCTGACACTGTGACAGCTACACTATATATAGATAGTATCTTGCTTTGGGAAGATTTGGAAAATAACTTTCCAACTAAAATTAAGAGCAATGATGAGTAGAATTATTTTGGCTTATTAAAAAGTTATGGTATAATAGATTTTAACATCCAACTTCCTCATATATAATTATGGCATGTTATATTTAAATGTTTAAAGTTTTTTAAAACTCAGAAATTGAAAATTTTGGAAAGAAAATAATCTATTCCCTTTGAATACCTATATGCTAAATTCTGGGCAGTGTTATAACAGAATTTGTGTGGCATCATGACTGTATTAATCCCACATGTTATCACAGAATCTCTATGGCATCACGACTGTATTACCCTCACTTAGTTCTTGGACACTCATGAATTTTTATATACCTTGATTTTGCTTAACTAAAAGGCAAAAATCATTATTTAACTTAACTATTTCTCAGATTCATAAATTAATATTTTATAAAGATAAAATGCTTTGCATGAAGAAGGGACTTGGTCCTTCCCTGGATGAAATGACAGACTTTGGAGATCCCCCAAGGAGGGCCTCACCCTCCCTGGGGAATGATGTGGGGATTGGGTGGGGGGCTGGGAGGGTTGGTGGACAGACTAGGGAGGAGGGGCGGGAAAGGGAGCTGGGATTGACATGTGAAGCATTCATGTTTCTGATTTAAATAAAGACATATATTGAGGAAAAAAAAGAATAAACAGAGGAAAAAAACAAAAAGATAAAAGTGCTTTGAATGCTGAATACAGTTTTAGCTAAGTTTAGTTAGTTAGTTTTTAAGTTGAGACAAATTTGCAGGCAATTATGTTAAAAGGGCATGTTAGCATCTAAAAACTCTAGGGTGAGCTATGCAGTGAGATGTGAAGCAGAGCAAGAATGGGGTCTGCTGGGCAGGCTGGACACGTGTGTCATTTCAAAACTTATCTGAGTAAATGTTACTTTTCTTGTTAAAATTTGTTTTTATTAATATGTGTATATATGAGTCTGTATATGATATGTATGTATATGTGAGTGAATGTCCAGTATCAGGGTGGTGCCTACAGAGGCCAGAAGAGAGCATATGAATCCCCTGGATTTGGAAATACAGGTGGCTGTGTGAGCTACCTGATGTGGATGCCTGGAACATGACTCAGACCCTCTGCAAGAGAGCAGTGAGGCGCTCTTAACTAGTGAGCCATCTCTCCAGTCTTAAATTATCATCTTAATTTCATTCTAAAATTATGAACTTAAGTTATCCTTCTGATAAGATACCTTTGTGCAGCAAATGCCTATGGAGACTTTGAATCAGTAATAACTGGAGGGAGAATAAAAATTGAAGACCTTCAAATAAATGTTTCTTGAGTGACACTGTCAATGACTTTCGTAATTTATCTTTTCTCATTTTCCCAAGTGGTGCTATAAAGGACACTGCATGTGGAAGAATGCTAATCAACAAAAACAAGATGGCAATTGGGGGTCGTGGACCAAATTTGGCTCCTGTTCCAGGACATGCGGAACTGGTGTTCGTTTTAGAACACGCCAGTGCAATAATCCCGCGTGAGTATAACCTTATACTTCCTGTTGCTTTCTTATAGACCAGGAAGTGATTCTGTGTTCTGCTATTAGTGTTCTTTCCTTTTTTCATCCTGCTTACAAAATAGGGGAAATGAAAAAATATTGGTTCACAATTCATAAGACATCGCCTTCTAGACTAATGTTCCCAAAATAAAAAGTAGTCAGTGATGTGGAAGAGACATGCGAATGAATGGAGAGATGTTTTGAAGAACTTGATGTTTGGAACCACTGGGGAGTTGAGCAGAGAGAGTAGATGTTGTGTGCACTGCAGGCTACGAAGTGTGCATAAAGAAGCAGAGGCCACTGAGTGGAAGAAGGACCCACAATTTCAACCAGATTCCAGAAGACAGATCCAGCTGCTTCAGTGTAAAAGGATGGCGGCAGAGGGCAGGGACTATGAGAAGAAAAGACATCCATTCATTCAGTCAGACAAAATTCATACGAGCCAAGGAAAAGTAACGGAATTATTCAACTATGATACGCTAACTTGTCCAGTTGGGTTTAACCCGTAAGCAGCCCTTTCTCTGTTCTGGGGGAACGATAGCTCTGAGCATGACCTTTATAAAGACGACTGGTGACTGCACACTGCCTTCACAAGAGGAGAGGATGCCAGCATTAGAAGTAACATATACTCAAAAACATGACAGTAAGGGTAATGGGCTCACCACAAGACATGAAATATTCTAAGATCTTTAAGTATGCCACCCCACTGAGTACTTACCACTGGCTTGTTTGGAAAACCATTCCATTTTGCATTTGACATAGGTGGAAATAGAGACACAGGACTATATGGCCAACTTTTCTTTGAGTTGTACCTGCATGTTTTATACAAAGGTAGAAAATATCATTTTCTTGAGTTACATGCGTGCTTCCCATCTTTGTATACTTCTGTAATGAATGAAACACACCATTTGAAAACCGAGTTAGGTTGTGTGTGGGGGCCTTTACGCCTCAGTGGAGAGGGAGGGGTGCATTCAGAGAGTCACTAGACGTTGGAAGCCCGGCATCATTCGGCCTGTGCTGGAGGCTGAGATGCACTGGCTCTTTGCCAGCAGTACTGCATCTGTGAGCCTGCGTGGCTGGGCTACAGCCAGACAGCCTTTGAAACGCTCTCTTTTCTCTAGGCCCATCAATGGTGGTCAGGATTGTCCTGGCATTAATTTTGAGTACCAGCTTTGTAATACAGAAGAATGCCAGAAGCACTTTGAGGACTTCAGGGCCCAGCAGTGCCAACAGCGCAACTCCCACTTTGAATACCAAAACAGCAAACACCATTGGCTGCCTCATGAACATCCTGACGGTGAGTAGATACAGTTCTTTCTCCGGCGTGTAGATGGTCACTTGGCTTTCAGCTTTGCTGACACCAAGACCTTGCACTCTTGAGTTCACAGTGGTAACATAGGAAGAGAAATACTTACAGAGGCAACTCATTCCAGGTTCCTGAGAGTCAGGCTAAAGAATGCCTTTCTCCTGAGAGGTGGGGACTGTGACAGACATGGTATCTGGTAAACAGCCCTGTCGTCACCACCATGAGAAATGACAGTGACATCACCTGATTAAACTAAGATCCTCTACTAAGAAATAACCATTGCAGGGGAAAAATAGTCCATTTACAGCTAAGTTGAGATACAAAAAAAAGATGGCCACTTATTAAAAACAAAGACTATGCAGCCTTTTCTAGTTATTAAAAATACTCTTGGAAATTTTCTAATGTTTGACTTTTTCATTATATTCTACATTAGATAGACTCAAACTGAAATCTCTTATCATATTTCTGTTAGGTGGATTAGTGTGAATATACCACTGAATTTTATTGAGTGCTCTTTTAAAGGAAATGTAAGCATGGATAGGTCAAAGTTGAATACTTTAGAATAAATTCACTATTTTCTAATTTACTTTAGTGAAGTGAGTCACTTAGATTATCAATTAAGTAGATCCTACAAAGGACACTGATATCAGCTGGGTGGTAGGGTGAGACCAAAGACTAAAGCAGTCAGAGTTCAGAATGTTACTGAGGTGAAATTGGCTTTTGAGTCACAGTTTACTAAAAAGCTAATGTAAGTGACATCAAATTTTGCCACTATAACCTACCTGATGTACCTACATCAATAGAACCCCTTATTATCTCAACAGTGGCCCAGTTTAGATGCAATACATTAACCATTCACATTAAAACAAATACTCATGGTGACATGTCCGTACTTTTCATCTACTCCATATTTTATTCATTCAGCGTTTCATTTGCTTTTCAAGAAGCCATACTGAAATGTTATATCTTAAACTATTCTGGTCAGACATCCTATTTTACGAAAACTAATTTAAGCCTGCCTCTTCTGCAGCCAAGAAAAGATGCCACCTTTACTGCCAGTCCAAAGAGACCGGAGATGTTGCTTACATGAAGCAGCTGGTACATGACGGAACACGCTGTTCCTACAAAGACCCATACAGCATATGTGTGCGAGGAGAGTGTGTGGTGAGTTCATACAACTGTCTCCGTAGCATCCATATTACCCTGAAATTCTACCTTTACCATCACTCATAGGCATGCTTGCAGTTATTTTCAACTGATTTGGTGTTTGGTTTGGTTTGATTGTTTGAGAATCTCCCTGAATAGCATTGACTGGCCTGGTACTCATTGTGCAGGCTGGCTTTGAACTCAGAGATTTGCCTGTCTCTGCTTTCTGAGTGCTGGGACTCAAGGCATGTACCACCAGCCACACCCAGCTCTCAGCTCACTCTTATTTATGAGGTAGCGTTGCAATTGCCATCCTATAAAACGAAAGTCTTTATAGTAGGTTAACTAGTTAACTAGTAGGTTAACACTAGTAAAATACTAAAACCAATGCAGTTTCTCTAGATTGGGAACCCAATCTAGAGGCATTAGTTACTTAGAAAAATTATCTGGCCATGTCAAAAGTGTAATTAAAATTGTTCTTGCATCTTGATTCTTCTCAAACCCACTACATTGGCAGTGGAGACACACATCTTTAGTCCCCAGCACTCAGGAGGCAGAGGCAAGGCAGATCTTTATGAGTTTTAGGCCAGCCTGGTCTATAAAGCAAGTTCCAGGACAACCAAGGCTACACAGAGAAACCTTGTCTCAACTCCCCCACGCCTCTCAAAAAAAACACAAAACTCACATCAAACCTACTACATCCTCAAAGTGCTGCCTATGTGCATGGCTATAGTACTTCTACTGAAACATGGATAGCTTTTCAGGGGTTACAATCCCTCTCCCAGCAGCCATCAATTGCTAATAGCTCCTGAGATAAGGGTGGGACTTCATGAGCTCCTCCCCTCACCCATGTGGAATTTTGGCTGCTTTGATCTTGTGTGGTGTTGTACGTGCAGTCACCACCTCTTTGAGTTCATGTGTGTAGCAGCACTGTCATGTCTACCAAGTAATATTTTCCTACAGATATCCCTTACTTCTGGCTCTCAGAATATCTCATCTCCCACAGTGATTCATGAGCCTCGTGGGGCAGGATGTATTATAAATGTCCCATGTTGAGCATGCCACTGCTTCTTTTTCTCTGAATGTTGAGCAATTGGAGGTCTCAGTGCTAATACAAAAGGAAACATCTTAGGGCTGTGAGCTGCATTTATCTACAGGTTATAAAGAGAAGAATTTAGGGGATGTTTTAGTATAGTGCCCATTTAGCAAAATAGTAGTACTAGGTTCTTCCTCTACGGCTTACAATCTAGCCAGTCATAAATTTTTGTTGCAGTTGTTAGTACAAGGCATGAGCTCCATCTCATGGAGTGGACTTTAAATACAATCAGAAAGTGGTTGGTTACTCCCACACATTTGTGCCACTAATGCACCAGTGGGCATGTCTTGTCGGGCAAGTCATTATTAGAGTTCACAGTGGGGTAAGACTGTTGAAGGCTAGAGCTGTGAAAGCTATCTTATAGAGATGAAGCTTCCAGGTGAATGGAGCTTGATTTCTCAGTATTCCGTGATTCATACATACAGTGTCTTCAGCAGTCGGGTCTTCCCATCAAGTTCTGAAGGGTAACCAAGAGATATGGCCACAACCTTTAATGTTTGGAGAGGTCCATAAGACTCTACTGACCAGTATCTTGAAAAGCGGTAGTCCATACCTGACACTGGGCTTTCTGTTTGATAGCCTGTGGTGTCTGAGAGAGGCATTGATTCCCCCATTATGAAGTAACTCCATTTAGTATCCTTTGTTATATGTATGTGTACTACCTTTCAGTTTAGGATACCATATTGAAAAAAACACAGAGTTCTAAGTTTAAATGATTAATACAGAAATTTCCAAATGATTCTAACCTTAGATACTGAATTCTATGCCAGAGTCAAAGTTGTAGGCAACAAAAAAAGTTCTTGTTTCATTTAGTCTTTTTATAATGCAGTTTATTTTTGTTCATATTCAACTGTTACTATAAACTTATCCATATTACCTGGAACAGTGTTCCTAACATCCCTTTCCTTTTCAATTAGCAAAACTGAAGTATGCTACTGTGTTACTATAACAGAATACCATAAACTGGGTAATTTATAAACCAAAAGAAAGTAAAGTATAACATGAAAAATAAAAGACCCAGAGACAGATATTGAAGTTCAAACTTCAAGCTGAAGATCAGAGAAGCAAAGCAGCCAAGCCAAGTAGATCTTACCCAGCTGAAATGGCAATCCTGTCTCCATGAATCCTCAGAGGCAAAATTCTTAATTCCCATCTCTCCTTATATTTCTTTCTCCACCCAGCCATATCCTCCTGTCTCCACCTCCCTAGTGCTGGGATTAAAGGCATGTGATCCCAAGTGCTGGGATCAAAGGCATGAATTCTGTTACTCTTCACTCTTGTGTAGGCCAGGGTGACCTTGAACTCAGAGAGATCCATCTGCCTGTCTCCTAAATTCTGGGATTAAAGGTGTGTGCCACCACTATCTAGCTTCTACAGCTAACTAGTGTGGCTGCCTTTGCTTTCTGATGCTTCAGGCAATCTTTATTAAATCATAAGTAGTATGTCACCACAGAAAAGCTCATGCTAAGTGAGTTTAAATGTTTTGCTGTTTGATTCTGAAGCTGGAAAGCCCAAGGTGTTATGATGGTATCTCTCTGGCATCTTCCTGTTGAGTCTTCAATGCTAGAAGTTATAAGAGAAAGGGAGACTAGGAACTGAGCAGAGGAAGGGGAAGTTACTCTTATGACATCCCTGCTCTCTTAAAACTGTCCCATTTCTAGGACATGAAAAAAAATCCTTCGTGGAAGCAGAGGTCTCATGACCTAATTGTGGAAGCTTTTTGTTTATTTTGTCTTATTGTTTTGAGATAACATCTCACTCTGGTTCCAAACCTACTGTGATCCTCCTGCTTCAGCCTTCCCAGTACTGATATGAGATAGATATATGCCCACACCTGTCTTCCCACATATTATTAGGCCCTAACCTCTCAACACTTTTGAACTTGGCATTAAATTTCCAACATAACCTGCTTGAAACTAGATATAAATGCTAATAATGGAATGTTACTGTCATCATTTTTAATCCCTACAGTGTTTAGTACTAAATGTATGTCCATTCCCTGCCCATTTTTCATATGCAACTTGTAAGTGCAACTTTATGTCATGTACCACATTTACTTGAAAGTCCTGCCCAGTCCAGAAAGCCTTCAGTAGCTACCTATTGACTGTGCAAATCTAAACGAAACCCAATCTTCAGGGTCTTGCCCAGCTTTATCCATGCAGAGCTTTCACAGTTCTTTCCCAGCATGCAACATGAATTTTCTACCAGCTTTCACCTACCTATAGATATTGACCTCTAAACCAACTCTACATGAATGTAAAAATCCATAACTATTCAAACTTTTTCCAATTCTAAAATAATTTCTTACTGTTTTCCTTCAAGGCCATGTGAGAGTCTCTGGTACTTTGGGGAACTTCATTTTGCATCCCAACTCACTTTTAAAAGATAACACTGTTTTAAAGCTTACTACATTACTATGTGCCTTTATGAATATGAGAGCAACATGGAGAAAGCACCATGCTCTTGAGTGGTAGATTTTTCTCCCCAGAATCAACTTACTTCTTTGCTTATAAATCTTGTTTGATGAATAGGACAATAATGCTGGGAAAATACTTCATGAAACAAAGACATTTATATAATTTGTTGCCTAGACTCTGACTCATTTTGTTATTTGATTTCACACTATTTCTCCAAGAACCTAGGGTCTGAGAAATCATGACTACAATGAAAGTCTGGCAGAAGCTTGCTGGTCCTATGCCCATCACTAAAGAAGGGGTTCATCATCATGTGGGATGTTGTTTACTACTTGGCACAATAAAATTAGCTGTGTTTAACATCTTCTTTCCCCAGAAAGTGGGCTGTGATAAAGAAATTGGTTCCAACAAGGTTGACGATAAGTGCGGGGTCTGTGGAGGGGACAATTCCCACTGTCGAACTGTGAAGGGGACATTCACCAGAACACCCAGGAAACTTGGTAAGATGAGTGTCCTCATGAATTAATCACCTTCTGTGCTATTTGACATTTTGAGACATCTCTTAGAATTTCAGGACTTTTTTCAATGAGTATCACAGAAATAAACAGATAAGGAGTGCTGTATTAGTTCTAAGACTTAGAGGGAAAACAACCTGTGCTATATGCTATTTGAATTTAATCAAATGTGTATGGGATTCACAGTTAATTTTGAGTATGTGTGGCACATACTTTATTATCTGGAAATGTAAAATGTTAGAAAACTTTAAACGTAACTTTTAACATGTTCTATCATTTTCACTTATTTTTACTTTAAAGGTGAGCAATTTTATCTTGGAATATTTATAGAGCTAGCATTCATATATAGCATAGTCTTTAACAGCTTTTTAAAGTAAAATAAAGATACATTGTATGAAAAATGCAAAAAAATGAGATATGATGAAAAATTGATCTGAAGTATGATTGCTCATGTGTATGACCCTTTGTGCTCAAACTAAAGCTCCAAAGCGAGCTATCCTCATGCTATAGGTAATATGTAAGAATATTTGTAGTTTTATAAATTATATAAGGATTTCTATACAATCATACAAACATTTTACAGTATTACAAATATTCATATATTTGATGAGGATTTATTAGTAAACTATTTCAGGAAATTTAGCAGTTCAAGGTAAATACAACATGATATTGTCATGAAAATTCTCTTAATATCCTATGGCACTATCAGAAAAATGTCTAATGGGATGAGAGAAGGCACAGAGAAATTTGGTTTGGGGCTGGGAGTGAGGTTAATAACACTCGCTGCTCTTCCAAAGGACCTGGGTTCTGCTCCCAGCACCCATGTGGTGGCTCACATCATCTGTAGCTCCAGTCCCCGGGGATCCAGTGCCCTCTTCTCACCTCTGCAAGCAGTAGGCATGCAAGCGGTGCACAGACACACATGGAAGCAAAACACTCACACACATAAAATAATAAGCGAATCTTCAAAAGAAGAATTTGGTTTACTTTAAGTGATTACAACTAATAGAGGAGCACATTAAAAGTTGTTCTTCATCCACATGGAGCAATCCTCGTTGTCCATTTTTATACACATTCTATACCCTGGATACCCAACTCTGGTGAATTCTGGTATCAGATTTTCTCTGTGCCTTTTTTCAAATATGGTCCCTCGTCCTTAATGTCTTTGCTATTCCTCTATGATAAAATATCAGGGCTTATACTTTGAAATCTATTTGAAAGCAAATAATGCCACTTCTGGCTGGCTATTTGCATTACTTTAACAAATAAAACAGAATTGAAGTGCAAATGTCACACTTTTCTTAGAGTCAAATATAATTTTCTCTTCATGGCTATGAGAGGATGAAATATACTTGCTTTCCTGAAATTACATTTCTTTTTCTATTTGAGGGTGTGGAATAATTGGTTTTATTTTCAGGATGAACTAACGTAAAGAAACCTCTTTCTGTGATAATTTTTCTGGATTTTGTGTAATTTAAGGACATGATACTATTTTTCAGACCATCTGAAAAGTTATGCTAAACAAGAATCAAAGTCCCAGGAACATGTGAAGTGTCCCTTCAGTCACTCAGATTTAAAGTCGTCAAAGATAATCTAGCCTCCATTCTTTTCGTGAATGTCAATCATAATCATGCAATAGACTAATTAACCTTTTCCAACAGGCAAACATTTAAGCAAGAGATGCCATAAGGAACTCAAGTTTCTGGAAAATGAAATCTGCAAGTATTCAACTTCAAATCACCTCCATCATTTTGCATTCATGCCCAGTCTTGCTTTCATTGACTATTAACAGTATATCAGCATTTGCTAACTATTGTAAACGCATTTTGACTTGAAATTTTTAAAGTTTCAGAACATGTTTTATATCTCACCCAATAAAATCTGTATGGCTTATGGGGTAGTCAATGAAACAGCAAGACTTTGATAAACACGAAACCTCCACTAACTAACGGCATTCTATTTAAGGGAAGACGAGAGGCGTGTTCGTTTTACCCAAAGGAGCCCGTAATATTTCTCTTGCTGAGACAAGAGAAACTAAAAATGTACTGGGTAAGTTGTAAGCCACTGCAGAAAGATGGGCATCCATAAACGACCTCACCCCTGGGCATCTTAAGCATGCTGCATTCAGCGGTCGCTTACTCAGGCAAACAGCACAGCCCCTGTGCTGAGATACACCTTAGGTTTAGGTACTGAAACCTCTGATCCTAAATGACTTCTTCATTTACTCAGGATCCTACTAAATATAAGAGTTGGGTAAGTCTACCTGCAGACAAATGTTACTTATACATATACAAATAGCATTTTTTCTGATTCCATCAGTAATTATACATTTCTATCTAGATTTCTTTGGGCATAAATCCTGGATTATATGAGCTAGATGCTCCGTAATATACTAAAAGTTTAGGTTGCATGATTTCCAATATTTGTCTTTATTTGATACAGCATCTTCCTATACAGCAGATATCCAACTCAGTATCCTCCTGCCTCAGCTTCACAGATACTGGGTTCTAGACAGGCATCACCTCGCCTGGATCTGACTCATTTATTGTTACTGGCCATGAGATACAATAGATCTGACTCTCGATTTGTTCTACTATTGATTTATTTTCATGAACAAAATTATAAGTGATCTCTGATATAATTTTAGGGCTTGTGGTAATTTAAGATTTTTCATATAAGAATGTAAAGTTTCAATAATCAATTTAAGGCTATTAATTTATTTTGTAGTTAACTTAGGTTGTTCATTCAGATGATTGAGGCTAGAGCATTTGTAAAAGCAGTACATAATATACACCTGGCATTCAGTTTCTCTCTTTCAAGTATTTCTTTAAAGTGGGATTCTAAATATTAAAACATTTAATCATGGAAGCCTAGCCATTTATAGTGTAATTGGCTTTCATAACAATATGTAAGCAGAAGGAATATCTCAAACTCACCACCTAACAACTTTTATTCAAACTACCACTTAAAATGGCAGTATGGAAGCTAGAACAACTCACAGAGACTCAGGAAAGAATAACTGTTTGCCTGAATTGCTGATGCAACTCATAGGTCAACACTACCTATGAATTTTCCTCCTCCTCGGTGGAAAAAATTCTTTCCCTCATGCGAGATGTCTCAGAGCTGTAGAGTTAATTCCTGAGATGCGCCTTGCAGTTTATGGATGCCCTCTTCTGCATGTAGGAGCTGTGAGGATGCAGTGCTAGACTAATCATAGTGTTGCCTTTCTTTTCTCTGCTTCCTCCAACATTCGCTACACATGCAAAGGGTACCTTAAGATGTTTGATATACCCCCTGGGGCTAGACATGTGTTAGTCCAAGAAGACGAGGCTTCTCCTCATGTTCTTGGTAAGTGTTTCTGTCTGTCAACTCTGCTTTTCCTTGCGCATAAACATGACATGTCAAAGACACTCCACATGGGGTATGTATGTGTACTATACATACTGTATGTGCAGGAATGAGGGTTATATAGAAATTCATTCACTGGATAGATATTATGTGAAGTTTAATCATTTCCCCCAACTATCCTTACACTAGAACAAATATTTAAAAAGGAAACTTCTGGTTTTGGGAGAAAAGGGATTGTTTCATAGCTCCTGGGGAAAGTTTACAAGTTTATATTTATTAATCGTATTTTGCTCTGTATTAAGAGATAATAAAATGGCATGCTATTAAGGGACAGCAATAGAAAAAGTTGTCATTTATTTGTATTTTGAGTGCTCTGCATGCCAGAAGAGGGCATCAGGTCCATTATAGATGATCATGAGCCACCAAGGGGTTGCTGGGGATTGGATCTCAGGACCTCTGGAAGAGCACAGTGCTCTTAATCTCCAGTCCCAAATTTATCATTTTATGTTCAAAATGACTAGTAGATAGTTTTAGATGGATTTTGGAGAGTTTTTTGTAGATTTAAAATTCTTTGGAAAGCCGCCACAGGAGAATTTTGCTATTCCAGTGTTAATTTTTCCTAATATCTGGGAGCTGTCTGTTCTTGATTAGCACAGAGAAGTGCACTTTCATGGTTGGTTATAATTTCCATTCTTTTTCTCTCTTGTGAGAAAACAGAATAGAGTGCCCTGTGAACAGTTTACAAACAACTATCATGATGTCCCTGTTCATCTACTGAAAATTAGACATCATTTGCCAACTCCAGGAAATTTTGTAGCATATTGGTTTTTATTTACATGAGACACTTTAAAAGTCTCTTTATTTTGGAGGTTAAAGAACTGTTCGTAGTTCTTTCACTGGTTTTTAAAATACTTGTTGTTCATCCTAGAATTCAGATTATTCTTGGAATAATTACCTTAAAAAGTTGAGGGAAAAATACAAAGTAAATGGTTTTAACCAAGAAATGTTTCCAGTGAAATTAGAATTATGAAATGTTTTTTCACTTACTGATAGACACCTCCAGGGTGTAAATTTAATCTATTACTGGATCTATTATTTCCCACTGGAGAAGTGTTATACATTACAGTAACAACAGATCTGAAATGAATTAAGGACTCTATCAATGATAAACACACTTTTCTAACAATATCAGTTGCTCAGTAGTTTGGGAGTTTTACTATCATCAGAAAAGTGATGGCCTGGAAATCAGTTCACCTCTTTAGGGTGGCTATCAATATTTACCAATCTAAAGAGATAGTTTGTATCCTTTCTATCCACAGAGACCCAGCTTCCAAGGAAATGTATGGGATGAGTGAGTTATAATCTGTTAATCTCTTTGACAATGTTTCCAAATGCGTATATTTGCAAACATTATTTTTCACCCGTTTAACCATTTTTATCTTACTTAACTCAGTAGGAGTGCTTCTCAATGGTTTAAATGCCTAATGCAGGGAATGGGGAAATAGAACTAACATTCATTTTGACTGCTTAGTGCTAATGAGGCAGAGAACCTATTGGCTTTTATTAGTAAAATGGAGATTTGCTGTGGCTCATCAACACTGCCCTCTGATAAATGTGTGCCCGTTACCCATTTTCTTTTGTTTAGCTATTAAGAACCAAGCCACAGGTCACTACATCTTAAATGGCAAAGGGGAGGAAGCCAAGTCACGGACCTTCATAGATCTTGGTGTCGAGTGGGATTACAACATAGAAGATGACATTGAAACTCTCCACACAGATGGGCCCCTTCATGACCCTGTTATTGTTTTGGTATGTGTCACACAGCATGTATGTAGTTGGTTTTGTTTATAATAATTATAATTTAACTTACCTGAAAACATGCTTAGTTAAAATATGACTGAATATCTCCTTGCCTTTTTTAGTTTTTTTTTTTTTGGTAATTCTATTTATGTCTCCCTGTTCTGTGTGTAACGTTCTCATATAGTTTAGTTGAATAATTTATATTCAGTCATAAAATTACTATTTTTGATGTCCCCTTTAATCCATGATCATTTTACCTTCTGTACATAGAACTTTCTTTGGCTGTTTTTGTGGTATGAACATATTATCAATGAATTTTCTTAGCATCTTTCAAATTTTCCAAAATGCCAATATTTCCCCTCATTCTTGAAAGATACCTGCAAGGAGTGTAAAATTGGGGTATTACAGGTTTTTGTAGTTTTGATTTAGAAATGTCTTTATATTTACTCACTGTTACAAGCATGCTATTTATAACATACAATGAATCTATAATAATCAAGGATTCTATATCAGCATGTTTTTCAAAGTATAAAAGCAGGTGATGTGGTCTGAGAAATGTACCAGAACATTTTACTATAATTCTATCAGAAAATCCAGTCGTATGAAAATCTGTTATTTAGTTACCTATCGGTGTTTGGACAAGGCTGAAGAGTTACTGTAGAGGAGTCATTGTGTTGTATGCTATACTAACAGACTATGTTAAATATTTGGAGAAGTTGTTATTGCCTTTAGGGACCTTTAAGGGTCATCAATGAGGAAGAGCTGGCCACTTGCAGCAGATGCACACATGAGCTTATTTGATGGGCGTTTGTAAATGCTATCACAGCCCTGAGGAGGGGTTTGCCTCACTCAGCAGCCCCTTAGCGTCTGCTCTGAGAACTCTTGTGGGAAGCAGACCTAGCCCATAGGGGGTGCTGTTTCATCATATATATGGAGCAGGTAGCTTCTATGTGATACTGAACAGAATTGAAAAGCCCTAATAAAGCACACAGAATTGCGGAAACAAATAAGCGATAATGTTCAAAACTTGTAAAGAGAAAATCTCCAGAAATTCCCAAAGTGTTGTTTGACCTACACTTAAACAGAATGTGAACACTGTCAAATGTCAGAGCTCTGAAGGAAGGCTTTTGAGCTCTCAGGTGGCAGCTTCCTCTGGGAAAATGTGAAACCAAGGGGTTAAATAATAATAAGCAGTAGACATGACTTCCTCATTGGCAGAACCTCTGTCTGCTAGACCCCCACGATTTATGCTGAGAGTCTCATTTCTAATGAGAACTCTGAATATGGTGTGGCAGCTTTCTGTGGCTACTTTTAAAGGATTTTACATCATTACTTTAGTTAATGTGAGAACTTTGGGTGTCATTGTTCTCTGCTCATATTCACCCCCATTGCCCTTCTTTCCCTCTCTCTACAGCTGGTCCCTTTCTACTCTCGACTGATCTGTTTCCACGTTGCAGATATACACCTGTCCTCAGACTAAACATGCAATGTCTGATTTACTTTCCCCACCAAGTACATATTTCCCCTCTACTTTCATATCATTCATACATACAGTAATTTTCCTACATGTGAGAAATGGCAAGCATGCGTGCAATGCTTGTCTTCCTGAGTCTGGCTTATTTCACTTAGCATGCTCACCACTTTTGTGCATTTTGCTGCAAATGCAAGAGTTCGTTCTTAATGGCTGAATAAAACCCCAATTTCATATATGCTAGTTCCTTTATCTAGTCCTCTAAATTGGTTTCACATTGTGAATAATTCTGCAATAAACATGGGTATGCACGTAGCTCTATAGTATGTTTAGATTCTTTCCAATATATACACAAGTATGGTATAGCTGGGTCATACAGCTCAATATTTTTTGAGAAACCTCTATACTGGCTTCTCCAGTTTACATGGAGACCAGTGGTATAGAAAGTTCCTCTTTTTCCATATCCCCACTAGTATTTGTTATATCTTGGTGATAGTTATTCTGAATTGTATTGATGGACTCTCAATGTAACCATTTTTTTCCATGACTAATTTGGGCAGCTATCTCCCATCCCTAGGCTGTAGCAGGTTGTCCAAGGTGCTTGTCATGAGATTTCCCATTGTTACTATGCCAACAATCAATGGACTCCCACTCAAGGTGACCCCGAGTTGGGAAATGAACTGCTGTTCCATGGGTGACCTTTCACATGGAGGAGTCCCTTTGTCACCAGAATACCCAATTGGGACTGTGGACTTGCGTCTTTATACCAGAACACTCAGTTTAGCTTTTGGATGTACTTCTGCCTCTCATTCCTTGCCAGGGAGCCATAACTAGAGTTCTGTGCCTGTGTTCTGTGTTATTCTGACTGCTCATTCACCCCAACACACAGAGGTAGCTTTGATTTGTCATCTTACCTGAAAAATGAAGGTTTTTCTCTTTATGCTCATTGTTTAGACATTTTACTGGGGTATGCTCAGTGGGTGAGCTCTGTATTGATCATACTTGAAGTTCACTAAGAACTTGACTCTAGGTAGTAAAATGTTTTATACCACATTTGAGTAAATTTCTCATTATATCTTTAAGAGTTCTACTCTATCTGTATTCATGGAATTCATTTTTTAACCAATTTAGTCTTTTGTAATATTTTTAAAACGTGAATAATTTTCACTTGTCTATTTAAAGTCAGATCCTCCAATCTAACCTACACATAGTATCCAGCATTTTCTTCCTGTCAGTTGGTGAACTTCTTTCCTAGAATTTCCATTCAGTGGTGTTCTGCTTGGTTTTGTGTTTCTTTATAAGTCTACTTGGTATACCCAACATGCCCTTTAAATTCTAGGTCTCCAAGTTGTCTGCTTCTGCTGGAAGCTTCTGTTTTCTCCCTGATGGGTCACGGTTCCCTGCTTCTGTTTTCTTTACATAATACACTTGTATGAATGGTTCCTTGGCTTTGGTCCCAAGGCTGTTAAGCTTTGGAATGTTTGAAGTCTCTTGTTCTGCTTCTCCTCAACCTTAGGCTTACACCATGAATCTCTCAAGTGTTTCTGAGCCCTCTTCACTCTGCACAAAGTCCCCCCATGACTCCCAGCCGTAGCTATCCTTGAGTTTCTTCATTCTGCCATCTTGGAATAGTTTCTTGAGAGCACACAGCATCTCCAACTAACAATGCACAGACCAGGCCTCTGGTCAAGACCGAAGCGCTATTGGGCTGCCCTTCCATGCAGCTTTCTCCTTTGCAGGGAACACTGTCATCTGCCATGGTATCTGTCACATTCCACCAGAAATGTTCTCAAGTTTTGTGGAGGTTACAGTTCCATGTCAGGAGGGAATTCAATTGCCCTCATGGCAGGATACAAAAAGGATCTACTTGGACTGAAATGTGTTGTTAAAAAGTTATACTAATCTAAATCAAATTTCTACTATGCTAATTCAAATTTCTTCACTTGGTTTTGTTTTCTCCTTCATGGATGTTGTCTACTGAGATGCCCTTTCAGGTCTGCTGTCCACTGTTAGCCTTGAATTCACTTTGTATTTCACAGGACTTGTCAAGTACACAGATCAGACATATTTCCCACTCTCCAACGTCTTTTCCTTCTCTCGGGTTTACTTAAGTTGCACTCATAAGGTTTTTTTTTTTTAATGGATTACTATCTAGGTGTTATAACATCAAAACATTTATCTTATTTTCAAAAAGTTTTACAAGTTCATTTAGGTTTATGAACTGTAATAAATTTTATATAAACTAAGTTACTTTTGCACATACTTGTCAATATTAGTTCTATTAATACATGAAGAATTCCCTCAAGCACAGTAAGTAGGTAAACAAAAATATAACCCATAGCATCTGTGGATGATGGATCTGAAAGCAGGTTACCTGACCACACGTGGCACAGTGACTCTCATGGGGTAGCTGGTGGCCCTGCCATCACCACCTTGAAGCTTGTCTATCGGGGCTGCTCTTACTCTCTGGCTCAGCCTGCGGCTGCTGAAAAGCCTCAGCATATGATGCCAGGCTTCCCGAGCAGCCGCTGGCAGACTGCCTTCCCTCACCACTTGAGCCTCTCCAGAAGCTGATTAAACACTCACAATACCTGGCACAGAGATCCCCTGGGCTGAGCAGAGAAACTGAGCCAGTGCAACAAAGGCAGAAGTCATGAGCTTTCAAAACTCACTCTTGGACATGTTGAAAATACAACAATGACAAAAAGAAAATCAATGTACTGATTTAAAAGAGAGGGGAATGGCTAACAATCATATTATTAATGGACAATGGGCAGCAAACAAGCAATTCTTAAATTAGGGAAATCTATACTTAAAATGGTATTTTATCTCACCCAATTAGTAGAAGGAATATTATATGTAGTGATAAATAGAATATTTAAAAGTTAAAAGGCACAGAAGTCTTTAGTTTTCCAAGGAAAATCAGAAGTCCCCACAAAGATAAATCAATTCTACTGTGTAAAAATATTCATTGATCAGTATTGTTTATGTTCAGACAAATACACACAATGCTAACATTTTGAAGGAATATCCCAAAATAATAAAAGTTACTTTCTCTTGTTCTATAGAGTTATGAATGGTTTTTATTTTCTGTATCTTTTTCTAAAATGTTTCCCCCACCCTCTCTGGAGAAAACACGGGCATTATAGTAAATCATTTTATTTTAGCGAACTTTAAAATACACTGAAGAGATGGTATAATTTAAGGCGACCCACTTTAAGGTAACATAGAAAATACATTATTTTGATAATGTCAGCATTTACTCGTCAGCATATTTTATATTCAAAGTTTTT
The DNA here is from genome assembly GCF_017639785.1 of Mesocricetus auratus. Classification (NCBI taxonomy): domain Eukaryota; kingdom Metazoa; phylum Chordata; class Mammalia; order Rodentia; family Cricetidae; genus Mesocricetus; species Mesocricetus auratus. Next base: position 66,654,429 of record NW_024429190.1, on the reverse strand, counting down.
CTTTAATATCACACGCTACCACTTGAGTTGATGGGAACAAAACATTCTAAAAACATTTTCCAGTTTTTAAAATATCAATATTCTGAAATGCTTAGCTTTATAGTTAAGTCTCTAGTTGCTTGCATATTAATTGCATCTCTCTCACATATATGTGTATTAGATCATACCTCAGGAGAACGACACACGCTCTAGCCTGACGTATAAGTACATCATCCATGAAGACTCTGTGCCAACCATCAACAGCAACAATGTCATCCAGGAGGAGCTGGATACCTTCGAGTGGGCACTGAAGAGCTGGTCTCAGTGCTCCAAACCCTGCGGTGGAGGTAAAACTGCATACATTTCTTAGTTTATCATTGTATGTCATTATATGTGATAATGTGCTTAATTATTAGTGTATTTTGAGCATACATACACACATACACCCCTTACTCCTGCTGGTCTCTTTCCTCATCCCATCTGATTCTCCTACTTTCATGTCTTGTCTTCTTTTTTTGCATATAACCAGTAAATTTTATGTCGGCATGTATATGAGTCATACAAAAAGCTAATCTTGCTTTTGCTCTAATGATTGTCTCTAATTTGAAGCTACAGTTGGAGAAATACCAAAAAATTTGGTACGTTTCTCAGATTTTGCAAAAGGATTGATTCCACTTAAAACAATGGCAGACCATATATCCCCCTGATCTTTTCTCTCTGGTTCTTTATGACTTGTGTTCATCACAGTCGCCCCTTAATCACTTTTCTCAAAATCTAAAACTGTCTCCAATCCAGTTCACTCTGGTTGCTGCCTCTCTTCTCCATTTTGCTCTCCATGTGTATACATCACTTTTCTATTAGTAAGATGTAATCAATTGCTCTATCTGTACAGTTATGCTGTGTTTCAGAGGCTAGCTGCCGTACCGAATGCTTTGTATATCCATGTGTCAATATTCACAATGGCTCTGTGTTGTCAGTACTATCTCTATTTTGCTGGTGGTGAAAATGAGACACAGGGATGGGAAGTGGTTTTCCAAAACCATAGGATTCAGACCAGATTAGCTGCATGTCATGACTTCTCTCATTTCCCCAGATCAGATCCATGAGATGGGAGGAACTGATGGAAACTGAGGCCCATCATCTATTTGTCCAGTTCTGCACAACAGATTCTCTAGTATTAAGCGGGCAATGACAGAATAGTTGCAATAATCACTATATAATTAAATACTGAATAATTAAGAGAAAAATATTCATAATAGGTAACTCTGAGTAAACCAAATTTTAATTAAAACTCCAGACTGTGTTTCCACTGTGTTTCTGGAAAGGGACTTTTAAGAATGACACTTCTTTCATAGTTGCAAGATAGATGCTGATTTAATTTGGAGTCTCCCTTCTTTTTGTACTCGACATCTCCATGGTCCTCAGGGTTATCATTGACATTTTAATACACCTGGCATCAACCTGCCTCAGCAGGCCTCCTTCACTGTTCTAGAGGAGAAGATTAGTGCAATTCTCTTCTATTTACATACGAATGTTTTTAAGTTAATGGATGTATAGAATTATATTGTCTTCCCAATTAAAATCCTTCAGTCAGCTGACATGTGGCCCTGAAGACATAAAACCATTCTAGTAGTGTTCTTGTGCAAAGTTAATAAGCTGAGCCTCATCAATAGGGACCATTAAACAAAGCATATTGCAATGGCATTGTGCAAAACAACTGGCATGTATATTTTAAGAATAGTAAATGCCATAGAGAGATGGAGTTTGAGAAATTATTCCTTCTGGTGGAAGCTGAGGAGCCTTGAAAGTTAAATGATTCACATGGTAGAGACTGGAAAAGCCTTGCTGGAAAGGAACATGACAAAGACAATAGCAGGTTTCTAATATTGTGTACATATAATATTTTTAAAATAATTTTATACTAATATGAACTGTTTATGAGTGAAGTATCCAGACATCTGAAATTTGGAAAAAAATGCATGTATGGAAAATTGCAGTTTGGACAGTAAATGTGATGATTAATCTAAATCCATATAGACACTTCCTTACGTCTTTTATAGAGGTTATAACATTTTCAATTTGTAAAGGGTTTTTGTTGTCTCTGGGTTTGTTTGTTTTACAAATGTAAAAGTAGTGAATGTTGGGAGACCTTCTTTGGTCAACCACTGCCTATGACCTTCAGGTTCATCGCTCTGTAGATCTGATGCTTTCTTACCTCCTTCCTCTTCATGCATGACATGTTCTGCACCCACCAGAAGCATCTCGCCTGTCCCATGTTCTTTCCTGCATGTGACATGGATGGCATGTCATTTCCTTTAACCAACACGGTTTGAGCTGCATTGCTCTTCTCAAGGAGGTGTTGGTCTGTAAGATTTCCCTGTCGCTTCCCATCAGCTGAGCTAGGGTCTTCTTCCGTGTGTTCCTCTCTGCCCCTGCAGAAAGGTCATCACTGACTTGTGTAAAGGACTATGCTCAGCTTTGATCGCCACAGTGGTTTTCATAACACTACACTGTGAACATTCCATCTTCACTCCAAAGTACACAGGTACTGCTTACAAAGCTTGAGTAGTTACTAAATACTACGTTCTGAGACAATGGGCTTTTTAAGTTTAAATTCATTTACCATTCTCTTTTATATGATAGCACTCAGCAGAGATCCTGGCACAGTATGTGTGCTCAGACATTTTCTAAAGGAACGCATGAGTCTATTTTTAAATGCGTAGCATGAGTAAGTGGCTAAACAGAATGCATGTTCTGTTCCAGGTTTCCAGTACACAAAATACGGATGCCGAAGGAAAAGTGACAATAAGATGGTGCATCGCAGCTTCTGTGAGGTCAATAAGAAGCCGAAACCCATCAGACGCATGTGCAACATTCAGGAATGCACACACCCTCTGTAAGGAATAAATTATGCGTGCCTGCTGCCATAGCTGGGATGAGGGTGTCCTTAAAGCTTTATTTCATTCAAATTTTTACATTTGCCCGTTCAAGTAGTCTTATCACAAGGAGTGTGTAAAGCTCTGGTCCCCTGCTTTCCCCTACATGCCACTTGTGAAATACAGATCTATTTTTAGCTATTTTATTTCTTTTGATATTTGATACGACTTGCTTTCATCTAAGTGTTACCTTCTACCCATTGACTTTTGGGGGAAGTGACAGGTTAAATAGTAAATACTGAGTTTCTTCCAAAAACATCCATTATTTGAAAGCCTCTACAGACCACACTTAACTTTTACTTTCTTGATTTTAACAATATGGACTTCTTTTGCTGATAGTGATATCTGGGGCCGGTTGTCACGTGTATTTCAACAGGTGAGTCATATTGCAAGAGCAGAATATTGAAAACCATTCGAATCTGAACACTAAATACTCAGGTACCCTATTGCTTAACTACGGAGTTCTGCCTTAGCCTGACTCTCACCTTTCTCCTGGAGTTTCCTGGTTTCCTGAGTTAGTTACATCTTATGTCTTGGTTCATCCATCCATTTCAAGAGGTACTAGTTTTTTCAGGAACTTAAACAAAAAGTCTAGCAAATAAAATTTTTATACAGAAGATTTATATTTAGACACTTAGGAAAGACATCAAAGAGATTAAAGTATATGGTTATGAAAAATATATTGCCGCTGCTCTCACCTTTGATCTCTTGAAGATACATGTGTAATATATATGTTTCCCCTGGAATCTCAAAATCTCTGTCCCATTGTTTGGCTGGACTCCAGCATTGCTGTTGAAAAAATTATTGGTCATTTTGATTCTCAATTCTGTAGAACATTCATTTGCTCTTTTTCTAAATTATTTTCTCTCTCCTTTTTTATTTATCTTTGTTTCATGTTGCTCTCAGTTCTCCCCACCAACCTCCCACCCCACTCCCCAGGAAGAGTAAAGGCTACCATAAGGAATTTTCAGAGTCTGTCATATCATCCCGGGCAAAGCCTAGGTCCTCCCCCAAGTGTCTAGGCTGAGAGAGCATCCCCCCATGTGGAATGGGCTCCCCGAGTCTGTCTGTATGCCAGGAATAAATACTGCTCTACTCTCCAAGGTCCCATAGATTTCTGAGGCCTCTTCTCTGACACCCAGGTTCCAGGTGGTGGGGGTATCTGAATCATTCCCATGCTGGCCTCTCATTTATCCATGTGTTCCACCTTATTTAGGTCAGCTGCCTCTGTGGGTTTCGCCAGCCTGATCTTTGTCTTTTTGTGACTGGGTTATCTCACTCAGGATGGTTTCTTCTAGTGCCATCCATTTGTCTGCAAATTTCACAATTCCATTTTTTTTTCTGCTGAGTAGTACCCCATGTGTAGATGTACCACATTTTCTCTATTCACTCTTCAGTTGAAGGGCATCTACGTTGCTTCCAGGTTCTGGCTATTACAAATAATGCTGCTATGAACATAGTTGAGTCGTCGTTTGGGTATATGCTTAAGAATGGAATTGCTGGGTCTTGTGGTAGGCTCATTTTCATTTTCCTGAGAAATCTCCACACTGATCTCCACAGTGGCGGCACAAGTTGGCATTCCCACCATCAGTGGAGTGGAGGAGTATTCCCCTTTCTCCACATCCTCTCCAGCATAAATTGTCATTAGTGGTTTCGATTTTAGCCATTCTGACAGGAATAAGATGGTATCTCAGAGTTGTTTTGATCAGGTCCACTGATAAGTGAAAGTGAGAATGGTGAGACTGTGAGTAAGCTTGATGCTTCATGATAAGAGTGTACAACAGAATTCCTTTTTGTGTGCAAAAGCTATGTGCTGGGCCCATTGTCAGAACATTGTTCCCCCGTAAAGTGCATTCATTCAGAAGACAGGAGGTGCCTAGGCATTGTACTTTGGGGAGGCTCACAGTCTACCTCACTGCTCTCCCTCTTGCTCCCACAGCTGGGCAGCAGAAGAATGGGAGCACTGCAGCAGAAGCTGCGGCAGCTCGGGCTACCAGCTCCGAACCGTGCGCTGTCTCCAGCCACTCCGTGATGGTACCAACCGCTCTGTGCACAGCAAGTACTGCCTGGGGGAGCGTCCTGAGAGCCGCAGGCCCTGCAACAGAGTGCCGTGCCCAGCCCAGTGGAAAACAGGGCCCTGGAATGAGGTGAGTCACTTGTTAGTATGCAGTGTGTGAATAGAGGAACTAGGGAAAATTAATTCTTTAAGACAGCATTTGCAGCTAAGAATGGGTGGCAGGAACAAACCATGTTTAGGTTGTGACATGGAGGCATTGGAGAGGCCCCTGAATCTTCTGAGATCATCACGACTTCTCTCTTCCTACATAAGTTTCAATCCACCCCAGAATGCAGGGCCCTGGTACATTAGTTACCCGCCTCCACATACCCACATTCCTCTCTATCTTCATTCTAGCTGAAAAAGTATATTTTCTGTGTTCCAAATCATGCTTGTTCAAGCCTACTCCTTTCATGTGGCTTGTTCTTCCCTGTCTCTAGTCTAACAGTATTCCACCCCTCCACCAAGGCTCATCCTTGTAGCTCAAATCTCTCCTCTGTCCTTAAAGGACCAGATTAGCTCTAGATTGCTGCTCAGGAAAGAGCACTGTGACTCCCGTCTTAGTCCACTCTTGCCCTCAATCCAACGGCAGTGTGTCTTGCTTCCCCAGTACATAGCCACAGTCAGAGGTCAAATGGTATTTGGTGACTGGCTGACTCATTGTGTTATTGTCTATATTACCACCTATTCTTGACATTTCTAAGTATTCACAATAAGAGGGTTTATAGAAAAATGGAGCATCAAAAACAGGCACAGGAGCAAGGTGGAGATCATGCCCAATAAGTGAGGAACAGGCAAGGACCAGTCTTCCATACATGATAAGATGGAGAATTACTGTTCGTTCCCTTAGAGACCCAGAACTAAGCTTCTCCCAGCCCTACCTAACTCAACAGTACAGAAGTTTCTCAGCTTAATTTGGAATACTTTTCAGTAAATAAGAAAAATAAAGGAGTTTGGGGCTGTATAATAAGCCCCGACGAGGGAGCCAGTGTATGATCCAAGGGTTGTCTGGTCTCAGGGGCCTTGTGCAGCACCTCTTCTGTAGCCAGGGAACTCCAGAGTTGTCGAGTGGGGTGTTTCTGTGTGTGTGTGTGTGTGTGTGTGTGTGTGTGTGTGTGTTGCAGGGAGATCCCCATCAGCATGCATGTGCCTGGTCTCGGGAGAATCAACACCTGTAATTTCAGCCATTGTCTCTGTAGTGTTCAGTGACCTGCGGAGAGGGGACAGAGGTGAGACAGGTTCTCTGTAGGACTGGAGACCACTGTGATGGTGAAAAGCCCGAGTCCATCAGACCCTGTCAGCTGCCTCCCTGTAATGGTAAGTATATCACTAACCTTACCGTTATGATGTTGCTAAACCTTAGAGAGCAGAATTTCCTTTTAGCATAAGGCCTGGAATATGCATTTGCCTACCAAGAATTAGTCAAATGAAAAAAACCTTTGGAAATAATAGTCTGAGAATATTGTTTGACATAAGGCCAGCATCACTGAATTACCAAAACCAGTATATTGGTGATATTGGATGTGGCCATATCATCCTTGTGTGTCTCCTTTTGATGTGGGGTTTCTGTTGGGAACTATACATTTTTCATATATCCTTTACCTTTATAATGATAGGGAATTATGGGAATTATGGTTAGAATTATTACAGCAGGCTTTAAGACACTTTACTAAAATTATTTAGATATACAGAACTCAACCTTAACACCCTTCCTAATAATTGTCCATACATATAGTGATTCCAAAATAGACATCTTGCACATATGCTAAAGTCAAGTATTTGGCTGAGTGACCAACTAGTTGTGTTTTGAAAGTGAAATATGTTACATTTAAATGTGAGCTGGGGAGGTGACTCAGTTGGGTAACACGCTGCTGAACAAGCATGATGGCTTGAGTTCAGGCCCCCCACACTCATGAATGGCAGCCCACACCTGTAATCAAAACTCTGGAGAAGCAGGAATCCTATTTCAGGTACATAGTAATAAGAAAGATACCTGATACCTATCTCATCTGTTTACTACTGTGCCTTCATTTCTCTCTGCCCCCATTTGTACATACTCTGTTAAACCTCAAAACTAAAAAGATTTTCCCCTCGGCATCTACTCCCATAAGTATTATTAAAATCTGGTCATCTCCCTTTAAATAAGAAAATTGACAAAGCATTATTTCTTCAAATAATTTTGTATTTTGGACATTTTATGCTCCCATCTTTAAACATTAAAAAAAGTCATTTGGAATGGCAAGAACCAGAGACATAGGACTCATCTATTTGGCTGTTTCTTTTGGGTAGTGTTTTCTATCTAGAAACTGGCAGGGAAGGGATGAGAAAGTAAACCATACCCAATTAGAAGCTCTAAAACTTACATTTGCTGTAATAATTTTCCCATGTGTAGTTTATTACTGTTGAGACTGAACACTTTCCAAGTAAACCTTATTGATTTTTCTAGCTACAAGGGCCCTGTGCTTGTATAGACAGCTGACCACCAGCATAGACTTACTTGCTCCTCTCTTGTGGTAGTGGATGGAGGTATTGTAAAGTCAATGTGCTGAGGAGACAGCATAACCGTGGTAGCTAGTGTGTCCCTGATCCTTTCCAGAGCCTTAGTGCTCTGAGTTCTAGGTCTGTAGCCAATTTTGAGGATTCTATGTTATTTCAGTCAAACCAGTAAGAGGCCACCCTCATTCTCAATCAACTGTCCCTATCTGGTGACTTTGGGGTCTGGTATAAATCTCTTTGCCCAGAGTTCCTATGACCTAACAGTAGTGTATGAGAAGGCTGGAAAGTTTCCTTTACTTTAATGATTGGTTTTGTTGTCTGATTAGAATTCTTATTTGCATTTAAGCCTTCTTGTCTATGCCTAGAAAAAAGGATCATGAAGTCTGTTTGTCACCAGCATCTTCCCCTCATCTGTGCAGAAGCATATTCTGGCCCTAATGAGACTCGGGCTATGCACATGCTCACTTGTAGATGAGTCTCTTATCTGAGGCTTCTCTAATGGTTCTGAGTGCTCCCCTCCCCCCACCAGTAGCAGGCTAATGGGGTTAGTATGATGGAGACAAAGAATATAAGGCTCTCTCAGCCAGAGTCTACAGCCCTAGTGACAATGTCAGAAACAGACACTCAGAAAACATTCACAAGTGAAGAATTAATATTGAGCATCCCATAAACCCTCAGTCGCTAATAATGTCGCCTAGCTTCTGACCTCAGCAAGCATAAAACATTCAAGTTCTGTATAGCACAGTAGACTATAGATGTCATGACAGCTTCATCCGTTCCACAACTTGGAATGTGGACATAGAATGACACATGAAACCAGGAGAGCTTAGTCTGCTGTTGACATCATCAACCTCACCCTCTTAAAAAGAACTATCAAAAAGGCCATCTCAATTTCAGAGTTGTGTGGCAGATTCCTTATCTTAAAATATTTTCTTACATAATATATATTATATATAGTATATATATTATATATAATAGAATATGCTGTGATTTTTATGTGACGATGGTCTATAGGTGCTGTAATTCTTTTGCTTTTTAAATGGGTACAGAAACACATTTGGATCTACGAATATCCTGGTTCTTATCTGTAAACATAAAGTGCTGTCAGTTCCAAGAAATCAAATATAAACATGTGACTTAGAATATAGTTGACATATTTTATAGAGATGTTTTAAAATAAAGCCTAAGAATGTCTAGTAGTAGAATTCTCTGGTTTGAAAGCAAGTTTTATGTGTATTTTAATCAAAGTAAACATTGTTTCCTTTGGTAAAATTTTTTATAGATTTAATCAGTTACACTAGGGGTGTTTAATATTCATTTTAATTGTGAATTTGAAATTAATATAGAAGCAAATTTGAATATCACACAACTAAAAATGATACTTCATCGTCTTTAGAATGAGCCCAATTTTCTCCTTCTACAATCACAAACATATCTCAATTTCATCTTAAAGACAAAATTCCCCACAGTGATCTGACCATGCCCAGTGCTTAGTAGACACAGGGCTGATGGAACATGTTTATAATCACAACCCTGTGGAGGTTAGTGCACTGAGGTCCTGCCTTTTCAAGAGTAAAAACAAAAACAAGATGCAGTGAATCCAGCCTATTGTTTATATTTTTAATTCAAAGGTTCATGTATTGATTTCACTTGTCATTGGGATTGATTTGTAGTTGTCAATAATTGTCATTTCTTTCAACCTTTAATTTTTATGTCTGTGTGGGTTTTTTTTTTCTTTTTTGCAGATGAGCCATGTTTGGGCGACAAGTCCATATTCTGTCAAATGGAGGTTCTCGCACGGTACTGCTCCATACCAGGGTATAATAAGTTATGTTGTGAGTCATGTAGCAAGCGCAGTGGCACCCTGCCACCACCATACCTTCAAGAAGCTGCTGAAATCCATAGTGATGCTATCTTTGGTCCTAGTGACCTCCCTAGGTCTCTAGTGATGCCTACACCGTTTCTTCCTTACTACTCAGGAACTCGTGCTGAGAAGAAATCCTTGGGTAGCACATCTTACATGGCAAATACAAATGCATATGCTGCTTTCAGAGCCAGCAGCCAACCTAGCGCTAACTTCCTCCAGGAGAAAATCCAGCAGGCTGGAATAAAGATGCTGGCCTCAGTACCACCACCCTCATCTATAAAGACTGATCACATCCATTCTGCCTCACCCGTGGCTGCTGCCCCCTCCCCTGTTGCCAGTGATTCAATAGGTGCTTCAACCCAAACCAGAACCCCAAAGAAAGATGGAAAGAATATTAGCAAGAGACATCCAGTGAGGTCAGTGACCTCAGAGAGATGAGAAAGTGGACCCATGGGGCTGGAGATGAAAGGGAAACCCTGGGGCAGCCACCCTCCCTGCATGGTGCATACAGCTTGATAAAAAGCAGGACCCTCCACACCAGGTTTACTCTTGCCCTCTGTAAATGGAAGGACAAGAAGTGCTGGTTCACTTTGTAGTTGCTTCCATCTCCTGTTCTGTGTCGACTCGTTCACCAGAATCCATTGGAAGGAAGCGCCAAAGACTGCTCTTGGAAGCAAAGAGCCCAGCTGCAGTGGCCCCTGCCTAGAATCCCAGCATTTGGGAAACTAAGGCAAAAGGATGGCTGCCAGTCCCGGCCTAGCCTGGAATGCCTCTCTCCAAAACACAAAAGAAATGGAAAATAGTTAAATGTGTTGCTTGCTCTCAAAGGAAGGAAAGAGCCCGGAGCCGAAAGTGCATATCAGCTGATTACTCGTCTGTCTTTAAAAAGTTACAGTAGAAAAATATACAAACAGATGCCAGTGGTTTATGCTTCAAGAAAATTTTGGAAATAATTATTAGACTTGCATTCCTATTTATCTATATTAGAAATACTGTATGAGCAAATTTGCAACTGTTGTGTAAATACTGTACATTGCAGAAATCAGTATTTTAAAAAGATGTCCTCAAATGATTGTTTACTATCTTACATTTCTGGATGCTCTAGGGTGCCTGTCATTGAGTATTGCCTTATGTGACATTCCATGAGTTGATTTCAAAGCAACATGTTATGAAGAAGTTGGGATTGCAGCTACTGTCACTGTAAAGAGGGTTTGCCATGTGTTATCTGTTGCCACTGCAGGTGTACAGGTGACCCGTTTTATCTACTGTCTTCCATTCTTACAGCAAAGGGAACAGGACCGGTGTCTTGGTGTGTTTGTGCACACAGGGTGCAGTGGATGAGCTTGTACAAGAAACCCCCACCTTCTTGCCATCAGATCAAAGGGCGTCCTTGAGAGTGTGCATCTCAACGATGCCCTGTGCTAACAGTTGTGCTTGATGCACTGTGATCATCACAGAAGTGTTGTGTGTGCTCTTTCCTGGCTGAGAAAAGTTTCATCAGGCTGGAACTGACACTTGAGTAATTAGTGCTTTGAAAGCAGGTGCAAGGATGTGTCTTTGTCATGGTTGAGATATTTATTTTCTGCATGGTTCATATCTAAATGTTCACAGCCATAGTGCACCTGACTGCAGTGCCATGCTGGTAGTTCTGTCAGAGACCAACGTGCTCACACAAAGCCAGGAATGCCCTCCGGCAACACCCCCGGGAGTGGATGTACAGTACTTGTATATAGGATACAGATCTGAAGATATTTATTTTAAGAGTTGATTTTTTTCCTTGATAGTCTTTTTATGTCTTTAATATTGACACTAATATCGATGACATTTTAGTAAACTAGAGAGACATAATTAGAAGTGTGTGCTGTGTTCTGTACTGGAAGGTCAAATTTAAACTAAGCATACAACCAACTCAAAGAATTAAAAGTGAACAGATTCTTACACAAAAAACAAATCTGGCAGTACTTGATGGAATCCAGGGCCTCACTCAGGCTGAGCAAGCACCCCATCACTGAACTGTATCCACAGACCCATTTTATATTCTCAATGCAGAAGTACCCTAAATTGCCTGGGCAGGTCTTGAACTTATGATCCACCTGCCATCACCCAAGAAGCTAGGATTATAGGTAATGCTTGTGTTACATGTTTGCATTTTTTAAGGAGTTGATACAGAGTTGGTTATTTATTCCCCTTTAAGGACATATAAAATAGTCAGGAATTCAACTAGCTGTTTAATGAAATATTGAATTAGGAATATTTCTAAACCCAGGCAAGGCAGTGCACACCTGGCATTCAGCATTCAAAAGCTGAGGCAAGAGGCTTGCTGTGAGTGTGCAGCCAGTCTGGGCTCTGTAGCAAGACCCTGTCTCAAACAAGACATATTTTAAGTATGTAATGAGTACTTCCTGAATTGCACTTAAAGACAAAAGTGTTATGAGCATGCTTTTGAAGTCATTTTGAAACATGTCTAGAAATTTCAGACTAATATAGAGATGCATTATCCTTTGAAAACACAGACTGAGCAAAGCCTTCTGCATGGTAACCATCATAAATGAACAGCCTAAGCTATGACTCGATACCTCGAAAGTATTGCTGCTACTCCATGCAAGAACTTCAAATGTCAAGTTAGGTAACTTCCTGATAGTTAACAATCTTGAGCCTTAACATGATCTCTTTCTTGAAAACTTCACCAGAACAAAATTCTCTCTCGTTTACTTGGGTGTACACACATCCGGTCCACAGGGAATCTGAAGACAGTAACACACATACACCTCCTGTAAGATGTACATATTCCTTCCACTTTTTACCTATGTGCTTTCTTTTCTACTAAGCTGAAAGTTCCTTTTTATCAAGGTGTACACTACTGATGCTGTTTGTTGTATTGGGAACACATAGCAATAAAAAACGTGAAAGAGGAGGTGTGGCCTGACCTTGCTTTCCTTGCCAGTTTCTCTGGTGCTTATGGGAAACAATAACCTATACTTTCACTGAAGATACTGGAGAGTAGCTCTTGGTTTCACCTCAGGATAAACCACAGTTTTAGAGATGGATGGTGTTGGTCTGCCCCATAAACCATGTAAGAGAACAACAAGAAATGAGAGCATATCTATCTATCTCTAATCTCTCTCTGTATATACATAGAGAGACAGACAGGCCGACAGACAGATGTAGATATAGGTAATATGAAATCTCAGAGTAGCTGAGATGCCCAGTGACTCTGGATCATGACTACCTGAGGGTTGGAAGGGATATCACAGTGGACTCAGTTCAGTGAGAAGGAACAGAACTCTGAGTGGATATGGAATTTTGTTATGTAAAGAGGGGACACTGGAATACCCACGCCAGGTTGAGGTGCAAAGCTGGCCAACTAGAGTTTAAACTCTACCTGCCACCTCATACCTGAGTTTCAGTTTCCTCAGCAATAACACAGACAGCAGAACTCCCACTTTTTCTATGTCGTCACTGCAGGGCCTATCACATGGCATCTCCTAATAGATAGCAAACAGTTGTCTAATTCCTCTCAGCTTCATTGAAGCACAGCCGTCCTCTAGTGTCTGTGGCTACTTTGGAATCAGAATTGCTCAGTCTCACGTCAGATAAACAAGATGGTTTGGGAAACCTAAAGACTTGATATAATGAACTCAGTTAAAATGCTTTCCAGTCATTGATTTTAAAGATTTTTTAGCTGCTTCTCCCCATTTGTCCTTCCCAAACAATGGTCAAACTAAGCTGTGTTATTCCTGAAAAGATGGCTCCACACCATCAGCATGTGTTTCTGATACTTTATTTCATTAAGATACTTTGTAGGATGCCACAAAATTCAGTCTTCTAGACACAATTTGTATTTTCTTTATAAACAAGCCTTCTGAATGTAAGCTGTATAAGGAAAAAAATCAGTATAAGATTGATAAAAATGGTATAAGTCAGAGAATATTACCTGCTAAAGAAGTATTAAAGTAAAAGGGACTACTGAATCCACTTGCAATCACAGAACACAAAAAATCCAATCAGTGTGCACAGGCATTATCAGTTGAAACCATTCTTTCTATTTGATCCCAGATGATTTGAGATAGTTCAGCCAGAGCTGAAGGTGACCTTTAACAACTCGTTATAATATTGCCTATGATACAATGAAAACATAATTCGCTAAAATGAACTTGAGGTCCCTAGATTCCCAGAACAAAGTGCTACAAATTTCTGTAATTTTATCAGGCACTTTACCTAGGAATTGCTTCAGACAACACCAACTAGCATTGTATTAAAACTATTGCTTTAAAGTCAAGTCATGGTGGCACATGCCTTTAATACCAGTGCCTGAGAGGCAGAGGCAGATGGATTTCTGAGTTTGAGACCAGCCTGGTCTACAGAGTGAGTTCCAGGACAACTAGGACAGAAACCCTGTCTCAGAAAACCAAAAGGCCAAACAAAACCTGTTGCTTTGAAACATTAGTATTTTCCAGTCAATTCAGAGTTTCACACAGAGGCATCACTCCCCAAGTGATCCAATTCTACAGTCACTGCTAAATAATAGATGTGCTAATATAACACCTGCATCCCCATGTCCCCACCACCTTTCTCAGCCAGTCTTCTGCCCTAAGCCCATGAAGCTCCAAGAGGCCAATCCCAACAGCTGCTTCTTAACCCAAATCCATCTTGGAGTTAAGGGAATTTACTGGGCTCTGATGCTGTGCTGGTCATGCATATGGGTTCTTAAACAAAAGGAACAAAACAGCAAAAAACCCCCACCCTCAGCTGTGCTTAGGAGCTAACAGGGGAGGAAGAAACAACCACCTTATATGGGCTGACTACACAACATTAAAAAAGGAGTCAGAAGAGCACGGTGCCTTGTTAGGGATCACAATGGTAGCCTGTGACCATTCTTAAAGGATGACACAAATGTATCTGCAATGTCGGGGGAGAAAGATTCAAGGAAGAGCTCCCAGCACAGAGTGCAGACAGCTGCCAAGTTTAGGCTCAGGACTGAAAGAGCTCAGGGGCAGGGAATGATGTAGGAAGAGAGCCAGTCAAAACTAACATAGGATTTGTGGGTCAGTGTGGGGATTTGGCTTTGATTTTGAGTTTCTCCACTGCTCTTCATAGGAATGAACTCAGGATTTGACCATAGAGTGAGTTTGAAACCTTCTAGTGATAACCTGTGCTGTTTCTCTCCTATTAAATTCTCTTAATTAGCTTATCTATATCATGGATCTAGCTCAAATCTAGCTCACTTCTAGAGTGGAGTCAAATGAGCTCATTTACGTGAAATTGTGCAAATGTGCTAAAACAAACATTATAAATCAACATGGTTTCATTGTTACAGCTTATAGTCTATATAATTGATGAGTCAGAAGAGACTATACCACACCCAGGGAAGGCCCATCTGGCTCTGGCTCCTTTTCACAGTAACCCTTGGCTGGCTCCTCTATCTCAAATGATTTCTTGCATAGTTCTCTGTCTACGTGTATAAGCCTCCAGGTCTAAATTAAAGATGCATCTACAAGCATCTCTGATCATCTTAGTTCTGTTGATAACTGTACTGCAGCATATCTCAATGCACAGTTCCCCTCCTTCCTGGAGATGGAGTCCTATTACCTGTGTTCTGTGTTCCTTGCGAGATCCAGCTTCATAGAGGAGTGATCATGCCATTCTTTTTTATTATTATTGTCTTGGTTTTTAAACTCTTGTGCATATTTGGTCAGCTCTCTTGGCCGATTGTTTTCCCTTCTAAAATGTTTCCTGAATCTGTTCCCTTCTGTATGTCATTATTGTCTATGCCTAATTCACCTCAATTTGGGGGAGGTCTGGGTACTGAGTCAGGGAGTGGGTGCAGCAGAGGGGCCTTATGGGTAGTTACAAGTAAGGCACATGCTGGCAGAAGCCTAGAGCTTCTGGGAGCCTGGAGGGTTGCCCTACAACCAATTACAAATACCTTTAACACACCCTAGATAAATCTGTCCCTGAAATCCCACCGAACGTCTGCTTCCTGAAGTCACTGTGCCACCCTGAACCTTTTGCTCCCTCTCTTACAAGGTTCAAATTCTTCAGTAATGAGCTCAATGCACTCTCCTAAGGAAGCCAACTTATTTTGTTTGGGAGTCTTCAATTCTACTACTAGGAGGCTGTTAACAGTTAAGCCTTTAAAGGCGTCATGGTAACTAGTAGTAGCATGCTGACATCAAGGATGCCATTGAATGACAGTTAAAGTATTTAGAAGATAAATTTTTCCTCTTTGTTAATTAAAAGAATGAGAAAATGATAAAGAAATGGTTGGTAAAGCCAATTTCTGGATTCATAGCACAATGAGCAAAAATTCTCAAGAGTGAACACAGTGCCTAGCTACATTTCTGTAGTTCTCCCTAAAGTTCTTGAGACTTATATGAACACTTCTTGGCCTCTGATCCCTTGTTACCATATCATTTCACACAAAAGTGCCACAAAACATTTAAGAAAGACAGTACATCTCTGTGGTGACAGGACTATTAAAGTTTACCATCAAAACTTTATAAAGATCAGAGTGCAATTTTCTCAACTTTTGATACTATTTCCCTTCCAATATGTTAATTTTAGACCATCTCTAAAGGGTCTATAATCTCAGGCACAGATTTGAAATTAGAATTGACATTAAAGACTACACCTAACTCTGAAACCTACAAAAGAGAAACACACATGGATATTGTATTGAGACCTGTCATGGCAGTTCTTGTGTAATTCCCCTGACTCCAGGCTCCTGCTTAACTCTATGGTCTACAGTAACTGTCATTGAAGATAACTGGTGCTGAAATGGTTAAAATCTGCTTGTGTTAATGAACAATAAGTCAAAATATTTAACTCTGCTTAATGTTTGACCTGACTTATCACCTCATTTTGCAGTCCAGCTTTTTAAACCACTTCAGTGGGCATTGTTTGAAACTACAGCCACTGTACGGGCACAGCTTGTAGATGCTGGTGTGATTTCAGTCTGCCACAAAAAAGCAAACAGTGCAAGCAGATGACAAATGAAAGTGGTCATTTCTTAATGCCCGTAAATGTCTGCACAACTCTATTTTGTGTGCAATAGAAGTGTGTCTAAAATAATGTATATATTGCAAATTTATAAAATCCTATCCTTCAAAAATTGCTGAGCTAGGTGTGATAGTGCATGCCTTTAGTCACAGCACTAATGAGGCAGAGGTAGGAAGATCTCTATGTGTTTGCGGCCGTTCTGGTCTACACTGCAAGTTCTAGGACAGTTAAGCTATATAATGAAACTCAGGCTCCATAAATAAAAGATCATCTAGAACTTCAGTGGCTCCTGCCTTGCTATTGATGATTGCTAACTGATACAGGTGGTCATTGAAGAGCAAGATGTTTAAGGATAGAGGAGCAATTTCTTCAAAGAAGAACCACATCTCTTACTAGGGATACCCAAAAACTCAAGTTGACATTTCTTATCCAAAGTACACCCAAAGTATCAATCTCTGATAACAAAAGCATTCACTGTTTTCAAACTTAGCTCATATTTTTTTGATTAAGCAGTTAAAATTTTCTATAATACAGTTCCCTGAAATTAATATATACATATATGATTATGTATTATGTGTATAAAACAAATGTAAAATATATTTTAAAGTTATATCTTAATAGTTTTATATGTAAAATCACACACATGAAAGACAATAGTTGTATCTTGCCAATGAAAACACATGTGGACACTACTATAAAGTGACCACCACCGGAGTTTCATTGTCTTTCTGATTGTACAATAAGAAATAAGATGTGTTTCTGCCCACAGAACCTATAACTCCTCATATAGCACAAGGCTGACCACTTGTTTCTATCCCTTTATTAACAATATTTTGCATGTTAGAAAAATTTAAAGTGATACTACATTGTTATCTGAACTCTTTATGATACAATGTTTTATTTACACTTTGAAAAAAATCTGATAGAATACCAAAAATAATAAAATTATATTATAAGGAAGGTAATAATTTAGATATTATTTTATAATTTAGATATTATCTTTCCCTAAAATTGAAACTCACAACTCTTCATAAGGTTAGAACCCTGAGAGGGAGTCCAGCTTCAGGTGAGATTGGGTCTCCAGCGGGGGACCGCCCGCCCATCACCCTTCCCCCTCCATCTTCGGGGCCGCTCCTGGCTTCCAGAAGAGCCGCCCACACAGGAAAGAGATCAGCCCCTCCAAGACCCCAACCCAGCGAGCCCAGCTTCAGGTGAGATTGGGTCTCCAGCGGGGGACCGCCCACCCATCACCCATCCCCCTCCATCTTTGGGGCCGCTCCTGGCTTCCAGAAGAGCCGCCCACACAGGAAAGAGATCAGCCCCTCCAAGACCCCAACCCAGCGAGCCCAGCTTCAGGAAAGACATCAACCCCTCCAAGACCCAACCCCAGGGAGTCCAGCTTCAGGAAAGAGATCAGCCCCTCCAAGACCCCAACCCCAGCGAGTCCAGCTTCAGCATCCCCAGCTTCAGCTGCAGTAAGGAAGGAGACCAGAGGAGACAGAAAGACCCCACCAGCACCCACTGGAAGAAGAGATGGGAAGAAGACAGAATAAGAGATCACTCAGCAATAGAAACACCAACATGACCCCACCAGAATCCAGGGATCCAACACCAGCAAGACCCGAAAAGCACTACATAGATGAACAAGAGGAGACAGACCTTAAAAATTATCTCATGAAGATGATGGAGACCCTCAAAGAAGAAACAAGGAAATCCCTTAAAGAAATAGAAGAAAAAACAAACAAAAAAATCCATGAAATGGGGGAAAAAAATTCAAGAAATAAACAAATCTCTCGAAGAATCTAAAGAGTACCAAGAAAAAACAACCAAGAAAATTAAGGAAACAGCTCAAACAGTTGAAGGATTGAAAGCTGAAATAGAAACGATAAAGAAAACAGAATGAAGGGATGCTGGAAATAGAAAAGCTCGGTAAACGGTCTGGAACTACAGATGCATGTATCACCAATAGAATACAAGAGATAGAAGAGAGAATCTCAGGTGTTGAAGACTCATTAGAGGATATAGAGTCGTCAAGCAAAGAGAATCTCAAAACCAACAAATCCTTAACACAAAATATCCAGGAAATATGGGACACCGTGAAGAAGCCAAACCTGAGAATAATAGGTATAGAAGAAGGTGAAGAAATTCAACTTAAAGGTACAGAAAACATATTCAACAAAATCATAGAAGAAAACTTCCCTAACCTAAAGAAAGATATGCCTATGAAAGTACAAGAATCTTACAGAACACCAAATAGGCTTGACCAGAAAAAGAAGTCACCTCGCCATATAATAATCAAAACATCAAACCTACAGAGTAAAGAGAAAATATTAAGAGTAGCTAAAGAAAAAGGCCAAGTAACATAGAAAGGCAGACCTATCCGAATTACACCTGACTTCTCAATGGAAACGATGAAAGCCAGAAGATCCTGGTCAGATGTCCTACAAACCCTAAGGGAACAAGGATGCCAGCCCAGACTACTATATCCAGCAAAGCTCTCAATTACCATAGATGGAGAAAACAAAATATTCCATGACAAAGCCAGATTTAAACAATACGTATCCATGAATCCAGCTCTACAGAAAATGCTAGAAGGAAAACCTAGAGCCAAGGAAGATAACTACATTCACAAAGACACAGGCAATATATAATCATACTTTACAAAACACCAAAAGAAAAAGGGAGGAGAAACTACACAAAATAACTTCACTAACAATAAATCAAGCGCAAACAAGGATCACCAATCAATGGTCATTAATATCCCTCAATGTCAACGGCCTCAACTTGCCTATAAAAAGACACAGACTAGCAGAATTGATACGAAGACAGAACCCTTCCTTCTGCTGCATACAAGAAACACATCTCAACACCAAAGACAGACGTTATCTCAGAGTAAAGGGCTGGGAAAAGATCTTCCAATCAAACGGCCCCAAGAAACAAGCGGGCGTAGCAATCCTAATATCTAACAAATTAGACTTCAAATTAAAATCAATCAAAAGAGATGAAGAAGGGCACTTCATATTCATCAAAGGAAAAATACATCAAGACGAAGTCTCGATTTTAAACATCTATGCCCCAAATACAAAGGCACCTACATTCGTGAAAGAAACATTACTAAAGCTCAAAATGCACATAAAATCTCACACACTAATAGTAGGAGACTTCAACACTCCACTCTCACCGTTAGACAGGACCTCCAGACAGAAACTTAACAAAGAAACAAAAGAATTAATAGAAGTTATGACACAACTGGGTTTAACAGACATCTATAGAACACTCCACCCAAATACAAAGGGATATACCTTCTTCTCGGCACCACATGGAACCTTCTCTAAAATTGACCACATAATAGGAAACATAGCAAATCTCCACAGATACAAAAAAATTGGAATAACCCCCTGCATCTTATCAGACCACCATGCATTAACATTAGAATTCAACAATAACACAAATCGCAGAAACCCTACAAACTCATGGAGATTGAACAATGCACAATTGCACCATCCCTGGGTAAAGGAACAAATAAAAAAAGAAATTAAAGACTTCCTCGATTTCAATGAGAATGAAGACACAACATACACAAACTTATGGGACACTTTGAAAGCAGTGCTGAGAGGAAAGTTTATAGCACTAAGTGCCCACATGAAAAAACTGGAAAACAGTCATACTAGAGAATTAATAGCACAGCTGAATGTTCTAGAACAAAAAGAAGCAAACTCCCCAGGAGGAGCAGACGCCAGGAAATAATCAAATTGAGGGCTGAAATCAATCAAGTAGAAACCAGGAAAACACTGAGAAGAATCAATGAAACAAAGAGTTGGTTCTTCGAGAAAATCAACAAAATAGACAAACCTCTGTCCAAACTAACCAAAAGACAGAGAGAGAACATGCTAATTAACAAAATCAGGGATGAAAAAGGGGACATAACAACGGACTCTGAGGAAATCAAGAGAATCATCAGGGCATACTTTGAAAATCTGTACTCCACAAAATTTGAAAATTTAAAGGAAATGGACAATTTCCTGGATAGATATCACTTGCCAAAACTAAATCAAGAACAGATAAATAATCTAAACAGACATATAACCCCTAATGAAATAGAAGCAGTCATCAAAAGCCTCCCAAACAAAAAAAGCCCAGGCCCAGATGGCTTCAGTGCAGAATTCTACCAGAAATTCAAAGAAGAGCTCATTCCAATACTCGTCAAAGTATTCCACACAATAGAAGCAGGAGGCTCACTGCCAAACTCTTTCTACGAGGCTACAATTACCTTGATACCCAAGCCACACAAAGACACCACTAAGAAAGAGAACTATAGACCAATTTCCCTCATGAACATTGATGCAAAAATACTCAATAAAATACTTGCAAACCGGATTCAAGAACACATCAGAAAAATCATCCACCATGATCAAGTAGGCTTCATTCCAGGAATGCAGGGATGGTTTAACATTAGAAAATCTATCAATGTAATCCACCATATTAACAATCTGCAAAAGAAAAACCACATGATCATCTCACTAGATGCTGAAAAAGCCTTTGACAAAATCCAGCACCCCTTCATGATAAAGGTCCTAGAGAGATCAGGGATAACAGGAACGTACCTGAATATAATTAAAGCAATATACAGTAAACCAACAGCTAACATCAAACTAAATGGAGAGAAACTCAAAGCAATTCCTCTAAAATCAGGAACAAGACAAGGCTGTCCACTCTCTCCATATCTCTTCAATATTGTACTTGAAGTTCTAGCTACAGCAATAAGACAACAAAAGGAGATAAAGGGGATACAAATAGGAAAAGAAGAAGTCAAACTTTCACTATTTGCAGATGATATGATAGTTTACATAAGTGACCCAAAAAACTCCGCAAGGTTACTCCTAGAGCTGATAAACACCTTCAGCAATGTGGCAGGATACAAGGTAAACTCAAAAAAATCAGTGGCCCTATTATATACAGAAGATGAAGTGACTGAGAAAGAAATCAGAGAAACATCACCTTTTACAATAGCCAAAAACTGCATCAAATATCTGGGGATAATGTTAACCAAGGAAGTGAAGGACCTGTATATCAAGAACTTTGTGTCTTTGAAGAAAGAAATCAAAGAAGATACCAGAAAATGGAAAGATCTCCCATGCTCTTGGATTGGTAGGATCAACATAATAAAAATGGCAATCTTGCCAAAAGCAGTCTACAGATTCAATGCAATCCCTATCAAAATTCCATCACAATTCTTCAAGGACCTGGAAAGAACATTAATCAACTTTATATGGAAAAACAAAAGGCCCAGAATAGCCAAAACATCCCTATACAATAGAGGAACTTCAGGAGGCATCACCATACCTGACTTCAAGCTCTATTATAGAGCTATAGTCCTGAAAACAGCTTGGTATTGGCACAAAAATAGGCAGGTAGACCAATGGAACCGAATCGAAAGCCCTAATTTTAACCCACACACCTATGAACACCTGATTTTTGACAAAGAAGCTAAAACTGTACAGTGGAAAAAAGAAAGCATCTTCAACAAATGGTGCTGGCATAACTGGGTACTGGTATGCAGAAGACTGCAGATAGATCCATGTTTATCGCCTTGTACAAAACTTAAGTCCAAATGGATCAAAGATCTCAACATACATCCAGCCACACTAAAACTTTTAGAAGAGAAAGTGGGAGATACTCTTCAACGAGTTGGTACAGGAGACCACTTCCTAAACATAACACCAGTGGCCCAGGCACTGAGATCGACAATTAACAAATGGGACCTTTTGAAACTAAAAAGCTTCTGTAAGGCAAAGGACACAGTCAAAAAGACAAAAAGGCAGGCCACAGAATGGGAAAAGATATTCACTAACCCTACATCTGACAGAGGGCTAATCTCCAAAATTTACAAAGAACTCAAGAAACAAGTCTCCAAAACACCAAAGGATCCACTTGAAAGGTGGGGTACAGAGCTAAATAGAGAATTCTCAGTAGAGGAGGCTAAAATGGCCAAGAGACACTTAAGAAAGTACTCAACATCCTTAGCCATCAGGGAAATGCAAATCAAAACAACTCTGAGATACCATCTTACTCCTGTCAGAATGGCTAGAATCAAAAACACCGAAGACAATTTATGCTGGAGAGGATGTGGAGAGAGAGGAACACTCCTCCACTGCTGGTGGGAATGCCGACTCATACAGCCTCTTTGGAAATCAGTATGGAGATTCCTCAGGAAAATGGGAATTAATCTACCACTAGACCCAGCAATTCCACTCTTAGGCATTTATCCAAATGAGGCAGGTTCATACAACAAGGGCATCTGCTCCACTATGTTCATAGCAGCATTGTTTGTAATAGCCAGAACCTGGAAGCAACCTAGATGCCCCTCAACTGAAGAGTGGATAGAGAAAATGTGGTACATTTACACAATGGAGTATTACTCGGCAGAAAAAAACAATGGAATCTTGAAATTTGCAGGGAAATGGATAGCACTGGAAGAAACCATCCTGAGTGAGGTAACCCAGTCGCAAAAAGACAAACATGGTATGTACTCACTTATATATGGATTTTAGACATGGATCAGGATAGTGCCAGTCTGCACTTCCACAGATAGTCTGGGAAACAGGAAAGAACCTAAAAGATATGCATATATGCATAGTACCCAAGAGAAGAGGATGGAGACAAGATCCTCTGAATGGATGGGGAACACGGCGAGGGGAGGGGGGGAGTGGGACCTGGGAAGAATAGAGGGGGTAAAGAGGAAGGGAGTTGGTCATGGGGGAACAGGAAGTTGAGGGGGTGGGGGTAGAATAGGGGAAATGGGAATCATAGGATCGAAGACAGATCAGGCACCAGAGTGACCTCGAGTGATCTAAAGGTATAACATCAATTGGCAAGCTAAGCAATAGTGGAGGGACCACCTCGAATGCCCATTCCTGATAATGAACTTGGTCTATAACCATCCGGGAGCCTTCATCCTGTGACTGATGGAAGCAGAGGCAAACACACAACTAATCACTGAACTGAACCCAAGGAACCCAGTGACAGAGAGGAGTGATGAGCAAATTGGCAAAGAATGGGCTGGCAAAACCAGCAGAGACAGCTGATCTGAACAGGGGAGTGCCCTTGGACCCCAGACCAACAGTGGGGAGGCCAGCATGGGACTGATCTGGACCCCCCAAATGTGAGTGTCAGCGAGAAGGCCTGGGCAACCTATGGGGCCCTGAGCTGTGGATCAGTGTCTATCCCTGGTATACAAACTGTCTTCATGTGCCTATAGCACAAAGAGAGATGCTCTCTCAGCCTGGACTCTTAGGGGAGTGCCTTGACCCTACCAAGAGTAAAATGACAGACTCTAGATATCCCCTATGTGGAAGGATTTGGCAATAGGGTGGGAGGGAGGGGGGGAAGGGGAGTGCGGGAAGAGGGGAGGGAGAGGGAACTGGGACTGACATGTAAAACAAGCTATTTAAAATTAAAATAAAAAATGAAAAAAAAAGGTTAGAACCCTGAAATCAAAGTAGCCTAGAGAAAAACTAAAATTAAAATATAAATTGTTTCAAATATGCCAAACATCAAACAGAATATTCCACAGAATAAAAATAATTGTATAACAGAGGACACAGATACTCAAGCCTGATTAAATAAATTGATTTTCTGTTTTTTTGATATGCCTCTTTCCTTTACCTGTTACCTTCCTTAGGCCATATGATGATCTTGGTTGTTTTAACCTTAGGTTCTGTCATATGTTGAAGACCCTAAGATCTTATGACAATAATTACAGGTATATGTAATAAGATTCAAAAGTTGCCTCCTTTCTCCTGAAGACCGTTGTACCTCCTACTCAAGCTCAATGTTATCAAACCCTAGGTCTAAGCCTTCCTACCATGGGACATAAACACTATTTGGCTCAAAATGTGCTGCTTGCACAACAGGAGATTTTTAGGACTGCTTGCCTGAATTCTATTTCCATAGTCACCCAGTTATTGCTCTGTGTCTTGGTTGAGTTGCTTCATGTACCTGAGCCTTGGTTCTTTTATCTATGAAATTCAACAAGCCCATACTTCACAGAAACTGTTTAGGAAAAATAGATTGATAACCCAGAGAAATATGGTGCCTGGCCAACAGGGAATTGGTATAGACTGAAGTTCCCAGTGTTAAAGGGTCTATAAGAGTGAGTGACTAGAGCTTCCATGGTCATGAAGAACTGAAATGTTGGCGATCTGGATCCAAATTACCTTATATGTGTGAACTTAATAGGCAATCATTGCCCTCCTCTGTGTCTGGCCTATTATGTAAACCTTTTGCAATGTTTCAGTAGATCACTGACTTCTACCGACTTACCAACCGAGAAAAACCATCAGATGACAGTTGAGGACTGTGTGTGTAGATTTCCCCACTTTCCTGTAGCTTGCCTCCCTGAATTTTTCAACAATTGATGTCTATTTTTACACTTATTTTAGTGGAAGGCAAGGGGCATATAACACAAGGTTTGTGTTGAAGTACAATTTTGAGAGTAGGTTCTTCCTTACTACTATGTGAGATCCAGGGATAAAACTGGATCAGGCCAGGCTTTGTGGCAAGTGACATTAGCCCCCTAAGCTATCCCATGGCTCCAGCAATGTATTTTAAAATACCTTGATTCATTTGTTCTGTAACTACAAAAACTTCACTAAACTGTTAACATATTGAAATATGGTATTTGGAATAAACTATGATCAATCAAATTAGCTCCAAAATAAAGTATCTCTTTACTCCCTTTTAGTTGAGTACTTATCTTTTGTTTTGACAAAGAAATCAGGAAATGCATAGCCATATGTCAAACATGCTTGAAAACAGATTTGGTCACAGTGACCGAATGTGTTAAATTGAGTTTATTTAAAATTTTGCCACTTCTGACATTGATAATATTCTAAGACTTTGGATAAACTTGAAATCAAGAAGAATCTACTTGCAGTCATGAAATTGCAAAACTATTCACTACTTCATGGAAAAAAAATAAATGAGTCTCTTACACATGTATTGCCAATGCTTGTCCAATTAAAGTATTGATAAGTTCATTAGGATGCAATACAAACTAAATTAAGCTAAATAATTCAAGTATAGTTCATTTAATATGTGTTTTCTTTTTAAAGTAATGTTCTTTTTGGTGAATTAAAACATCAAATGCAATCACTTTCAAGTCCATTTCACTAAATCTGAACATAAGGTTTTAAATGTTTCTATTAAATGCTTTTTTAAAAAACTCAGAATATGGAGAATGTAACATCCAATAATTTCTATTATTTTCCATGTACATGATTGGGACAGATATAATAGAATGTGAGCTTAACTATTAAATAGACCCAAATTAAAATATGTAAAACATCAGGACACATAGTCATAACGGCAGACATGCCCTCACTGTGTCTGTGGGCCTTCAAATCCCTGTTTGCTGCAATATTGTAAAGGTTGGAGGGCTGGTCTCCATGGTCACTAGTAGAAGTCTGGTTGTGGAACAGAAGTACAAGTTAAAAATACTGTAGAAAAGATAAAAAAGATTCCAAAGGTCAAACAAGGAAATCTATCAGGAGTAACTACCTTTTTCTCTATTTCTGTCTGTCTAATGGGCATTTCACTGAGATATTCTTTAAGTAACATACAATTTACATTCATGAAGCTTGTCTGGACATTTCATATGCTGCTTCATTGGGTTTAGGATTTTCTTAACTTAGCTGTGTGGCTGGTACACAGTTGAAATTATCTCCCTTAGGTAAATGACATAAGGTTCATGACACAGGGTGCCAATTGGAATATAAAATAAAATTTTAAAAAAAGATGGGGGAAAAGCTAATAAACTCATTTATAATAAAAAAATATACATGAATTTAAATAACTCTGAGCTGTATAAGTTCAGAAGCATAATTTGTCATCTGAAGTGTCTCTCAGTTTCAAATGACAATGAAGAATCAGTGTGGAGGAGAAATGTGCTTGTCCTACCAAGGCAATCATCACATAGTTCAGACTCTCACTTAGGATAACTTAGTCAATGGTTTAAATTTCTATGTCTTTGTCTTTAAAATGAAGACATACTTGCAGATACTTAAGGGAAGTCATGTAGGAAAATGGTGTTCTTTCACTCAGTGCTAAATTGGGGCCTGAGAAGTGAAAATAGATTCACCCACAGCACAACTATTAATCTTTATGACAGCATCTAACATCACACCATATGATGTTAATTGTCAGTGGTAGGAATAATATCACTGACAGGAGCAACGCAAAGTAATTGTGTGGTGCTTTAAAGTGATTGTATTTAATGTTTGAATTCACCAAAATGAAACATTACTTTAAAGAATACCGGTACCAGCTCCATTACTGATTTTTTTTCTTCCTCTCAAGTCATATAGGTCTATTTTCTCAAACATTTGGGCTTCCACGAAACCAGTGAAGAGCTTAACCTCAAATTTGCTCTTTGAAAACAGCGTCTTTCTAACAAAGTACCTGGTCCTGGTGACTCAGTTGAGTTATATGTTTGAGAGTGATGTGGCCCTCTCAGTTCCTCTCCCATCATTTACTGAATTCTTAACACTACTCCACAGAATTATGATACAACCCCATAGCCGTTCTCTTGGTAATACACATCTGACAGCTGAGTTCAAGAAATTTTTCTAAATCCTCAATCAGAGCAGTAGTTTCAACCATTTAAACCATGCCTGTCACTTCTCCCTGCCTTTAGAATAAGATCTCCAAGGGTTGACCTGCAAGGACCTCCATGGTATGGTACCACTCATTTCTGCAAGTTCTTGCTGAGGAATTCCTCCTTCCTCCCACAACTGTTTAACCTGAGTGTTCTTTGAGGCAATGCTACACAGAGAACTTTCTTACTCCCTAGGGTTGAAGCACAGACTGCCTTCTGCTTGGAAAGCTCCTTGATTCTTTCCTACCCTTTAGCTCTCAGCATGAGAGCTGTCCCCTGTTAACTGTACCCAAAGGACCCTCCTCTTCACCATTTTAAAATGCGATTTCCCCCTGCTTTCCTTCTTAGATTGTTTTACAGTGTACTTTCTTTTCTTTGTTCATTGCCTTTTGTTTTCTGTCTTCATTTCCTTGTACTTGTATCACCAGTCACTGACTCCACTATATTCTACAGGACACCGGGAAATAGATTTTTTTTTTTGCTCATTTTTTAAAAAATTTCTACACTTAGTTGTTAAACTAACCTTGGTAAAGGTGGCGCACATGCAAACTCAGGTACAGAAGGTGATATGCGCCTTTGTTAGTGAAGCAAGGTGGTCCTCATTTGGTTTGGGTCACATAAACAACCCAGGTTCAGGTGGTGTTAGTATTCAGGCATCTGTGCTGGCCTGTCCTTGGGGTTCTCACAGGACACGCCCTCAGCTGCAGTTTAATAGCACCACCTGTGCACATTCACCGTGTTCCCTTTTAAAACGGCCCTGCCCACCTCTCATTATTCTTTCCTTCCTTCCCTCTCTCCCTCCCTTTTTTTCCTCTCTCTCCCCCTCTTTCCTTTCTCCTCTCTCCTGCAGCTCCTGTCTCCAGAGGTCAGGGTCCCCCTCCCCTTTCCCCCTTTTTATGATGCCTTTCTCTAATTAAAAAAACCCTCTGCTTCAATCTTGTCTCATGGCATCTTTCTCTTGAGTGCTGCTTTTCTTAAATTACAGCAGGTGGGTCTAGAGAATAAACTTGTGGATATGTTCAAACTATGTAAAAAGCAATAACTTTGTTGTGCCCAAATTCTGAACCCCAAAATCACAAGAAGCCCATTTTGATGCAAAAGCAAAGAGTTTTTTTTTATTGTTGTTTAATGAGCTAACCCCATTAGCTCAGGCCTTTCATCCATCCACAGAAGCAGACGGCTGGAGAAAGACCCTGAGAAATCACCAGACAGGGATCTTATAGGGCAGGGTTAGGGGAGTATCTAGGGTTATGCAACAGTCTCAGGATTGGTGGGCTTCCAGGCTCAGGTGGCCTGCCCTGTGTTGAGTGGTCAACTAGTTGTTATGGCCCATAGGCCCTCCCAGGGCAGTTGCTATGCTCTGCACATCACTGTTGTGCACTTGTCCGTAAAGCACACCCAGAGCAGTAAAGCACAGCCTTGTCAGCTAACTTCTGATTGGTTCCTTGCCATGAGGAGGCAAGGTCAGATGAGCACATATTAGCCTGCCATGGCTGCTAAAACAGAGGGCTGGTCCCTTCAACTTGCCAACCTAGTTTACCATTTTGTTCTACAAAAACTCCACATAAAAATGTACCCTAAGCTTAATGGAGGAGTAAGATATAGACTCAGGGTTTTACTTGGTAGTATGTTTTAAAAGTTCTGATGTTGCCACTAATTTTGTTACTGATCAACAGAGACTGAATCTATGTGCAATGTCCATTGTCACAGAAAACTTAATCCCCATCCTTCCCCCCACCTTGCTTTCTCCTTCCCAACATCAGGGAGAAGTAAACTATGCCTTTGTTCCTAAGCAAAATTTGCTTCTAGTAAAGATAAGTGCTATGTAAACTGTGGTTCCCGGAGAGTTTGCCAAGCTAGGCTGGTGAATCCATTCCGTCTATCCTACCAGCTTTCCTGCTTTTTCGTTTAAAGATGACATAAATCAGCAAATCTGAGAAGAGACTATGTCTAGATCCAAGCATCTGTGTGCTTATTCATTTAAAGCTTCTGCAAGCACCAAAAAGTACTGATGATATTTAATTATATAAGTGAAGAAACAAGGTGAGTACTTCCATGTCACAGAAATGAAGTAAACACCAATTCTAGCCCAGCAGGAAATAGTGCTTGACTGGGTATTAAGTATTAAAATATTTATTCAAGCCAGGCATCGGTGGCGCACGCCTTAAATCCCAGCACTCAGGAGGCAGAGGCAGGCAGATCTCTGTGAGTTCGAGGCCAGCCTGTTCTACAGAGTGAGTTCCAGAACAGCCTCCAAAACAATACAGAGAAACCCTGTCTCGAAAACAAAAACAAACAAACAAAATATTCAATCAATCAGTAGCATTGATTCACATATTTTAACAAGTTTTACATCAAGTTGCTCATGGTGCGTTCGTATTTACAAGATTACTTATTATAGTGTTATTTTTGTTAGCAAATGACTTTTTTTCTCTATAAATAGATATGACTGGATGAAGCTGCCTCTACAGTAGGCAAAGATAGTAGGATTATGTTGGTCACTGATTTGGTTTCTCTCTTGCTAGCCTTGTACCTCTCAGTGGGAGATACCTGCCGAAGTGTGAGACAGCAGCCTGTGAAACCCTTCAGATGTGTGTTTAGGAATGGGACACCACCACTATGACAGGCTGTATCTCAGTGGCCCTAGGGGATAAACACTGATCTGTTTTCCCTTTCTATTCTGAATTTGATTGAGAAGCATTTGGAAAAATGCAGCCTGGACCTTGGGTTCTCCCAGCCTCGGGCTCCCCCTGAATCATCACTTGCTCTGTATGTAAGTCTGCTTACGTGTTTCATCCATGTGAGATAAAATTTACGTCATGGGGTTGTTGTGAGGCCTAATTAGAATGCTGTATGCATGCTGAGAGAAGCAGTTACCTCTGTTACTAACTAGTTCCTATTACTCTTGCAGGGGGGGAGGGAGGAGACACGGACAGGGACACGACAATTTTGGAAACAAGGAAAAATTTATCAGATTCCAGAATCAATCAGGGATTTAATGCACTTGTCTCTGTTGGTGGTTTGAACACTTTTCTTTTTCTTTCTTTTCCAACTGGACTCCTCTTCTTTCTTTATATCCAGTGTTTGCAACTTGCTTTTTTTGTCTGGTTTTAAACTCAGAGTTGGAGGACTAGCGTGAACATTTATGTGCCTACTATTTTAATTCTGCCACAAGCTTCCAAAAACAACAATGTTCTGTAGTAATTAGAAATTTATCTTGTCTTGAAATTGATTCTTGCTGGATGGTGGGGATGCATGCCTTTAATCCCACCACTCTGGAGGCAGAGGCAGGTAGATCTCTGTGATTTTGAGACCAGCCTGGTGTGCAAGAGCTAGTTCCAGGACAGCCTCCAAAGCCACAGAGAAATCCTGTCTCCATATCTCGAAAAACCAAAAATAAATAAATAAATAAAAGTGGTTCTTAAGGTGTGTGTGTGTGTGTGTGTGTGTGTGTGTGTGTGTGTATCCTATGGCTTGCTATAAATAGAAATAAGAATATTATGAATATTAGTAAAAATGCCACCCAAGGAATAAGCCATTGCTACAGGTAACATTTATGAAGTTTACATCACACATAGGCTTCTAGAGAATTCTTTTTCATGCATTGCTTAAGCATCATGGTTCTGTGAATGGAACACCATGATTATTGCATATTTACAAATAAGGTCAGTGGGATTTGAACTGGAAGTAACTTTCTTTCCGTCAGACAATGGGAGTTAGAATAGGAAAGGGTAGAGCTGGTGGCCCGACAGCACTCTGCACCATAGTCCCTTCCCTTAATCCCTAAGTACCCCCTCCTTGTGACTCTGCCTCCAGTGACAGCCATGGTGTTCACTGCAGTGATCCGCAGACAGGTACCTCACAGTCATGTACCTGTGAGGCGAATCATGAACTTGAACCTTAATGAGTGAGTGCCTACTTACTGTGATATACATTTGGGATTTTATCTCTCACGGGTAGCTTTACTGTTAATGTTTTCTGGTGACTGCTTTATTGATGGGATGCGTTTACCATATGGCTGTTTTGCCTTTCTTCCTCTTCCTAATGAATCTGATTCTCTTCAATGCTGGTTAATATTTACCTGACGTCTGAGGTTTTCTTTCTCTGAGCTATGCCTGCCCTTGCTCATTTTATTACTGTTTCCATATCTCCTGAAAGCTATGAAAAAGTCCCTCTTCTATGTGAGAGCGTGTGTCTGCTGATCTTGTACTGTTTCAATATAAATAGCATTGTAAACGCTCATCAGTTCTAAGTGTATTTTTTTCATTGTCATCTGCATGTTAATATTATACATTCACTTGACATAA
This sequence comes from Mesocricetus auratus, assembly GCF_017639785.1. Taxonomy (NCBI): domain Eukaryota; kingdom Metazoa; phylum Chordata; class Mammalia; order Rodentia; family Cricetidae; genus Mesocricetus; species Mesocricetus auratus. The sequence goes on along the minus strand of NW_024429190.1, from coordinate 66,623,135 downwards.
ACTATTGAATTTGATGTAATCAAATATATCACAGTTTAACATATGGTTTCTACCATATCCTTCTTTAATAATATTAAAGAAGGATACCAGACCTTTTTCTTTCTCATTCAGATTATCTGTCCATGTTACAAATAACATCTCTCTCTCTCTCTCTCTCTCTCTCTCTCTCTCTCTCTCTCTCTCTCTCTCTCTCTCTCTCTCCCTCCCCCTTGATCTCTCTCTTTACATATTACTAAAGAGTTTTCATATTACAAATGAATTTTTCTCCTTTGGTAGTCAGGATTGCCTTACTCTTATAGCAATGTATTATACAACCAAAGAGCTATTTCTGTGTTGTTTATAAGCCACCTTCACGTTATTTTTTTATCTTAGTAATATGACTCATCTCTTACCTTTGCTATTGTTTTGCATACTAATAATTATAGTATGCATATTTAATTTAACTTTAAAAAATTCAGATGAGCCACACATGTTAGTACGTGACTGTATTTCTAGTACTGAGGCTAAGGTAGGAGGACTGCCATAAGTTCAAATATAGTCTCACTTACATAACAAGATAGGTTGCTGGGGATATATAGCAATACAGCCCAATAAAGCAAAATAGAATTTTTTAAAAATCTAGGTAAATTTATTGTTTTTGGCATACAAAATTAGCTTATCAAATAATATAAGATATGAAAATGAAGCTATTACTGTGTCATATTACAATTTGAATTGCTGTCATTTATAAAATTAGCATATCTTCCCATTTCTCTTGAAATTTTCTGTACCCTTTGCCTTTAATTCCAAAGTAAAGTGACACCCTCTTCATTTGCTCAATATTGGGAGAAAATCATAAATATAATCAAAATGTTAACACACAAGAGGAGAAACAGGAACCAGGATGTGCTCCTGCTCCTGGAGACATTGTCACGTGACACCGTCATTGCAGAAAGCAACCTGGAGCTCTCAGTGAACTCACACGTGTAAGTGCAAGCTGACCCGATGAGCCAGGGCTAGAAAAACTCACGCACAAGCAGACTCAACAAGCACAAGTAGGTTCATTCCACTCTAGCTCATGAGAGTGAGGAGCAGAGTAGGAACGACTGAAGTAGCATCACTTATGTAAATCAGAAAACCACTCATAGGAAACAACAGTTACTGTTTAGGTATTTTTCGGAGCCATGTGTGAAGTGTCTAAGGGAGATTAGAGATTATGAAAGATTAGAGATTACAAAAATAAGAATCAGAGCTTGTATGGATTACTGATAATTATGTATACTACATAGTCATTCCATTTTTTGTGTGTCAAAACTAAAGATAAAATTTTAGCTGGTTGTTAACTACTGGAGTATATATAGAAGTCAGGTTAGTCATTACGGAGTGTGAGCACAGAAGCAGGGACACCTGTTTTCCCTCTACTGTTAATTCATAGCACTGTAACTGTGGACAGGACTGTACTTTACAAAGACATTTGAGTGTCTGATTGTTGGTGCACTAATATTTCACGCTGGTCACTGCTGATAGTCCCACAGGAAAACTATGTAAGTACATTATGAGTGTGTGAGCTCTCAATGTCAATAAGGCACATCCTTCTCAAGTCACCCCAGTACCCAGATACTTCCTGGCCTCACCACAACTAGCTTGTTGTCTTTTACAGGCATGGTAACTCAAGCTGATTTACTATGAATTTCTTTGTAAATCATCTGAAGGAAAAACATAACCTGAGTGTATAGTGATAGAAATAAAATCAGAATGATAATGATATAAGCTTCCATCATTTCCTACTAGAGTCTATTGTCCCTCCCTCCCTGGGATCCTTTGATGCCATGTGACACTCTATCAGAGAAAAAAAAATAGTGTGCTTACCTGAACCTAAGTGGAGTACATTCATTCGCTCATAAATTCTAGTCAAACACACACAGCTCCCACAGATAAGCCTGCATAACCTCAATATCATAACCCTGCTATTTGCCAAGTTTTAATCTGTAAGACATTGCTCAGTCCCTAACACAGACCTAGTTCACATCAAGTAATAGGATGAGGTCAGTTATCTATAATACCTTCAATTATATTATTTATACAATATAATTATATAATTACCTTTGATAGAAACCTTAATTACCTTAAAATTATAATATCTATAATACAGTTATATATAATACCTTCATATAATACAGTGTTATATCTGAACTTGCATTTAGGTTTTCAATGTCATACTGTAGACTATAAAATGTTATAATCACCATTAAAGTTAATCAAAGATACTCAATGAAAAAAAATTAGGCAACATGAACTAAGGCCAATAACAATCCAGAGATCCTTTGATGAATTATAACAATCTATCAAAGAAAAAATATAGTGTGCTTACTTGAGCCTAGGAGGAGTTCATTCATGACAACAAATGGCATCACACCTGCTTGATGTCCTCCATGAGACGTAATACTATCAAAACAAGGAGAAAAGTGTAGTGGGTTATTAGAGATAACCAAAAGGAAAATCTACCCATAGAAGATGAATTATAGAATTACCATCCCTTGACTTACTGAGTCATGGACTTCATCCTCTAATGTCTGGGATCCTGCTAATATTAAACACAGTACCCCTTACTGGGGATTTTGAAATGGAAAGAAAGAGATTCTGTTCACACAGAAATTGGAATAGAAGAGGATGAGCAAGATGGCTCAGTGGGTAAAGGTACTTGCTATCAACCATGTTCATCCTATATATAATCGCCACATAAATAGGTGAATATAAATTGAAAAAGAAATTATACTAGACAAAGTCACAGAAAACTAAACAATTATTAAAATATGTGGTAGGTAAAGGTTTAGAAGATAAATATATTGTTGACATAGCCAAGTTCTCTGATTCAACATGTGGTTATGAAAAACACTAAAGAATAAGTGAGTCAGTAAGCAGGCAAAATGGGATTTAATTGAGAAGGGGAGAGATGACACACAAAAGGAAAGAGGGAGGATAGAAAAATTACAATATAGTTGTTTGAAAAAGCCATATGGAATCATATTATTTACATTAATTACATATAACACATGTAAGTGTATGTGTATACATGTACATTTAAATGAAGATAAGATATTTGGACTGACAGTACTCCTTCCCCAAGATCCATAGACAAACTAAAACCCCAATACCAAGCATGAGAAACCCTCTTTTGAATTGATGGTTAGGGGAGTCCAAGAGACTCCCAGAACAATACAGGTTATTGTTACTGCCCTTGGTTGCCTTCCAGAAGTTGAGTAAGTCCTATTGTTGAAGACGCCATGCACTTTGAACACAGGGCTTGGAGATCTGAGCTGGATCTGACTTGAAAGCCTCCTTCCTGAGAACTAGCTTTCATAGTACAAAGAAGATGCTATGCAAGCTACTAATATGTTGTTTATGTTCTAATAAAGCTTTGCTGACTATCAGAATGCAAAGGCAGCCACAGCCATAGAGGCCAGCAGTCACACTAGTTAGCCATAGAGACCAGGCAGTGGTGGTACAGTCTTTTACTCCCAGCACTAGAGAGGCGTATTAAGACAGGAGCTCAGGGTCTCATGCAGCATTCAGTCTGAGGATTCATAGAGACAGGATTGGGCATTCAGTATTCAGTCTCCAGCCACTCTGAGGGACAGATCACTCCAGTCTTGGTAGAGGTAAGAGCTAGTGGCCTGTTGTTTTGCTTTTCTGATCTACAGCTTCAATCGCAGTATCTGTCTCTGGGTCTATATTATTCATACTACATGGAGTAAGAAATCACTATTTCTACCTGGGTATGATGCCTGTGAACCACAAGAATGAACAGCATGACAAGATATCCCTAAGATTTCAACAGTGTCAGTCATCTTTTGGTGATCAATAACTGTCCACTTGAGACCCACTCAACAAGAAGGCAACCATGCCAGGTACTGGAAACTTAGCCAAGCACTAGGAGCTAGTAAGTTCAAGGACCATTAGAAGAGAACCTACAATCCCTTCACTGAACCAGCATTATTCAAGATACTTATATTTATACTCAAAGCTAAGTGTAGCTCTCACCCATCATCAAAGTTTCTTTTTTCCATCAGGTAGAGAATAACAGAGAAAATCACAACTAGTGAAAATGCAGAGAACAACTATCATGGGGTGCACATTCCCAATTACACATCTACAACACAACCTGGACACCTAAGGCTCAGAAAACATTGTGGAAGAGTGGATGGGAAGATTGTAAGAGCCAGATGACCAGGAAATCTGCTGTGAGATTGTGCATCCTAGAATGTCATGGAAGCTTCATCTGTGGTCCCTCAATAATATGGCTGCCTACACAAAATCTGAACAAGGGCAACATTAATAGGCATGCAGACATGGAAGAGGGAAATTTCATGGGGCCCCATCCCTAGACAAAGAACTACAGAAAAATAAGGAATTCTTGGGGTGGGAGATTAGTCTTCCTTGGGGATGTACCATCTTAATTGGTTATCTCATACCAAGTGGCCAACCCTAAAATCATATGCGTACAATCACTAAATGAATTCATCAGGTTATATTTATATATTTATTCATATATTTATGTAACAGTAACAAGTAACAAGAAAATGCAGCAAGAGGGGTACATGAAAGGGTTGTAGAAAGGAAACGGAAAAGTGATATATTTTAATTAAAAAAAATAAGAAGATGATTTTTAAAGGACATAAATAGCCAATAAATACACTAAAGTGTTCAACTTCTTTAGTCCTTAGGGAAATACAGTTCCAAACTATATTGATATTCCATCTCACAATGTCAGAAATGTCATCAAGAAAATGAAATACAAGGAAATGTTGGTCAGGATTCATTGAGAGGGAATATTTACATAATATTGGTAGGTATGTAAGTGCAGCCACCATAAAAATCAATATGATGATTCTGCCCCAAGCAAAAACAGAATTGCAAGATGTTCCATCCATATTACCACCCAGTACAGATTCAAGAGAATAAAAGTCAGGATATAATATAGATGGCTGTGTAATCATGTTTATTATAGTATCAGTTACAATGGCTAAATACATGAATCAACCTAAGTGCCAGACCGTGGATGAATAAATAAAGAAAATGTGATGAGTGTATTCAGTGTGGTATTATTCAGCCACAAAGAATTGAATTATGTCATTTTCAGAAAAATGGATGGAATTGTAAGTCATATTAGGTGACATAACCAGACTTGGATAAGTGTTACATATTTTCATTATATATAAAGTTTAGAAAAATGTGAAAGTGGAAGAGGATTGAAAGGGGGGATATGAGAATGTAGTGTGTAAATATGTGTAAATTCTATATATGTATGAATGAATATGTCACAGTATATGTTAATAAAAAAGGAAATCCTCTTAGAAGTACTAGTTCGTGAAGGCTGGAGAAATGGCTCACTGGGTAAGAGCACTTCTGCTGTATCTAAGACCCAAGTTCAGTGACCAGCATCCATATAAGGAAGCTCAAAACATCTGTAACTCTATCTAGCTTCAGAGTATCTAATGCCCTTTCCTGACTTCTATGCCACACACACACACACACACACACACACACACACACACACACACACACTTGTGGCATACATTCACACAAGCACAATCTATCTATATAAACACAAATCTTTAAAAGAGAATCAGTAGTGCATAAGGGAATTATAATTTGCATCATACAGATAAAAGAAGAAGAATATAAGACTACTCTATACAGACAAGTATAGCTTGAGGGAAGAGATATATATGGTTTGTATGAAATAATGAAACCTAATACTTCCTATTGTTTTCTTAAACAAGAGTAGGCAAAGTATTTGTTGTCGGGGCCCATGGAAGTTGTTCTGTTTTTTCTTGACTTAAGGTCAGAGAATTCAGAGCTATCCTTGTACTTTCAAGGTTAAAAGGTCTAAGACCTAAAGGTCTAAGATGTGGCTACTAAAGGATATTTGGCCTAAAGTGTGGATTTCTCAACTAGATGACAGACTACTTGATCTAAGGTTACTAGATGTGTTAATCCTCAAGGCTGGATAACAAGAGGTTTGATCTAAGGTGTGATTACTAAATGTTTTGAGAGTTAAGGAAGTAATTATGCCAGTTTGTTCCTTGTATCATAGTAAAGAAGTCTTTTCCTTTTCCCCACCTTTGGGTTAGGGAATATAAGAACATTGAGCAATAAATTTAAGGCAGATCCCAGCGTTCACTGGATGCCCTCCTGACTCTATCTTCTGTCTCTAGCCTATTTCTTTCCTCAGTCTACACGCCCCTTCTCTCAGGTATGAACAAGCCAAGTCAGCTGGATCTGACAATTCTGTCTAATACCAAATAATGCTACTTGGTTTGCACAGAGGAAACAAGTAGATAAATAAATCCCAACTCTGGACAGCCACTTTATGACCAAGGAGACTAAGTACCATTAAAAAGATCATATCCCCACACTTTCAGGCCTGTTCCAGCCATGCAGCCTACACACCAACCAAGCTAAGTTCCCCAAAGTCTTACCTGAATTCTCACCATACTCTTGGGCCTTGCTCCTATCGTGGAGTTTGAACCCAGAGAGACACAACCATTTGCAGTCCTTCTCAATTACCACTGAATTAGAACCACCCCTATATCTCCAAACAAAAATCAACACTGAGGATGTGAAGGACAGGCTTCCCAACTCTTCATATCTAATCTGAAATCCACCAAGATTGGGCAATAGTAAATCAAAACACAACTTCTTCTCAAGAGGCAAGCTAGACCTCACAGCAATGAAAGAAGCTCACATACCCAGGTCACATCAGAAAAAAAAATTGTGAAAAGACAGGACATTATATCTCCCCTAAATCCATTAGTGATAAAAAAATTTTCTTCAATTACAATTACATAGATGAACCCAAGATACAGAATTTAAAGAAAACCCATAAACTTCCTCAAAGAATAAGAGTTTTTGGTTGTCCAGTGCAAAACACTCAACCCTGAAAACATGCATACAAGTAGCATTATATGGACTGATGGACTGAAGAGGATATATATATATATGTCAGATGCAACAACAATTAATGAAAGAGAGGCCAGTGATGGGTGGAGTATATGAGAGAGTTTAGAAGGAAGAAAGGAAGGGAGAAATGTAGTTATACTATAATCTCAAAAATAAAATGAAAGAATGAAGACTTCAATGAACTGAAAGAGTACAGGAATAAACTTCTGAGTGACATCCAAGAAAACTGCTTAAAATTATGAAGAAAATAGGAGATTTGAAAACTGAATTCAGTAAAGAGATAGAACTACTCAGAATGTAAACTGAAATGAAGATGAAATTGAGAAACTCGGTAACTCAATTAGAAAACTCAGGGAAATTTTTTATAATTGGAATAGATCAAAGAGAAAATATCAGGACTTGAAAAGATTAAATAAAGGAATTTGACCACAAAAGCAAAGAATATGCAAGAAAGAAATTTAAAACACAGCAAAGGAACATGCAGGAACTTTGGGACACCAAACAAAATCTTCAAATTTTAAGCACAGAAAGAGACAAATACCAGCTCAGTGTCATAAACCTGACATTCAACAGAAACATCATAGAAAACTACCCCAAATTAAGGAACATTGTACCTATACAGATATAAGAACAGAAACTACCAAGTAGACAATAGTAGAGAAGAATCGTCCCACAGATTATTACAGTTAAAACACCAAATACAGAGAACAAAGAGGGGTTTTTAACCCACAAGAGAAAAACTGCAAATCACACATAAAGGAAAACCCATCATAAAAAGAGCTGACTCATCAATGGAAACATCAAAAGCCAGAAGGATGTGGATCAATGTACTTCAAGTTCCAAAAGATCGTGTATGCCAACCCAAGCTATTTATCATCAAAGCTATCTGCTGTAGTTGAAAGAGAAGCAAAGACTTCCCATTTAATGAACAGGCTAACAGACTTCATATTTACCAAACCAAGACACACAGAATACACAATAATTTAGACTAAAGAGAGGATATCAAAGAGGTTATAGAAGGAAAACAAATGAAGCTATAATCACTGAAACACAAAATGGGATTAAGGATGCAAATAGCAAAAGGATAACAAAATAATAGCAATCAATACACATCCTTCAACAATAATATTAATAGCCTCAATTGTAAAACAAGTTCTTATTCTAAATAATAAAAACCTGGAGTCAGATATAAAGGAAAATGCTGAGAGATCAGAGAGAACAAGTCATGACCACACCCTACCTCCTTTAGCATTTCCACAGACAAGAAAGTTCCTGTTTCTCCCTGCTTATATCTTTTTTCTGCCCAGCTACTTCACTTCCTGTCTGTCTGTACAGACCTCTATGGTTAGTTAGTGGCAAGCTCCATTCTCTGACCCTTGAACAGGCTTTATTTGTACATGCAAGATATCACCATTTGCTAAATGGAAAGTTTTTGCTTCTCTTTCAAATACAGCAGATAGTTGGGTGAGGCAACAATGATCCAGGAAGAAAAATGCCACATCTAGCTCCAAATCTTCATAACATGAAATGACAGCAAAAGTCCAGGAAAGTAACAAGGGACCATGGAAGAATGAGGGAGAAGACTCTAGAAAGGGTTATAGTATGATGCAGGTGCTACAAATGGGGAATACCTTAACAAAGGAGGACAGAGGATAATATAGAAGGATAATACAGAAAGGAAGGAAAGACAACACTAGAGACAGACAGACTGTGTTAAACAAGAGTTCAGTGAAGCAAGTTGATGCTTTGATACTTTTTTAGGGTGGTGGTGTTTTGTTTTGTTTGTTTTGTATTTAAGAAGGACAGCTATTTAACTGAGAAAAACAGATGTCTACATATATCCCTTTTCTCTGCCCAAATGTCTCATTATCTCATCCCTACTGGTAGAGATGGTAAATTGTTTAGTGAGAGCCTGGAGCATGCTGGAGTCACAGCTAGTCTTTCAGCATGCAGCTCACCGGGTTTTGGAAACAATGAGCCTAAGCTCCATGATGCTTAGCGCCCTATCCCGGGAGACCAGGTCAGTGGACTCCAGGTGGGGGTCTCCATCACCTCTGTGGTTCTATTTTCCTTCCCTCTTACTTTAATTTGCCTGAAAGTCCTGTATTTGAGGGAAAAGTACAAAATTTACGTTAAACATAGAGTTAAAGAATGGATTCAGGGCTAACCTCTTCTGGTGTACTCTCATACCACCTTACTGAATTTAAACCATACTGCATATTTTACAGGAAACCACATGATGTTCTAAAATATCTGGAGTAAGTTGGGTGCTATAGAGGAACCAATTAAGTCATCCATGGTCTCATAGTGACTTACTCCCATCCTGCCTTCCCAGGGCAACACTTGTTATGGTCTATTCATTTAGCAAAAATCTAAAACAAAACACTATAGTTAACCATTTGTGATGTCTCTTTTGTCATTCTATCATAATGAAACTCCATAATCTCCCAGATGACTGCAATAGAGGCTCAAAAATTAGATGTATAAAGAGGTAAAATATATAGTATCTACAGAAATATTGAGGTGATGGGATGATTAATCATGGTGTCTTACAGCACCATAGTGGCCTGGATTATCAATTCTCTGTGTTTAGACAAAGTGCATAGACTGTCTTGTTTAGATTCTTCAACTAAAATAGAAACAATCATAGTATATAGGTGAACAGGATGTAAGCATGAAAACATCAATGCATATATGTTAGGATGGTGCCTGGTCGATAGCAAGCAATCAATACAAGATAGCACATAAAGCTACTGTGGTTCCATGACCCCAAAGTTAAGGCTCCTCCTGTAGTCTTTGCTACAATACAAAAGTGTTTGTTTTTTTTTTTTTCCTTTCTGTAACGAAATGAAGACAAGTTGGTAGTACACTTTCTTCTGGACTGTAATCCTACAATCTATTTGTATCTAAACCTCAGTCAGTGATAAGTATGGGAATGCTTTGGCTTACTCCACAGAGGAAAGACCTCATTATCACTTCTCTGAACACTATTGTCTCCTTGCTCTTAGATGCCTATTGATGCATACAGAGCAAAACCCCCAAGGATAACGGCTCTGTCTGAGAAACCAGTGTGGCTCACAAAACTAGGCAGGAGAGTTCACAGGGCCAGCCCAGTATTCAATACCTGTACCATCTGTCTCCAAAATTCCTTCCAATTTGATTTCCTCATGGCCATCGACAGATCAGCCAAAATGTTTGCTGTTTTCTAAATACCCTGTTTACTTTCTTATAGCTGGGCTACTGAGTGCATGTTCTACTTGGAAATTAAAAACAAAGAAACAAAAAAAGAAACCCTCGTTTTAACTCCCATCTACCTGACCAAAGGTGAAGTATGTTTTCTGCACTAAAATTGTATTGTGTGTGTGTATGTGTGAGTGTGTGTGTGTGTGTGTGTGGTTGTCATCATTATGTTTTATACATCTTTGATAAGGGGATTTTTCTCAACTGTCTTTTGTCAAATTTAGTCAAATCTATGCTCATGCATGCACTGTAAACTTAAAAAAAAACGTTTTTGAAAAAAAAATCAGTAACCTACAGATTTCTGCAATCCCACTGAAAAACTTGCCATGCACTTTGAAAACGTTTAACTAGAAAATCAGGAGTCGTTAATTAGTCTGTAATTAAATGTTCGTGCAAACAGCACACAGGTTTTCAGCATGTGGGTGCTCAGTGTGTGTGGTCACAGGTTGGATTCAGAGAGGTGTGAATATGAGACGGAGATCTTATATGGGTTCTAATAGGCGGATAGAGCTGCTGGGGGACAAGAAAGGGACTGTGCTCCTCTTGCCTGGATTTACTACTGTGTGCTATGTGGTTTTCATAGGAAAGTATTAAACAAGCAGCTGTAAGACAGACAGGCAGCTTCTGCAGTAGAACAAAATATATCCTGGGGGTATTATAAACCTGACCTCTGTTGGGCTAATATTTTTGTAGGAAAGTCATGAATATATCTGTACATCTATCTGGGACATGGATCTTTAAAAAAAAACAAATATTTCTTGTTGAGGAATGCTAAGCTATAGAAAGCTTATAAGTGTGTCTTGGTCCCTGTGTCCAACACAGGTGATTTGGGAGGCTCTCAAAGGCTGAGATACTGGGAATATTATCGGAGAACAGCAGTACTTTTATGTAACTTTAAGGAACTTAGGAGCAAGAAGCAATGAATATGATGTACTACAGGGGCTAAAATAGCAGAGAATGAGATGGAGAAGCCAGAGACATGTTTTCTTCAACAGACCTGGGAAGAAGAAATTTGATTGGCTGTAGTTATTATAGTTGAACTCAATATTCAGTAGACCAGGGCAAATATGGCTATTAGTAAAGGGCCATGAAGTAAGTAATTTCTCAACCGTTTATCAGAAAGTCCCCAGTGAGTTGATAGCATTTGGCTAAGAGATTAAAAAAGAAAAGCAACAAACACAAGACAAACAAGCAAAAACCCAGCCTTTAAATGGTTCTAACATTTTCTTTCTAAAAGCACTTAACATTTGGGAGCATGTGTTACACAGGAAGTGCTTTCTAAATGAGAATATTAAATCTGAGCACTTATTTGTTAACAAAATACATATTGAAGAAAATACAAAAAATACTGAACAGCTATCATGTGTGTGTGTGTGTATATATATATATATATATATATATGATTAATACTCTTCTAAGTTTCTAAGCAAACAGTCCTTTTTACGTGGACATGTCTCTTAGGAGGAATAAATAACAGAATAAATGTTATGTTAAAATGCAGAAGAAGCCGGGCAATGGTGGCACACGCCTTTAATCCCAGCACTCTGGAGACAGAGACAGGTGGATCTCTGTGGGTTCGAGACCACCCTGGTCTACAAGAGCTAGTTCCAGGACAGCCTCCAAAGCCACAGAGAAACCCTGTCTCAATAAATAAATAAATAAATAAATAAATAAATAAATAAATAAAAAGCAGAAGAAAAATGCAATACGTGTAATATGCACAATAGAGAAGGGGATGAGAGAGATCTACCATGGCTTCATTCTGCAGTGTTACATGTATGTGGGGATGGAGGTGGTGCATGCCTACAGATGCTACAGTTCCATGCCAGGTGTCTTCTCCAAGCATCTCGACCCTATCTTTGTGAGATAGGGTCTCTCAATGATCTATATTGACTGCCCTGGCTGACCAATGAGCCCAGTGATCTACTCTCACAGCCTACTCCCCAGATCTAGGCTTATACAGGCACCATGCCTGTCATTTTTCTGTTGATGCTGGGGATGAAACTTAGCTCTCCATGCATACCCCAAGCACATTACTCAAGGAACCGTTTCCTCAGTCCCTTCTTGAGTAGTAACAAATGTAACAAACAAACAACATTTTCTGAATGGAAGAATCATATCCTTTGTGTAAAGGGAAGCTTTTTCTTTGTGAGAAGCCTTCCCGCCAGCCTGGTTCTAGTGCCGTATCAGTCCCAAATAAACATACAGGAGGCTATATTAATTATGAAGCTGTTGGCCTTGCTTGTTTCTTACTAGCTAGCTCTGACTTAAGTAATTACCCCATAATTGTTAATCTAAGTATGTCTCTTACCGGAGAAGTTTCCGGGCTTCCTACCCCATGGCGGTGCATCTCGACTCTCTTGTGTTTCTCCTTCCCAGAGTCCTCCTGGACTCCTAGTCCCACCTATCTAGATTCCTATTGGCCCAACAGTGCTTTATTGACATATACATAGGACTTCCCCCATCACCTTTGTCTTCAAAATAAGCAGTGTTTGCAAAGGTAAAATTACAGGCTGGAGATTCTGAAAAGGCTGCTGCAGTACTAAGCCAAATTTTTAAAAATTCCTCCTTCGTCTTGAAAGAAACAGAAATCTCAATTTTTATGACTCTATGGAGGGGTGCAGCCCAGTTCAGTTCAAGGTTGCCAGACCCTAGGTCACTAGCTGTTTTCTCTGGGTCCTACTTTCAAGATTAATAGAAAAAAGAGCCAAATGGGAAAATCTTTCTTAATCCAAACAGCTGGAGTAGAGGAATAGCATACAATAAAATGACTGAGAGTTTTATTGATCTAGTTTTTCATATTAAAATTTAGGTGAGTCAGATAGAAGACTATAGTATATAAGGAATTATGTTAACTAACAAATACAATTTAAAAGAATATGTGAAAAATTCTGAGTGATCAGCAAAATTGGTCAGTTCTACCACAGAAGACATCCAACCTTCATTGTCCATGGATTTTATTTCTTCATACTTATCTCTCTTTAGCCCCAAGGTCAATGCTCATGGGGGGTGGGTGGGATGTGGTAATTCAAGGACAAAATAGTGAAAGTTTTGAGTCACTGGAATCACACTGCCAAAAAACAAGGTGACACACTGCCTCTTATTTCAGCTCTCATGATGCAAACCAATGTCATTTTGGGGGTCTATTTAGTGGCGTTACCTTTACATTCTTGCAGTCTCCAAAGGGCAATATGGGAAAGGCAGGTTCCACCTTAAAGGGTAGAACCAATCTGTCAATGGAATATTGGCCTCCTCCTTTCTCCCTTTACTTCCTGGCTACCATGAAATGAGGAACATTCTGTAATACCCACTCTCGAAAGGCAGTGTGGCCTTGCCACATGCCTACTGTGACAGGGCAGCCATTGACTGAAGCCTCCACAATTGTGAGACAAAAATCATCCCTTTTTCTTGTAAGCTGATGTTAGGCATTTTGTTTCAGTAAATACAAAAGGAAGCACAAAGAACTTTTTTCAGAAAAAAAAGGCATATGTAAGAATTACAGTACTAATGTCATGAAATTAGTGCTACTGAATCAGCAACATATTTATAAATATTGCAATTGTAAATAAAAGCATATGTTATACATTACTTGGCTGATGAAAATGTGATGATCAGAAGCTTACAGCAGCCTGTGCTTATAATTCCCCTAGAATCAATAGTCTGGTACTCACTATTAGACAGTGCCCAGATATATACACACATACATACATTTAAAAAATTTAAATGTTATTGCTAACATACAATAGGAACAATAACCTCCCTCCTAGACACCGCAGGATAGCAAATAAGAGGCCAAGTGTCAGGAATGGATTGCCTCTTAGATGTTATTGACAAGTGAAATCCCATAGTCCTCATTACATTATGGCCTACTGCCAATGCTCCTGACTAGCCTCCAGAACTTGGCGCTAAGACCATCTTGCTGAAGACACCACACACTTCAGTGATATAAGATAGAGAAATCAAGCTGTTATTGACCTTGAAACTCCATGCTGCTAACTAGCTTTCATAGTGCTAGAAGGTGCTACTCACACTACAAGAGGAAAAATGCAATCACCAATCTTACCCAGCTGTGAACCCTGTAAGGAATAAATACCTGACTAGACATGCCCACTAATGCAAAAGTGACACAGATGCCATGGGAGTAATCAACTATTTCCTTCTTGGATTTAGAGCCTGCTCCACAAGTAGAAACCCAGAACTGTCATCATATTAAGGGATAAGAACCTGTGGTAACAGATCATAGACCTTAGGGATGAAACATTACAGTTACCTGTTAAATGGACAGTCCTAATTTGCTTTCTCTTGATGTGATTAAAAACACTATGACCAAAAGCACCTTAGGTACAAACGGGTTTATTTGGTTTACAAGTCCCAAACACAGATCATCATTAAAAGAAGACAGGGCAGGAACCCAGAGGTAGGAACTAGAGTCCAAATAATAATGCTGTGAACCTGCTTGTTCACAAGTAGTTTGCTCAGCCTGCTTTCTTATAACAACCAGTGCCGCCTCCCCAGTAGGCTGAGCTGTCCCACAGCATTAATTAAGAAAACGTCCAATAGACTTGCCTGCAGGCCACTCTGATGGAGGCATTTTCTTTACTGAGATTCTTTACTTTCCAGATGGTCCTAGCTTTTGACATGGTGACAAGAAAAACTAATCAGCACATGAACTAAGTATTAAATAAATTCCAAATGATTTAACCTTATACCACACATTAGTGTAAATTAGTGCATTTGCCAATCCTTATTAGAAAAGCTTTTTTCAGTGACCACAGAGACCCACAACTAGTCAAGGTGCAGAGAGTGAGTCTACAGAATGCTCGTCCCAGTCCTTTTGTCCTGCTAATATTATAATTTCTAATGAAAGAAAGGAAGAAATGTTTAGAGGAAACTGTTGTTTGGTAGCCCAGCTGGTTTTATGCTTTGAAAATACAAATGTTTTTCAAAAGAGACTCTGTCTTCATTAGGTTTTTATTGCTGTGAAGAAACACCATGACCACAGCAACTCTTATAAAGTAAAACATTTAACTGGGGTGGCTTACAGTTTCTGAGATTTAGTCCATTATCATCATTTAGGGGAGCATGGCCAAGTGCAAGCAGATGTGCTGGAGTAGCTGAGCATCCTACATCTTGCAGGAAACAGGAATCAACTGTCACACTGACTGAAGCTTGAGAAAAGATCTCAAAGCCTGCCCTCCCAGTGACAAGCTTCTTCCCACAAGACCACACCTACTCCAACAAAGCCATATCTCCTAGTAGTGCCACTCCCTTTGGGAGCCACCTATTTTTTCAAACCAGGATAGTCTCCATGCCCTTTGTGTGCTCTTGTTTTTGTTTTCTTTTGATTTTTTTAATGGTGCTTTTCTGTCGTTTTGATTTTTTAAAATTTGTTTGACCTTTGAAATCAAGGGAGCTTGAAGTTGGGTGGGTAGGATGATGGGGGAGGATCTATCTGGAAGTAGTTAAGAGAGGGAAAGACCAGCATTTGGGCGGCAGAGGCAGGTGGATCTCTGTGAGTTCAGCATCAGTCTGGTGTCTAGAGAGTTAGTTCCAGGACAGCCAACCAAAGCTACATAGAGAAACCCTGTGTCATAAAAAAAGTAAGTGAAAAAGAGGCGAAAGAACACGAACAAAATACATGGTGTGAAGAATAAACAAAAAAAATAAATTCAATTAAAAATTAATGAAGACAGAAATAAACAGTTCTCAGGAAATTTTAAAAGTGGAGAACATTTAAATCTCTGTACCTTATTTTGTTGTACAATAAACTATAAGTCCTATTCAACAGAATTAAAAATCATGAAAGGGTAGTGGTTTTAATTATAATTTTGTTTAAATATGATGAAATTTACAAATACGAGTTTTGGAAACTAGAATTAAAAGAAAATATTAAAATAAATTGGAAATTAGTAAGAAAATTGTAGGAACTTTCAGATTTAAAGATAAATTCCAACTAGTCTAGATTATCCAAATTAAACCCAAATCTAATTACTCTTAACCCTGCATTCTCATCTAGCCTTCTCCAGCCTAGTTTCTTTGTGACCAACCAGAGCAAAATTCTACATCAAAGGAACAGATGGCTCTTTAAGATGAAACCTACCAGGAGAAGAGATAGGTATTGTTGCTGCTGAGTCCTAACAGGAAAAGGGAGAACTCTAATTCATCTTTGGTGTCACCAAACCTTTTTTACATCTCAAAGAGATAGAAACTGGAGATAATTGACTAACTGTGGTGCCTATCAGCATACCAATGTGTCTGCTGGCCTCCAGGCTCACTCTGTACCTGTAGCTCTTGGCTCTTCTCACCCTGTTCCCTACTCTAAACTTCTCCCACCCATGGGCTTCCCTTCCCTCAGTTTCTGATTCCCATATAACCCTGCCATTTTGGCCATGTGCCCTCTTGGCCTTCTCCTCCTCTCTTGTTCTCCTGCCCTCAATCTTTGTTCATAGCCTGGTTCAGTCTACTGACCATACTTAACCCATTACTTTCTTTCCCTGTTCTGGATTCTTCCCGATACCTCTAGCTGTCCTCTCTCATATCTACAATAAAATACTTCTCAACATTACCTTAGTGCATTAACTTTATGCACTAAGTACTTAACAGCCTATGAAAACATAAGGAAAAAAATCTATGACCCATCTCTTTAAAGGGCTTCATACATTGTGAGAGCTAACTTTTTTTGTTGTTGTTGTTGTTTTTTGTTTGTTTGTTTTTATGATTTTTTTTATTCTTTTTTTTAAATTTAGATAAGAAACAAGGTTGCTTCACAAGTCAGTTCCAGGTCCCTCTCCTTTTCCCTCCCCTCCTCCCGTGCCCTCCTCCCATCCCCCCCCCCCGTTATCCCCTCATTCCCCCAGGGAGGGTGAGGCCCTCCATGGGGGTGTCCATAGTCTGTCATTTCATATAGGGCAGGGCCTAGACCCTTCCCCAAGAGTTCAGGGTGAGAGTGCACCTCACATTGTTCTATGGGAGTCCAAAGTCCGTGTGTATACTTGGGATGGGTACTGATCTGCTGCCCAAGGCTCAATAACTTTTAATTATGATACTTATTAATAAAGATTTAGAATGGATCACTGAGTCCTTTCATCACAGGTTTCTAGAAAAACTAGAGAAATGGGAACTAAAACCACGTGATAGTTTATGAAGGACTCTGCTCAGTCTGGAAGAAAAGAATTCTATCGGATAATTCTATGTCCTGTGCTGAAATCTTCATATGTGACTTGTGCCAACTTCAGAGATGATATCCTTTAACTATGTAGACAGTTAGATACCTAAGTAACAATAATCTAACTTTTCCCACCTTTTACACTCCTTAAACATACCTACTCATACACATACTTACACATGCTCAGACACACACACATACATACAATGCCACATAGGTAAGGAGAGAAGGTATAAAGAGATAAGAAGATGGCATATTTCCGGATTTTCTTCACCTAGCATAGACTTGGCAGGCTTCTTGTCCTACTGATAGGATTCTTTCTGGCTGGCCTGCCTGGACATGGTCACAGCAGGACCTGGGCATGAGATCGCAGCTATTAAGTTCACTCTTTTTTGTCCAACCTGACTAATCTGAAAAATAGAGGGAAGCTTATATCGCAAACACTTAAAATTCCAGTCTTCCAGGGGAAATGGATTTCTCTTTCCTACTCCCCTCCTCATTTGTGGGCATCTGCTCCTGAGGGGTCTCTACAAGTAGCAGGCAGAGAAGTGACCCATGAAGAGATGAGAATGAATGCTCTGTTCAGATTGATTCCGTCAACCTGGAACTAGACTTCTGAGAGTCTGGTGCCAGGCAGTTCATCATTGTCAGCTACATGTTACAATTTGGACAGTTTCTTGATGTAATACAATCCCCAGTGCACATGGAAGCACAATTACATTGAAACTCAACTCAGGGTACATGTCATTTCTTCAGAGAAGATAGGTTTAAGAGATAGGCTACCTGCACTAGCTTAAAGGCTTAAGGAAAGTTCTTCCTGGTTTCAGTCTCACAGCTAAATTCGGGATCATTTTGGTTACTAGTTACCTCTAGTCTTGGTTGTGGGAACTTGGGGAGTCCCTGACTATAAAGGTTTGCCACCTCAGGTCCTGGTTGTCAGAGCTTGGGGGAGCCTCGCTATACAGAAGATATCTCCAGTCCTGGTCATGGGAGCCTGGGAGTCCCTGCCTGTAAAGGTCTAGCTACCCCAGGTCCTGGTTGTAGGAGCTCGATATGGCCTGGCCTGGAAGATAACACACATCACCACACTGTTAGTCACTTCCTATTCTCCACTTTCTGGATGGAAGAACAGGTTCTTTTTACATCTTCCCTATGGAAAATACAACCCTATGTGGTCAACATCTCTGGTTTCTCTGGAGACCTGTGGCTGTAAGGGCATTCATGCTATGTTTTCAACATGTTCCTCTGTGCCCACACTGCTTGTCTCATAGACTAAACCACATGCAACCACATTCTACAGACACCCCACCATCTCCTGAAAATCCACAAAGATCAGAAACTTCCATTGCTGGAGGTATTTCTCTGAAGGCCCTCTCTCTTTTTTAGTCCCACCCCGCCACATGGCAGTTGCACTTCCGACTTCTTAAAGCCAGCTCTCCCTATGAAGCCCCTCTCCAGGCTTCATTATTTTACAGCTCAGCTTGCTGTCCTCTGGTATGATGCATTATCTTCTCTTCTACTGCCTTCCACTACAAGAGTACATCACAACCTCCCATAGCCATGAGACACTTCCTTCTAACAAAGGTCTTTAATAGCTAACTTTGCGTTAGTTTCCTTCTCAACAAACCAGTAACTTCTTTTTGCTATAACAGATGTTAAAAATTCTCTATTTTGATATTGCAATGACCTCAAAATATCCCAGTCATGTCACTTTGTAAATGGTATAGAATGATTCATTTCTGGTTCAGAGGCAGCAAACCAATAAACTTACATTGATTCTTAAAGAATATATTTGATATTTGTCTTCACAAAATTATGTAACTTTATAGGTAGCTTATACCTTATTCCCATGGTTGCTATAAGACTACTATGATCAGTTAACATTTTATAAACTAGGTAATTGAATCAAAGAAATCCATCAGAGGTAAAGAAAAAAAAAGGCAACTCTGCTTTTCTTTGGGAATAAATTAACACCTCCTCTTCAGTTGGATCAAAGATAACATGTTCTATAAAATTTCAGCAAGAGTATAAAAGAGAAAAAGCACTTTTGAGGATTAAATTCAATCAGCATAGAACTCATTCAGGATCCCAAACCAGTCTGCAAGAAATAGATGCATCTAATAATGTTTTCTAGGAAAACAATGAAAAATATCCTAATCTTAAAAGAAAATGTCCTTACTCCAACCTTCAGGTGTTGTGGAGACTGTCCTTGTAGCACAGTTATTAGAGCCAGCCGACAATTGCCTTCTTGACATAACTCATGTGATGGTTTCCATTTAATTGGCTTTTTTTTTGTTTGTAGCTGTTGGTGGGGTGGGGTGAAACTTGGGCCTCCTCATGCATAGGAAGCAAGACTCTACCACTGAGCTCCAGCTCCAGACCTTCATTACATAATTCCATATTCTCTAAGTCTACTATTCACACAAGAACTCATAATTTGCTATAATCAAAGTAAATAGACCTTCTTACTTCTTTGCAAGGGTATGCTGAATCTGAGACCATGCAAAACATCAAGGAAAACAAAGCATTTTAGAAATTGAAAGTAGTAAAATGTGATCGATATGCATAGGAATAATAACCACAGTACTAGAACAACATTATAGTTTGACTATGACCCTGGAAGCTGACCACAGTAATCACTATTCTTGCCTTAAGGAATAAAAATATGGTAATACAGGGCAGAAACAAATGAGCTCTAACTAGAAATATAAGAAATACAAGAGGAAAAAGCAAATTTCATTATTATCTTTGCATAATAATGATAATTCACCCAACAGTCTTCTGCTGCTTCCTTCCTGGGTACCAGGTAATCCATATGGTCCCAGCAGTAAAAGAGGAGGCATATGTGTGAGCCATGAACATCACATGCGGAAGGACAGTTACAATTTTTATAGAAAGCAGTTTCCACATTAGAAAAATACAAAACAGAGCAGCTAATTATTTTATGGTTGATTTGAAAAGATGAAATCTGATTGATTTCTGGGTTTTAACTTGATTTGTGAAAACCTCACATTTTACGTGACTGCCATATTTTCCCTAGTATCTATAAAGTGGTTGATTGGTTGGTTGGGATTTGGTTTGGTTTTTGCTTTGATTTGTTTTATTGTAATTTGCTTCTCACTGAAAATATTCCACAGTGCAAATGATTTCATTAAAATCATTCTGAAATTACTCAAAACCAATGTTGCTATTTTAATTATCAACATTTTCACTTAACAATTATGTTCATGGGGAAATAAAAAAGAACAGTTGGTCCCAACCCTTACTTGCAAACACTTGAATAGTATTTTCAAATTTCTCATTAAAACGTCTAAAATGATGACTGTAAACAAGATGATCCTCCACGAATGACAAAGAGTAGAGGTGACAGGTGGAAGCTTCAAAGTTTGGATTAGCTGAGGAACACAGACTAACACTAACTCTGAACATGCCATCCAGAGAACTGGTTCCAGACTTGCATGTTCTTCTTTAACCTAATAAAAGTTAGTTCCTTTCACTGAGATCAAGTGAAAGACTGGGAAAACAACAGCGTCAAGAAAACCATCTCTTTGTAAGCATTGGAGAAAACTGATCCAGCCAGGATTTAAAATTGTGGAATCTAAGAAAATGCAAGTCACAGAGCTGAACTTTACATGCGGTGCTATTTGTCCTGTTTTGTTGTTGTGGATTCAGACCACATGGGGTAGGCATGCTTAGAAACCCAGTAGGAAACGCTAGTGAAGATAGCTAGGGAAACAGAACTTGATAGAGTTTAATTCAATAACATGAATTTAAAATCAACAAAGCAACACAACAGAAGGGCAAGTAAAACCTGAATGATGACATTTATGACATAATAAAGACCAGCAGGAGCAAACACACAAATCTTGACTGAAGACTGTAGAAGTTCTCTAGGTTCTCATTAAACTTCATCCTGAGAACATCATCCTTGAATTAAGTTAACTTGTAATTACTTTCAAAACAGAAGGAGAGAAAATCCAAGATGTGAGTATGTAGGTATTGGTCAGAAGCCATCCGTGGTAGGCACAATTGGGAACAAGGGCTCTAATTGTCCCTTGGTCTTATTTATCTAATTATTTGTTGTATGAAATGAGTATTGTCTGAGACAGTTAATAGGAAACTCAAAGAGTGATTCACACTTGCTAAACTATTACAACAGAAATTAACACATGCCATTAGACAAGTTGTTGAAATTAACAGCTCTCTCATCTGCTATATATTTCCCCCTTTTTAATAATGTGAATTTTGTTCTTGCTTTATGAGTAGGCCAGCAAAAATACTACCTTAAGCTACGACTAGCAATACATTTCATTGTAAAAGACACAATTTCTAGACTTGAGTCTATCATGTATAATCTGGTGACTTTGAGAAGGACTTCATCTACAAAAAAATGTTCATGTAGGTGAATTTTGATTATCATTTCTAAGTATTTGGCTATACTTCCCTTGTAACATTCCCAGTAACTAAGAATGATGGCATTCTCCTTTAAACATGACAGATTACAAAGGAAAGTAAGAACACTTCAAAGCTATGCCATTTTAATATGTACATATTTGACCAATTGTGTAGGTGAGCTCAGCTCTCAGGGATCCCTGCCTTGCCCTAGTTAACTCACTGTGCTTGTCAAGGAGAAAGCAGGCATTCAGGATGACACCAGGGGTCCCTTTGCTTGTTGCAGGAGAGGGACCTAGAGGCTTTAACTAGAAGCACACAGTCTGACTTCCCAAGGTCACCTTCTCCTAGACATTGTAAGGAGAACTTTGTAAATCTGGGAAATGTGCAGTAAGTGATGGCCACTTAATAGCAGCGACCACGTCTGTTTATTCTTAAAATTTGGCAGACATTCACTTTTAAAGTCTCTTTTCTACACAGAATTAAATTCACAGCTTTTTTTTTTAATCTTACTTGGTTTCTATAGCACCAAATGAATTTTACTGAGAACACAGAGTAACATAGAGTAAAGCAAAGACAATCCCAGAGTTAGGCTATACAGGGCTGGGCTCAGGCTGTCCCCAGCTAGGCAGTTCTAAGTTTGGCCCCATCTTTCAGTGTTTAAGGAACATTCCAACTTTGAAGTTCTATGTATGAGTGAATATAATTATTACATTATAACTGATAGAATTTAATTGATATAATTGTCAATTAAAAATGCAAGTTTATCAGTTTCAACATTATGAGAAATGAAGAAAACAAGTTCTTTGATAGGAGAAAAAGTATTAGGTAGGGATGTTGTCTGCTTTCACTGTGCTCCGATTATAAAACATTTATAATATTCTAGTCATGATGGTTGTCTCACACAGTGCCAAAATTATGAATCCCACATGTATATCTGAATATTAGTTTGAGTCATAAAAAATGAAGTGGAAATGGCCACAAATGCAGTTACTGCTAAAAGCTACTCACAGTGAAAAACTAAAGTGGCTTTCATTCAAAGGGAGAATACATCATGTCTGATTCAGTGTGCTCCAGTACTTAAACAGTTTCTCTGCAGTGTCTTAAGACTCAGGGGAAATAGTACTGGGCACAATATCATATGGCAGAGTAATAATCACTAATTTGTAGGGTGTAGTCGAGGAGAGAGGGGAAGTATCGTGTTTACAGGCACCATGGAGCAAGCATGTGGGAATTCTGTAAAAGACTGACTTGCTTTTGAGAAATATCACATTTCTTCAGGCCCACCGACAGACACAGGAAACCTTTCTCGTTCCCATGGCCGGACGCTTTCATTATAATTGGCTGTGATGAATTATGTAATGAGAATAAACCAGGACCCTGGCTGAATCATGACTCCATATTGATCTCTCTGGCAGTCAGAATCATGCATGGAACCACGTGACAGTTGACTGCTTCCTAGAATGTTCTGTGACGGACAGTATAAATCTCCCAAGTTTGGTTTTGGAAGCTAAAATTGCTAATGCACACATAGAAGCAACTGGCAGCAGGCCCTGAGTGCAGAGAAGACCATTATGAAGAATTACATTCTCGTTAGTTTTCTTTGTCTAATATGATTATAGGATATACTCATGCTCTAACGATTTGTGCTTTCTTCAAATTAACAAAGGTTTTAAGTGAAAATTGCAATGAAATGTCCATTTTCCTTGGGTAGAATGGCTGCAATAATAGAGACAAGTGACAAGCAATGGTGAGAACATGAAGTGGAGAAAGGAATGATTGCATACACTTGGCCATACCACATACTCATGGGAAACAGCATGATTGTTCTTAACAAACTTATGATTATCACAGATGCATCAGCCTTTCTATCGGGTGCATATCCAAAAGAAAGGAAGAGAGTGTTTAGAAAAACTGCTAGGCCGTGGTGGGGCACACCTTTAACGCCAGCACTCAGGAGGCAGGGACAGGTGTGTTGTTGATCTTCTGCTCCAGTGTTAGCAAAAAAGCTGGAAGGGGTTCCTGCGTGGGGGACAATGGTGGATTCCATGGCCGGCCACAAGCATGCTATACAGATAGAGCTTGAGTGAGAAGTTTTATTAGAAAGGGGAGGGAGGGGGAAGGAAAGAGAAAAGAGGTAAAGAGACACAGAGGGAGGACAGAAGAGAAGAGGGTGACAGGAGCAGAAAGAGAACAATAGGCAGAAAGAGAGCAAGAGAGCGAAAGTGGGCAGGGATCTCTCTTTTAAAGGGGTCCTTTGCACCTGCGTGCAGACTAGTTTTACTCATAGAACTCTGGGTTGACCAGGGTACTGCCTGACTGCATTCTGTCAGGTGACAGGGGCAGGCCAGCATAATGCCTGCCTGAATCCTTACATAGATCTCTGAGTTTGAGGTCAGCCTGGTCTACAGAATGAATTCCAGGATGGCTAGGGCTACATAGAGAAACTCAGTCTTGCAAAAAAAAAAAAAAACGTAAAAAAATATAAAGGGGATGGGATGGGGGTCAGAGGGGGCAGGGGAGGAGGGGAGGAGGAGGGAACTGAGATTGACATGTAAAACAAGCTTGTTTCTATTTTAAATTTAAAAAATCTGAGAAAAACTAAAACTTCTTTATAATATGGCACAAAAATATACATTCATTGTTATATATCCACACACAAAATTTAAATCTATAATCAAGAACTGCAGCTTTAACAACTGTGAGATTCAATACCACCACTTAAACCAGCACGGCACAGGTGGCCTCTTTTACAACAAGTACATAAAGTACCGGATACATTGCTAAACACGTAATATAAACACACAAATTGGGGAAGTGGGAGGAATGGCTATAGTGGGTATTGCTGTTCCCAACTCTCCTTCTATTGAAAGACTACCAGGACTTTAGTACCCACTGCTCAGTCTCTGCAGGCCACTCTGTCATTGTTTACTAGTCCTGCCAAGTAGTTTTTCATAGGCCACTTTATGTGCAAAGGGGCCGGCTCATAGATCGCAACATTTTGTGACCCACAGCTGACTGAAAGTGCCCTAAACATTCTCGTAGCTCAATAGGCAAGATTTCAGATGGTGCTGTGAATCTAGGAGCAGGAACAAAGACGGGTAGGAACCTGCATTGTTCTCCGGTTTCTGAGGCTACCAGCAACTCACCTACATTTTTAATAACTATAATCCCCCTCACAGGATAAATTTGTCAACCTTTTAATGACTGAAAACAAAGTTCCAAGACCTTAAAGAATACTTTGACGTAAATACTAGACGACTTCATAAGCAAAAACAAAGAAGCATCCTTAATTCTGTGCTCCATTCTTATCCCCAAAACTCCACAGGCCCTCCACCTGGAACACAGAATAGGGTAGCATTTAAGTTCCAATGGGGTCCCTCAGGAAGGGCCAGGTTAAAGAGCCAGTGTTCCTCAGTAAGATGACATATGTGTGGGAACCACAAAGGGAAAGAAATGTGACAACTGGTCCCCAACACTAACAGCCACGTTACTCTACCACAAAATGCAAAGCAGGAGATTCCCAAGGAAGCCTCAGAATAAATAGTAGAAATATGAGTGTCCATCAGAACAGGTTAAGGACAGATTAGCCTGAACAAAGTTATGAAAGTATATTCCATTCCACAGTTCCCATTCTTGCGAGTCTCTCAACCCATTAGTTTGTAGCCATTTTCAAATTTCTAACTGTGAGCTTTGTCTTTTTAGGCTCCCCTGACTCTCCTTTCCTTGTACTTTAGACATTTTATGGACTTTTTGCATTTTTCTCTTTCAATGACCTGACTGCCTGTAATATGGAAAATCTCCTTTTTTGTCTGTTTTCCAGACAAAATGATCATTTCCCTTCAATAATCATTTCTGAATGAATTGCTAACACAGTAGTTTTCAGTATCTTCTTCATGTTTCCCTACATGGCTCCCAAACTAACTGACATTAAGATGTGAGTGAGTGTCCACCACTCCAATCCTACCTATCTCCCAACTGAATTTTTGTGGTCAGTTAGAGAGCTAAGACAAAAGTGCACAACAGCCCGAGAATTCTCTTCTGTCCTTATCTTGTGCTAATTTATTTGAGAAAGCTCAATAAACTAAAGGATCAACCAATGCCACACCACTATAACTGCTGCCTCACTCAGAGTACAGTCTTGAGGTATGGCTGTGGGCAACCTTTCTTGATGGGTGTGTGACACTGCCTGATCTTGAAGGATGTGAGCTGTCAAACCAATGATGCAGCCATCTCCGTATCCCAACATGCTTGTCCCATCAAAGGACCAAGGTTCAAGAGCTGTACAAGCTCACATAGTTTCTGCTTACTGAGTTCACTGTACATAGGGCTATGAATGGAAAACATGCTGGGGAGTAGGTCCCTTATGAAAACTTCTAGGTTACAGGGAAATCAAGTCCTTAAGCAACAGCAGCGGCCAACAAGGGCTTGTCAGTTACACGCCAATCCAAGTAGCTTCAGGTTTGCTCATGACTCAGACGGAAAGGGCTAATTTTTCCCTGTGCATAACTTTTTCTTAATATTTGCCAGCTGACTAACTAGCATGCATGCCTTTGTTTAAGTACAGTTGCTCTCACCCCATGCCTGTCTTTGGGAGCACTGTCTTTGACTAAAATCTTCAACTGTTTTCTGACCATGAATTAAAGTTCTAACTCCCAAGGTGATGATATTTGTAGGTGAAGACTTGGGGAAGTGATTGGCAAAGGAGGGGGAGCTCTTTGGAATGGGACTGGTACCCAGAGATCTCTTCCACCCCTTTTCTTCCATGTGAAAGTACAAAGAGGACAGTCTGAAACTCAGAAGAATATCTGCCAGAGTATAACCATGTTGGGACACTAAGTCCTCACAGCTGGAAGACAATTGTTTATAGCCATCCAACCACAGTAGTTTGTTTTATAGGCCACAATGAATATATATTCTAGAGATAGAGAAAGAATCTATAATTACATCTCCTCTAAAGTAAATTCTTCAAGAAAAGGGAGGAAGAAATCTCCCCCCTTGAGTGCAACAAGGAGTATTAAACCTCTCCATTTTAGTTTGTATTTGCCCTTTGATGTCCCAGAGACCTAAGGGAAGCTCTTAGATAGGGGGGAGGGTATAATTTTATCTGGAGAGCTTTATGTAACCTTGTTTGGTGGAACTAAAGTAATATTCAGGGAGACATAACTGATTATCATGGGTTACTAGTAAGATACTCGACAAAATCATGGTTCATTTAAAAGGCAGGGGTTGTAAAGAGACTGAAAAACAGAGAAAACAGAAACAGTGACCTGCTCAAGGTGCCCTCTATTTGGTGACATTGGAAAGCAGGGGTAATAACAGATAAGGGAGTGGGCATTTGCAATGTTTGGAAGCTAGGGCTCTGTTTATCCACAGATCCCCCTATTAAAAGTCCCAGTAATTTTATCCTTTCATACTAGCCTGAAGGAATGGGAATCCAATTATAAAAATTGTGACTTAGGACCAAAATGCATGGGAGATGCATTTAATCCCTCTATGAAAGCCATTACTGAGAACATGGGAGTGGATGAGGTATGCTTGCCCTGTTGCCCACTAGGAAATGGTGATAGCAGACAAGACTTCTCAGGATAGTTACATATGGATACTTGATATTCCAGTGTCTCTAGAAGTAGAGGCATGCCTGAAAACACAAGAAGGATTCAGACAAGACACCAAAGGGCAGGCTGGGGTAGAAATACAAAAATGTGCCAAGATATTCATTGGGCTAAGTTGCTTTTGATATAGAACAGATAATTGGTGTAGATGGAAGGTGAACACATTGCTCATGCCCCCTTCCCGGAGTATAGCAAACTGATTGACCCTTTGCCCACTTTTTATCAGTTGTGCTAAATGGTAACCTTTAGCCGTCTGTGATTTCCTCTTTGGAAAACATTAAGACTGCTGAAAGATCAGATCAGAGGGAGAACTGAAGGGGTCAAGTAGATGCTGGCCCAAAGAGAGATTTGGATACCAAAGTAGATTCTGTGTTCAGATGCCTCAGTGACTATCCCCATAAAGAAAATGGTTGTGGGAAGAATTTTGATCCCACTCTTTAAAAAATATCCTCTCTGGTGAGTAACCCAGGCAGATGTTCACTGGAGATTAACAACAGAGTACAGTGGTGTGGTATTCAGCAATCTCTGATATGGCCAAGACAGAAGCAGACCTAGGTGGGAAACTACACTGTATTCCCATCGTGATGCTCTTGAGTTTGTTTCATGAAAGCAGACATTAACCAGGAGACCCACTTTCTAAGAGAGTACTGACCAGAGACTGCATCAAGAAATAGACATAAAATTCCAGAATAATAAGCAATCTGCTATTCACCTGTCCTGGAACGATCATGGATGGAAACTGTAGGAAGTCTGGAAGCAAGTGGCTGGGAACTCAGTCAGTAGATGGTGTAATGCCAGAAAGAGGGCCGTGTGCAATCCTTCAGGTTTAGGGTAATCAACCCATCTGAGGCAGAGCTTATTTATTTGACTCTGGTGTTGACTATTAAGTTGTATTGAGGTTCAGCTGGGGCATATGCTGGGTCTGGACCAGGGAGATGATGAACACGTGGCTATACCAAACACAACCACCTGAGGAGCCAGTGGGGAATGGTGAATTGGTGTATATGGCTGTGGTGTTTTCTTGCCCAAAGATACCTGAGACAGGGTGGGTGGTACACACTTGCAATTCCAGCACTCTTGCTGTGAGAACTCGTGTGAAGAGCAGCACCATGTTGTCAGCACACATGCCACTGTGAAGGCTCAGATCTCCGGGAAATGACTTGCAGTTTTCAAGAACATCAGTCATGGACCACAACATAGTCTTCCCCTGGGGACCAGACTAAATGGTGTATTCTTTCTCTAGATTACTAGAGGCTTCATTTCTTTGGGGAGAGGTCTATTATTTAGCTATCATGATTTTGATTGTTGTCTACATATTCACATTACCTGGAAATTAGGTAATGTTAGAAAAGAGATTCTGAGCACCAAGCCCAGGCATCAGAGTTTCTTTAGACACTCTGAAGGGATTAACACACAGCTCTAGTTGAGAACCATTTCTTCAGGAAAAACACTGAAAAAACCAAGCCCACCAAGACAGACAGCGCTCACTACAATGCCCGGGGTTAGGTTCACAGTCCTGCACTGTTAATGAGTGCTGTGGTCCATGACTGGAGAAGCTTTGGAACTTCTAATAAAGGATGGCTGACTTACTCTCTTTCTTTGGCCAAAATCAACGAAGTGCAAATCTTAGGAAAACTCCCTCCCAACTTTCCCATTTCCTCCCTTCTCCCAATCGGTTACCCCTTTTCCCATTTTCTCCACCCCCCCTCTGCATCCTCTCTCTCCTTTGCTCATTCTCTCTCAGCCCCTTTCCATCCTCCCCAGTCATCCTTAAGTACCAGCAATTTCTGTGGGGAGAAGTACTGAGCATTCTGTCTCTGTTCTGGTGGCTTCAAGTGGAGCTCATCAGTTCAGCAGGCCTGATAGGCAAATGGGGAAGTTCAGGGAGGTGTGTGTTGTGGGGTGGTGGGGGGTAGGGGGCAGAGGGTGGGGGGAACCAGGAGGCTCAAGCCTCTTTTTTATTCCAGTGAGGAAACTCTTACTTCTGTTTTCTTTTAGCCTTATGGATGCTCTTTCATTTGAGAGGTGTATTTCAGTTGGAGAAAAAAAAAAAAAGAAAAAGAAGAAATCAATTTTTGTTCAACATCTTTGTTAGCACACAGGTTATAAAGCACAGGCCATCGCCAAAGCCCAAGTGTGAACCAAAGAACAGTCTTTACAACTCACAGGGAACACTGTTGACAAGCAGACAAGCTTTTATGTGCTAGGCCTGCCTGGGTCAGCAGCCTTTGGCCTTGCCACTGTGAGCTCATACTTTCAAGACTTTTCTTTATCTTAGATACTTGCCTTGGGTGAAATCAGAGCTCTTCTTTCTGTGCAGCCAGAGGCTATTGTCTTTTATGGTTTTATGCCTATTTAATCGAACCCTATGCAATTTTAAGGTTCCATTCCATAGGGAACTTGATTCTCATTTCCCCTCTCATATAAGGATGGGCATTAAAAAACTAAAAGGCTATCCGCAGAGAAGTTTGACTTTATGTGAATTGATCAGATTTGATCTGATCTCAGCTGTTGCTCATAAGTCAATTCAGCCCAAGTTGCTTCTCTATTTTGTGCTCAGTATGGGATTAGTTTATGAGTGAGGGTCATCCAAGTTGTTACTCCATACCTATTAAATCAACAAGCTTACCCAATGAGTTCATGTCTAGAGGGAGACAAGACTCAGCTGGAATTTGAGTGTGGATGTGATTAGGCAAGAGAACCAGCAGGCTGCTTCAAAAGGGACTCATGAACCCACAGAGCACGTGCTCAACATGGTCTGAGTTCAACTATACAACAAGAATTAGGTTCCAAGCAAAGAGACACTGCTTTAGGGTCTGCTGTGGAAACCTACCAGCACTCACCAGATAGATTAGTGAAGGGAAACTTCAGGGAATCACTTTTTCTTTTTCTGGAGATAATGAACAACGACTAAAAAGCAGCTCTGGTCTAGCATCCTCTAACTGGTAGGCACAGATGAAAATGCACTCAATACATGAAGCAAAGACATTCAGTGCTTTTGCAAAAGAATTCAATACCAACATTAGTCTGTCTTTCAAAGCCCAGGGACCTGGCTTCACTCTAGACTGATAGGACACCCTGTCTTTTCTACAATGACCTTCTGTGTAATTGCTTTTCCTTTATTGATTACACAAAACTTAATAACAACATAACTTTTTTTTCTATTTGCTTCTAAGGCAGAGCTTTGCGTGATAGAATCTAAATCATGTCCTTCTGCAAATTGAAATTAGAGCTGTAGCTGTCTGTGGTGCCACCCTGGAGTTCCTTCCAATGTGGGAGATGACTCGGATAGCCTAGTTAGAAAGGGTATAACCTACTACTCTCCTGCAGGCTTACTGTAACCACAGTGGACAGGAACCCCAAACGTGCCTTCTTTGTAAACAAGGGCAGGGCAGCCATCTGGGCTTCCATGAAAATATAATACTCTCTTTCCATTGAATTTGTCACCAGAAGCACTATAAAAAGTACCCTGGTCCATAGTTATATTAAATGTGTTACTGTTTTGACTATGAGATTTCTTTTCCTAAAAAATTCTTTCCTCAGAATGTTGTTCTTAAAGGTTAAATGCTGTATTTTAAATAATGAAGCATTTCTAAGAATGCTTCAAGTCATTCAGAGGACATATTCACATATGCGTCACTTTTTTTAAAGTCTCAATTTAAATATTTTCGGTCATTTACTTTTCTTTACGTTTCAACCAAACCTTAAATACTTTTCCTGCAGTTCAAGTGTGGCCTCTTTATTTTAATGACACCCATCCCACATCAGTCATGAACTTCTTCCTTTATCCTTCACTGGTCCTTTGTCTGTAGTTTCTCTATTCAAGGTCCCATGTCTGATCAGATGACCACTCACTTTGACCAGAGCTCTGTAGAGGCAGTGGTCCCACAAACCAAAGACTCATGAAGATCACCAGGGGGAGTTAAAACCCTGACTCTTGTTTAAAAACAAAACAGAAAAACAAAAACTAATAAATAACAACAACAACAAACTCCTGAGGATTTAGCTATAAGGTGAAACGGAAGAATCAGAAAAGAGGGGGAGAGGTCATGAGCACATTTCTGTTTGTTTTTAAGAGTTGTAGATTTTATGACATGCTCAGGACATACATAGTCCAATAGGGAACTTCTCCCAAATCTGAGGGAGAGGAGTAAGTCCCAGAGGTAAAGTTCTTGCAGAGCTAGTGAAGAGTTAATGACCCAAAATTCTCAAGCAAGCTGAGAAGCTCCCAACAGGAAAGTTTATACCCTGCTAACATCTATAGGCAGTTAGGAACTGATAGCCCCTGTCAAGAAAATCAACATACTGAGATGGAGACGTGTTATGCCAAGTTCATGAGACCCCAGAAAGGAGACCACCAAGGAGCCCACTCATTGATGCAAATGCATAAGGTTTAAAGTTACAAGCCTGGCACAGCAGCTGCAGGAAAGGGTGCCAGGCCTCAATTGCAAGCAGAGGGGTACGTGCCTTGGATGTTCAGGACCTGGGGGCTAGGGGAATTTCAAAATTGTTACTAACAGTTGCCCACAAGAACAGTTGTGGCGAGAAGATGTTATTTACCAAAATTAGTCATTGCTTGACCACCCGGATGGGGCCACTTTGTCCCTGGTGGGCACAATTTGGGTGCTCTTGGAACTGTTTATGGTTCCTTGGCTGAAGCCGAATCAGCCTTGTGTCATGCAGGACATTTCTCAGGGTGGAGTTTTCTGAGGATGGAGTTAACTCCATCTCCAGTTTACCATGCTCTTACAAGAAGAATTCCTCTAGGTCTCTATAGGCCCTGTCCCCCATCCCCCACCCCCATCTCCTCCTGCTGAGAACAATCTACAGATAGAGTTTTCCACCCCAAAAGTTCTTCCCCTTTCTTCTTTATAAAGCCCTCACAGCCCTGACCTTGGTGCACAGTCTCCATCCAGGTGGAGGGACTTCTGCCCTTCAGTGTTCTAAGGAAGGAAATCTGCTTCTATTTGCGGGGTGTGTCTTCCCCTTCTTTCATTTTCACCTAGGACATAACTGGTAGGAAGCTATCAACCAACCACCAGGGAATCTGTCTTTCAGACGATGGTGATGGTGACAGCAGTTGGTAAACTGTGGAGACCAGATCTGACCCTTTCAACTCCACCTGTCAGGACTCCCAGGAAAAACTGCATGGATGCAGAGAGAATTAAAAGTGTGAAGAAGAAACAGAAAATGGTTTATTAACAAACACGAGGAAGTGAATTGTTCAAGCAAATGTAATGTGATGGGCATGCCCCAGAGTATCCTATTCCACGATGCTTAAGTCCTATTTTCTCATTCTACATTTTCTGTAGGCCAATTGAATGAAGATAAGGACATGACCTCCCAAGATACAGCTGAGAAAAGAATTTTATTGAAGAAATGAGGAAAGTTTAGCCAGAGGCATCTGGAAAGGTCCAGACTGAACAGGGCCGTGAGAGAGAGGGGGCAGGGTGGAGGGCAAGCACACCAACAGAGGAGCTAAGAAACTGCAAGGCTCAAATGGTAGGCTTCCATCTAAGGTAGGGAAATAAGGCTGGACTGGAGAGGTTTAGGATGGGGGCCGAGTGAGAGTTGCTGGGAGAAGCCTCTGGTTTTTTTTTTTTTTTTTTTTTTTTTTGGTTTTTACAAGACAGGGTTTCTCTGTATTGTTTTGGAGGCTGTTGGTCCAGCCTGGCCTCGAACTCACGAAGCCTCTGGTATTGCTGTAAGCCTAGTCCCAGGTTTCTTTGGCACCTGACACCTGACACCAATAATTGTTTTTCTATAAATTCATTATTGAAGCTTCACATACCATACAGAAGCAGCACATATTATTACATGTACAACCCAAGTGATAGTCACAAATGAGAGTGTTCTTATGATCACTATGTAGGTAAAGAAATGGAATCCTACCAGTATCAGGAACCTCTCTGCACTTCCATAGTCACTTCTGAGCACTCCTTCACCCCGTAACCACCATCCGGGTGTCACTTCAGAATCACTTCTGCTTTTTAAATTCTTTTAAAATTCTAAACGAATGGACCTATACACCTCACAGTTTTGCTTCATATTTCTGGAGTAATCTAAAGATTGTGGGGTTTCTTACAATGCATGCAGCTTCAGTTCCTTCATTTTCTTCACTTCTACAAAGCAGGGTCCAGCAAGCTTTTTCTTTAAAGAGAGGGTGTATGCTGCATTTTCTGGCATATACAGTTTATCCAGCGACTATTCAACTCCCTTCTCGCATATAAAAGCAATACTATACAGTAGAAAAATCAGTGAGTGGGCTGTATTCTGTATTCTGACAAAATTCATTTGAAAAAGCAGTCCATGGACTGAGTTGGGCCTGATGGATATTATCCTACATCTTTTTCATGAGGTATTCCTGTGGTGACACACTGGATCTTACTATCACCCTACAATAGATTTGGTTTATTCTGACTTATTGGTTATTTCAAAGAGGGAAAGAAGTCTACTATGCATATTTGTATGATTTTGATGCACATCTTAGATTTGAATTAGGCATAAAATTGTTTGATTATAATATAACTTTTAGTAAATATAACCAATTTTCACATATAATATTCCCATCATTCATCAATTACTGACTAGTCTAGACATTCCACGTTCACTTCAAACTTATATCTTGAGATGTTAACATTTCAGCCATTCTGAGTAGTCCATGGCAGCTTATTAGCTTGATTCTCTATGATCATGAATGAATTTGAGCATTGATCATTTGCATATTCTCTTCAAGTTTACACTCCTTATTGCAGATCATCTTACTTTTAACATACGTTTTGTTAACTTCTTTGTTCAGTTTAAAATCCTTCCTTAGCCTGGCAGTGGTGACACATGCCTTTCATTCCAGCATGCGGGAGGCAGAGGTAGGTAGACCTCTAAGTTTGATGCCAGTTCCAGGACAGCTAGAGCTATACAGAGAAACCAAACAAAACAACAAAAATAAACAAAACCAAATAAAAGCTTTCCTTGTATTTATGCAAATATCTCCTTCCTTCCTTTGAATTTCTAAATAATTTCTATTTTCCTTTTATAAATTCTCTGCTCAGCACAACATTTCAAGGGAAGGCTCCCTTTGGTGATTTGAGTGCAAATGTGTGCCCTGTATTTAATTGAAAGTGTAGAGTATTAAATTAGATTTCTGGTACTAATCCTTTGATAGATTAGCATGGAGTGATGAGGTTACCATATAACAATGTTAAAAAAAACTATAGGTCATCTAAAAAAAATCTGTGAATTTATGTAAAATTTTTCACAATTTAGTTTACAAGTACTATTTCTCTTACAAACCTATCATTGGAATATTTGAAATTTGTATGTAGTAGAAAATCTTGCTCTGTGCTGTTTATTTGTTTATTTAGCAAATACACACTGCAAGTTGACTTTGGTGGCTCTACTGAAGAAGTCCCATGATGGATAAATGTGTCAACAAAAGATTGACAACTGGGACTCTGGATGGATAATTAGTCCCTAGACCACACTTGGAAGGGTGTTCACTCAAGTTTAGTAAAGGGCTGACCTACCAATGTCCTTTAGAGACTCTACCTCTTTAGCATCTGTAGATGATTAGGAAGACAGTAATGACCCAGAATCCAGCTTGACAGCATCTATAAAGGAGCTTCCATAAGTGGAAACATTTATAGAAGTATGGAGCAAGCCACGACGCTCAGGGAGAGGCTTGTTGAAGATGAGAGTGGGGATGTGGAATGTTTCTTTCCTTCCAGAATTGGCTTCTTAGCCTATGAATAAACATTTTTGGATGCAAGCTTTGTGTGAGGAAATTGTTGTGATTTGACTCCGTCAATAGTCACTGATTGGAATCATGCTAAAGAGGACACCTAACTAGGAACAAAGAGACTTCAGAATAGGAGGCTCAGGTGGAGGGTCACAGGTTCAAGTGAGGAAGGATGAGAACGACCTAAGGGACAAGGCCTCACTTTAGCCGGGGAGGGAAAACTTGTATGGTATTGAACGTGAGTTAGCCAGGGACTATCTAGCCATCTTAAGACTAGATTACAATATCATCCAATAAGAAATTTCTTCTTTGCCAAGAGGTTCATGCCTTTAATCCCAGAACTCTGGAGGAAGAAATCAGGCATAATTTTATGAGTTCAAGCCTAGCCTGTTCTACACAAAGAAATCTGGTCTTGAAAATCAAAGAAACAAACAAAACAATGAGAGAGAGAGAGAGAGAGAGAGAGAGAGAGAGAGAGAGAGAGAGAGAGAGAGAGAGAATGAAAAGCAGAAAGTTCTTCTCATGTTTCTTGTATCATTAACAGGCCCATCTTGACATTTGACCTTTGAATGAGCCTCAATTGCCAGCCAGAGGAGAAATTGAGGCTTATCAGGCATCTTTAGCTATTGAGTTCTCTGCCTTTATTACATTTGTGCAAGAAAAGCAGTGATTTTAATTTATTCTGGATTGGATTAACACCTCACATCCCAAATTACAGGTCATTTGTTAACTGAGAACCTGCTAGAGGGAACGGTTCACCTCCTAGAGACATTACCAGCAGAGAGGGCCTACAGGCTGAGTCAAGACAACACTGGCAAAGCAAGCAGGATTCCTCTTGTTTGTATCCTGCTAAGCCGACTCAGTAGTTAAAGTTACTTTCTTCTGACTGTCAATGCTGGTGATCAGATCTATAATGGGATGAGTCACAAAGTCCAAAAGAGAATCAGCAACAGTGACTGTGAAAAGGCAAAAAGGGCTTTTACTTAATCAAACCTATTTTCAACAAAGAAATGGATCTCTGTGAACAGAGAGGAGGAAAGGACATAGGATATATGAGAATAAAATAGCAATCGAAAAGATTAGAACAATACACTTATATCAGGAAATTCTATACCTTTTAAAGGAGGTTACGAAAGACCACTCCGTTATGACCCTAACTTTCTTGTTTATGCTAATTTATCCATCTTCTTGACTCAATCAATTCTCTATTTTTCCTGTTTCCTGTGTTAGGTCATTGCTTACCCTGGTCTTTGCAAACACTGTATCTGTCTGTGTGCTGATGGTTAAGCTTTTCTGTCAGTTTGACTGATTTTGAATCATCTAGGAGACACACTTCTGGGTGTACCTATGAGGTTGTTCCCAGAGAGCTGTACTTTTGGAGGGAAGACCCACCCTGAATGTGTGTGACACTGCCCCATAGGAGACCATTATGTGTCTGCCTCCTGACCTCGGGCTTATACTGACCAGCCACTTTAGGCTCCAGCAGTGTGTGTCTCACCAGTATTCACTGTATCCTGTCTTAAATCCCAAGCCAGAAAAATCCTATTCCCTTGGGTTGCATCTGCCAAAATCTTTTTCACAGTGATGAGAAACACAACCAACATTCCTTGCCTCCACTACTGCTTTTAACGTTTAGGTTACCTGTCTCACTGTTGAAAACATTTGCAAGGGTGTTTCATGACTAAAGGTTCAGAAATAATAGTACTGACGAAATCAATTTCCCTGTGTATAATAGAAAACCATGTATTCCCAAAGTATGGAAAACCCATAGATACCTACTATCCTGTAACCAAGTTAAAGAAATACAAGTTTTCAAATCTCCCTGGTGTTAATTATTCCTTTCTTATCCCACTCTTCTACCCTACCTTTTATCCTTTTTAACCACTGGGATGTCTCTCCCCATCATCTCCATTTCCCCAGCGCATGACCTGTGTTCTAATATCCCCCTTTCTTTAATTGTATGCCTACTACTGACTCTGCCAGATTTTAATGGATAACTACAAAACCCAAAGGTCACAACGATGACTCTCGTTAATCTAAATGGGTCACAAAGAAAAACCGAAAGGCATGAATCTGGGAAAGGGATGGATTGGTGTGGGTGGGAGAGTATTGATAAAGACTTGAGGCAGATAAGAGAGAATGGGAAGACAGAGTAATAAAAATGGGTTACATAATGTGTGACATTGCCCAAGAACATGTTTTTAGAACATTCTCTTTAGGAGAATACTTTCAGACGTCTACTTTTTACTTTTTCCTCTTCCCATTTCTGCCTTTCTTCACTACAAGATTCATCTTTCTCTATCACTGTTTTTCTTGCTTTAAAATCAGAAATATTTTTCCCAAGGGATATAGATGCCTTAATTAGTGATAATAAAAAGATGCTACAAATATAACACAGTGCTGTGGGAAAGTAATTATGTCTTTGAAAATGAAGTACAAGTTAGTTATTTTCTTTTTAAAAAGGGAGAATACTTACATTCTAATAGATCTTAATAATAAAAGCTTGGAGCCAGATATAGGGGTAAAAGCTGAAAGATCAGAGAAATGAAGGAACAAGCCACAGCCACACCACCTTACTTTGCTAACTTCCCAAGTGACAATAGAGTGAGTTCCTGTTTCCGCCTGCTTATTTCCTCTCTCCACCCAGCCATCTTACTTCCTGTCTGTCTATTAGCTAGTGGCAAGCTCAACCCTCTAATCTTCAGACATGCTTTATTTGTACAAAAGATATCACCACACTTACTTGGGGGCTCTTTAAGACTGCTTCAAAAACAAATTTGTGACTCAGTTCTTACATTCCATCATACACAGGGGTTTTGTCTGATTATGCATAACTCTGGCAAGCATACCTGAAGAACCAAATAAATCTGTCAAAAATTACAAAATTATCCTAACAAGATTGAACTCTGAAGTTATAGATTTATTATGACATAATTTATACTTAGCACATCATGAATGGCACTGTTGTTGACATTTCTATTGTTCAGACCATTTTACTCAAAATTTTTTTCTAGTTATTCTGCATTTTGGTGAACAATGACCTAATCCATTTTTTTGGCTTTTTTATTTTGAGACAGGGTTTCTTTGTATTGTTTGGAGGTTGTCCTGGAACTCACTCTGTAGATCAGGCTGGCCTGAACTCACAGAGATCCGCCTGCCTCTGCCTCCCGAGTACTGGGATTAAAGGCGTGTGCCACCAACACCCAGCCCTAATCATTTTTTTAAACTGAGGTGTGTCACACCTGCTGTGCGGCCTGCATCCGAGAATGTAGCGAGGTGGTCGGGATAGATGACACAGAGACCGGTCGGTTGCTTTAAGAAAACTTTATGCTTCCCAAGTCAGCTTAGGAGGAGATTCCAAGTCCGCTTAGGAGAGAGAAGTCTCAGGAGAAATCTCTCCAAGAAAAAAGAGCTTCCCTTTTTAAGGACTTTTGCCATCCATTTACATACCATTCTTTCCACTTCTCACCCTCCTGGCTGGTGGTTTAATCTCCGGCCCCAGAATCGGGGAGACACCACAGGGGACAGGGACAGGAAGAGGCATCTAGCCATAGGAGGTGTGAAAGGCATGGTATTTCAGTGAGCCAGCCCTTATCTGAGCCCTATCAAGCTTTAAAGCACTGAATTGTTTTCAGTAAACATTACATAGATGCCTGCTCCCAGGCCGAAGGGGGAGTAGGTTTCTGCTCAAGGTCTGGTGTCCCCACAGAGGTGAATGTTTCCACATACATCTGACAATTAAAATGACATTTTGCTATAAATAAATGTAATCACTTAAAATAAGACAATTATTAAATTTACTGAAGATAAATACCAACAAGTTTATCCATTGTGAACTCTATGATGGCATGTTCAATCTTTGAATGGTTAAATTAAGTTTGATTTCACCTAGCTGCTCTGAAAGTTGAATGTGTTCACATTTTAGGGACCTTATCTTTTCCCTATGGGTTTTTTACTATTTCAGAATTCTGAATTATAGTAGTTTTATAGTTTTATTTCTGATAGTTAAAGCTGGGTGGTGGTGGCACATGCCTTTAATCCCAACACGAAGGAGGCAGAGGCAGGGGGATCTCTGTTGAGTTCCATGCCAACCTGGTCTACAAAGCTATACAGAAAAACCCTGTCTCAACCCTCCCCAAAAGTTTGGTATTAATGTATTTCCGTAGTACTATATTTACTCAAATAATATTACTTTGCAGGAGTAATATTCAGCCTTTAGTATAACTGGCTTCATAAAGAATATTTATCAAATGACACATAATTTTTGTATGATAGAAATCTAACATAATAATGGAATGCAATACACTCTGTCCAAATAAAACAAAGGATCAACCAATTATACAATGAGTCATTTGTTTAGGAAGCTGAAATTATATAGCTAGGAAGATAATGATTTTATATGCATATTACTGGATTTCGTGGCTGATTTTTAAAAGTTTAGGACTAAAAAGCTTTCACTTGAGTTCCATAAACCCGTTTAAGTCTTTTGATTATTTATAGAGTGGACTGTCTTTATATAGTCTCATATTTGGGCTTACACAGAAAAGCCATGAGCACAAACCAGCAAGCCATCTTAAAACTACTTGATACTTACCTTGAAAATTCTCATAATTTCCTCTATATATCATAGTCTTTAAAAATAACATAATA
Source organism: Mesocricetus auratus (assembly GCF_017639785.1). Classification (NCBI taxonomy): domain Eukaryota; kingdom Metazoa; phylum Chordata; class Mammalia; order Rodentia; family Cricetidae; genus Mesocricetus; species Mesocricetus auratus. The sequence goes on along the minus strand of NW_024429190.1, from coordinate 66,583,396 downwards.
AATGCATTACCTCCCTTTCAGAAATAAGGAAAACGATCTAAAGTTTAATGAGGTGTTGTATTTATATGGCTAGAATACTAATAAAGACCAGTGCTCTAATATCTACTGCTGCTCTTCAAGGACACCAAGGTGCCAGGAGTGGGGAGATGTGTTGGCCTGCAAGCAACAATTCTCAAATGAGTTTTAAATAAATGTGCCATTTCCACAGGTTTTGGCATTAGACATATATACATTTATTTGAGCGCAACCCCATTGGTCCTCTCTGGGCTTCATTTATTCACATGAAAAGTATAGGTCATAGACACTTGAACTTACTAAGGATTAATGTACAAGGAATGTGAAATACTCATCACAGTGTGTTATCCATAGTAGGATCTTAATTCCTTAAAGTTATACTTCATATCAAGATGCATTCTCTGAATGGTTTGCGCTAGAATCTTGGTGTGATGATAGGAGCCTGAATGACTTGATTGCATTGTTCTCTTCAGGAAGTGCAAATCAGTTCATCTGAACCACTTTGTACATAATGAGGCCTTGTCTGTTATTTTAGATTTGGCTATGCTTATGTTGTAAAAATGTGCTGTTCTGAAATTCTATTCTCTTTTTTCTTCAAATCTGTATGCTTTGGGAAACAGCAAAATCAGACTATGTACACTTATCCACTGCCCAAGGCATCAAAATCATCGTTGCTGTTGGAAATGTGAAACCAGGCAGGTGTTGTGTTTCCACAAAGAACTATATCACCTAGAAACCGGGTGTTGGTTGGTGGTGTACACCTTTAATCCCAGCACTGGGTAGGCAGAGGCAGGCAGATCTCTGTGAGCAAGTTCCAAGACAGGCTCCAAAACAATACAGAGAAACCCAGTTTCAAAAACAAACAAACAAACAAACAAAAACAAAATAAAACAACAAAAAAAGAACTATATCACCTCTGAGATTATCATCCTTGTTTAAGTATCTGGATGATAAAATACTACATGGCTTGTGGGTAAATGCCTATATGGAAGCAAACAATGCTATTTTACATAGTAGATTGTTATGTACCAGTTTTACTTTCATCCACAACCCATTATTATTCTAATGGGGGAACCACACTGAAAAAGCTACATGTTAAAGATATCACTCATTTGCCCCTCCTCAACATGAACTTTAACAACTAATTTCCTACAAGTAAGACGACAAATTTGATGTGTTTATGTAATTCTATTTTATGGTTGTGCAATAGATGTGGGAATATGAAGTATTAGGCTGTCAATATATTTTATCTCTTTAGAAAAGATAATTTATCATAAGAAGTGTATGCACCTGGATTCAGTACAATAAGCTCCAATGTTCAAATTCCTATTAAAACTGTTTGAAGATGTATGGGCAGGAAAGGATAAATAAAACTATAAACCTTTCAAAAAGGCATGGAAACCTACTATTATAGTAGCTTACATACATGTGCACACACACACACATAACAATGAGAGAGAGAGACAGACAGACAGAGAGAGAGAGAGAGAGAGAGAGAGAGAGAGAGAGAGAGAGAGAGAGAGAGTTACCTTATAACAGGGTAACAATGCTGCTTCCTGAAAACAGGTTAACCAAAAAAAGGGACCAGTGCATGGAATGGGTTAATGATATTATTGAGTGAAATCCCCTAGACCTCCACACCTGACAGGTTATTATTGCTCTTGGTTACCATTCAGAACTTGATGGTAAACACCTGTTACTGAATACACCACACACCTGAGTCATAGAACATGCTAAAATGAAACTGCTATGGACCTAGAAGCTTCACAACTTCTGCCTAGCTTTCATGGTGCCAGAAGGTTCTGTGCATGCTGTCAGAGGAGAAAAATAATCATCAATAATACCAACATGTGAACTCTGCAAGCTCCAATAAATCCTTGCCTAGCAAGACACACCCACTGGAGCAAGAGTGGCATAAACATCATGGGAGTAAGCAACAATTTTCTGATTAGATTTAAGTCCTGTTCCACAAGGTGAAACCTATAACTGTCACCATTATTGAGCCAAGCACTTATGACTAGATAGGTCATATGCCTAGAGGAAAGCCTACTACTATTATTCTGTTACATAGACATAGTATTCAACCAATTTATAATGACTTATTATTATCCCCATAGATCAATGCATCTTTCAACCCTCACCTGAGAAGCTTCTATTTGCAGTAGATGGTGATTAACACAGACCAACAACAAGCCAAGGCACAAAGAATAAGAACCTGTAGAAAGCTCAGCCATAAAGAGAACATATATATGTAATTCTTTACCAGGGCCCAGGGGTCACTGTGGAAGAGGGGGAAGAAAGAATATAAGAACCAGAAATGGCAGACGGCTACAAGGAAACATTATCTTCTGTACACAATCAACAGCATGCACAAAACCTATATAAATCCAAGCCAGATCAAATCCCAGCATGAAGATGTAAATTGGATGCACAATCCCAACTAAGCTATGGAGCCGTTAACAATTGTTAGCTGCTGGGAGGAAAAGAGACAGTCTTTTCTAAGAGTGTAGACCCAGGTAAGTTGACCATTCTCCAGAGGCAGGTCACACATCCAAGAATATTTGGATAGCCCAAATTGTCCTTGAACAACAAAGGATCCAAAGTTGGGTAGTAGTACTGGGGATAGATGTGGGAAGAGCTAGGGGAGGGAGGGTGAATATGAACAAAACATGGTATAACAAACTTTCATAGAACTAATAAAAATATTAAAGCAAGGAAACCTATTAGGAGAATATGCTAAATTCTCCTTTGAAGCTTTTAGGATACAACTCATAGATTTTACAAGAGATTATACCTGGGAATTCAGCCTACCAGGGGAAACCAGAGTCGAAATCAAAGAAGGCAGAATCCAACTCTTAAGTACTTGGGCAGAGCCATACTTCAGTTACCAAACAGAGACTACTTAGGCTATATGAATTAATAATTTTGTCCATATAAAAAGCAAGTATGGAATGGAGACACAGCTCAGAGGCTGAGAGGACCCAGAATTGGTTCCTAACACCCACATGGTTACTAACAATTAACTGTAACTCAGGTTCCAATGATCAATACCTGTTTCTGGCCTTCACAGGCATATCACTCACATGGTGCACTTACACACATGAAGCAAACCATCCATACGTGTAAAATTAAAAATAGTTTTTAAAAGTAAATTAAATTCAGATCCTAGCTCTTGCACCCTAAAGAGATGCAGCTATGAAATACATTGGCAGGAGTGAGGGGTTGCACATAGTTCATTGAGCTCAGAGATAGAATAGAAAGAGGTAACAGGCCCAAGAATCTTGACTTGGAAGACCTAAAGCTTTGGTAGCTAGTTTAAGGATATGAGCAGATAAAAACCTCATACCAAATAAAGAGAGGCCAGAAATTGCTACTGACTGACACAATTTTCAGTTAGTTTCCCCAGTCATGTGGACAAGAGTTGAGCCATTTTCTTTACATAGTCCCTTAATAAGTAGAATTCTCCAGATTTGCTCATGACTACAAGGAAGAACAGAGATCATTGTATCCCTATGACAATTTTGTTACAACAATGTGTTTCTGTGTTTTCTGTTTGGAGAATGATTCAAGTCATCACTTGTCATGGATATACACCATGAAGATTGATGATCACAATTAGTAACATCACTGTGAGAGCAGGACATGGTAGTCAAATCAGCAACCTAGCATTGTAGGAAAAAATGCAGGTATGTCTTGGCGGCCAGTCTACTTAGCACAGTGCACTTCTTAATAAGAAGCAGGGCTCACCATGGCCCCGAAGTCAGAACACTGAACTCTGCAGCAGTGTGAGTATCAAGTAGCTGCCTACAGATGAGTCTGAACTCTCCATCTCTCCTTTCACATGCCTCTTCTGCATAGAAACCCTGGGGGTCTGAACCCTCACTGTCCAATCCAAGGTAACAGGCTATCCATTACAGTTGGTAGGCTTCCACTGTGTAAGTGGTTGCTTGTGTGCGATAAAGCAGATACAGGTCTCCAGAGTGGTTTATTCTCATGCCCTTCACTAACCTTCAGACATTGCTGTCTTATCAGGAGACCCCCAAGTAACTAGGGCAGAAGATGATTTATGTTGTCTTGTTTTAGATGTGGCTTGAAGGTGTCTTTAGTGTGTGTGTGAAAGTTGTGTTTTATGAGGTGGAAGGCCTTCTAAAATATGCTATTAGGAAAGAGGTTTGTTTGTTGCATAGCCACAATAAAATGAGGAATTTGTGGAAATTTGTCTATTCAAAAGTCTATTTCTCTACTTTAGATAACACATAAATACCTCCATTTACATCTTGGAATCCATTATCTGACTCATGTGCTGTGTATGAAACATTCTTTTTTTTTTTCCAGATGTGGCCACTTCCTTTCAGTGGCATGCATGTGACTTATTTCTGGAGATCTGTTTAACTACTATTCTAAACTGTGAAAAGGTGAGCTATGGGCTCTTGACAGCCAACTTGTCAACATGAAGCCCATCTGATTAAACAAAAGGAGAATGTGAAACACTTGGACTGCTACTAATAGAGAAAGGCAGATCTTATATGTAAATTGTTCCTAAGCATATTGCCACATATGGCATTACATACATCACTGTATCTTATCTGAATCAGTTCATTTTAAAAGTCCTTGGGACTGTAGGATTCAAGACAGCATACTACTTCATAGTTAGTAAGAAAAGATGATATGGATCTGCTAGCAAGGCACAGCTTCATCTAAATGTAAGAACTCAGAGCAATGTTCAGTCACCTTTGTTATACTCTTTTGGTTCGAAGAAAGCCATGGGTCCTATCTACACTCAAGAGGATACAATTATAGAAAAGCATGAATACGAACAGGTAAGAATCAAAGACACCATCTTGTCTGCCCTTTCTTCTTCCTTCCTTCCTTTCTTTCTTTCTTTCTTTCTTTCTTTTTTTTTTTTGGTTTTTCGAGACAGGGTTTCTCTGTATTGTTTTGAAGGCTGTCCTAGAACTTGCTTTGTAGACCACAATGTCCTCGAACTCACAGAGATCTGCCTGCCTCTGCCTCCCGAGTGCTGGAATTAAAGGCTTGTTCCACCAATGCCCGGCTTCTCCACCATTTCTAAGAAAAGTTAAATACTCTAAAATTTTCAGAGGGAAGAGCTAATTCTAAGTAGCTATTTGATACAAAGTAAACTTCATAGTATTATCAGAGTCTAGAAGTCAAAGGAACAACATTTTCAAAACATTAGAAAACTGCATCCTTTCCTACAAAAATGGATCTGACTTTGTCAATTTGGAAACTGAGAGGGGTATTTGATAAGTATTTCAATCCTAAAAAAATGCACTGAGGGATTAAAACCATAAAAACAACTGTAGAGTTATTACTCAGATCCATTATGGTAACAATAATATGGACTTGGCCCAGCACTTTGTTAATCACATTGGCTACATTTGCTTCAATGTTAATTAGGAAATGTAACCATATTTCTGCTCCCACTCTCAGAACAGTGTAGATTTAATGTCTGTATTTCACAGTGCATGAAATCCAGATATACTCTTTCCCTAGTGGAAATTTACTCTTTGGCTACAAGTCTCTTTGAAAAGGAATTGTACAACATTTTTCTCACATACTTTTAGTGGTACAAAATAATTCCTCTAAAAGACCTGGTATTCAATTCATGAACTTTTCTTCTGAGAACTGGCTCATAATTCTATTTGGAAGTTAAATAATACTTTGCCCTGGAGATCACTATAGCCTTTTGTCCATCAGAAATGCATTTTCTTTGATTATAGGAGACAGGTAAAAACCTCTACTGCCTTCCCATCTAACTTGTCTCTAGGAACTCCATGTTCCCTTAGACAATGATACATGAACGTGTATGATTTCATTGTTGTTATTCTTTCCTACTTGATTTCCATTACCTTTATTCTAATCTCTGGTAGTTGAGAATCAACACGTGGATTTATTCTTTGTGTGTATGATTATATCTTCAAGGTAAGATGGCCAGAATGGCTTATAGGGAAGAGTAATTGTTATAGGCTACATGGAGATAGCTATAGTACTCTAGCCAGAACTGACTACAGATGAGTTGAATTCAGTCTTACTATAGAGACCTGGCAGGACTGGTATTAAAATACAATACTGAAGTCTAGAAGCACAACAGAAAACCATACTAGGCGAATATCCTCTAAAGATCTGCAATTAGCAATATGGTATTGTGTCCTGAAAATTTTTAATGGGAGTAGGTTTTGTGTTATATTTTCCTATAAGTAAAGAGACAAAAATGTGTAGGAAGGATACAAGGAATATCTTGAAGGCCTTGGATGCTCTATTACTGTGACTGTAGTGAGGGACCCACAGAGATTTGCCTGTGTTCAAGCTCATCACATGATGAACCTTCACTAACTCAGCTCCTTGCCTAGCAAATATACCTAACTAGAAGTATAAAAATGTGTCCCATTAACAATGCAAATGACAGGAATACTTAGGTAATGTCTGTTAGACACCTCTTGCTATAATGAAAAACACTATATTTTAAAAGAAACAAGTATTATAAAAGAAACAATTCTGTTGGGGCTACAACATAATTTTTCAAGTAGACTTTAAGGTTTTAAATATTTTTCAGTTAAATGAAATCCATACTTAATTACTAAATGAAAATGGTAGTAATATAATTCCTGGAAAAGTTCTTCACCTGAAACATTACTCATTTATTAGATTTTAGAGAATAAATAAAAGAACCTGGGCCACAGAGATAGCTCAGCATTTCAGAGCCCTTGCAGCCATTGCAGTGGACATGGTTTGCATCCCAGCCCCCACATCAGACCACTCACAAGCTCTAACTCTAGCTCCAAGGGATCTAACTCCCTCTTGAGGTTTCTGCAGACACTGCACATACACAGCACACAGAAAAGCAAGCACACACATATACACAGAAATAAAATAAATGAAACACCTTCTTAAGTCACTCACCACAGTAATTACATTTATTTATAAGAATCACTTCATAGAAAACCAAACATTTTTATTTGAATAGTATTTTATTTGTTTCATTCTAGTTCACAATCATGTATCATATTTTTTTCTATCCAAGGTGCAATAAGGATATTACAGTATCATTTTGCAATTGATTTGGAAAAATAGACTTGTCCTACTAAAACACATGGAATGTGAGACAAACTACTGATATTACTATAAGAAGACTAAACATTGTCCAGCACTTTGTTATAGAACTCATCTGTGAAGGCATGCTGCTATACTTTTCACAGATTATTACACAAATTCTTAGAGAGATAAGCATACCCATGCAATTAGCAATGTGCAGTATATACTGAGTTTGATGGAGAGGTTGAGTTCCTTATACAACTATGCAGTCTGCATTCTAACTTAATATCAACAATCTAGCCAAGGGCTCCTCCATTCCCATTCCCATTCCCAAGATCCTTCACATGGTCATTTGTTACCCATGTAGTCATGAAGACAAGATAATACACTAAGCCTGAGTTTGCAGGATTTTCTTGCCATTTGTTCAGACAGCAAATACTTTACTCTTTCTGAACTATATGGTATCACTCATAACTACCCAACTCTTCTATTATTGCACAAAAGAAAGCACAGAAAATGTATTAAACTATAGGCAGGTTGTGTTCCAATATACTTTTATTTACCAAAATAGATGGCAGGCCAGCTTAGATGGTAGTTTTCTGGCCCTCTGCTATAGGTAAAGAGGAGCAGTAAGAGGGTAGTCACCTGGGTTCCTGGGTGAGTCTTCAGGAAGAGCTTTACAAAAGAGATATGCAGTCAGACAGTGGTGGCATATGCCTTTAATCCCAGTGTGTAGGAGGCAGGGGCAGGCAGATCTCTATGAATTTGAGACTAGCTGGTCTACAGAGTGAGTTCCAGGACAGACTCCAAAGACATACAAAAAAAAACCCTGTCTCAAAACCAAAAAATACAAACAAAAGGATATGCACATCTATTCTTCTTAAAGCACCTAATAAAAAACAACATTCACACTACCAATATATATGAGATCATCCATTTACTCATATGTGCATATTGAATGGGAAAAGTATTAACATCTACCTGATAGCCAAAGATTATTATTCTGAATTAGAAAGTTCTTTTATAATTAACTAAGGAAAACACTCAAATAATCTAATAAAATGTTAACAGGAAACTAGCAAAAAAGTAAATGCTAATGAATATAAAAAGAATAGAAATAAACCATGCTGAATTGAACTTATTTTTCATGTTCTAATGTACACCAGTGAAATAAAAATAAGCAATATTTATAAGTCCTCCTGTTGATAAAATATTTGACACAAGCGAGAAAGGTTTAATTTGGCTCACAACCTGAGGTCACCAGCCTACCATGTTGGTGACTGTAGATGGAAAGCCTGAAGTAACTCAGTTACTGGGGCAGAAGCTTCAGTGTGACTCTGTCATTCTGTGGCGTATTGGGAAGCAGAAAAATTCAAAAAGCAGAAGCAGATACCAATTTCAAGGCTGAAGCCTTGACTTATTTTCAGCTAGCTAGGCCAGTCTCCAAAGTTCTATGACCCTCTAAAACAGTACCACCAGCTGGGAACTAAGTGTAAAACCTGAGCCCATGGGGGAAAATTTCACATTCAAACCATAAAATTTCATCACTAGCTCCTAAAGTGTCATGGCATGCTCACAATGCAAAATACATTCAGTCAAACTTCAAAACATTCTGTATTGTTAACTGTGCTAATGCCTTTCTATTTTTTTTTTGTTTTTTGTTTTTTTTTTTTGTTTTTCGAGACAGGGTTTCTCTGTGGCTTTGGAGGCTGTCCTGGAACTCACTTTGTAGACCAGGCTGGCCTCGAACTCACAGAAATCCGCCTGCCTCTGCCTCCCGAGTGCTGGGATTAAAGGCGTGCGCCACCAACACCCGGCCGGCTAATGCCTTTCTAAAGTCCCAAGTCTTTGCTGAACCTCAAGTTAATTTCTTAATGGTGAGCCCCTGCAAAGCCCAAAAGGAAGTTGAGTTGTGGAATTGCAGCAAACAATGGCTACAAGTAAACATTTCTATTCCAAAAGGAAGCAAGAGAATCATAACAAGGAATGGGCAGATGGAAACTAGACTGAGCAGCAAGGTAGAAATTAATTCCTATAGATCTACACACAGCCTTTGTGGCATGTGGTGGCATTGTCTAAGATCTATTAGGCTTGTGCAACCTTGTGCACACCATTCTGCCATTGGCAGGATCAATGGGTTCTCTCTTAAGCTGTCTCCATTCAGTGCCTTAACTTTTCCTTGACTAACATCTCACAGTCCTAGTATCTCTCATTTCCTGGGGTCTCCACTGAAACTTAGGTTTTTGTCTATGCAGCTTCACTCTTTGCTTCTTTAAGATTCCTCCCCCCACCCCCACCCCGACATCCCATGGATGCTAGCTTCTGTGACCCTATAGTATAAAGGACAACAAATTCTTCTGCTTGCTTGAGATTTAATGTCAGCTTTCCAAGGTTAGTACACCAATTCCCCCCTTATCAAATGTACGCTTTCCATATCATCCCCTGCTGCTTTCTATTCTAGATTCTCACTATAAACATGGCTAATAGCACCGAGAAACAACTATATCATGGCTTGAAAGTCATGCTGCCTTCAATTAAGCATCATGCACATTTTGAGGATATGAGCAGAATGGAGCTACGTTAACTGGTGGTATGTAACACATTTGTCTTTTGACAGGGTTCCCATTATAGTCCTGTTCCCTCTGACACCTCTTACTCAGTCTGTCTGCATTTCCCTCTGAATTCTACTCTTTCAAGCTCTCATCAAAATGTGTCTCTCTGTACACTCTGTTTCCAACATTCTAGGTATTTCCTATTCCATAGCTTCTATAGGGAGTGGAGGAAACCCTGAGTGTGTGAAGTCCCGCATGAATGTGTGTTGGACATGGGCATGACCATGTTGAGGACTCCAGGGCTCAGACCCATGGGACAATTGGCAAAGTCAGTTCCTTCTTTGGGTTAGGCTCAAGAGGGGTAATAAAAGCTCTCCTTGGGAGTCTGAGTGTTATGAACAATTGGCCAGTGTGTGCAAAGATGAACAATGGCAGTTTCCTCCTCCTGGAAGTTTGTAACCAGAAACTGCTTGCCTACAGAGTTCCCCTACACATACCTCCTACCAAGAGGAGCCAACTCCTGCCCATGTGCTATATCTAGCATGATGAGGTTACTGGTTGCAGCTGTTAGAGAACCCTACTTGATCTTGGCTTTACTGTACCTGTGCTTGTTCTCTCTTTGCTCCATCCATGACCCTAGCCAGGGTTCTAGGGCTCTACCTGCATAAGGCCCTATGAGCTTTAATCTGTTCCATACTCCTATATACTGCAAAGGCCTAAAACCACATGTCTGGGTTTATCACAACAGTTAACCTACTTCTCAGTTCTCTGTGTGTGTGTGTTTGTGTGTGTTACTTTTCTCATCATTGCGATTAAAGTACCCATCAGAGCATCTTAAGACAAGAAAGGCTTATTGGGCTCCCAGTTCCAAAGATTTCAGTCCATCAAGGTGGGAAACCCGCAACACCTAGAAATGCTCATTTCACAGTAACAGGACCTAATTGTTCACACTTGGTGGGTCAGGCATCAGACAGCATGGGGCAAGAAGGAGTAGTGGATACCATCTTCAAGACTGCTTCCTAGTGACCTAGTACTGCTACCTGGCATACCACCCCAAGACTCCTCAAGCTTCATAAGACATCATAAATCGCTTCATGGTACCAGTATTCAAAAAATGAGGCAGTGGAAAACATTAAAGCAGTCAAACCATAACACATGCATTCTCACCAAATTGGTTAGATAAAGTTTTCTAGAATATGCAATATTTGAGAATGTATGTGAGCAAATTTTCTTATACCTCAGTGCTTCTAAAAAATTAAGCAGGATCTTATGATATTAAGAAACACATTTTAGACAAGTAATTTCATTTCTTCTCAGTCTGTTCTGAGATGTTGGAAAATGCTTAGTGTTATGAGAAGTTTATATAATTACACCTTTTACAAAATAAAGACTTCGGTGACATTTCCAGTCACAGAGAAGTTTAATGGAATGACATTGAAATTAATAAAATATTTGGAAACATGTCTGTGACACACTAAACTAATAAAATAGCTATAAAGCATATATCATAAAATCATATCCTTATTAATGAAAGCATGCACACAGGCTCCAAAGTGACAAAATGATTATTGCTACATGAAAGTGGGATAATGAATGATTTTCATTTTACTTAATTTGCATTTCAGTATTACCTAATACTTCTATCGAATTCTGGGTTTCTTTAACAATTGAAAATAAAATATAGCTCATACATAATTAATAAACTAAAACCAAGAATGTTTTTGTAATTATTTAATTTATTTTTCAACAAATATTTATCATGTGTCTATTGTGTGCCAAGTACCCTCTTAGGGACTGGGACTCAAATGAAATATGAGACAAAATCTTTGCCTTACACTGATTTCTTGGTAGGGGATATAGATAGATATCATGCAAGAACATAAGTGACATTTCAGGATATTAGAGATAATGAGATCTACTATGGAAGAAATGAGCAGGTGAGGTTTGTGCTGAGCTCTGGAGGAGGAGGAGGAGCCAGTACCTGAAGGGAAATGGGGAGAGTGCATCTAGCTGAAGACAGATGAGAAATCCAGGATTTGCTAAGAACTTGGGAGGGGAGAGAGAAATTAGTCAGGTGGTCAAGGAGACAGACTGAGTGACGACTTCAGAGGACATCAAGAAGTTGGTAAGGACAGAAAAAGCAAAGACATGCAAGTATTAACAAATACTCTGGGTTTTCCCCCAAGTTAAAAGCAACAACAATAATCAAAAATAAAGTGTGATGTTTCTGATGCAATGAAGTGATATTTTCTGCCTGTTACTGAGACTGATATGCCTAAAGCACAAAAGATTGATAGAAATAAAAGAAAAGATAATACAAGTTGGGGAAGTGGTCAAAGAATTTGAAGAAGTAGAAATTAGTTAGAAACAAAGAATGCTGTTCAACTGTACTAGCTCCTATGCAAAATGGTCAATTCAGATGTGTTTTCATTTCCTAGAGTAGCAAAATTAAAGAAAGAAATTGAGTATGGTGTGAGGCTGCTCTGAGACAGTCAGCCACAAAGTGTGGGCTGTGCATCGAACACTTCATGAAAAAACAGTGTTTCCAAATTACTTCCTGTATTATAGTTGTCCACCCCACCATTCTTTGTCTCCTGAAGGTGTAGGGTGCTGACCTCAGGGATGGATGGAAGCTGATGGAGTTGAGTTGTAGGGTGCTGATCTTAGGGCTGGATAGAAACTAATGGAGATGAGGTGTAGGGTACTGATCTTAGGGCTGTGTGGAATAAGTATTTACGTCAATGGTTCTCCTTTATAAAAAGACATGTGTAATTTATTATACTCTTGGTACTACCTGTATTTTTCCAAAATTCTACAAGTAAAAGGTACTACGTTTACAGTCAGAAAAACAGCTATTGAGAAGTTGTTTATAGATGAGTTCAAACAAGTTCATTATAATAAGATGATAACATTGGGTGGAAATATTAAAATGCTTTTTGAATTTTACATATTGACTTCCCAACTTTCTTGCCTTCTTTTTATAAAAGCCTTAAGATTTTAGGGACATAGGCTGTTAAGAGCACTTGCTGTTCCTCCAGTGATTGCAAGTTTGGTTCCCATCACCTACATCAGGTGGTTGATAGATAGTATGGACAAGTCCTCTGAAAAATGTGGACAGCATATACTTCAGAGTATTTTTGTGAGGCTTAAAGATCATTTTGAAAAATCACTTTACATGGTGTTAAGATTATTTTATTGTAATATATTATTATATTATTATAACTATAGTACATATCCTCACACTAAATGTTTATCACTCTGCTTTTCATTTTACATGCTTGTCTCTCCAATAGCATGGTATTCACAGAATAGCAAATGTGTAAAAACCACTGTGAGGTTGTAAGTGAGAAAATTCAGCTATGGAAAATGTATTTGTCCAAAGTCTTATACTAGCAGGTACTCAAATGTCTGATTCCATAATCCAAATGCTAAGTACAAATGTTTGGACATTTTAGTGTTCCCCATCCTTCCCTCTATTGCTCGAGTTTATGAAAAACAAAACCTCTTATCTATGCATCATTGTTGCACTGGAATGATAATGGAGTTGTCTACACTAAGAATGTAGACAGGCTTCTGGAGGGGACTTTTTGAACAGATGTTAAGGAATGGTAACATAGGAAATAGTAAATAAATAGAAAATAAAAAGCACAAACAATCTAGACTGAGCATCGTAGTTTGATAAGAGTTTAGAAAATAATTTTTTTTTGTCAGAGATACAAGGAGCAGATATGGGGCAGGCCTTGGTTAGCCTGGGTCCTGCATATGTTTTAATGGAGCTTCCAAAAGCACTTTATACTGGAGAACAAATTCACTATCTACTTGAGAAAGACGATTCTGCCAACTGTAGAAAGATCTGAAAGTGTCAAGACCACAGCAGGACATAATTCAGTCGTGAGTACCACAAGCATTAGGAAGGAGGCAATGAGGGAATGCAGCTGATGAAATGTAGGAAGAAGGGAGTTGAGGGCTTTGGATGAGTTCTGAGAACTAGTCAGATGTTTATCCAGTCGCAATGCCATGAGCAAGTTGTAGTCTCTAGTGAATAATTTATAATGTTCAACTTCACCAACTATAAGCAGAAACATTCAGGAAATCACGAATACAGGGAGGAATTCCTAACCTAAAGGTTCAGAGAGTTGCACACCCTGATGACAGGGAGGAACATGCCATAACTCAGTTAAAATCAAACCTCAGTAATTAACTCTCACCAGCCCGATGAAAACCTTTCAACTTGAACTACAGCAATGACTGTAAGAACATGGTGTCTCAATATTCAGGATTTATTATTATCTGCAAAATAAGCTATTTTGTAATATGTTCAACTTTCAGGGAACCCCAGATAAACTTAGCACTTAAAAACCATTACACTGTATAATGATAACAGAGGGTTATGAACTCTCTTTTATACCTTAGTGCTGACTTATTAAGCTGTGAATGATATATTTAAATATTGGGTCTGGTAGGAAGTTTGGAAGAGTCTTTGCACTGTCTACAGGTCAGGGAACTCTTGGAATGATGGCCAAGCAGCCGTGATGCCATTCTTAGGAGGAGAAGGAAGAAGTGGCACTCCCTGGCACCTGATGTACTATGTAAGGATGTCTTCTTTTGCTTGAACATTATGCTAAAATGCAGATCTTAAAGTCTGAAACTATTAAAAAGTCAACGGTAATTTCTTTTAAGAACTTTCTTAGAGGTATTTAACTTTCATGTGCTTAAGTGTTTTGCCTGCATGTGTGTATCTGCCCCACATCTGTGCCTGGTAGCTGCAGAAGTCTAAAGAGGATTCAGATATTCTGGAATATAGGTTATGGGTGGTTGTGAACCACCATGTGGGTGATGGGAGTTGATCAACAATATCTACAAGTTGTCTTAACCACTGAGCCAATCTCTCCAGCCCCAGCAGTAACTTCTATGAACTACTATGATTTCTTTAACTTTGTACTTTTCAAAGAAAAAAAACTTTACATTGAAGAAATCTGTGTTCTAGTACATAAAGTGGAGTGACCAGGGATATTATTACTGATGGACCTTCAGCATCTTGCTTCAAGAGTAACCCAAATTAATTGACAGCAATGAGAAATCAGTAGCAAAGACTTCAGACAATCCAACAGTTTTCTTAATAGACTAAGCCCATTTAAAAGGCAGAGGACATAGGTAAGTCTAAAATCTCAAATCCAAAATCAGTTTGAGAAATTACAAGATGTGCTTTCATGCACAGTGTCCTTCTAGTTTAAGAAGATGTGTGTCCTTCTAGTTCTGTGGTTCTCAACCTTCCTAATGCTTCAACCCTTTATAGAGTTCCTCATGTTGTGATAACCCCCAACAATAAAATCTCATTGCTACTTCAGAGTTGTAATTTTGCTACTGTTGTGAATTGTAACATAAATATCTTTGTTTTCTGAGGGCCTTAAGCGACCCCAGTGAAATGGTCATTGGACTACCCAAAGGGGTTGCAACCCACAGGTTGAGGACCACTGTTCTAGACATATAGATGATAGAGGACAAAGAAAAGATGAATAGACAGACAGATAAAAATGACAGACTCACAAAACAAGCGCACTTGATTTTCTTGACTCACATAAAATAAATGGTTAAAACCAGGAGGTGGTAGTGCATGCCTTTAATTCTAGTACTTACAAGGCAGAGGCAGGTGGATCTCTGTGAGCTCGAGATCAGCCTGGTCTACAAGAGCTAGTTCCAGGAGAGCCTCCAAAGTCATAGAGAAACCCTGTATCGAAATCTCCCCCCCCAAAAAAAACAAAATAAATTAAAAATAAATAAAAAATGAAAACAAATGATTAAAATAGGAATGGCTAGACTTTGAAAGATTTCAGGCAAATATGAAAGTCACTGAATATTTCATGTACCAGACTGGTTAGGAAGGCATTTTTATACTTTAAAATTTTTGACAAATGGGCTTTCGGTAAACATTTTCATCAGAATACTAGAAATGCAAAGCCACAATAAGCAGCAGTATTTAAAGACATATCCACACTCATATACTACATAACACTGTGTAGCACTGGGGACCCGCACTCTTTTTTAAGCTGCAGAACTGTTAGTAGCTTCTCCCATTTCTTCCATTAGGGATTCTTGTGTGGGATTTTCAGCACTTTTCCCACACACCAAATGTTCCCCACCTGGGTTTTGAGATGCAGGTTCCTGGACCAGCAGGCCAGATGTGTTTATTACCATCTTGCTTTTAGCTCTTAGGACATAGGCTTCTTGGGGTTTTGTTTTCTTTTGGCAGACTTGGAACGCGTCTTGGAAACCACTGCGAAAATTTTCATTAAAGAAACCATAAATGATGGGGTTGACACTGCTGTTGCAAAAGGCAAGCCAGTGGGCGAAAGGGTAGATATAGATGTTGATGACACGCAGTTTATTAGGAGACAGGTCAGCATAGTCTGAGAGCATCATCAGAGTCCACAGGGGCAGCCAGGAAAGGATGAAAAGGAGGGCCACAATCAGCAGCATCTTGATGACCTTCTGTTTCTTCTTGGAAACATGCCACTGCTCCTGGCGCTGCTTGCCCATGCAGTGTGCTGAAGTCTTGAAGAGGGAAGCCCCAATCCTTGCATACATGACCACAATGAGGGAGAGGGGAGCCAGGTAGATGGTGGCAAATAGCACAGTGGTGTAGATCCTCCTCATTTCCTGCTTTGGCCAGTCCTCCCGACACCAGTACACCGTGCTAGTTTTGTTGTGAGAGCCGAGTCTCACACGGTAGTATTTTTCTTCTTGTACATGTAACATTACTGCAGATGGAGACATAATGGCAACGGCCAGGCCCCAGATGATCACAATAGTGACAAAGGCTGTCTTGACCGTGAGCTTTGGCTTAAAGGGGTAGACGACACACCGGAATCTGCAATGAGAGGCAAAGATCAGTGGGGCACTGCCTCAGCTTCCGAACACAATGCAAACCAATGTGAGGACGACCGCCTATATTTCCCTTAAAAGCAGAGAAAGTTAGCGCCTGTGGCAACACAGCAAGCATTGCCAACTTATGTAACTGACAGAATATATGTTGCAATTCAAAGTAAATGAATGAAACAGCTCAGATGCTATTAATGAGAAAATGTTATTATGGTGCTAACGGTATTACATCAGAACATGCCAAATCCTGTCCCTTAGAACTCTGCCATAGACTTAGTCCCGTGGGCTTCCATGAGCTCTTCCTGGAAGCATGATAGATTAAAATATGAAGATTAGGATTTAGGAAAGGTCACATCTGGCTTATTGTTATGTATGATTTCAACCGAAGCAGTTAGACTCCAGAATAGTAGGATCAATAGAACAGCCAGTTCTACTGTGCTGCAGGAGACAGCTCATCAGTAGTAATCCACGAACCAGTTCCCCCTTGGGTTCTGAATGTTCCCAATATATCATTTCCATGCTTGGCCGTGGAATGTGCTCTGGCTAGTACACATTAACAAGCATGCACACCAGGACTGTCCTTTTGGATGCTTCTTCTGAAAATGCAGCTTCCAGCTTCCAAGAAACTTGACTTAGAGGAGAAGCACATGGGGAAAGGCCCTGGGGAGCATCTGGCTGGCCATCTTAGATGCATCAGTCTCAATTTAATCCACAGAGTAGCACTGCAACATGGGTGGTCCAGGGAGCAGAAGACTGAGAGAGGTACTCGCCCAGCCCATAGAATCACAAGAGGAATACATTTCTTATACCAAAAAGTAGTTTTAGATATTTTACAATTATACAGGTCTAAGAGGCACCATTGTAAGTTCCGATAAAGATCCCTTCTTTATCCTCTGTTGAGCATGGCAATTCAACCTCCATTGAGGAATTTTACCACTTTTGTTATTGTGACTTTTATTGTTGTTAGATGTGTGTTACAAATAATTATAACAAGCATGTGCTATTATGCAACTCTATCATTTTAGGTATTATTACCTATTTAATACTTTTTTTTGTTTTTGTGATTATTCTGAAGCAGAGTGTATTACTCAGCAGACAGATACACAGATGAAGAAAGTAATGGCTGAATAGGAACTCCAAATGAACTTCTGTGACACTCCTTCAGAGAGTCACTAAAGAATGAGTTGACGATACCTTATTGCTGAAGACACCACACACCTTGAATGCAAGACACAGAGAAATCAAGATGGAACTGAGCTGGAAGATTTCTCCCCTCTGGCTGCCTTACATCATGCCAGATGGTGTTCTGCATACTGCCAGGGGCAGGAAAGATACACAAGTTCTTCCTCAGCTTTGGACTTTATTAACCAATCTGCCAGGCAAGATTGGCTCATGGGTGAAACAATGACACAGAGTTATGGGGGAAACCAGTTCTTCTCTGGGACCAACACTGAGGTTTGCTCTACAAGAGGGAACCCATGCCTACCAATGTCAACCAAGTCAAAAACCCTGACTAAAGAGAGCGTAAGTCCAAGGAAAGAACCTGTGACTGCTGCTTAGCAAAAGTGAAACAGCATCCAACTGCCTTCTGACTAACTTTGTTTACTCCCACAGACAAAGGCTGTGCTCAGCCTTAACCAGAGAAGCCCCTCTTCAACGGCTGTTGATGACTGCAGACAGCCATAGCTTCCCAAGATGCTGAGGATAATGAATAGTTGAGGACCCAGACCTAAACAACACATTCATTCCATTCCCTTAAGGCTCAGGGAAAGTTAAGAATAGGGAGCAGAAAGTATCTGAGAGGCAAAAGGCAGGGAGAAGGAGCGAGAAAGCCCATCTTCAAAGCAATCATGAACCCGCAGCTTCTGTGCCTAGTAGAACTAGGTCTGTACAAGTTCAGCCCACCCAACAGTCAGCTGTGAAAGGAGAAGGGGCTCATGGGCCATACAACTTATTATTGAACTACTAGCTACTAACAGATTCTGGAAGAGGGGCAAGTCAGTATCTACTGATGTACCCTCTAGTGAGTCCATCAGGCTCTAATAGTTCCAAATACGTGATCACATGAATAGCCTCATTAAACTCTGTGGGACACAAAACAAAATAGCAAGTCATAAGTATGGGGAAGAGGTTGGCAGGAAAGAAGGAATCACGGTAGGGGCGGGAGCAGAGATAAGAGAGGTTGTGGGAGTCATCAAAATGAATCATATTCATGTAGGAAATTTGTCAATTATAATGTATTAATAAGACAAGAATCATAATTGAATGTTATTTTGTATTATTGGTACTATCTCTGAATAATTAAAAATGAAATGAATGAAACTAAAGATACAACTATGGAGCAAAACTCAAACATATAGATCCTTAGGGTTTATATTGCAGTGATAAAGATGATGACCAAGACAGGGTATGGTAGCACATGACTTTAATCCCAGCTTTCAAAAGACAGTGGATGGTGGGTCTCTGTGAATGCCAGTCCAGCCAAGGATACCTACTGAAACTCTGTTTCACAAAACAAAACAAAACACAGAAAACAAAAATATCACAAGCAAATCTATTTGGGAGAAAAGGGTTTGTCCAGCTTATAATTCTTAAGACCCACTTCGCTGAGGGAACTCAGGACAGGGACCCTGGAGGCAGAGGCCAAGGAAGAGTGCTGCTTACTGGCTTGCTCAATTTGTTTTCTTCTTCATCCCAGGACATCTACTTAGGGGAGCATCACCCACAATGACCTGGGCCCCTCCCACATCAATTATAAATCAAGAAAATGCCCCCCACAGTCTTGCCTACATGCTGATCTTATGGAGACATTTTTCAGTTGAGGTTCCTTCTTCTGAGATGATTCTAGCATGTGTAGGATTGACACATGTAAAACACACAAACTAAAATCCAATTCCCTGATGATGATTGAGGCATCATGCCATGCAAATAATAAAACGACTTTACATTCATTTACTAATAAAGTCATTACATTTTCAAACATAAAAAGCAGAAGAAAAGTGTTATTGCCCTCCAGACCTGAAATTTCTCGTCTCTATGCCATGCTGTCTTAAACACTGCATTTCACATGCAGCTACACTCCACACTGAGTCAGATACAGAGGTAAATGCTGGGAGACCAGAAAAGCAGAGCAGCCAGCCACTAGGTCTTGCCTCTACCAAATCCTCAGACCAAATACGCAATCCTGTCTCTACAAATCCACAAACTGAATGCTATGAACTCCTGTATCCTTCCACTTTATATTCCTCTGTCTGCCCAGCCACATCCCTTCATGTCTCCACCTCCCTAGTGCTGGGATTAAAGACATGCGACTCCCAAGTACTGGGATTAAAGGTGTGAGCCATCACTCCCTGTCTCTGTTTCTTTTTTAGACTGGATCAATTTCATGTAGCCCAGGGTGGCCTTGAACTAACAGAGATCCATCTGCCCGTCTCCCAAGTGCTAGCATTAAAGGTGTGTGCCACCACTGCCTGGCCTCTGTGGATAACCAGTGTGGCTAGTTCCGCATTTCGATCACCAGTCAAGCGTTATTTGCTAGAGCACAAACAAAACATCACCAAAGGCAGCCATACTCATTCATTTTCCTCTTTGTGAAGACATTCAGAAGTTGCTAGGCATCCCTCCTGTACACGCATTTCTGCATTTTCAGCATTCACCTACATCTGGAATGGGTTGGGTTTCACATTGTGGTATATATCATGTGTATCATCATGCAGTCTCTCTGGCTGTGTGTGCTTTTACACTTTACACATGTTGACCTGTGCTGCTCTGCTACATTCATTTGAGTATCTTTCATGCTACCCACTTAAAAAGCAACATTAATTGTTGATTTTAATCTCATTTACTTTCTAAAATAAAGAGGGCCAATGTCTATTTTCAAGTTTTTTTCAAGTGTCATGTCAAAAACACTGGTCAAAGCTTTTAAGGACAAATGAAAAGTGGAAGGAAACCTTTTTAGCTTAAGATTGAAGTAGAAATACAAAAGATAGGATAGATTTTGTTCACTGGAAGAAGCCCTAATTACTACACAATGTTCACTTGCAGGGCACCATTATATTTAATGTATATTTTGAGTGTGCACACACAGAAAATGTATTGCTTACCCAAAAGTGATGCAGTTTATCGTTTTAACATTGAGGGCTCAACTGGTCTTGCTATGCAGTTATTGAAAAGAAGAACAATCTATCAATAATTCTAAAATTAAACACCTCAGTTCATACTCCCAAGCTGTAACTGCATGGAAAATATTAATACTCAAGATCTGAATAAACACAAATAATTGCATGAATTACACAATTTGCTATAAACATTCAGTGATGCAATACTTTTGTGATAATGCTGTATATTGCAGTAATATAAGCAGGTAGATAGTTATATCAGTGTAGTATCATTGACAATCTGCAGTAATTTGGTAAATGAACACTTTCTGGGGCTTGGGGTTTGGAGCTGACTTACCTGTCCACAGCTATTGCAACCAAGGTGAAGACTGAGGCTGAAACTGATATTCCCTGCACCAGCCCACTGATCTTGCACATGCTGCTTCCAAATGGCCATCCTGGATGGGAGATGGAATAGTCTTTTGAGAAGATGATTTTACCTCACAGTATCGCAAATATGAACGAAAACATAACAAATGAAGGCAGTCACAGAACAATGTGTCCTGATGCTGTTGGTAATTTCTCCAGACTGATTCATTAATGCAGTATTCACAATGCAAGCCCAGCACAGTAACTATTACATCCGAGACACTATAAGAAGCACTTCACACCTGCCTCTATATTTAATCCCCAGGAGAAGATTTTGAAACTGTTTTCTAATTCATGATATCTCCAGACAAGGGAAAAAACATATACCTTGCCCCTGCCAGTTCTTGGCTTAGTAAGATTTAATACCAGGTAAGTTTCCAGAGTGTAAACCATCAAACCTTAGGTTGCAGTGCTTTAATGTGGATAAAGCAGACAGAATATTAATGATATAATTTGGAAATACACCCATAAATTGTGAGGAACCAGGAATTACATATGAAATAAATACAGACAATGCACAATCTGCATAATAGTGGTGTCTAGAATAAAGACTCCTTTACATGAGCGGAAGTAGCGGAGTTGCTTACCTAAACCTCAGTGACCAGAGCATTTCTAAGAGAAATAAACAAAACTGTCAGAGCAGTTTGACCTTCTAAACACTCATTCACTATTTTAAAAAAATAGCTTCTCCTAAAAACACGCTATACATGTTTTTCAGATTTCAAATTTTATTGTTCAAAAACTCCATAGTTTCCTTTTTAAAAAACAAACTACTCGTATCTAATTTCTATTAGCCCACGGAGCACAAGTGAGTCTGTTTTAACAGGCTTCCCTACTTAGAGTTGTCTTTCTTTGTTTCACTTTGCTTTCTGAGACAAGGTTGGTCTATGTTGGTCAGACTGGACTCCAACTTGTGATTTGCCCACTTCAGCTCCCAGTAGGAGCTTAAACAGATCCCTGGGTGAGCCTATCAAACACATAGGACATCATACTAAATCATAAACCAAAAATGGTTCTTAATGCTAGAAAATTATCAAACACAAAATAAAGGGACTATAGGAAAGAACCGTGTAATAAAATTCACACAAAGATAGAATAAACATTTTACCAGTAATCTCAGAAACGATAGTAAAGAAACATAACAGAAAGCAAGCAAAAATAGGTCACGTATTTAAGACAATGAAAATGAAGAACTCAAGATGAATGTTTAGAAAACCCTTCTCTGCCCTACAGTGTTGGGGATTGAGACAAGGACCCTGTATAAGCTAGGTAATCATACTGACAATGACCTATGTACTTAGTCCTTGGATTTAAAAAAGATTTATTGTAATTTTAAAATCATGTGTATGTGTGCATCTATGTATAGGTTTAGACAGGTGAGTTCAGGTGCCCACATAGGCCAGAAGGGGGAAATCCCCCAGAAACTAGAGTTATAGGTAGTTATGAGCCAACTAGCATGGGTGCTTGGAACTGCATTTAGGTCATTATCAACTGCCCTTAAGCATTAAGCAATCTGTCTAGTCCCAAACACATGGATTTGAGGATAGTGTCTTTATGTTGACCAGGCTGAACTTTAACTTGCAATCTCCTGCCTGGATCTCCAAAGGGCTGATATTATATTATAGGTATATACTTCCATATCTCTAGTGCGCATGTGTGCGTGCTCTCGTGCACATGTGTACACACATATACACACACTCACATGCACACACACATCTTTGAAGATTAGAAAAATAAGAACCATAAATTAAGTGAGAAACAATGAAAAGGGAAACTATGACCTCCTATATGTGACACATCCAAAAGAAGAGAAAAGACTTTGCCAAGAAAATTGTTCAGGATGAAGCCCATTGGTTTTCAAGTTGAAAGGAGTAGTTTGTATCCAGTGCAATAAATCAACCACAGAAAACCGACTTCCAGCCCTAACTTCATAAAAATTCAGAACACACTGGGGATAAAGAAAACTCAAAAAGCTTTTAGGAAGAAAAAAATATACAACTCAAATCAACAATGTTCAACAATAACTCAACATTTCTCAGAAGTAACAAGAAAGAAATCCCCTTAAAGTTCTGAGAGGAAAGTTTTCCAGCCCAGAAATGTTCACAGAGCTAACTGTAATCAAGTGTGAGAGTGAAAGGAAGGCATTTAGAGACATGCAGACTCTTGGAAATGTTTCACCATGATGTGCGATTTCTTAGGAAGGAATAAAGTAGAAAGAAGATGTGGTATCAGAAACCAGAGGGACAAATTCAAAGAGGGGTGGAGAAGATTGAGAGGGCATCAACGGGAGAGACAGCTAACAATCACTGGGTGATTCCTAGCTGACTAATAGAGGAGATGATGGGTGTGGATGCATGTTGGTGTTTATGTGGTGGTAAGTGGATTATTAAAATGGGATTTCTGTCTTAAGCAGTTTAGAAAACATAAAATGACATTAGTTTCACATTACTTAGTTATATGGTCATAATTACCAAAAATAAAGACAGAAAATGCTGCAAGGGGCTGCCTATTGAGAAACAAAATAATGGATACAGTGAAGTGATTTATGTGCAGAATATTAAAGTAATCATTTAGTTCAAAATAATTATGGCAGGAAACAGTGTCATGAGAGGATCCGAGCTTTGAAACAGCTTGAGGTACTGCAGATAACTTCAATATGTTGCAATTTTTCATTGTTTTCCTTATATTGGTAGGAATGTGAACATCACAAGTGTTGCTCCTCAATTAACACAACAAACTGTTAAATCAACACTCTGAATGAAAACACTACTGGGACCAGGAAATACACTGTCCCTGTGCCTCTAGAACATGTGACGTGGCCCATGATGACATGGACCCAGAAGCGTGGAAGGGAAATTCTTGTTCCCAAACTGCACATCTATTTGGTTATTACATGTTTTGCTTAGAATGTTCATCTCGTGAAGATAGATACCTGGAACACTTCTGGGAACCCAATAAGTATGTGTGAATGAGTGAAGACATGAATGAATGAATGACTCTGCTCTGACTCTAAGCATTTGTGGAACCATTTTTCCAGGTCATATTTATACCGCACACAACTCAACATACCTGCTATGATGTTGTCCAGCAATGTGATAGGCATGCAGAATATTCCAACCAACAAATCACTTATTGCCAGGTTTAAGATGAAGAAATTAGTGACAGTGTGCATGTGTTTATTCCTTATTACAATGAAGCAAACTATAGTATTTCCCACCATGCACAGGAAAAAGATCAGGAAGTAGGAACTAATGAAGATCGCTGCCACTTGAGGCTGGTGAAGATAATAGTTCACATAGGTGATGTTGATATCCGAGTACCAGTGATGCTGTGTGTCATTGCTGCTCCAGGTGTGACTCCAGTTTTCTGAAGAGTTTGAGTCCCATTTCTTGCTCATGATGGACCTTAACAAAGGAGGGGTAAAACCGAAAAGATTAGCGAGAGACTGGTAGACTGTAACTTGTGTGTTTGAGTTTAATAAGAGGGGCACTTTCTCAACATCGTTGAATTTCAATGAGCTCTCAGTTGTTCACCAGTTTTACATGAAGCTGGATTAGAAATGAAGCATTCATTTTATTAGGATTTCAACTGGAAGCATTTGAAGTTATCCCTTTGTGCCATATGCAGCAATCATTACAGCTGATTCCTTGATGTACTTTATATTTCACTTCTGAACATGGTTTATCTGTCAAAAACCACTTGTTCTTTTAAGACAGGGGCGTATCAGCAGAATTCCTGCCTGTCTAGTAATCTGACAAGGGATTATTTCTATGGGTGTTTTGCAGATGCAGACCCACCTCTGTATTCAGATTATTAGACAAACTTACAAAATTAAACTCTGTATTCACTTTTTAAGAATAATGCTAGAAAATTTAATCAATTTAAGTGGATCAACCACTGAGCTGGTAAGACCACACTTTGAAAAACTTTGAGGCAATTAGTGACTTCACGATCTCTTCTGGACCTTTGCCAAGTATACTTGTATCTCCGTAGAGCATGATGGTTGTCCTGTAAAGATTACAGTAAGTATTAAGCTATGCACTACATATCTGATACTTGACTTTGGATGGCAATCTTTTCAAAAAATTGTTATCTAATCAACCCTCTAGTTTCACTTGCTCCTACTTAACTTTGGAACAGTACTAATTTGAAAGTTACACACCTGGGGAAGTCATTATTCATCTCTCTGCTGAGCTTTGTTATAGATGACACTTCTGGATGAAGTCACCGAATGGGCAAGATATTGTTGTTCTATTTCCTGGATCATCCAGAGAGACATAGCCTTTTATGGCTTTCCTCTGGGAAAGGATGCATTTGTAAATTAATCATTGAATGCACAATGAGCTAGTCTTAGGAAAAGAACTAAAATACATGAGCATTCACAATTTTTTAAACAGTCATTTTCTTTTACATGTATGGAACCCTACTGTCTTGGAAGCTTTGGATAGCAGCTCAAGCATCAGAAGGGCAGAAAACTTGGCATGTGTAAATTGCACTGATGCCCACCTATTTGGCATGCTTCCCCACAGCTCCTGATGTAGACCTTATTTCTGCAACCCAAAGGTAAGACAGAATCTGCTGATGAGTCTCTACCATCTTCAGTTTCCAAAATAAATCTTCTTTGACCCAACAGCTTGCCTTTGCATCACTGCTCTAAGTGATGAGAAATGAATTATGTTTTATGGACACACTTTTTAGTATGAAGAAAAGTAACTAGATATTAAGTCATTAAAATAGATGAAAGGGATTAATTTTTTCAAAAGGAAGGACCTTTTATTGTAAATTATAAAAAGCACATGTTTCTTGGTGTCGTGTATTAGCATTCATCTTACAACATCTTCACAACCTTGTGTGGCTTGCATTTTGTTAGCCTATCCTCCTGCAATCTACAACCACCAAAGCACAAACGGAGGAATAAAGTTCAATAGGTCTTGTAAGACATATTACCAGAGAAAGAACGTAATACAATAAACCCATGAAGGTTTAGTTTTCAAAGAAATAAAACAAGTAATAAAAAACAAAAGCATTTTTGCCATAATTTAATCTTTCTGATGATTCAGAGGTACCTAAAGATTGTGTTGTGGCCATTATCTTCTGCTCTGTTGTATGCTGAGGTGCCTGCAACAGAATTCTGGTTACTGAGGTCTGAAAACAGAAGAGTTTTATATGTGGTTCACATAGCATCAAGGGACTACAGATACAACACAGGAATTCTGATGTGTATATTTGTACAATTTATACTATGCTGAGAAAATTTTTAAATTTAAGTTACAAAATGAGTATTTTTAATACATTTAGTAATGACTATTTATATAAACTATCATTTTACTTGGGTGACCAAATGAAAGTTGAACATAATTAAAGAACATGCAACTTCTAAACAACATTTAAGGAACATAGTTATAGAACTGTTACACTGAAAGTCATGTACACATATAAAGAGCACTGAGGTTTCTCAAGCCCACTGTTTTGAAAGGATTCAATCCATCTTAATGTAAATCAATGTAAAAGTAAAAAGCGCCTACTTGGTGTCAGAGCATAATGAGGTGAAATCCATGCTGATCAATCAGTTTGCCTACCAATCAACCACTAGTGTTGATCACTGAGAAATACTGCTTTGTTATTCGATTTTCTTGACAACCACTATAATTGGGACACATGTACATATTCAGATGAGGTTGATTCAATCAACTGCAGAGGAAATTTTCAACTTAAAAGTGGCCAAAACAAGTGACAACTAGGAATGGCTGAATCACTGTACCTGTCAGATCTTGCCTTATATCCCCGTTTTGCTACAAGCTATTTATCTGGTGCTTTTGGACTCCACAGTTGGGGTTTAAAAAACAAAAGCTTCTGTATTCAAACCTATCTACAGAATATCAAAGAAAAATGGAGACATATACACTGATATACACTCATACACACACACACATTCATTCTCACATGTCTATAAACCAGCACCTAACCACATCCCACTTCTCACTACTAACAACAAATTATTTATTACTTTAAGGCCAGCTTAGACTCTATAAGGCTATTTAACAGCATATGGCTAAAAAGGTCAAACAAGCACCCACACTCAGGCTGGACTGAATTTCCTCCTCATGATTTCTGACAAACAGTTAATACCGTTTACATGACAGACCGTAATAACTTAGGATCTGAGTATAAAACCACAAACAGGATCTCTCTCACTGCTGTAAGGATGAGAGTATATCCCATAGGAGATCACTGAACCGTAAAAATGATCTTTACTTCTAATCTAAACAAACATGAGCCAAAACATTCTGAAATGCTGCACCCTTTGATTTCTCCATCTTTTCAATTGCCCGATTCAGGTCCTGCTGCTGCACAGGTGGATTTCATCTTCATCATGACCTTCTTCTGATGTAAAATTGACATACTCAACACATTTCTTTTAGATCACTTCCTGAAAACCCATCAGTTTCCTGGGCAACTTCTAGAAGATCTACATGTCTATCCACATTTTCATTTTTCAGTATGCGTTTCAAGATTGCTTCTCTTTGTTTTAGAGCAGGCTGGTTGATATGAAACCTTGTAGGCATTCTTCTCATTATAGCTGAGTCAAGGTCTTGATGGCGATTGGTAGCTCCCATCACTATGACCTGGCAGCTGTGATCAGTATCCAGTCCATCCCAGAGGCTCATAAATTGAGCTTTCATCATTGCTGTAGCTTCATGGTCAGAACTTGAACAGTTTCATAGAAAGGAGTCTATTTCATCTATAAATATGATGGGAGGCTGCAGCTTTATCGCAAGGGAGAAAACAGCAGGAGTCAGTTTCTGAGATTCTCCATACCACTTATCAGTCAGTGTCGAAGGCTGAGGGTTAATGAATCGACAGCCTGCTTCTTTGGCTGTAGCTTTGGCAATTAACGTTTTCCCATAGCGTGGAGGTCCATACAGAAGAACACCTTTAGGAGGCTGCAGAAGCCTCAAACAAGTGCTTCTTTTTGATAGGTAGGATGACTGTGTCTTTCAGATTTGTAATGACATCATCTAAACCTGCTATATCACTCCAAGTAGCATGCATATTCAGAGGGTCTACTAGATAAGCAGCAATACTCATTTCATATTGTGAAAGTTTCACGTTCTTCACACCAATTTGCTTCATCAGTTTTTCTGCCTGTTTCTGAGCTTCTACTTTCTGCTTTCTGGTTGGGTCAATTGCATCTACCATCCATTTGATAGTGACATATGTTACTGCACCAATTATTGTTAAATGGAAAATTAAACGAACAACTTCGTTCCAACTCAATGGACGAGAAAAAGCTTCAGCAAGTACCATCTTGACTGTTAACCTTCACAAAATAAGCTTAGCAGGAAGGATGTGACTATCATATTTTAGGAGATAGGATATCAGTGTCCAACAATGTCATTAAGCCTTGGTAAGTGCAAAGGCAGGACCAGAGGCGATGGGAGCCCCAGCTGGCCTTGCACAGGAGAGAAATCAGGGGGATTAATTTTAATAGCATATATTATGTTGTTTAGGTGGAAGCCCTTTACAGATATCTATATCTATCCAAAAAGGTTAGGACGTTTGGAATCTCCAGCTCAGGGTTCTATTGCAAACCCGCCCTCAGGGTGTCAAGTGATGGGTCCCTCCCCTGGAGTTACCTCAGTCCAGACTCTGCTCCTGAGGAAGCCTGCCATCAGTGACTCCACCCCTAGAAGGAATTAAAAGCCTCCATCCCATGGGCTCCCCTCATGGTCTTTCCCTTTACCTTGGGGCCACCTGGGAACGCTTTGCTCAGATTACACTTGGATTTATTAATGCTGCTTGACTGGCTTATTACATCAGTGGCGGTGGGTTTGCAACAACCAGGGATTCAAAACTTATCAGTACCTGCCAATTAGAATTCTTGAGAAGAAGCTGCATATGCAAAGACGGACTGACTGATAGAACTGCAATGATGTGGAGAGGTTGGAATGTTGCAAATCCAGAGATTAATTATTTTCACTTTTTTTTTCGGTTGGAAACAATCTTGTTTCACATGTCAATCCCAGCTCCCTCTCCCTCCCCCTCCTCCCCCGCCCTCCCCACCAGGTCCCCCAGCCCCCCACCCAAAGTTATTTTAACTTTGGCTAGGTTTAGCCCCATGAAGAACCATCCCTTCCCCATAAAAGTTAAAAGCCTTTTGAAATGTTTTAAATGAGACCCAGCTTTCTGTGTTTTAAACATGCACTGATTTATGACTTTGTTCTGTAAAACTATACAACTCCATGAAACACCCTCCATGTTGGAACAGTTAATGTCAATAACCTAAATCTATGTTCTCAGGGCCATGGTTGAAAGGTTCAGGCATTACGCTGGCCTGCCCTGTTACCTAGCAAGATGCACTCAGGCAACACTCTGGCCAGCCTAGAGTTCCATGAGAACCAAGCAGGTGCAAAGGACCCCTTTAAAGGACTGACCCCTGCCCGTTTACGCTCTCTTACTCTTGTCTTACTCATCTCCTCTCTTACTCTTATCTCTCTGTCTCTCTCTCTGTCTCTCTCTCTGTCTCTGTCTCTCTCTCTCTCTCTCTCTCTCTCTTTCACTCTCTCTCTCTCTCTCATATCTTATCTCTCTCTCAGCTCTGCACAGGTCGGTTACCTCTCACCCCCCCTTTCCCTCCCTGTCTACTAATAAACTCAATGTGGGATCGTTGAGTCACGGTTTGTGTCTTGTTACTGGATAAACCTAAACATTTTAACAACAATGGTCATTCAAATTTGACTCTAGGATAAGCTTTCTCTGTTCCCTTAAGGTGAGAACTCTGCTTTTTGTATCCTCACACTTACCAAGAGCTGTGCTGCTGTTACTTCATTCCTGTTTAATAGATGTGTAGGTAAATTTAAAATAGTAATTATGTATTATTGGAATAGTACAGCTTCATTACCCATATAAATATTAAGGCTCATCCCATACTAAAGTGATCAACTTCAGTAACTTGTTTGAACACAGAATCATTTTAATGTATTTTAATTGCATGCTTTCTGTGTCCCACAAATGCCCCAACCGGCAGGCTATTGGTGACTATGAAGCTCCTGAGACTACAGGCTTTTTGAGAACCAGGGAAACACTGTTCAATTACTGTTCCTGACTAGGATAATAGAAGATGCTGTAATCAGGGGCTATGACTCCTGATCTCTTATGTAATCTAGCTCCGGTGAAGACAAGACAATAATATTCAGGAGACATAAATGGAATTACAGACTCCAGCAAACATAAGGGGCTATACAACAACAAATGGTCAGAACAGAGAGAGAGAGAGAGAGAGTGTGTGTGTGTGTGTGTGTGTGTGTGTGAGAGAGAGAGAGAGAGAGAGAGAGAGAGAGAGAAATAACAACACCAGCAAGTCAACCTCTAATAAGTTAGTGAAATAATATTAACATTTGGAGGGTGAGGTATTGTTTTGACCTTCCCATCCATCCATCTTAAATAGTTACTGCAAATTTATAAAGATTGTAATATAGAAGAAATCAAATCAAATAACAAGAGTCACAAACAGAAAGTACTTGAACACCAGCCTGAATTTTTTCCATGGATAAGCCAGAGTAAATATGAATAACACTGAGTGAGAGCGGAACAATGCTAAAACAGTGCTAAAGGAAGATCATGGGCATTGTGTAAGCATTAGGTAATAGGACAGGGACTGGCTGGCATAGTTCCCTAAAATTACTAGAGAGAAGTATTCAATGTTCTGTAGCACTCATAGGGGATAGCAGTGCTCTGAAAGGGACATAAGGAAAGCAGGAAGACTGGGAGATGCCATGTGGAAGGACCAACATCCGGCAGAGGTTATGGGTAGAGGGTAATAGTGGGAGGATTTCCATATTTAATTGCCTTTAATGACTTTTTCATTGTAGTAGACAGTCTGTGTTATTAGAGAATATAGCCCATGCCTTTTTATCTTGTAGAAACATACTGCCTAAGTCACCTTCCTGTATTGCTAGGTAGGAACCTTGGTTAACTCCCTACATGTTTTAAGGAAACAAACTGTAAATAATACAGAACACCAAGGTGGTAGAGAGACTGGCCCATACATGATCATTGGTTTCCAGAACTTCACTGTTAATGGAGCTCACCAGTGCAAAGAGCTTGTTACCTGTAAGTGATAAAGCCTTGAGTGACGGGGTGCTAACAGCTGTAGACAATGTTTACTAAAAACGTGTTTACTGAAAACAATCCGGTGCCCTAAGAAATGTTTACTGGAGCAATAAGTTCCTGATAAGGGCTCGCTCACAGGAACACCCTGACTTTGATCTTTCCAATGGCTAGCTGCCTCTTCCTGACCTCCCCACCTCCCGCCACCAACTCTGGTGTCAGGGGCATATAATCAGCCAGAGGTAAGAGAAGTGAGGGCTGAAGGTTTTTCTTGAGGGAAGCCTTTCTTGGGAGGCTTTCTTGAGCCTTCTTGGGGCCTGCTTAAAGTTTTCTTTGCATCATTGACTGGTCTCTGTGTCATCAATCCCGACACCCTCCTCACATTCTTGGATACAGCTGGCGCAGCAGGTGCGGCAATGTACACAGGCCATAGGATCCCCCTTGTCATCAGAAACTAGTCTAGTTTTCTCCTCTTTGTTGCAGCATCTGTGAACAAGTTGGCATAATTTGATCTCTTGCTGCGAAGAAGTTGGTGTAAATATACTGGATTGCTGGAGTGTATTTGAATTTGCCAACCTAACTGCTACAGTTTTATAAGATGAGACTTTGATTCAATAAGCATTCAGAGCAAGCCAGGAAATAGCATTGACTCTTATTATGAGAACTCATCCTCTAAGGAAAAGGTCAGAGGAGTTAAGCACTACGGAGGCTTATGTGACAAATTAAGGCAAGATAATAAGTTCAGCTAAAATTCAAAGACCTCAGAATTACATGGACTGGAGCAACTAATGGCAGCCCAGAAGCCATGCAAATACATAAGTTAGAGGCACTGCCAAGGAGCGGTATAAATCTGGTAGCTTTGGCTTCGCCATAGGGTCTTTATTTTTTTAATCCAAGAATCATATTGGCTCCTATTTACAAAATCACCACCAACAATATTTTAATTTGAATAAGGCCAAGTGGGAACAGTTGCTAAAGGACTGTCAAAGCAGAGAACTCTAATGTGGTTGCTCAGGTAACTTTGGATATATCTGAGAAGAGAAATAAAGACTTTAGCTAATGACAGAAATGAAATCGTTCAATGAGTACTTTTCTTATACCTGAGCACAGAATCCCTCTAAGAGATCTGTTCCTAACAAAGTATTGGAAGTCATTTGCCAGCATCTCACTGAGTACTAGCCTAGCCCACGCAAAAGATAACAGACAATTCTGAACCTAGGACACCAAGGTAAAGAGGCATTCAAATATTAATCAAGTCTCACAGCACCAGTTAGTTATTCATGAATTAAAGAGTAATACACTGAGAAAGAGAGGGAGGCGAGCAAGGTCAGGGGAAGCACTCACTACATAAAAGCAGTTTCGCTTTGAGGGCTATAGGATCAACAATGAAACACGCAGAGAAACTCTCCAACCCCATTGCTGCATGTTCTCTGTCTAAACTTGACTCATAGCTGAGTACAAGAAGCCACACGGCTTGTTGCTGAACATTTCTGGGTGTGTCATTGTGTGGCTGTAAGTCACCAGTGATGTACAATGCACACAAGAAAAGCTTAAACAGAGACCGCTCAAATACCCTTCATCTGCAGTCCTTGGCCTTGCTATATAATTAAGGAAATGTGTATTCATTGAAAAGAGTTCTCCTGAGAATCAAGAAGATATAAATTATGTCACTGACACAACCGATTGCAGACTAGGCTTAGAATAAGGCAATAATGCAAATGTTTTGGCCAGATTTCTAGAATTCATTATATGGCTCCTGCAGAGAGCAGCCATGTGGATGTGCTCCATGAGAATCTGCTTGTTTTTGGAGACACTTCCCTTGACTTTCAGGTATAGGCTGTGATACATACGGTAGTCAATCTTAATGTTATCTCCTGAGAAGTTGGCACAGGAGTCACATCCTTCTCATCCAGGTCACCTTCTCTGGCATTTGAGCATTGGCAGTAACCTTCTACTTCCTTATGCCCATATGCCTGCCCTTCCACTGAGCCAAAGTGGTTTTTCAGCATCAGGCCAGGAATGGACAGTCACTGGCTTCCAGATGTTCAGTTCATCTTTGATCAGTTTCCAGATCTCTTGACTGGAGTTAGCATTAGCCATTTCATTGGTCCCATTGGGGTCCAACCTGACCTTCTTTTTACCACAGTGAGGACACTAGAGGCAAGCCTTTTTTGTAGCCTTAGCATACCCATGGCTGTGGATGCAGCAGCAAAAGGAAAGGAGGAAAAGAGTTTTAAGAGTTAAATACACACATATGCACATACATATATATGCATATATATTCTGGGACATATTGTATTAAGACAAGAGCAAGAGAAGTGCCTTCCAGAGATATACAAGGATAACACCAACTGGCAAACTAAGCAATAGTGGAGAGACTACATTAATTGCCCCTCCTTGATGGTAAGGTTATATGCTATCCTAGAATCTTCATCCAGTGACTGATGGATGCAGAGACAGATACCCACAGCTAAACACTGAACTGCACTCCTGGAACCTAGTGACAGAGATGGAGGAGTGATGAGCAAAGGGGTCAAGACCATGATGGTGAAACCCACAAAGACAGCTGACTGGATAAGGGGGAGCTCTTGAATCCCAGGCTGAGAGGCCAACAGGAGACTGATCGAGACTCCATGAATGTAGAGCCAGGGAGGAGGCCACAGAAATCTCTGGGGCCTCAGGTAGTAGATCAGTGTTTACCATGGTTTATGAATGATCTTTGGGAGCCCATTCCAAATAGAGGGATACTCTCTCAGTCTGGACACATGGGGAAGGGCCTAGGTCCTTCCCGGGGTGAAATGACAGACTTTGGGGATGCCCCAATGAGGGCCTCACCCTCTCTGGGGAATGATGTGGGGATTGGGTGGGGGCCTGGGAGGGATGGTGGAGGGACAAGGAAGGAGGGGTAGGAGAGAGAGCTGGGATTGACATGTGAAGCATTCATGTTTCTAATTTAAATAAAAACATATATTGAGGGAAAAAAAGAAACTGGTCCTAATGTGGACTGTAACTGGCCTGCGTTTTCTTTCAGTTAACTCTATTCTACTCTTCCCAAAATGTGAATTAGGGTTATGATATTTTGAAGTTGTTATGATCAGACATAGGAGCATTTAAGATGGGTATTTCGTTATTCTTTAAAAACATTAGAGGCATTTTATTCTGTAACCAGGCTTTCTCTGTGCATCATCGTGCATCCATATCTAAGGAAAGGAAGCCTGCAGCATATAGTTGTGCTGACAGCTTTAAGAAACTGATATCTCCCACCCCTTATTACGAAATTAAATTTTATACCTGAAAGAAGATAACTGAATGCTAAAAATGAAAGCCTTATCAAGGAAGTTCATATTTGGTGGGCATTATGCTGGTTTATTTCAATAAGCAACTTAATAGGACTTGGAATAATCTATGAGGAAGACACAGGCAGGTGAATGCTGGCATTCTTCTTTTCGGTCTTAATGTGGCCATCTGCCTCACATTCCTGCTTGGGGATGCTCACACTGTGAAGGACTGCATCCTTGAACTGTGAGCCAGAATATAGCCCCTCTGCCTTAAGTTGCTTTTGTCAAATATGTTTCCATAGCCCTAAGGAGAGTAACTAATACATGTACCCAAGAGTTACTGTAATAGCTCTTCAAGTTTTCTGAAGAAGTAAAAGAATCAGCTATGGTTTATGACTCTCAGGGCTGTGTCAGAGATGGAGCTAAGCAAGAAATGTGAATTTTACCTTCTTACAGCATTTTACAATTTATCTTCTTACAGCATCTATCATTCCTAAGCCTCCTCATTATTCCTACAGTATTTTGTATTCCTAAGCCACTTCATCCTCCCAGGAAACCAAATAGGTTATTAAATAGTGCATCAAGAATGCTAATCTCCCAAAACATTATCTCTTTTTGAATTAAGTGCTATTTGAACACAATTTCAGAACACTGTGTGATGCTTTCCTTAGAAGACAGGTGATAATGTCAACATTTGGTGCTTACAAAGCTTCGCATGCTTTAATTTCTTGCATAAAAGGCACTGTACTCCTCAAATGATTTTTGTAATATTGATTTGTAAGATAAAAGATGGAAACAAGTCAATATAGATAATGTAAGAGGTAATATCATTGATTAGCGTAGGTTAGAATTTGTGTGGCAGTGTTATTTAATGTTCCTTTTATTTCCCTCATTCCTACAACTGTCATGGAGTTTTCTTTCCTTGACTGTGATCATGAGAGGTCTAAGAGAATGAGCCTTCTGATCATTATGAAATAGAAAAGATGTAAAGATCCTAAACATTTTTGTGGATTACAGCAGACTGGCTCAAAAAAATGATGTAACTACCTAAGTTATTGCTTATGCAGATATCTGAGGTAGCTCCAATCTAAACTTTTTAATTTCAAAATGTTAGTATTTAACAACAAAACCATATATGAACATCTGTCTTCCCCTAAACACCTATTTTAGTCTAGTCTTCTATGCATGCTTTGTATCCAACTTTAATCTTATGTTGGGGACATGGAGTTATAGGCCTAAGTATATGCTATTTAAGAAATTATGTTTATGTAGAGATGAGTGAATTACATAAGATGCAAAATACCTAAATAGGTCAGAACTAGCTGTGATGGAGCAAACCTGTAATCTCACCAACCAAAAGGCTAAGGCAGAGATTTTGAGGTTCAGGACAGCCTGGATTCATCCCGAGGCTCTGTCTCAAAATGAAGAAAGAAGAGAATAAGGGGCAAAACGAAGACGGATTTTTCACAACCAAGTATTTGAAGTTAGAATGAAATTTTGCTTTTAGTATGTGAGTATAAATTGCATAGCCTTCTCCCCTCTAAAGTGAAATTTAATTTAAACTGCTTTTCAAGTACATTACATTTCAGCAACTGGACAGTATTGCAGCAAGAAGATAGAGTTATTTCTCTCAATAAGAAATTAAATCCTGGAAAATGTAAAGATAGTCCTTAGACCTTTTACCAAGGTGATTTTGAATGATAAGAACTCTTAAATAAGTCAACTTCTTCTTGCTATTCATATATTCAAAGTAGTTTTTGAACATAAAATTTTGAAAGTCTACCCCATTTCTACCTTTTAGTTTTGATGATATCACTAGACATCATCAGCACTGAGATCAGAGGATGCTTTTATTATTTTTCATCCACATTCAAAAAATTATGTCCATGTTGGTTATATGTTACTAACCAGTCTACCAAAAATGGTAGGCCAAGAAAGGGTCGTGTAAGCCTGGCTGAACAGTCTGGATCTGCACATGTTTTCTTATGGACACTATCATGAATAGATTGTTCCATGTCAACAGACTCAGGCTTGAGCCACTACAGGGGCCACAACAGATATTTTAACATACCTGAATTGTTATCAAAGGGGAGTGTACTGTCTAATTGTGAGGAACAGATGGAGAATACGCATTTGAATCATTTATTCTGCAGATAAAAGAACAATCTTTTATATTATTTGAAAATAGTATGGGTGTCAACACTAACCATTATGATAATGCACACTATCTATGTAGGTATTATCTTCTAATAGCATCTCACAGATTCACTAAATGTGCAGCACTAAGTGAAAGATAGCAGGCCATCCTCGAAGGGTGATGAGTGCATGGGCCCTCACTTTCTTATGGCTTGTCTGCACTATGTTGAATTGATGCCCAAATGATCTGTCACCCTCCTCTTCTGGTACTCATTCATTATCTAATGATGAATGGCTTTAGTTCCTCAGTCTCCATTCAGTCTTTGGTATACAGTAATTTGTCTCTTGTCTCTATGCTGACTGTCTTGCTAACGTCACTTGTTAGTGGTTAAAGTCCATATTCAGGTCTGTCCCCTGCTATTCATATTTTATATTAATACCCTACTATTTGTATTTTATATTAGTGCACTATTTTTTTCCTCCAACTAAATGTACTTTATCAATAAAGCATGAAAAAGATCTTTAGAAAAAGATCCAGCCTGAAGAAAGAGCATGAGAAACATAACTTGCTGGTAATTTGTGGAACCATCTAACAGCTTGTCATCTCAAGGCCTCTGGATACTCTTCCCTGCATTTTGTGTCTTATGTATCCTATAAACAAAGCAGGGGTGGGTAATTCAGACTAAGAATTATTACCTTATTCAAATTTTTAAAATTAAGTTTGTATCATGGCTAGCTCATGATATAAAGAAACACCTTAATCAGTTGTGACATTAAGATGAACACCTTGACTCCTTTCTTAAAATTAAAAATGCGTTTTGTTCTATTTCCTATTGAGTGACTACAAGCCATGTTCTGTTAATTATTTATAAGAATAGGAGACTGTCTTTGAAGAAATCTTCATTCGATTTTAGTTGAAAAATGTTTTCAATGATAGCATTTCTATATTAGGTTGACCTTTAATCCTGTCAGTGATGGACAGACCCCTTCTGGTGGCCTATGAAAATGAGTCAATGTATTTTACTGTACAAACATTCTCATCATCTTTTGCAAAGCATAAAGTTATGGGAAGAAGAAATAAAATTTAAATATATTTAAATAAAAATTTTAATTTTAAAATATGAACTAAACTTGTAACAGCAGATGTTTAAATTTTCCTGAATTTTCACCTGTTTGTGTATACAGGGTACAAGGACTACAACAGAGAAAAAAATAATTGTCCTAGGCTTACAATACAGGCAAGTAGCAATACCACACACTGCTAAAACCTCCTTCTTTTAGCCTTGTGCACCTTCTTACAGAAGTCCCCCAACCTTTATCTGGAAATTTCATCATCCTACCCAAATTATGCCTATGAAAACCCCAAATTACCTCAAGATTCCAAATGCTTATAACAATTGCCAGTCATAATGATGCCAGGGACAAAGGCACATATCTCCCACTGACATGGGCCTCTTTTGGCAGTTGGTAACACAGCATCATCTTTAAAAGCACATAACTCCACCACCATAGAAACAAGTTATAAGGTATCTTCAGACATAATACCAATTAAGTGAAATAAGATCATCCATATATCTAGCTAGCCATCTTCAGTAACTGAAATGTTAGGTCTCAGTGACCCATGCTATCAGTCACCAAATGACATGTTTTTCTATTGATTTGGTCCTTGAACTCTGAAATAATCAAGTTTAACTGCATAGTAGAGGTAATCTTTGTCAAAATAGATGAAACCCTATATAGAGAACTCAAATAACAGAATTAAAATAATAAACAATGCAAATATTTTCATTATTTTTTTCTCTAAGCTTATGCACAGACTGACAAAGAAGTATGATGATAATTTTTTTAACAACTGCTACTCTAGAAACTGTCAAATTGCTAGATCTACAGCCAGAGATCTATAGCCAGATATAAATTGCCCCAGCACCACAGTCACAGAAGCCTCCTAAACTGATTCCACTAAGATAACAAGGGTTTTTTTCTCAGATTTTATATTATAAACTTATTCTCCTTGCTTAGATTTATTTTTTTACTTTTGTTTATTATATGTGTGTGTATACCATGTATGTTCAGGAGCCTGCAGATATCAGAAGAGAGCATCAAATCTCCTGGAACTGGAGTTACAGGCAGTTGTGCATCATATGATACACCCATGTGTTGTGTGTATGCATGTCCAAGTGCATGGGCATGCTGGGAATTTGAATCCTTGGAAGAGCATTGAGCACTCTTACCCAACGAGCCATCCATCCATCCATCTATCCATCCTTCCATCCATCCATCCATCCATCCATCCCCGTACTATCTTGTAATAATTATGGACCTACATAAATAATAATTTAGAGCAATAATATACAAAACTGTCATACATCATTCTAACAAAATCTCATAGTATTTTCCAAATACCAATACCTCACCAAATTTAGCTTATCTTCTTTTTGTCTGAATAGTTGTAGTAGTGGTTTCCAACAGTAATAGTTATGGATGCAAGATTCCTGTGCCCTTAAATACTTCAGTGTGTCCTTCCCATAACATAAAGACATTGGAACTTTTAGAAATTTTAACAGATTGACAGCAACCACGATTTCCCACATTTCTGTGAAGTTTCTACTTAGCATTTAATGTGAATCTTTTAAGATACACTCTGAGACAATGCATCTGATTTTCATTGTAGTGGATTAAATTAACTCAAAGAAACAGTTATCTCAAACATGTTATAGATAGGAACGTGATGTTATTTAATAAGAGGATCATTGAAAACCAGAATAAAGATTTAAAAGTAAGGTCATCTCACTTTCAGGGTAAGCCCGAAATACAAGGGCAGGGGTGCACAAGAGAAAGGTTGATGGGAGTTCAGACACATGTACCAGGGAAAGCCTGTGTGACAACCTAGGCAGAGGCTAGAGTCAAAGCTACAGAATGAATGGAACCACAGACGCTACACAGGATAAGAAGGGCTCTCACCTGTGGTTTCTGGAGGTACCATGGCCATGTCTATACCTTCCAGTGATATTTCTGAACTCCAGGCTAGGGGAAAATAAATTTCAGGTTGTTTTTTTTAAAGTCTCCAGGTTTGTTATTCTAGCCCCAGGATGTGTTAAGTCAGCAAATCACTTCAGTCTTCACCTGAGTCACTTATTGTATTAGTCACAAAATAGTGACTTTTTTGTACACTTATAAACTGGTAATCTATCAAAATGAAGAACATTTCTGGTTTTGACTTACAGCTTATACTACTATTCAGTTACAAGTAATTGCTTTTTAAAAGATCTAGTTAGATAAAGTTTCCATACAAATATTCACCCATTTAAAAAAATGTGTATATGTGATACAATTACACATATTCATGATAAATTGACAGTTATTATCCATCAAGTCCTCATCTACAGGTTCAGCCAATCATGAATCTAAAGAAAATATTCAAAGAAAAATATTTTTGCCTGCTCTAGACCTGTAAGGACTCTTACTGTTGTCATTATTCCCTAGACAATATGGTGTAACAATGGTTTTCAAATTACACACACTATATTAATATAAGTAACAGACAGACTACATAAAATATATGGGAAGATATTACTGCA
The DNA here is from genome assembly GCF_017639785.1 of Mesocricetus auratus. Lineage (NCBI taxonomy): Eukaryota > Metazoa > Chordata > Mammalia > Rodentia > Cricetidae > Mesocricetus > Mesocricetus auratus. Next base: position 66,543,269 of record NW_024429190.1, on the reverse strand, counting down.
TGTAGTATACCTTTTTATAGAAGAGATTTGAGCATCTATAGACTTTAGTATTTGTCAAGTGAGCTAGAAACAGGCTCTCTGAAGATGCTGAGGAATGACTGGACAATTTTTTATTTTCTATACACATACCTGTGACAGTGCTTAATTTATATATAAGAAAAAAGTATGGGATAAATGACAATAATAAAACAAATCATAACAAAAAGTACAAAAAGTTTTATTAAAAACTTGTTTCTTCTGTTTTCCACTGAATGTCTTTAGACCATGATTGACTCCAGTTAACTGAAGGTGTGGCTGACTCCAGTTAACTGAGAGCATGGAAGAGAAGAATGGAGATGGGGGAACTGATGCATTATGTAAGATCATAACACTCAGTTTCCAAGTTGAAAATCATCCCTTTGGCCTTTTCATGAGCTTTTGCTTGTGTTAGAGGAGTGTGTCTGTGTTAACTTGTGTGTGCTAGTGTGTATGGCTACTTGCATGTGGCAGCCAGAGCTTGACACTGGGTGTCTCTTCAGTTATCCTCCACCTTATATTTTGAGTCAGGGTCTCTCACTGAAGTTGGAGTTCTCTGATCAGTAAACTAGCTGACCAGCAAGACCCCAGGATCTGCCTGTCTCCACTCCCAATGCTGGGATTCTGGGCATATGTTGCCATACCTGACTGCTTTACATGGGTTCAGACATCAAACTCATGACCTTTTGTCTGTATCACAAGCATTTTACCAAGCATTCCATCTCCACAGGTCCCTCTTATGAACCTTTAACAAAATACAACCCTCAAAAATCATATTGCAGAATAATCTTGGCAAGATAAAAAATTCTGCTATTACAAAATGAACTGAAATATGTGTGTCATTTTTATGGGAGTGCTAAATTAAAACTCCAACTCAGCATTGAAATTGAGTGCAAACTATTTCATTTGATAAATGCACTTTGGGTTCTGCATCCAAATAGTACTTTAAGAGGACATATTCAGAGTCTAAACACTTTTGTAAAGTTTTATTCATTCCACCTGTTTATGTATAGAATAATGCAATTAGGGTATGCAATAGAACACAGAAACTATTGAATGCTAGGTTGAAAAGGTAGGTTGTTTGAAAGTATTTGAACACAAAAGATAACTGTTTTCAATATAAGAAATGTGCTTAATAGAGAACAAGTGAGTTAGACAGCAGAGCTAATGCTTTGCTCAGAGGTTTTAGGAGAATAAAGGCTTTCCTCTTTATTGCTACACTGGTTGTTACAGACTTTCTTAGATTTCTTTCTTTACAGGATTTTCAAACATTGTGAACTATATCTTAGGTTGCAACTCTCTAAAGTAGCAAATACATCAAGTGGTGGAAGGAACTTGACTCATTATGCTGGCTCTTACCAAGTCAGATGGCTGACTTTGTACATTTTGTTGATAATCTACTGAATTTGGAAGAAAGATCAATTTTTATATACCTTCTAGCTCTACAACTTTACAAGAAAGCTAACAATACTCAACCTTCTTGACTATTAACAGGAAAATCTTGTTAAAAAACGCAGTAAAGACAGAGGTCATTGTAATGGTGAAAACTTTGCCCTAGTCCCTGGCATTCATATACCCAAAGAGTCTGGAATGTTATGGTGGAGGTTCCACCCAAGCTCCCCTCCCCCATCTCCTCCCAAAGCCTACCAAGTGATGACCCCTCAAATGATGACCCCTCCCCCAGAGATACTAAAGACCACTCCCACAGGGTATTTAAACTGTCAAACTCCTGGTTTATCCCATCTCCCTTTCTTGTCTCCTCTCCGGGGGGGGGAGGGCTGGAAGGCTACCCAGGAGTGCTGTATCCATTAAACCCTGTCTTTTTCTAATTCAGTTTGATTTGTTCTGATTTGGATGGCTGCAACGGTGGAGAGGCTTATCAGGATACAGAAAATTTTCAATCATATCAAAACATCACTCGGTACTCACAGTTTTTGGCACCAAACACTTTATTTAAACCTTCTCATTCAAGTGCTTGCTCTTAGGTAATTGTAATTAGTCAATGTGATTTTTTTTGCATATTTTAAGCAACTTGTTTATTTTCAATTCTATTGTTTATTCCCCTCGTGTGAAATATCAACTTGATGTGGATCTATTGTAAATTGGCTGAATTGATCTGTGACAACAGAAATAGTCAAAAAAATAGTTACAACATGTTTTAGCAATCTTTTCTTTAAAAATATGGCACAATTATTGGAAAATATATAGTATGTAAATGAAAATTAAAACCCAACTTACTACCTTTAGATAGAACGCATCTGGCCGGGCGGTGGTGGCACATGCCTTTAATCCCAGCAATCGGGAGGCAGAGGCAGGCGGATCTCTGTGAGTTTGAGGCCAGGCTGGATTGACAGCCTCCAAAACAATACAGAGAAACCCTGTCTCGTAAATACAAAAAAAAAAAAAAGGAACCCCACCTACTGTTTCCTGTTTCCACAGTAAGAAAGCTGCAAGTACTGGCCCTACTCTCCATTCTCTCTTCTGTGTCAGGAAGTGTGAGAAGAAACTGTCCTTGAACATTAGGGCCTTTGCATTGTTCCCTTTTATACCCTTCTGCCTATAAAGTGCATGTCCTTTCCAATCCAATCACTTAAAAAGGAAAAAGAATTCATTGTCTCACTGTAATTATGAGATTGTACAGGAAATTCTATTCCATACAGAAGTGTCATAATTGCAAATCCTCATGCCCATAGCTTCCAGTTACAGTTTTAAATGGCAGTTTTATTCATAATAAAGTTCACATCTTTATGTCTCTATACTTGTATCTATCCTAAATGTACCTATCTCTGGGTTTTCCCAAAGTTGGGTGATAGATAGGATACAACTATTACTTATGAAACAAGTTAGTATTCATAAAGTATACATGCACCTTGAGTTTTATTTATTTACTCATTCAGCATTTTTTTTGCTGTGAATTCAACACAATATTCAAGCTCACTGACTTGCCTCAGCTTATGAGGTTTGCAAAAAAGGCAACCATCCAAGTAAATATTGATAAGGATGACAAGGTCCATGCTTGGCAAAACTGAACGGAGAAGAACACAGTGTATTTACAAGTTCTAACTTCTGAGGCTCATGGGAAAAGGTCAAGTCAAAGGGTGGAAGCAGAGTATGAACTAATGGGGAGGGGTTTGTGAGGATATCAAGCATCTTCAAGCAGCAAGCTAGGTTTGAGGAAGGAACCTGATATAAGTCGCCAGGGGCTACAGCCTGGAGATGGACAGATCTCAGTGTGCTGAAAGTGGGGCTGGAATGTAGGTATAAACCAAACTGAAAAGTGCCTATGAGATGTAATAAAAGCACGTAGTATCCTATGGGCATCGGACTTTAATTCTGTACTAACAAGACCCAATATATTGCTCATGGAAGTTTTAAAATTTGGCCCTTTTTATTTTGCTAGCAAAGACATAAATGTCATTCTGTGCTCAGGCATGAGAAGTATTCGGTGAACTATTGCATTCCTGTCATTAGCTACAGTTTGTATTTCTGGTCTCAGATATATCCAATGTTATCTGAGCAACCAAAACAGATCCTGGTCAGACATTGTAGATCACCATCTTTTTTTTCTTACTAATTTTATGAGACCTTTAGTTTAATTCTTTTTATATGTTTATAAAACTTTTCTCTACATCTGTTATTTAACTTCATTTTTTAGTTCTAAATTTCTAACTTTTAGAAAAAATTAAATTTAATAATCACAATGTAAATTGTTTATTAAAGACAATGCCCTCCTGGTCTATAAGTAAAGACATCATCTCAAAATAAACAAAATGAAATACGAGATCATAGTAGAAGAAGAGGAACTGAATATGTTGGTGTATCATACTGTAAATTTATAGGTGATTCAAAACTTGGTAAAATATAATAGCATTTGGTCATTAGGAGAAATTCCTGCTTGTACTTTTTAATATAGATCCCTACATTTATGTCACTTGTAGCAAATGGAAAGTGCTGAATTGGTCTTATATGTTGTGAGACTGTTATATTTATGAAAGAAAGACAACACGATAGGATAAGGCCCATCATTGAACATTATTACAGTGCAATATTTCAATTCTCTCTACAGATACCCACAACTTAAAAATGTATTCACTTGTTTTATGCCGGGCGGTGGTGGTGCATGCCTTTAATCCCAGCACTCGGGAGGCAGAGGCAGGCAGATCTCTGTGAGTTCGAGGCCAGGCTGGACCGACAGCCTCCAAAACAAAACAGAGAAACCCTGTCTCGTAAAAACCAAAAAAAAAATGTATTCACTTGTTTTATTATTGTAATAAGCATTCAATTCTGTAGCTTTTTCTTTGACAATACTATACTTTAAAGCTCTTACTAATATTTCTGTATCACCGGAGACAGATCATTTTTATTCTCGATAATAACAGTGATATTCAGCTTCCTGTGGGTTCATTCTGTGGGACAGCCAAGCCATGGCTCTAAATGTTTTAGCGTGCAATAATTTCTTCTACACTCAACCTCTGAAAGTACTATTAACTAAATGTTACAGAACAGACAAAGAAGGAATAAGTAACTAACCCGGGTTATGACAGAGCTGTGGCATAAGGTCCATCCAAGGACTTTCCATTCAGCCAGGCAGCCTTCATCCTCACTGCAATCCTGGCCATGTAAAACCACCACACAGGAAGTTGCTTCCATTATCATGTTAGAAATAATGTTTTATGGAGCATGTATGGCATGTACATTTTTAATCATCCACCATTAGTTTGCCTTCCAGAAGGATCACACCAAGAAGTTTTGTGTGAGCCGGGCGGTGGTGGTGCATGCCTTTAATCCCAGCACTCGGGAGGCAGAGGCAGGCGGATCTCTGTGAGTTCGAGGCTGGGCTGGACCGACAGCCTCCAAAACAATACAGAGAAACCCTGTCTCGTAAAAACAAAAAAACAAAAAAGAAGTTTTGTGTGTTCCACACTGTCACCTGTACTCAGTCAGCATAGACTTCTTAAAATTTCTCAACATCATAGTGACAATATTTTGTTTAATTTAAATGGCTGGCCACATCTCTATTTTTGCATATTTGTCATTTGATAATCAAAGAACTAAATAATAAAATGTGAAATAGCACATCCTAATCACTTAAACATTAGCAAGACTCAAGGCTGGAGATATGGCTTAGCAGTTAAGAGCACTGGCTGTTCTTCCTCAGTTCAACTCCCAGCAGTCACATGGTGGCTTACAATTGCTGATAATGAGACCTGGCGCCCTCTTCTGGCCTGCAGGCACACAAGCAGGCTGAACACTATACATAGTAAATAAATATTAGCAAAACTCTCATCAATCAACCTTTGACCAAATAAAATGTCAAAAAGAAAAAAATGTAACTGATCTAGACCCATTGAACGTGGGTGTCAGTGAGGAGGCCTCAGCAGTTTATGGAACCTCTGGTAGTGGATCAGTATTTATCCCTAGTATAAGAATGGACTTTGGGGGGCTGGACAGATGGCTCAGAGCTTAAGAGCACTGACTGCTCTTCCAGGGGTCCTGAGTTCAATTCCCAGCAACCACATGATGGCTCACAAAAATCTACAGTGATAATGAGACCTGGTGCCCATTTCCGGCATGTAGGCAGAACACTGTATATGTAATAAATAAATAAATCTTAAAAAAAAAAGAATGGACTTTGGGAGCCCATTCCACATACAGGGATCCCCTCTCAGCCTAGAACATGGGGGAGGGCCTAGGCCCTGCCCCAAATGATGTGACAGACTTTGAAGATCCCCCATGGAAGGCCTCACCCTCCCTGGGGAGCAGAAAGGGGATGGGATACAAGGTTAGTTGGGGGCAGGGGAGGAGAGGAGGGAGAGGGAACTGGGATTGACATGTAAAACAAACTTGTTTCTAATTTAAGTAAAAATAAATAAAAAGAAAAAATGAAACTATTTAAGGCAATGAAAACAAGAACATGAAAGCTGAAGAAAATATGAAATATTTCACAAACAACATGGCAGATTTAGGTTTATGAACCTTATTTTTAAAGCAAAAGAGCCTAATGCAGATTTGAATATAATTAAAACTTACCAATACATTTGTAAAAATTATAAAACAGAACTGAAGTTAATAGCCTCTTAATACTTTAGATAGAGATTATGGAAGTAACTAGGAGGGTGAGCACATACGTGAGTACACAGCACACATATGCACATGTGCTCGTGACTGGATTGGCCGTTCTGAGTGCGAAGGGACTTTCATTAAAACCTAGAAACCTGCATGTCCAATGGTAGTACTCGTTAATACTGAACTCTGCATGTCCAATGGAAGTACTCGTTAATACTGAATTCTGCATATCCAATGGAAGTACTTATTAATACTGAACTCTGCATGTCCAATGGAAGTACTTATTAATACTGCTCTGCATGTTCAATGGAAGTACTTATTAATACTGAACTCTCCATGTCCAATGGAAGTATAAAACTTTTGTTAATACTGAACTCTCCAATCATATTGAAACTAACTAAACTGATCATGATCGTATTTTGAATGTATATAGCAAGTTATGGAAAAGACATCAGGTGAATAGCCACATTATCAGAATAAATACAGGCAATATGCAAAGAACACAAAATCACTAGATAAGGTAGGTAATGGTAGAAATGAAGATTGTAATTGTTTGTTAAATAAGACATGAGGTCTATTACTGAAATTAATATAACACCTGTAAACAAAGTCATAACACTGGTGGTGATGGGAATACAAATAGTCTTTCAATCTTTTTGATGAACATTTTGTTGGTACTACTTTGGAGGAATATGACCACATATATTAAATTTGGAAATTTTTGTTCCTTGAACTAATTATTTAATTCATATATAAATCACACATACATACATACATTCACACATATACACACACAAATATAAGCCTTGAACAGTGACAAAATGCCAGAAAACACACATATTTATATTATGGTTCACAACAGCAGCAGTAACACAATAATTTTATGGTTAGGGGTCACCACATGAGGAACTAAGTTAACGGGATGAAGCATTTGGAAGGTTGAGATACACTAGTCTCTTAGGAAAGCAAAACCAAACACCAGACAATACTGTGATAACCTGCAGTAAGAAACAGCTGTCTAGAGTTGTCATTGAGAGGCTCTGGAGCTAGATTTCTGAGTCAGGCAACACAATAAGCCCAAAGGCTGTAAGCAGGCCTTGATTGACTCAAGATGAAGGTACCACAAAGACAAGAGTGGCCCCCTGAGTTTGCAGCTCTTTGAGAGTTGTGAGAGCATTGAGGCAGTCCTGATTCCATAGGACATTATGATGGAAGAAGTTGTCAAAACCTCCATAATCAAACTACCAAGAAAAACAAGCTCAGGGATGGGGTGCCTGGTTGAACCCAGGCTTCTTTGAGCTTCTTCAGTACTTGGGACCAGTCCAGGGCTACTACTGTGCAAAGAATCACCAGCCACAGTGTAGGTTGGAAAGATTTAAGGAAGCGTCTGCTTTTGAGGAAAACTGTTAAGGCTCTGAGGCGTGAAGGAGAACCATGACAAAATGAAGAAAGAGGAGGCAGGTTCCACATAAAATTCCTGTTTTCTGTCAGTGGTAAGACCCCAAGGGAAATGCTGAGGCAGCAGCCCATTACATGTAACACACTTTCTTCACATGGAGTAGAAGCTGTGTTCCCAGACTCAGTGTTTTCAATCACTTTAGTCCCCATGAGCACTAACTGCACAGAACTAAGACAGAAAGAAAAAAGTAGAGAGGTCAAATGAGAGAGGTAGAGAGGTTAAATGAGGTCAAAATTTCAATAAAAAAAATGTCTTGCCGGGCCGTGTGGCACACGCCTTTAATCCTAGCACTCGGGAGGCAGAGGCAGGCGGATCTCTGTGAGTTCGAGGCCCGGCTGGACTGACAGCCTCCAAAACAATACAGAGAAACCCTGTTCGTAAAACCAAAAAAAAAAAAAAAAAAAGGAAATCTGAGTTCTGTGGGCCCCTGTTTACTTGTCCATAGTTAACAAGGTGATTGAGAGAAGTCTCTGAATGTATAAGTAATCTGTTAAGAGTCCTTCTGGATCCCCCAGGGCACAAGACTCACAAGGTCATGATCAAACTCTTAATTTGAAAGTTGTCCTCATTGAGTTTTTGGTTCTTAGGAGGTAAACTCTAATACAGACAACTATTAGTTTTACTGGCTTTCTGGTGGGATAAATAATAGAAATGTTCACCCAATTTTTAGCTTACCTCTAAATGAATATCCCCTTGCCCAGTGTTAGAAGAAAAATTCCTTAAACCAATTAAATTTGTAGAGCTTATTTGAACAAAGCAAAACAATTCCTCCTAGAGCAAGATAGATTAACAATTATGGGGTAATTACTTAAGTCAGAGCTAGCCAGTAAGAAACAAGCAAGGCCAACAGCTTCATAATTAATACAGCGTCTTGTGTGTTTATTTGGGGACTACAAAGCGGCAGAGCCCAGGCAACTGGCGGGAGATAAACCAAAGTGGCTAGCAAAGAAAAAGCTTCTCCTTACAGACACTCCCCCCGGCCACTGTTGAAGGGCACTTATTTGTACTATTCTTTCTTCATTTGCTGGTGTGCAAGGTTTGGGCTCTGTTGTTACTCCTGATGGCCATTATTGATCCTGTCTGGTTTGCTTTGAGGGAATAGAAGCTGAACTTGGTATGAGAACCTGACTAAGACCTGTTTTCTCAATCTTGTGCATGAGTGAATTCAATTCCAGTTTTGTTTTTTATTTGTGGGAGGTGTGGGAGGAACTTCTGAGTAAGGTAATAGAAACACACTCAGAACACAACAAGGAACTGGCTCCTCGTGGGGACCCAGTGCTTACTGTACTAGCTGATGACTGTCCTGGTCATGAGTCACTTGGACATGCCAGGACTCACCTTTTACCACAGCCTGAGATCTCTTCAGATTTCTCAGAGATTGGCCCTTGAGAAAAGACCGTAAGGCATTTGACATGTACCAGAGGCTGCATCCAGAGAGCCAAATAGATCACATTCTATATAGAAATTATATCTTTTTCCAGGCCATTTTAGAGGGAAACTAAAGAATTTCAGGACCTCAGCTAAGGGCATTAACTCTTTAGTAGCAAGGCAAGGTCAAGGTAGCCTTTTCCTTCTGGATTCTCTTTCTCTGTGGGATTTCTAAAGACTGAAAGGGTTCTAGTGGTTTGATTTTGACATCCTTTCATGTTTGAACAGTATTAGAGACAGCAAATGACTTTCTTGGCTCAGAAAGCCAGCAGGGCAGGGACGGAAGCAGAGGTGTGACTGAAATGAGAGCTTGTCTGTACCTCTGGATGTGTGCACTTCCATGAGAGATGTGGAAGTCTATCTGCTGTGGCAAACACTACAACTCAGGCAAACAGAGGAGACAACAGCAATCAGCTGTTATCAAGTTAATACTAAGCAAGGAATTCCCCCAGGCAGTTTGCCAAGACTAGTAACTACAATATACAAGGGCAAAGGATGTGGGATCCTGTTTGATATTTTCAAATGTGCAGAACAGTGCTTATCCAAAATCAATTCCACTTCTCACTAAAGGAGTGTGCTACAAAATGTATACTTGCTGATTTATGAAGCTTTGAGGGACAAAGTTCTTATCTGGGTCTGAAATGCAGCTGGAAATCCTTAATAAAATACAGATACATTTGCAAGGGTGCCCACACCGCCACCCCACTCCACTCCAGAAGCCAAGTACAATAACAACTGCAGCAAACACAGAATCTTCCAGACACAAACCATTTACTGGCTTTTGTGAATTTGTACCTGTATATTCTACAGCTTTGACACCTAGGGGAGATAGCACGGCTAAACAGTGGTAAACAAAGCTATGAATCAAAAGAATCATAGAAATAGATTTCTATTATACACACACTTGCAAATTCTCCGCAGTGCATTTGCAAAATGCAAAAAAATTCCCCCAGAGAAAAGTAGACGAAGGAAAAGTAATGGGAACTTTAACTATCCCTGTAGTTGACTATTGACGTAAAAGAGGGGTTTGGTAGAAATATAGGATTAAACGTTATGAATGTGAAGGAAAACAAGAAACAAAGGATAATTGTATTCGGAACTTATTGTTAAGCAATAACTAGGACATGTTTCAGACTAATAACATCTAGTTTTTAATGTTAGCATATGCCTTTAAAGATAATGGAGTGAGCAGCGATGTTGATATTTAATTAAACCAGTCTTCTTCAGAGGAAAACTTGAAGTTTGCAACACTGTTGTCACTCGGCTTTCCTATTGATCCATACCATCGTTGAACAGCTGCAAGTTCAGCTGTAACTTACAATGTCATTAATTTTACCCAACTTATTTCTAATTGGGAGTCCAGCCGCCAACAAAAATAGATCCTTCACAGCTGGCAACACACTGACTTGTTCATCCTTTCTCCTCTTATGAAAATGAAATTTGGTCATGTGATGGAAAGAGAATTTAGATACCTGGCTCCAAGAAATTTGAGTATATTGATTAAAAGGAAATCCTTTCATTGTTCACGTTATATTTAATATTGTTTAAAATAAATGTTGAAAAATAGCGCCCACCTAGTTGGAGGGAGATAGGAAGTAAATGCATTAAATGCATTTTTTTGTTGCTCAGTTTGTATGTGGTTCTAGTTACGGGAAAGCATTTTCCACTTCTTCAAGACCTCAGTGTCCCAGGGCTGCACTGGCACTGCCTGCTTCTCTGACACAAAAGAAATCCCATCTCCATAGTCGTCTTTGAGAGCTGGGTGTTGTCCTAGCCACATTTTAGTTGCCCCCCTCCCCGCCCCAAATCCTGATGCACGAGACCAAGCCTAGTCCACAATTGCCATTGCTAAGAATCATTCGGATGAAGCGAGCAAGCGAACCGTGTGGGAAACTTTTGCTAACGATCCACTTACCTTCCTAAGGAGATTCAGCTGAGTTTACCAGCGTTCACCTGGAGAGGGGTCGGGGGACTTGGAGGGTGAGGGAGCACCGCCATCACAACCAGGTACCTGATCCGTAAGCTGAAGAGCGCAGGCGCCCACTGGGTGGACCCTCCCCACCGTCCCACCCCGCCCCCAGGGCAGACTTCAGCCAGGGACCAGACCAAAGCTCCCAGGACAACACCCAGAGAGCCTAGGGAGCAAAAGCCTCTGGGGAAAGGTCAAGAGAAAAAACGGCAGAATCCAAGCAACCGTGTGTCACCGAGGCCAGCAGAGACCCTGGGAAAGGTTCTCCCATCCACGCTGAAAACCCAGGCTGTCTTCCATCGTCCTTACCTGCTCTTGGCCAAGTGTCCCAGGCGCGCGTTGAAGGCAGCAAGTCGGTCCTGAGCAACAGGTTCTGTCTGGGGTGCCAGCTTCCAGGCTTTATCTTCTGGCAGAGGGGCGACGGGCTAGCCACCTCCCCAGGGTTTGCTGCTGCCGGCGGCAAGCTCTGCACGGTCCCTTCTTGCTCAGGACACCACTGGCCAACTACTGGTTACCGACAGAGCTGCTCACAGCCTGTCAACAGGCTCTGGATAGCTTGTGAATTCACAATCCCTGAGCTGCAAAGGAAGGGAAGCTGCGCTGATTACCACCTCCTGGGTCACTGATGGCTTGGCTCAAAATTCTGAGCAGTCCTTTAAAGCTCTAGGTGTCTGTTTCTTTCTGTAGCAAAATAGAAATCGTGATGACATTAGTATGCACTTTAAGAACTAAATGGGTAGCCGTGTGTAAGTATGCCCCGGAGTGGTCGTGATACATGTTAAACATTCGTTCATTTTGTCAATTTTCATAGCAACGAGAATTCATCTTAGAGAACAAACTAAAACAACCCACCTATCCCCCTCCTCTGAAGCAGGCATTACTTTGTAAATCCTTGGGATACTGGAAGTGTGAATTCTTTTTTTTTTGGAACTGTGAATTCTTATAACCACCAGTGGAAAGAGAGACAAGGGAGTCCAGCAATGATTCTAACACAGTTTCTGCTATGTTGGACTAGCAAAGAGAAGCCATGCTTAAAATACTATGTGTTTGAGATTCACAAAGTGAGTGAAAAGTTAAAGGCACTTTAAGAGACTAACAGGGCTAGATTCAAGGGTGCTAGCAAACTCAGAATCTGGGTATGGCACTAACCACCACAAGAATCGGTAGAGAATTCTTTTCAATTCACATGACACCAAGGCTCAGTGACATGTACAAGACCACAGGGTGGCATTTAAATCACACCTCCAGAGATCAAATTGTCTCTATTGCATTCCCTGTTGACAACCATTAGGATGCATGGAATACAGGGAAAATCTATCTTAGTTGCCTTTGGGGTGTGTGTGTGTGTGTGTGTGTGTGTGTGTAAGTCTCAACTTCTCAATTGTGAATAATTTGAGGAGCCAGGAAGGAATGACTCTACTAAAACTTTACAAGTTCAAGATTAGGATCTGAGAGAATTTATCAGGACATCTAAGGCACAGGAGGTTAGGTGGGGATTAAAAAGCCAGGTTGGCAAATAACTAAGAGGAGTTTGATCGTTGGAGAATAACAGCAGAGAGAAATAAAACTGACAGGGATAATCTGACAGTCTAAGACTGCTGAGATATAAAATCTAATAAACTTGAGGAAAGGGTGCACCACTCCACACAAGCCCCTGTCCCACTGAAAACTAAAAGTCACCAAAGTGAATGATCCCAATAACCAGGTTCTGATGGGACAATTAATAACATCTACCTTCCAGGAATTTCAAATGTAGAAATATTTATAATGTGTAATAACCAGACTAACAATGAATTAACTTCTGCCTCATATAAAGTCGTGTGGTATAAGATGTCTCCATAAGCTGCCACTGGACCTTAGACCATGTCTGTGAAGTGGGGAAAGGCCTGTGGTGGACCCCTCCCTCACCGTGTCTTTCATACACACCCACCAGACACTTTAGTGACTTTGCTTCACCGGGTTTCCAAAGCCCATCTCCAGGGCTTCCAGCCTTGCCTCTAGCCCCTGCCTTTCCCCCTCTGTTCCCCCTGCTGTCAAATGAACTATTCACTCCAGCTTTTAGATCAGCTCATCTCTCCCACTTAAAAATCCACACCTATGCCCGCAAGGCCTCAAATGGGACCCACACCAGCCCTCCCCAGGAGCAAGCACAATGCATTCTGCAGTTCATATTTCCTCACTTGTCACTCACTCACCAATCCATTCTGGCCAACTCTTGAGCCACTATGGAATGATGCTGTGAGGGTTATCATGAAGCCCAAGGTTGATAAATGAAATTGGTATTTTTCACTTCAGGCTTCCTCGGCCTTAGCCAGCTTGATTTTCCAAACAATTCTTCTTCTTCTTCTTCTTCTTCTTCTTCTTCTTCTTCTTCTTCTTCTTCTTCTTCTTCTTCTTCTTCTTCTTCTTCTTCTTTTGGCATTCCTCTATTTTGCTTATTAACTCTGAATTTTTGGCTACTCCATTTCTATCCTTTGCAGTTTTCCTTGTTTCTTTGCAACCATGTAATACAAATAAATGTCTTTCTAAGGCTCGGTGGTAGGCTTTCTTCTTTCTGCCTTTCTGAATACTTTTACTCATCTCATTAGCCTCAAGTAGCCTATTAAAGTTCATGCAGAAGATCGCCACAATTTGCCCCCTCCCTTAAGTGGCATCCATTCGGCATATGGGCTCTTGTCTAGCTCAACATCACCCCAAACTCAACACATCTAAACATAGGATTGAAGCCTTCACAAAATTCATTCATTGGCTCTCACGACCCAACTACCTGACCTTCTCACTGCTAGATTAAATATGGTGTGACTCAAGTCACCAAACGAAAACATGGAAACTGGTGCTAGTGATCCTAAAGAAGCAAGACAAGGAACATGTGGAACCTGCACTTCATTTCCACAATGAGAAAAGCCCAGTTTTTTTCTTTAAATGGTGCTTGTGTCTAATAAAGACATTTTGATCAATAAGGAACTGTAAGCCCCTAAGAGTCTGATGGGGCCGGGCGGTGGTGGCACACGCCTTTAATCCCAGCACTCGGGAGGCAGAGGCAGGCAGATCTCTGTGGGTTCCAGGCTGGGCTGGACCGACAGCCTCCAAAACAATACAGAGAAACCCTGTCTCGTAAAACCACCAAAAAAACCAAAAAAACAAACAAACAAAAAAAACAAAAACAAAACAAAAAAAAAACAGAGTCTGATGGGACTGAAAATGTCTTTTTTTTTTCCTCTGTTCTTTTTTATTGTTTGGGTCTTTAATGGGTAGAGTAATAATTCCCACTTACATTGGTGGATACGATGCAATTGGCTTTACTGATTCAAGTATTAACCTGATATAGAAACCCTCATACATCTCAAATACTGAAAATTTCTTGTTACTTAATTTCTTCCATTGTGACACCACAGCACAGCACATTACTCACATGCCTATGGTGGAGTGTCATAAATAAATCTACTGTGCTGCCAGTGATTTAAATGAATAGTGCACACAGTTACATATGGTAGGTGACATTTGTAATATGAGCAGCTATGTTCCTGGCTTCTGTATTAACTCAATGATACTGCTTGTTATTAGAGTTTATTCTGTCTACTCATTAAAATCTTACTGTAAAACTCTATAACATTACACAGACAGTTGTGCCAGGCATTTTCTTTTAAGCCACCAACCAGTTACCAAATCATGACACAGAGACTTACTATTGGTTTTGAATGCCCAGTCTAGCATAGGCATGTTTCTGGCTAACTCTTTTAACTTAAATTAACCTGTTTCTCATTATCTACCATTTGCCTTGGGACTTTTTACTTCTCCTTCTTTCTTTCTTTCTTTCTTTCTTTCTTTCTTTCTTTCTTTCTTTCTTTCTTTCCTTCCTTCCTTCCTTCCTTCCTTCCTTCCTTCCTTCCTTCTTTCTTTCTTTCTTTCTTTCTTTCTTTCTTTCTTTCTTTCTTTCTTTCTTTCTTTCTTTCTTTCGTGTATCTCAGTTTCACTGCTTTTCTGTCTATTGGCTGGTGGCTTCCTGGCTTCTGGCCCCAGGCATCTTCCTCATTCCTCCTCCTCTCATTTTTCCTTCTCTCCTTTTTGAGCCTAGATTTCTCCTCCAACTTATTCTCTCTGCCTGGCAGCCCCACCTATCCCTCTCCTGCCTAGCTATTGGCTGTTCAGCTCTTTACGCAAGATGAAACAGATGCAACCATCTTTACACAATTAAACACCCATCCTTTTTTTTTTCAGTTTAAATTTAGATAAGAAACAAGGTTGCTTCACAAGTCAGTTCCAGGTCCCTCTCCCTTTCCCTCCCCCCCTCCCGTGCTCTCCCCCCAACCGCCCCCATTATCCCCTCATTTCCCCAGGGAGGGTGAGGCCCTCCATGGGGATGTCCATAGTCTGTCATTTCATACAGGGCAGGGCCTATACCCTCCCCCAAGAGTTCAGGGTGAGAGTGCACCTCACATTGTTGGATGGGAGTCCAAAGTCCGTGTGTATACTCGGGATGAGTACTGATCTGCTGCCCAAGGCTCAATAGATTACCTAGGCCTCCTCACTGACACCCACATTCAGGGGGTCTTGATCAGTCCCATGCTGGATTCCCAGGCTGATGCCTGGGGTTCAAGAGTTAACCTTTGTCAGGTCAGCTTAAACACCCATCCTTACATCATTAAACAATGCAGCAAAAACAAAAGTAACACACCTTTACACAACTAAGCAATATTCTGCAGCATAAGCAAATATAACACATTTTGCCTAGTTAAAATATTATACAACAGACAGTAGCCTCATTTATCTCATGTTTATGTCCTCTCTTGACTGGGTTAAGGAGCCATGTCCAGAGATTGACCTCTACTATTTATTTCAGTGCTCTCTAAGATGTTCCCATAATTACCTAACAATTCAGTTTTCTGAATTTGTTTCAATGACACATATCTATCTATATATTCCTCCTATCAGTGGAGAACCATTGAAGTTTGGTGCAAATGCAAAACGGATTATTAATAGATGTTAAAGTAGATATTAAAGTAAAAATGTTAAAAACTTCCTGAAGAGTTTCTCTACATTACATTTCAAGGTACCTTATATTCCATGATAATATTTCATATTTGGGGAATACTACCTAATTAATAAGAAGATAAATTTATGTAATAAGACACAAAGGAAAATAGTAGTCTACATGGGGACAGTTGGAAAGATGAATTAAAGGGTAAAAGAAAGGAGGAGGGGTATTGGGCACCATGACCTTACTTGTAGTCATTTCTGATTCAATGTGTTTGCTTTAAACTCAAGAATGGTGGTTGTTTTTAAGGGGAAAATAAGATTGATTTTTAAGATGTTAGAGAAGTCAAATACTATTTATGGTTTAAAAAAGCATATAGGCAAAGTATAGAGACAAATAATATAGGAAAAGAATATCATTGCAAAAACCAAAGGAATGAGCATTGCTAAACCAGTACAATACAAATTAAAGTAGTAATTAAGTACCATCTTCCTATTTATTTTTTAATTGATATTTTGATTCACTTATTTATTTTCTTTTTATTTAAATTAGAAACAATCTTGCTTCACATGTCAATCGCAACTCCCTCTCCCTCACCTCCTTCCCTGCCCCCTACCCACTCCCCCAATCCCCTACTCCAGGGGTGAAGCCCGCCATGGGGGATCTCCAAAGAATGTCATATCATCCAGGGCAGGGCCTAGGTCCTCCCCCATGTGTCCAGGCTGAGAGAGCATCTCTCCATGTGGATTGGGCTCCCCAAGTCCATTCCTATGCCAGGGATAAATACTGATCTACTACCTGAGGTCCCATAGATTGCCTAGGCCTCCTTAATGACATTCACATTCAGGGGGTCTGGATCAGGCCCATACTGGCCTCTCAGTCATCAGTCTGGGGTAAATGAGCTTCCCCTTGTTCAGGTCAGCTGTCTCTATGGGTTTCACCAGCTCAGTCTTGACCCCTTTACTCATCACTTCTCTCTCTCTGCAACTGGGTTCCAGGAATTCAGTTCAGTGTTTAGCTGTGGGTGTGCTTTCATCAGCCACTGGATGAAGGCTCTAGGACAAGGTAGTCATCAATCTTATTATTGGGGAAGGACATTTAAGGTAGCCTCTCCACTATTGCTTAGATTGCCAGTTGGTATTATCCTTGTATATCTCTGGAAATCTCATTAGTGCCAGATCTCTCCTCAAATCTATAATGGCTCCCTCTATTATGGTATCTCTCATCCTGCTCTCCTCTATTCTTCCCCTGATTCAACCTTCCTGCTCCCCTATGTCCTCCTCTCTCCTGGTCTTCTTCCCCTCTCTTTCTCCCAGCTCCCTCTTCCCTCCTCCCATGCTTCCAGTCTGCTCAGGAAATCCTGTCCCCTTTTCCAGTGTACCATACTTATCTCTCTTAGGGTACTCCCTGTATCCCAGAATCTCTGGCGGTGGGACTGTAGGCTGGCAATCCCCTTCTCCGTATCTAAAATCCATATATGTGTGAGTACATACCATGTGTTTTTTTTTGTGTGTGTGACTGGGTTACCTCACTCAGGATGGTTTCTTCTAGTGCCATCCATTTGCCTGCAAATTTCAAGATTCCATTGTTTTTTTCCACTGAGTAGTACTCCATTGTGTAAATGTACCACATTTTCTCTATCCACTCTGGTTGAGGGGCATCTAGGTAGCTTCCAGGTTCTGGCTATTACAAATAATGCTGCCATGAACATAGTTGAACAGATGTCCTTAGTTTATTAATGTGTATCTTTTGGGTATATGCTTAAGAGTGGAATTGCTGGGTCTTGTGGTAGACTTATTCACATTTCCTGAGGAATCTGCATACAGATTTCCAAAGTGGCTGAATGAGTTGGCACTCCCACCAGAAGTGGAGGAGTGTTCCCCTTTTTCCACATCCTCTCCAGCATAAACTGTCATTAGTGTTTCTGATTTTAGCCATTCTGACAGGAGTGATATGGTATCTCAGAGTTGTTTTGATTTGCATTTCCC
The DNA here is from genome assembly GCF_017639785.1 of Mesocricetus auratus. Classification (NCBI taxonomy): domain Eukaryota; kingdom Metazoa; phylum Chordata; class Mammalia; order Rodentia; family Cricetidae; genus Mesocricetus; species Mesocricetus auratus. The sequence continues at coordinate 66,525,369 of NW_024429190.1, read as the reverse complement.
TGATGGCTAAGGATGTTTAACACTTATGTGTCTATCAGCCATTTTAGACGTCTTTATTGAGAAGTCTCTATTTAGTTCTGTACCTCATTTTTTAGTTGAATTATTTGGTGTTTAGGAGACTTGCTTCTTGAATTCTTTGTAAGTTTTGGAGATCAGCCCTTTGTCAGATGTGAGGTTGGTGAATACCTTTTTCCATTCTGTGGGCTGCCATTCTGTTTTGTTAGCTGTGTCCTTTACCTTACAGAAGTTTCTCAGTTTCAGGAGGTCCCATTTATTAATTGTGAACCTCAGTGTCTGTGCTACTAGTGCTATATTCAGGAAACTGTCTTCTGTACCAATTAATTCAAGGGTACTTCCCACTTTCTCTTCTAAGAGGTTCAGTGTGGCTAGATTTACATTGAGGTTTTTGATCTATTTGGTCCATTAAGTTTTGTCCATGGTGATAGATAGTGATCTATCTGCAGTCTTCTACATGCCAGCATCATTTGTTGAAGATGCTTTCTTTTTTTCCATTGTATACTTTTAGCTTCTTTGTCAAAGATCAGATATTCATGGGTGTGTGGGCTAATATCAGGGTCTTCAATTCGATTCCATTGGTCTACCTGTCTATTTTTATGCCAATACCAAGCTGTTTTCAGGACTATAGCTCTAAAGTAGGGCTTGAAGGCAGGGATGGTGATGCCTCCTGAAGTTCCTTTATTGTACAGGTTTTTTTGCTTTCCTGGGTCTTTTATTTTTCCATATAATTATTCTTTCAAGGTCTGTGAAGAATTGTGCTGGGATTTTGATAGGGGTTGCATTGAATCTGTAGATTGCTTTTGGTAGGATTGCCATTTTTACTATGTTGATTCTACCTATCCAAGATCACGGGAGATCTTTCCATTTTTTTGATATCTTCTTTAATTTCTTTTTTTTTAGTGACTCAAAGTTTTTGTCATACAGGTCTTTTACCTGTTTGGTTAGAGTTACCCCAAGATATTTTATGTTGTTTGTGGCTATTGTAAAGGGTGATGTTTCTCTGGTTTCTTTTCCAGCACATTTTTTGTATATACTACCAATTTTTTTGAGTTAACCTTGTATCCTGCCACTATGCTGAAGGTATTTACCAGCTGTAGGAGTTCCCTGGTAGAATTCTTCATGTCACTTATGTAGACTATCATGTCATCTGCAAATAGTGAAAGCTTTACTTCTTCCTTTCCAATTTGTATCCCCTTTATCTCCTTTTGTTGTCTTATTGCTCTAACAAGAACTTTGAGTACAATATTGAAGAGATATGGAGAGAATGGACAATCTTGTCTTGTTCCTGATCTTAGAGGAATTGCCTTGAGTTTCTCTCCATTTAGTTTGATGTCGACTATTGGTTTGTTGTATATTGCCTTTATTATGTTTAGGTATGTTCCTGCTATCCCTGATCTCTCCAAGACCTTTATCATGAAGGGGTGTTGAATTTTGTCAAAGACATTTTTAGCATATAATGAGATGATCATGTGGGTTTTCTTTTTTAGATTGTATATATGGTGTATTATATTGCTGGATTTTTGTATGTTGAACCCTGCCTGCATCCCTTGGATGAATCCTACTTGACCATGGTGGATGATTTTTCTGATGTGTTCTTGGAATCTATTTGCCATTATTTTATTGAGTATTTCTGCATCAATATTCATGAGGGAGATTGGTCTGTAGTGCTCTATCTTAGTTGTGTCTTTGTGTGGTTTGGGTACCAAGGTAATTGTAGCCTCATAAAAAGAGTTTGGCAGTGATCCTTCTGCTTCTAGTGTGGAACAATTTGATGAGTTTTGGTATTAGCTCTTCTTTGAATTTCTGGTAGAATGCTTGGCTGAAACCATCTAGCCCTGGGCTTCTTTTTTTTTGGTTGGAAGACTTGATGACTGCTTATATTTCGTTAGGGATTATAGGTCTATTTAAATTGTTTGTCTGTTCTTGATTTAATTTTGGTAGATGATATCTATCTAGAAAATCTCCATTTCCTTTAAGTTTTCTAATTTTGTGGAGTATAGGTTTTCAAAGTATGACCTGATGAGTTTCTGGATTTCCCCAGTGTTGTTATGTTCTCCTTTTCATTTCTGATTTTGTTAATTTGCCTGTTCTCTCTCTGCCTTTTGATTAGGTTGGATAAAGGTTTGTCTATCTTGTTGACTTTCTCAAAGAACCAACTCTTTGTTTCATTGATTCTTTGTATTGTTTTCTTTGTTTCTACTTTATTGATTTCAGCTCTCAATTTGATTATTTCCTGGTGTCTACTCCTCTTGGGTGAGTTTGCTTCTTTTTATTCTAGAACTTTCAACTGTTCTATTAATTCTCTAGTGTGTCTATTCTCCAAGTTTCTTCATGTGGGCACTAAGTGCTATGAACTTTCCTCTTAGCACTACTTTCAAAGTGTCCCATAAGTTTGGGTATGTTGTGCCTTCATTTTCATTAAATTCTAGGAAGTCTTTGATTTCTTTCTTTCTTTCTTCCTTTACCCAGGAGAGAAGCAATTGAGCATTGTTCAATTTCCATGAGTTGGTGGGGTTTCTGCAATTTGTGTTGTTGAATTCTAATTTTAAGCCATGGTGGTCTAGTAAGATACAGAGGGTTATTCCATTTAAAAAAAATATCTGTTGAGGTTTGCTTTGTTGTTAAGTATGTGGTCGATTTTACAGAAGGTTCCATGTGGCACTGAGAAGAAGGTATATTCTTTTGTGTTTGGATGGAATGTTCTATAGATGTCTGTTAAACCCAATTGGGTCTTAAATTCTATTACTTCCTTTGTTTCTTTGCTAAGTTTCTGTCTGGTAGTCCTTTCCAGTGGTGAGAGTGGGGTGTTGAAGTCTCTCACTATAAGTGTGTGGGGTTTAATGTGTGATTTGAGTTTTAATAATGTTTCTTTTCCCGAATGTGGGTTCCTTTGTATTTGGGGCATAGATGTTCAGAATTGAGACTTCATCCTGATGGGTTCTTCCTGTGATGAATATAAAATGACCTTCTTCATCTCTTTTGATTAATTTTAGTTTGAAGTCTAATTTGTTAGATATTAGTATAGCTATACCCACTTGCTTCTTAGGTCCATTTGATTGGAAAATCTTTTCCCAACCCTTAACTCAGAGGTAACATCTGTCTTTCAAGGTGAGGTGTGTTTCTTGTATGCAGCAGAAGGATGGATTCTGTCTCTGTATCCATTCTGTTAGCCTGTGTCTTTTTATAGTTAAGACCATTGATATTGAGGGATATCAATGATCATTGATTGTTGATTCTTGTTTGTTTTGGATTCATTTTTGGTGGTCATATTGTGTGTGAGTTTTTCCCCTATTTCTGATTTCTGGTAAAGGGAGATCATCTATTGTCTATGTCTTTGTGAGTGTAGTTAATTTCCTTGGGTTAGAGTTTTCCTTCTAGAACTTTCTGTATGGCTGGATTAGTAGATATGTATTGTGTAAATCTGGTTTTTCATGGAATATCTTGTTTTCTCCATCTATAGTGATTGAAAGCTTTTCTGGGTATAGTAGTCTGGGCTGGAGTCTGTGGTCTCTTAGTGTTTGTAAGACATCTGTCCAGGACCTTCTGGCTTTCAGAGTTTCCATAGGGAAGTCAGGTGTAATTCTGATAGGTTTGCCTTTATATGTTACTTGGCTTTTTTTCTGTCGTTGCTCTTAACATTCTTTCTTTATTATGTATGTTTGGGGTGTTGATAATTATGTGTGAAAAGACTTCTTTTTGATGCAGTCTATTTGGTGTTGGGTAAGTTTCTTGTGCTTTCATAGGCATGTCCTTCTCAGGTTGGGAAATTTTTCTTCTATGATTTTGTTGAATATGTTTTCTGCACTTTTGAGCTGGGCTTATTCACCTTCTTCTATGCCTATTATTCTTAAGTTTGGTCTTTTCAAGGTGTCCCATATTTCCTGGATATTTTGTGTTAAGGATATGTTGGATTTAAGATTTTCTTTGGTTGATGAATATATTTCCTCTAGTTTACCTTCAGTGCCTGAGATTCTGTCTTTTCATCTCTTGTATTCTGTTGGTTATGCTTTCATCTGTAGTTCCTGATCATTTACTAAGCTTTTCTATTTCCAGCATTCCCTTAGTTTGTGTTTTTTTATTGTCTCTATTTCAGTTTTCAGGTCTTGAACTGTTTGAATTGTTTTCTTCATCGGTTTGTTTTCTTTAAGAGATTTGTTGATTTCTTGCATGTTTTGGTTTGTTTTTTCTTCTATTTCTTTAAGGGATTATCTCATATCTTCTTTGAGGGCCTCTATCACTTTCATGAGGTTGCTTTGAATGTCATTCTCTTCTGTTTCATCTGGGTTTGGGATGTTCAGGTCTTGCTGGTGTAGAGTTCCTAGACTCTGGTAGGTTCATATTGGTTTTTCTGTTGTTGACTGTGTTTTTATATGTTGTCTTCTCATCCCTTCCTCCAGTGGGAACTCTTCCTTTCCTGGTGGGTATTAGTCTAAAAGGTTCTCTTCCAGTGGGTTCAAAGAGATCCAATACAACTATGGGTTTCATGATGGTGCAGATGGGTCTGATACACTCAAGGCAAGGGGCAGGCCCAGGAATATTCAAACAGGCAGATGTAGGGATTTGGGGCCTTGAGCAGAACCTGCAACACACCTCAAGCAGAGGTCCCCATCTTCCTATTTATACTAGCAATAATACCAATTTGTCAGTCGGTAAGGAAATGGTGCTATTCCTTTAAGAGTAACACTGTTAAAAAAAGTTTGACAGTATAAAGCAAATTTCAATTTTGATGGGTTTTCATCTAATATACTCATTCTTGTAAATATGCCCACTGGAAACAGCTACATAATAAATACAGGAAGCTATTTATTAGTTTTAAGTAATCAGTGAAAATGCAGGATACTTCTGGTATGGGAACACAATGAAATTTATGTGGCCATAAAAAGTAATCATTACAATGGCAATAGCAACACAGAGAAAGAAATGTAGAATAATAATAAGTGAAATAGGCATGCTAACTAGGATAAGTTGTGACTGTATGCAAAGTAATAAATTCTTAGGATATGTTTAGATGAGTCTTTGGATATATCTATGTATTATATTGTAATTGTAAGTGAATATTTCTTCTAGTTTCTTATTATTCCAGCAGCTGCCTATTCTTCCCATTTTGATCCTTTACTTTCATGAGCGCCAGTTTTTTTAAGTGAAACAAAGGGTTCAATTCATGTTTTACTACTTATAGAGCCTAGATTCTCACTCCCAGTTTAGCAAGCCATCTTCCCCCATTTTTCATTCACTAATTTTTAGTCTCTCAGTCAGTAATATTCACTGCCATTGGAAAAAGTTTTGATGAGAGAGGATGGCAGACATGGATTAGAATAGTCCTCCATTCTTCAGTCATCTTTTTTTCCTTTCTTTTCTTCAGTTATGTTGAGACAGGTTCATGGGGTCAGGTTCTATAGTCTAAACTGGCCTTGAATTCAAGATTCCCTTGCCTCTATCTCCTGAGTGCTAGGGTTGTGAGGATGTGAAGCCATGTTCAGCACCTTAAGATGCTTTGAAGGGAAGCTTTGAGCTTGGTTTGTAAGATGTAAGCCCTTTATAATCACCACCTTCATTGAATCCTACCTACTAGGATTTCACAGAATCTGCATCCAAAGTTAAGATCAAATAGAACAAGGACAGGGTGTTTCAGCTGTGCCTCAAAAAATAAGTACCATTTGGACATGTCAAACAATGGGTGATGGGATTTAGGCAAAGGGTATGCCTTGGAAAATATGGAGGTAGGGAACACTGAGTTCTGTGCAGACATGGTTCTTTGTACAGCGGGGCAAAAGCAGCAGCTGTGTAAGGCAGCAGAAAGTCTCAGTATTTGAAGACTTGTTAGCACTGGGACACTGTGTAGTGTGACACACGTACAACTGCAGCTCTTGTCACGAAGCCTCAATGTATCCTATGATAAGCAGCAACAGAGCCACCATGATCCTAGAGGAAGTGAAGAAAGAGACTATGCAGGTGAGTCTTGCACTTCACTCCTAAAAGCTGTGCATGGGATGTAGCAGAACAAAAAATCCACGTTCTCACTTGAGCAAAGGTAGAGAGGTTCAGAGTATCTAAGTCAGGATAAAACTTCTAAGATACACAACACAGTCAGGACTTTGCCAGAGGGGACAGTGTACTCCTCTAGAAGGCCACTGGAGGTTGGTTTTAGCTTAAGGTGGCAAAACTAATCCCCATTGCCTGAAGAGAGATATTTTCTTCTTTGACCCCAAGATACAAGAAAAATCATAGCCAGCAACAGGGACGTGAGAATACATTTAAAAGAAGATTTGGATTTATTTAAACAAAACTAGATTGTGGTGTTATGGATACTCAGTGGTACGGTTTTGTCTCTTCAGCCCCTCCCATTATGAAAGATACCCTATTGGTCATAGAACAGAAGGGAGTTCTTTGTCTTGTACATCAGAGTATAATGTATAAGCATGTAACTACTGTGGAGACTGATGCCCTGCTGGCCTCATTTACTAGAATGGGGGAGGGGTTACAAGAATTTTCTAAACTTCCTAACGCATGTTTTTCTTAGAATAAAAGCAATATTTGTTATATTGGAAAAAACTCAAAAGATGTTTTTTTAAAATTATCACTAAATATTAATTATTGGCTACTTGTTTCCCAAGCTATGCTAAACCCCTTATAATCCTTACTCCCATTTCCTACTAATAATAGCCCTCAAATGGATTCCTTTTAAGCCTCAGTTTATGCTATTTGTTACAGATGAAATAATGCAACTTGTAGTAACGATTCTCAAATTTTAAGGCAGTTTTAACGCAAGATTCCCCAGTATCTCTGTGGTGAATGGACAGCCTTTGTATCTTATACACTTGAAAGTAACACAGACAGCACTCTTCTATGGATCACACTTGGAGTAACAAGGTCTTTTAGAAGTTGGCAATTGCCCAAAGCCACACAGTTTTGTTCCCCCAATACTTTTCGAGCCTCAATCTTAGGTCCATTATGCCTAGCTAATTCTACATAGAATAAATGAAATTAGTTCACATGGATAGAGGGAGGGAAGGATGGCTTAGTATGGAAGCGATTTAAGGCTTTATGAGCATATGGGAAACTAAGTCTTGTTAAGTACCCAAGGTAAGCTGGTGCCAACACACTCTAATCAGGGTTTTGATTTTTTTTAAAGAATATGGAAATGTGTTGGGGCACAGTGGTTTCGTAAGATACTACTGATGGAATACCATTAATAAATCCAAAAGTTACCAGTAGCCTTGTTTCCTGACTACTTTTCTTTTTGTTGGAGTAGGAAATTTTCTGTACTTTTCACTTTAATGTCATGTAACCAGGTAATTTCAGTAATTTTATTTCTGCTTAGCTTCTATTTCAGAAGCTCATTTTTCATTAATTAGCCACTGCCTAGAAATCATGGCTTGCTGCAATTATGTCAAAGATACAAATGGGTCAAATTCCACAGGGGCAAGGCTATACCATCACCCTATAGTGAACAGTGAAGGGACAGAAATTCGGTAGCTCCTGGGGACACAGTATTCAAATAGCCAGAGAAGCATCACAACTATTAGCCTTCCTTCATTCAAACTATTGGTTAGTTATCATCCTTTCTCCACTCAAAACCATTGATTGAAATATCTGTGTTTTTAGATTTTTTTAAAGTACTCAAAACTTTTGAGAGTTTAACCCAATTCACTCTAAAGAGGAGGAGGAGGGGCTTTGCAGTATTGATTTCTAGAATGACATAATCATACAAAAATATCTGATTTCATTGATTAGCTATCTGCCAGGAGGAAACATTTCCTTTAGAATAAAGGGCATAACCTTTTCTCTTCTTCCACGTTTTAATACTTATAATTAAAATATTCATAATTTTAATATTGAGTCTATAACTAAAGTCAATTCACAGTCCTTCCACAGGGATCTAGAACTTGGGAATAGTGATAAGAGATGGCCACTGAGAGCCAGGAAGTCTAGCGGTGACTATCTGGTAAGTCTTAGCCATGTGAAATTTCACTTGCAGAATGTAGTTTCCAAATAGCTGATCACCTAGGGAAGAGCATCAGAACTTTCCAGGCTGACACCTCAAGTGATTACACAATTAGCCACATTCAGGAACCTTTGAAACATCTTTTTATAATTGTCTCATGGAATCCATCAACCATTTTAGGATAGGCACAGATACTGAGGTGTGTGTGTACATATGTGTGTATACTCATAAATATAGTCTCTATATATTTTGTTTATTCATATATATACAAATATAATCTCAGAGAAAAAGTTGACCAAGTTCACAAGTCGACCATGATGTTGAAAGAAAAACTGAAGACATCTTATTTACTCCTGGTGTTTTCACCATAATACCTAAAGTCACTTAAAGTAATCTATTCTTTTACTAAAGAAAGTAAGCTATTCGTTCTAACATAGAAACAAGAAAATAGAGAAACAGAAAAGAAATCTAATTAATAGTACCATTCATAACTGTTAGTTTTGCTTTTTTGCATTTAGTTACAACTGACATGTTTGAAATGCATTTCTGAAACCCTAGAATGAGAAGAAAATTTAAATTTTATATCTACAGCATAGTACATTCACTCTGTTAGCTCTAGCTTGAAATGACGAGTGTCTACTTTCATCCCTCAGTTTGAAGATCATGGCTGAGGCACTGGGGTAGGGAGTGATAAGTAGGCATGGTAGGTTCTAAAATCAAGGCTCATTGATGAGACAGAACCTTATCTAAACTTTTAGTATATAAAATTCTAGGAAAAGAACCAAGCAGATGTATAGGTGGATATAAGTGTGTGAGTGGATATAGGCAAGTCCATTTGGTTAACATATGCCAGACAACTCCCCAACCACAGAGATGTCTACAAAGTTTGCTTCTGTGCTTTGCATCCTTTGTCCAGCTTTTTCAGCCCAACTTCTGTGTGTGCATGTGTATGTTTGTGTATTTTGTCATTTTTACTGAATATCTGGAGTTTTAAAAATTAGCTAAGTTTGGACCTACTTGTTACACAAACATTGATGATTTTTTTCCTTGTTGCATCTGTTAGGCTCTCTGGAAGTCCTTCACAAGGTCCTTCCAGAGAAGACTCCCCAGAGATAATACTTCACCTACTGTTTTGTTATCTAAGCAGTTAGCACATCAATTAATACTGATGTTGGGTGTTCTTGAGTATTTCAAGCCAGCAGAACCACTTTTATTTACAGGAACACAGGGAAGAAAACAAATTATGACATTAATATTCGCTAAATTAGTGTCAGGAACTTTGAAAATGACCTAGTTGTTCCTCTCCCACGGCATCCTCCCAATTCTCTATTGCAGCTGGGAATACACAGTCTCAGTACAGTGAAGTGACTATTCTGTAGCACTGCCACTAATAATTACAGTGCTAGCATTTAAAATCAGGACCATCAGGTTCTACTCCATCTGTATTAGAGTAACTGGAGGAGGTTCAACATTACTCTTTCCGTGTGTGTGTGTGTGTGTGTGCTGTACAAGTATGTGCACACACAGAAGCATCAGCTAGTATAGGAGAAGAGCATGGAAAGTCAGATTAGGTGAGATGGTATACAGTTAGCAATTCAGAAACAAGCTTGCTTCACATGTCAATCCCAGCTCCCTCTCCCTCCCCTCCTCTTCTGCCCCCACCAACAAACCCCTATTCCCCAGCCCCCACCCAATTCCCACTCCTTTCCCAAGGGAGGATGAGGCCCTCCATGGGTGATCTCCAGAGTCTGTCATTTCGTTCAGGGCAGGGCCTAGGCCCTCCCCCAAGGGTCCAGGCTGAGAGAGCGCTCCTCATTGTGGGTGGGCACCCAAAGTCCATTTGTATGCCAGGGATAAATACTGATCTACTACCCAAAGCCCCATAGATTGTCTAGGCCTCCTCACTGACATCCACATTCAGGAGGTCTGGATCAGGGAGAAGAATAGAGAAGAGCAGGATGAGAGATACCATAATAAAGAGAGCAATTCAGGAATTTATGCTGTCCCTAGGGGTAAGAGAGAGTCATCGAACACTCAACGAGGTAATGGTACGGTTGGATCGGTATTCTAGAAAGGTTGCTTCCTATAAAAGTATAGCAGGCTGGAAGAAAGAGAAGTATAGCCTGCCTCAAAAGATACTAAAAACCTGTTTTACAAACTGTACTAACAACACAGGAGCTTGGGTAGAAAGGAGAAAAGATGTGTGTAAGTAATATAACTTAAGAGACCCCAGAGATATCAAGTAAAGGGCTGGAAGACAGCTCAGATATTTATGTATTGGTGAGCTGGTAGTTTAGGGTACCATTATCCAACATGAGAAACACAAGAGGAGGACAAAGACGAGCACAAGACTGTTTTAAATGTTCTGTATCCAAAGTAAAAATATCAAATAGGAAAAAGGATACAGCATATCTAATGCATGGCCCACATCCTTTCTATCCTCTTTCAGGAGTCCAGTCATGGAGCCTCAGGCAAAGTCACAGTGCTAATTCCATGCTATTTGCACTGCTCTCTGTTGACTTGAGCCCCCCCTTCCAGGAAGGGCACCCTTCCCTAGTGCTTTGTTAGCACTCTTTCCTTCATCAAGCTCCATGCAAGTGGGTTCTGATTTAGTCTGTTTCAAATGCATTGCTATTGTCTTATTATCAGTGCTCAGCAGATGGGATGTGTTGGGCTAACACTTTAGAAAGTCAGGATTGGTATTAATTCTTCAGTGTATAGTAACTTTGAACAAGAGTGACATTTGTTGCAGATAAACAGAGTAAAGGCATAGAGACCACCTGGGATTGAATCTTAGGTCCATAGTCATAGTGTTAACAAAACAGGAACACTAGAACTATTCTATCTTGTCTATAAAGAACAGGAAAATATTCTATCTAGTTACACTCTAAATTTTTTATTCTCAGTAAATTCTCAAAAATTCTAAAGAAATTAATGTAGATACCAACCAAGCTACAAAGTCTTCCATCTACAATGATGACCTACTGTACAATAGTGACATAAGCTTGTGGGGTAGCCAACAAATACACACTGAATTTAAGGCCCACTCCATTAGATGGAACCCGTCTCTAACACTGCTTTGGTAGTTGAAGAACCTGAGACTAGATAGGACAGGGACCTAAGGGAAAACCAAATACTACTATACTACTAAAGGAATGTAACCATAAGATGGCGTCTAGCAATGTTCTGCTTTACTTGTCAATCAGTGTCTTGCTCAGCCCATCATTAGAGAAGGTTCCTCTTGCAGTAGATGGAAACAAATACAGAAATCCTGGGGTCTACTGGACAATGCACAGAGACACATACCTTGGAACACTCACTCAGCCCTAAAGAGGGTGTATCCATCAAATCCCTTAACGTTCAGGGAACCCTGTGGAAGAATAGTCAGAAAGAATGTAAGAGTCACAGGGTATGGAGGACACCAAGACCTTCTAAATACAACAGGACCGAAACACATATGAACTCAGAGAGACTGAGGCAGCATACACAGGGACTGCAAGGGTCTTCCCTAGATGAGGGCCTAGAGCTGAGAGAAGTGGACATAACTCTAATCCAGAATCTATCTCCAATTGATAACCATTTGTAAATGAAAAATTAGCTCTTTCCAATTACAGTCTCATTGGGGATACAACCCACTCTAAAGGGCAGGCTTCATGCCCAGCAATAGATAGCCAACACAAAACAAACTTAATGGCATCTTCAGAGATTTGGAGGTTCTTTGTCTTATAACCTATTGTTGGGGATTTTTTAACCTTATAGCTCCTTTAACTTCTAGTTTTATGTTTTTATGAGGTGTACAAATGTGGGCATATCTCTCCATCTATATGTGTTTCTTGTGCTTTTTCTTGGGATCTTTTTCTTTTGTCTGCTTGGGCTTTTTTGCTTTGCCCTAGTCAACAGTTTGGTTTTTGTTCCATATAATTTAATTATTATTACTTACATGCCTGTTTGTTTTCTAAGGAGAGACAGAAAGGATATAGATTTAGGGAGTTGGGGAGGATCTGGGAGGAGTTGGGGGATGGAAAACCTATAATTAGAATATACAATATTATTTCTAAAAAATAGAAAAGAAACTAATCACAATTTTAAAAATCTTTTACAAAAACAGAAATTTAATGTAACAAAGAAGCAAAGTTAGCTTAAACAATTTGGACTAAGATGGAGCTCCATAGATTCTGTCCTATAAACACTTCAGACAATGTAGCCAGTGGCTAGCATTGCAGATATAGGGAGTGGAGAAATCACACAGCTACTATTGACTATTTGGGGAAAATATAAAGTCCCATTTTTCCGGGTCCAGCAAACAAGCCCATTAGACTGTACAATTAACGAACATTGTATTTCCATGGTCATTGTGCACCTGAACACAGTCCTGGACATGAAGGAACATTGTGTTTTGATGGCCATTGTGCACCAGCACATTTGGAAGTTAGTCCTGGTCACCTCTGGACCATTAATTATTAATGTATCTGCTATCATATTTAAACTTTGGAGTGACATTTTACAAGGAACCATGGTGAGGTTAGGTTTCCCCTCAAGGAAAGTTGTTTAGAATATTTGAGAGTTCCACTACGACAAACAATGTGGCTTTATGAAATATATGGTTACTGTCCAACCATGAGTGCATTGATTCACACAGAGTGAGGCATTATGTACTTGAGGGGGAAGTAGTTAATTGGCTTAAAGAAAAATATCCATTTATACAAAACTAAATATGTGAGTGCTAGAAGTGTCGAAGATTGGAATAATCCTCTTTAACCTATTTTGCTAACGGATGCACTCATGACTAGTGCTTCAGGTATGATTATACTCTGAAAGTGTCTGTTCACTAAGCATGACACAGAACACTGAAGAGACTCAGTGTGCCACCCACCAGCTTCCTGAGGGTTCTTTGTTATACGTGGGCAGAACTCAGAACCCGGTGGGGAGAATCACTTTAAGTGCTGTCTTTGGTAGTTTTTGTTTGGCAGCTTGGCAAACAGGCCGATAGAAGAAACAGTAAGGAGTTCCATCTTGGGCACCAGCCCTTCTGCGGCTTCTCCTACTAGGAGATATATGCTTACAAGTGTCACACTCTGCGTGCACCAGCCTTGGCCTCCAGGATCCTAAGCCCAGGCAGTAGCCAACGTTATAGCTCTGCCAGAACCTGAGCCCTTTGGCACTGCAAACCTGACAACCTTTTAGACATTCTGGAGACTGGGACATACTTGCACTTTCTTTTCTCTGGTTCTGTTACAGACTTCTATCCATCTTCAGCTTTAGCGCTCCATCCTCTCATCCCATTTCTCTTTCTGCACTTCTGTTTCATTCTTCTCTTTGTCCCAGATGCTCAGGAACTCTTCAGCTGCTTCTTCAGCTACTTAGCAGCCTGCTGCCCTGCTGCTTTCACGGCCCTACGTCTTGACTGCTTAGGGTCTGGGGCCACTACTATTGCGTCCCTCTGCTGTCACCACAGCCATAACTTCCAGTTCTTTCTTTTTGGATTACAAGGTCAGCCACAACTACTAAAAGTGAGGAAAAACAGTGAAGAGGAACTTTGGCTGAGCCGATATTGGAATACTATGAGACGAGACAGAGAGGAGTGTCTACCAGCAACCCCCTGGTGAGCCAGAGTAGCTGGTTTGTGTAATTCAAGTATGTGGACCAATCACAGTCACTGATTTGGGCTAAGAACAACCTTACCATTTAGAACTGATAGCAGCAGGTCTTCTTCTAGATCACCAGAGGGAAAATGCCCCCTCTGCCAAAGAGGAAATGACTGTTAGGATCACCTAAATTTCACTGAGGCCTGTAATAGCAAAAAGTGTGGAGGAAACTGTTTCAGACATCGCTGATGGAACCTGCACCTTTGGGAGCCAGGACAATTAGTTATAGTTCCTTACACAGTTGTCTCAAAGCATCATGGAGTATTCAGGCCACTCAAGGCTGGTATAAGGGTTGTGCAGATGACTGTAAAACTGACAGCCCCTTTGTTCAAGGCAGACAGAACAGCAAACTTGAGATTCAAATGGTTCCACCCACCCACAACATTTTTTCCTTATTACAGGAAAGTGATCATCAGAAGAAAGTTAACATGGATACTAAATTAAAACTAGAAATGCACAAAATGGCAGTCTTCTGTTCTAACAAGGAATCTAATGATGATGTCTATATAAAGCATGCATAGATACATAATACACATGTACATACAGACATACACTCACACACACATATGTCTATTTACAGAGAGAGATCTATGAACTGCAACCCAAATATGAAAACTGGTTTGTTTTTCCTCCTGGAAAGCTGTAATCACAGCAGTGGGGTCAAGTGCTGATCACCTAAGCCCTAGTTTGAGAATAAATTTCAAATATCAGCTTAAGCCATCAACAAATTTTTTGTTACTTTGGAATATGTCATGGCTTAAAGCAAATGAGTGTGCATCTGTGAATCAAAGAAAATAGATGCACTTTCCTGTGGTGTTCATCACAGCAAAGACCTAACACCCTTGACTGACGGTAGGCAGCAGAGTGCACTTGGCTGCAGAACTTTCTTATTTGCATCAAAACCATGAGGGCCAAAGCAGAAAGGATGCTGTAAAACTGCTTACTGCCCCTTCAACATTAGCTGACAGCAAGATTTATAAGTAACCCCAAGTCTATTCCCAACAGAAAACATCTTTTTAGTGTAGAGCAATGACCCCCCACCACCCACATCCCCGATTCTAAAGAGCATGCAATCACACAAACTATATACATTAAATGCTTTAGCTAGAAGATATTTTGTTTTCTAACTCTGTAAAGACTCTTAGGTCACTTTAGAGGCTTCAGCTCTCCTGCATGTTGCTTTCATCTTAATTTATCAAAAAGAAGCCAGCAAACAAAAACAAGTGGTTGGATGCTGTAAGGAAATCAGATATGGAGATGGGAAGCCCAGCTCTTTCTATCTGTGTGGAATATATGTTACCCTTATATGGCTTCGCTTTGGAAGGTTAAACTTTGATTGCATTTGTATGATGGGGTCTAATCTGTATTTCTAGAGGCAGGAAGAGAAACCCTAAATGGACAGAGAATAAGATGAGCAAGGATGAGGGCTGGAAAGCCTGTGAATGAAAGCCCATGTGAGCACAGGAGGAAGTGATGTTACCCACAAGAATGGGTAACATCTCCGCAAATAACACTAGCCCAGAACAGTGTACAAGACCATCGCCCAAACAAATACAAGCAGATGTGAAGAGGAAATGGCTAGAAGAATAAATGCAGAGATGAAGATTAACATCTGTGAGTTCAGCAGGACTATCACACTATTAGCTAATATAATTAGGGCCAAAAAGTTTGAGAAAAAGGCACTGAGAGTGCAGTGGACAACAGATTTGTGGGCAAGAAAATTGGTTCTGGCAGAGTTGCATATGCATCACTGAGGCATCAGTCATCCAGGTGTACAGCAGGTTTATTGAGCAAAAATAAAGCATCATCCTTTGAATTTAGGCCATAGTATGGACTAATGTTTCCATGACCTTTTTCATCCTCCAGCAAGCCTGAAGATGTAAAGAGAAGCACAGTGCTTTAGTTATTTCTTACTGTCTCCATTTGTGTTGAAAGTACTGAAATACGGGTATAACATTGTTCCCTCATTCCCAGCTTTGTGGCTGGGATTATCCTCTTTAGTTATCAGGTTGTACATCAGGTACCATACTTCAATGTAGGATGGAAGAGTGGAAGTAAAGCATGTGGGAGCATCTATGGCTTTTTGCTATAATGGCTACCTGCAAGAGATCTCAATCTTTTGACTATCAGTCAATATTTGTTCAATTGTCTTCATTAGTCCCATTGTCTTCTCGGGTTTGTACATGCTCTGTTGACTTTGTTCTCAATGTTCGGGTAATTCCCCTGCTTTAAATTAAGACTACTTAACTGTGAGCACATTTGCTGATGACGATGGATAATGTTTTCATAACCACATATAGTTGAGTAAAGGGGCCTGAACTACGCAGCAATTCTCTTCCAAAGATCACACTGCCAGAATACTCTGGCTACCCTTGGCAGGCTGAAATGCCTTTTTTTTGGCAATCTCTGAGTGACGACTCTCCTTTTCTTTTGTTCATATGGATCTGGGGCACTGCCATTTGGACAGCACTAGTCACCAAGGCCATAATTGTTCCATCCCCTCTAGACTAGTTTATACAAGTTTCAACAAAGGAAATGGGGCAGAATCTCCTGAGGGGATTGGGAACATCAGGGGGAAGGGAGGGGAGGGGAGAGGGAGCTGGGAGAAAGAAAGAGAGAGAAGAGGAGGGGAGAGGAGGACATGGGGGAGCAGAAAGTTGAATCAGGGAAAGAATAGAGGAGAGCAGGATGAGAGATACCATAATAGAGGGAGCCACTATAGGTTTGAGGAGAGATCTAGTACTAGTGAATTTTCAGAGATCTACAAGGATGATACCAACTGGCATCGAGGCTACCCTAAATGCCCTCCCCTGATAATGAGATTGATGACTACCTTATACATCATCTTTGAGCCTTCATCCAGTGGCTAAAGGAAGCAGAAGCAGACACCCACAGCTAAACACTGACCTGAACTCCTGGAACCCAGTTGCAAAGAGGGAGGAGTGATGAGCAAAGGCTGGTGAAACCCACAGAGGCAGTTGACCTGAACAAGGGGGAACTAATGGATCCCAGAATGATGGCTGAGAGGCCAGCATGGGACTGATCCAGGCCCCCTGAATGTGGGTGCCAGGGAGGAAGCCTTGGAAATCTATGGGGCCTCGGATAGTAGATCAGTATTTATCCCTGGCACATGAATGAACTTTGGGAACCCATTCCACATGGAGAGAATGCTCTCTCAACCTGGATACATGGGGGAGGGCCTAGGCCCTGCCCCAACTGATAAGACAGACTTTGAAGATCCCCCATGGAAGGCTCACCTACCCTGGGGAGCAGAGGGGGGGTGGGTAGGGGATTAGGGAGGTTGGGCGTAGATGGGGGAGGAGGGGAGGGAGAGGGAACTGAAATTGACATGTGAAGCAAGCTTGTTTCTAATTTAAATTTAAAAAAAAGGAAAAAAAACAAGTTTCCACAAGGACATAGAGTGAAAGCAAAATACACTCCTCAGTTTTATAGCTTACACTGTGCTAATTCTTCATACTTGTCATTTTCCATGAAGACTGTTGGAAAATGGATGATACTGACTTTCTCTGTTTAAAAACGAGTTGAAAGGGCAGTGAACAGAGAGGTTCAGGAGACTTTCCATAGAGGTACAACATTTTCTCTGTCTCTGTAATTATATGAAGAAGGAGAGGTTTGGAGACTTCAGATCTCAGTCTGAAATTTGAAATAATGCTGCCATAATTATAGAGATCCCACCAGAAAGAAAATAATTGTAAATGGGTTTTCTTTGGGATGCCACAAAAAAATAAAATGACATGGAGACTTATTATTAATACAAAAGCTTGGCCTTAGCTTACACTTGTTCCTAATTAGTTCTTATAACTTACAGTAACCCATATCTTTTGATTTATGTTCTTTTTCATGACTTGGTTACCTTTACTCTGTATTACTTATCCTGAATCCTCAGTGTCCGGCTGGTGACTCTGCTTTTCTTCTTCCCAGAGCTCTCTCTGTTCCTGGAAGTCCCACCTATTCTCTTCTGCCTAGCTATTGACTATTCATCTCTTTATTAAACTATTCAGAAGTTTCTTTGGCAAAGACACATCTTCACACAGAGTATCAATATACCACAATAACCATTTCAGGTACAAACTGGCTCTAATAATGAACAGAGTTATTGTTGATATCTTAGTGAGTCTTACTTAGATAAGTAGAAGATTGAAATAAAGATAGTCTTCATGATAAACAGGTAGTATGCTGTGGAGTATAGAGATATGGATTCACGTTTTTGGTTTCGATGATATTGATGTTACCTGTATCTTGACATTAGTACCTAAAACTCTTTTTATGTGTTGATCATCCATAGCCTCAAAGCGGCCTTCACTGATGTCAGGGACTTGAGAAATGTGCCATGAACAACTGAACATCAAAACCTAGCTGTGAGTGCCAGACTAGCTGCTGTGCAGATTTTCTAGCATTGATACAATGATTTCTCCACATATTTTCCATCCAACCCATGCATAGATTTACTTGAAGGTGAGACAGTGGTGGACAAGGGACCACATCTCAGAGGACTGTTTCTTGGGCATATCTTTTGCTTTCTGTTTAAACCCTACCCTTCCATTAGAACCAGAAGATGGACATAAGTAAGGATGTCACTTGATTTCTTTGCTCCTCTTGCCTATGTGACCACATTGAGTAAATCTCCTTTGGTTGTTTTCATATTTTAAATAGAGTGGCACATTGACTTTGTATCTCTATAGTGCTTAATTGTGAATCATATGACTTATTATCAATAAAATATAACTCTCTTATAGTTTTCATCTATAAAATACTGCTTTGAATAGAAAATAAATTGTATGGAAATTAATTTAAGAAATAATAAATTAAGATACAACATCTTGAAGGTTTAAAATTATTCTCTAACTTTCTGGTTCTCTTTTATTAACTATTGAAATAACATAAAATATGGAAGATACAAAATGCATGATTTCCTATGTTTGAAATTTAGCATATGTGTAGTAGTTTGAAATTTAGTTCATGTGGAGTATGCATGTGGGTAGTCGGGTGGTATTTGTGTGTGTGTATGTGTGTGTGTGCTTGTTCATGCATGTGTCTATATGGAAGTGAGAGGTGACACTGGGTATCTTACACTCTACCTTGTTTTTATTTTATACATTTTATTTATTTAGTTAGTGTAGGGAATATGGGGGTGCACACATGCAGAAACAATGATGTAAATGTGAAAGTCATAGGACAGTTTTAAGAATCAGTTCTCTCCTTCCTTCATGTAGGTTCTAGGGATCAATCTCAGATCTTTGGTCTTCATGGCAAGCTCTCTCACTTGCTGAGCCACCTCCCTGGATCTCCACCTTATATTCAATTGGTTTGATCTTATGCAGCAACTACCGCTGCAGTGAGTGGATGTGTGCATCAGCCATACCATGTCTAGAAGGAAGCCTTTCAACAACTCTTTGCTCCATCTGCTAGCTCTTAGGTTCTTTCTTCCTACTTATGTGAGATGTTCCCCAAGTCTTGGATGGAGGGAAGTTGCTCTGGATCATCCTTCCACTTCCGAGAAACTACCACACTTACTCTTAGTACTTGGAGCAGCTGCGAGTCTGATTAACCACATCCCATTGCAAAAACGTAACTTCTCTACTCAAATCAAATGTGCATAGCTTATTAAAGGCTGGGCAACTAAGAGGCAACTATTCATTTCAACACAATCACATTTCACAAAGGAAATGAATTGGGTATATAAGACAGCGTACCAGTTAAAAAGGTATCATAAACTTCGAGTGTAGGTCAGTGAGAGAGTGCTTAGTTAGCCTGTGTAAGATCTAGTTCAATTTTCAGAGCTCCAAATAAATGAATAAATAATGTATAAATAAGATTGTACTGTGATGGAACAATAGACTCAATAGTCATAGTTAGTGTAGGCACTGACACCACTAGTTTGGCCCTCTTTCCTGAAATCAAGATTTATATCTACTGGTGTTTTATAGCTGGAAACATATCATCAGTTAAGCATCTCTAGAAATGTCCACAAAGACACACCCATATGTGTGCTTTCTAGATGATTCCAAGTCCAAATACAGTGATTAGCCACAGTAATATGAGATAAAGGAGACTGTGTCACCAGTGAACTCCACCCTTAATGGTGCAATCGGCAGCAGAAACATTTCACTCAATAGGAGAATGTCAAACAATGGTCAAAAACAAGACCTGGTCCCCATAGCCTCATCATCTACAAGTCAAAAAAACAAAACAAAACAGATGCTAGGTTTTAGATTTCTGATTTTTTTAAAAGAAAAACTGTACTTTTTTCCTCTAAATGTTACATTTTCAGTAAAAATTAGCTTCTTGATGTGAGATTTCCCTGTATCAAATGTAATTTCGCTGGGCAAGGACTGTGACATCTTCCAAGGCTGAACAGAGAAAAAGTTCTTGTGTGTTCACAAATTGTTCTCCCTAGCATATACTTAAGATCCCCAAGTGTAAATGCAGCAGAGCTATCATTGTGCCCCCAGAGAAGGTGAAAGGGGGTGGTTATGTAAATAATTCAGTGTGGAATCATTATTGTGCTTACAGTACTCAAACCAAAAGTGTTGGAAGATAAATGCACATTGTGGTAGCTAAATATATTTAATTACATGTTCTCTCCCATCTGTCATTCAGAAATACATATCTGCTTGTCACGTTAAGTAGCCCCACTTGTCACAAAGATAGATAATAATGATATCATAGGGCAATTACCATGGCAACTAAATTTCCCTTTGTCTTTGTCTGTGGCTCGGCCATTTGTAGAACAAGACCTCTATTTAAAGAAGATGGAGAGTTTAGTTATCATGCCCGTCTCTTGAAAATATATTTAATAGTGAAATATACTCTTTTTGTCTTCTTTTAGTCAGCGTGAAGATAAAAAACCTGGTTATAGTCTTCAGTTATTTAGCCACCAGGAAATTTCACTATCATCTGTAAACACTATTTGTAGGAAGTTGATTTCTAAACAAGAATATATTTTATATGCCCATATAAACTTACATTCATATTTATCTAAGTAATAGGCCTTGCAAAGAATTATTTTGACATCCAAAATAAAACATAAATTTATATAATACACACACACACACGTTTTACTTCAGTATATATTAGATTTTACCAGGGTAAATATATACATATAAATAATTACTAACAAACAGTTGATTAAAGTATTTCAACATTTTATGATTTTATAACTATTGCTTGGAGATTAATGAGAATGAATTATATGTAAGTTTTCAAGTAAAATCAGTTATCTTCACAACAATTCTTATAATGAGAGACTATTTAGGTACAAATTAATTCTAATCACTATGATGGAGAAGGAGCATTAAAATTAATCAGAAGTCATTAATAATCTCTCATCTTAATCTCGAATGTTGCCAAATTTACCACTCCAAGACATAAAATGAAAGAATTTGTTTCTGTAGATATTTACTACATGGTCTGGTTTTGTCATCTATAGTGACAGATGTTAAGTTGGCTTTATCTATTATAATACAGCTAGTAAATACAACCCCAGGTGTCTATGATATAATTTCTTTATCCACTCTCTTAAAATGCAACCACAGCCCATTAATTTGCCCTGTGTGTGACCAATGCACATTTCTGGGGGTGGGATTTCTTCTCATCATCCTATGACTGCTACACTGTCTACTACACTGTGTCTACCATCAAACATGCACTTAAAAATCTTCAGTTAGGGCTGGGAAGATGACACAGTCAATAACTCAAATTCAAGCCCCAGATCACATGTAAAAGAACCTAGGCATAGAACAGGAGAGGTGGCTCAATGGCTAAGAGTACTGACTGCTTTTCCAGAGAACTAGAGTCTGATTCCCAGCACCCACTGACTCGTATATATAACTATAGGCCCAGGGGATCCCACACCCTCTTCTATCTTCCTCCAACACTGAAACAACATGGTACAGACATATATATGCAGGCAAAATATCCACACACATAAAACTAAAATGGAGAAACAAGTGTTCTGTGTTTGTAATCCCAGAACTGTGGAGGCAGAGACAGGCAGATCCCAGGGGATACTGGACGAACAGACTAGACTACATGAAGCACTACAAGCCCTGTCTTACCAAATAGGTGTCTGTGCCTAAGGAATGACAGAGCGCGCCCGCACATACACACACACACACACACACACACACACACACACACATGCACACACGCACGCACGCACATGAACACATTTTTTAAAACATGTTTGCTTTTTAAAAATTATTTAATGTATCTGAGTGTTTTTCCAACATGCATGTACACCATATGTGTGTCTGGTACCTACAGAGGTCAGGATAGGGATTGTATTTCCTAGAACTAGAGATAGGAATGACTATAAATTATCAGGTGGTGCTGGAAATCAAAACTAGGTTAAGAGCAGCCAAAGCTTATTTAAAAGTGTAAAACAAATGTGGTTGTTGAATGACAACATTCTTTCAACACAACAGTTTTGTAGAACATCCTAGAATATAATTAATAGAAAAATTCTCTGGACTCAGAAACGTAAGTAAGATAACTGCCTCTTGAAGCTTGAAAAAATGTCTGTTTCATTGTAAGATAACAGATCTAATATACTTGCTGACACTTTAATTGTTCCTTTGGGCACAGAACTCGTTGAACATTTTAAAATACTTTAGCTTCCTAGCCTGTAAACAATAACTATTACATTTCCCAGGAAGACCTTTTCTTTCCAAAGTTTTATGAACTTCCCTCTCTTTCTCCCCAGAGCCAAGGGCATTGAAATGTCTCATGTGTTATAATTCATAATGTGGGAGACATCAATGAATAAGGGGATTTAGTGCGATTATTTATTCATTTAGCAAATATGTATTAAGATGTTGACTAAAGATATTGATTAAAGTTGAAAATCAATACAAAGACCTTTTTTTCTCTGGAAGCTCAAAAATTATAAGGAAAAGTACTGCATTGTTGGCAAGCTGAGTACTGGAGATCTGAAATGATGTGGCTGCTGGGAGAACTCTGTTGTCAGGGAAAACAGGGAGTTCATCAGTGAAGAGTCAATGCAAGCAGTGACTGGCCCTGGGAGTTGATAAGGCATTCATAATGGTGTAGAAAATAAGCAAGCAAACAAACACACCTTTTGAAGATTGAGCTATGTCCCCAAAGGCATGATAGAGCAAGGGATGAACTTCAACAAGATTTAACCAGGAATACACAGAAGGCTATTTGATGACTTTACACTGCAAACATAACTAACTGTTCTGCTATATTAAAGGCAAAGTTCGAACACAAATGGGCAAGTACATTTTTAGACATAGAAATGATGGAATGGCTATAAATGCTGCCACTACAGCTACAGCCCTGTGCTCACCAGCTGGGAGCAGTTGCACCATCAACAGAAACATCAAGCAAACACCTGCAGATGTCCCACATATACAAACTCCTGCAAGAAGTCCAAGGACTACAAGGCCATAAGACAAGCCAGTAGTTCCAGTTCCATCCATTTTCAATAAGAAGCCAGTTCCTTATGGGAATGAAGATTACACAGAGAAAGA
This sequence comes from Mesocricetus auratus, assembly GCF_017639785.1. Lineage (NCBI taxonomy): Eukaryota > Metazoa > Chordata > Mammalia > Rodentia > Cricetidae > Mesocricetus > Mesocricetus auratus. The sequence continues at coordinate 66,502,246 of NW_024429190.1, read as the reverse complement.
TAAGAGAGAGTGGGGTGAAAGGAGGAAGAGAGAGAGAGAAAGTGTGTGTGTGTGTGTGTGTTTGGCATTTTCGTTGGGCTACCAACCACCTCTCAAATAAAGACATGGAGACTTATTATTAACCATGAATGCCCAGTCTTAGCTTAGACTTGTCCCACTAGCCCTTTTACTTAATTTAGCCTGTTTCTCTTCATCTACATTTTGCCTCATGGCTTTTTACCTTTATTTCATTCTGTATGTCCTACTTTCCTGCTTCCTCCATGTCTGGTTAGCTGGCCCCCAGAGTCTTCTTGGCATCTCTTTTTCTCTTCCCTTGAGCCTAACTTCCTCCTCCTATTTAACTCTTCATTCCAAGAAGTCCTGCCTATACCTTCTCCCTCACTATTGATCATTCAGCTTTTTATTAGACTAATCAGGTACCTTAGGCAGGCAAATTAAAACAGCAACACATCTTCACATAGTAAAACAAATGGAACGCATCTTTACAGAGTTGAAAATATTCTGAAATGAGGGATAAAGGAGAGAGAGGCTTGCTTTTCTGCTTTTCCAAAAACATTTCTGTGTGATATATTATTTATGATCTAATAAGCCTTTGGAGATCAGAGAAGCAAAGCAGCTGGCCACTAGCTCTTACCTCCACCTCAGGCTGAAAAGGGTGATCCTGTGTACAATGCAGACTGCACTGCTCTCCACCAAGCCTCAGACTGAAATCCCCTGAGTTCATGTCTCCTCCTGCCTTATATTCCTTTCTCCACCCAGCCATATCACTCCTATTTCTATCACCCTGGTGCTGGGATTAAAGGCATGTGATCCCAAGTGCTAAGATAACCTTTGTGTGAGCTGTTTCTCTTTTAGACTGGGTCAATTTCATGTAGTTCAGTGTGGCCTTGAACTAACAGAGATCTGTCTGCCTCTGTCTCCTGAGCCCTTGGATTATAGGTGTGCATCATCACTATCTGGCTCTACAGCTGAGGCTAGCTTTGCATTTTGATCTCCAGTGATATTATTAGATCATAAGGCATGATTTACTTTCACAAAGAACAGAGATGCCCAATATTCAAATGGTGTGTAGAGACAAAGCAAGGAAAGGAACAACAGGAGAAGGAGATGTAGGTGACAAATTCCTTACTGAAACCAAATTGCTATTGATGCACAAAGACTTTTATGAGAAGGTATTTGCTTAATGTTCCTTCAAAGATATAGTTTACAACCAAAATTTCTCTCATTCTCTTTAGCATTTGTTCGGATTTCCTCCCTTCATCAGGGTTACTTTCATCAGCTACTAAGTGACATATGGAATAGGAACTATTGATTATTGTGCCAGTTGATTTCTGGCCATGCTGTCTTTCCTTTGCAGATCAGTAGAGGGCGCTGCCTGGTCTCAGGTAATCATCTACCCAAGTCAAGGCCTTCACTTTCATGCCATGATGTACTCAGGAAAACCACTGTGGGGAGACGCCCAACTGCATGTTCTCCTCAACTGCAGACATCATTTCTGACCACAACTAATTGTTTCAAACTTCCTCATGCATGACTAAGCTAGCTGAAAGAGGAGTGGAAATTGAAACATGCTCTGAGGTGAGAACCAAAATTATTTGGTAAAGAGTTCTCAATAGTTTGGTCCCCACCAAGAAAAGATGTAGAGGAGATAAGAAAGATACATTTCTGTTCTTAGCAACTAAGAATTATTCTTTAAAAGAAATCTGTGCATGTCATTAAAAGAATGAAACCGCATTATTTTATCAATCAATTTATCTTGTCATAAAGATAGCAGATGTAAATATATTTATATTTATTTATGTGCTGTTCAAAATTATTTTATGCTAAACACTTCTGTTTCACTAAAATGTAAACAAAGTTAAACACAAAAGAGATCAGAAAATTCATAGTATAGTCAGTTCTTCATCTTTTCCTGAGTACTCCATTTTTCCCTCTTCATCATTCTGATATAAGCCAACTTAGACCACGGAGTGACAATCAGATAGAACGCAGCATGAGGCATCAATTCACAGGTAGCCAGTGGTCAAGGAACATCACAAAGACTCACTTTCAGTCAAAATCATCTGTTCTTCGTTGAAAAACATTCAAGAAATATATTTTTCCTTGTGTCCAGTGAGCAGGAAAAATTCATAATTGAACTTTTATAGATGAGCCCAGGAGAAACATTCAGCATCATAAATGCAATTAATTCATTATAAAATTGATGACAACAACTAAAAGGAAATTGACATGCTATTTTATATTTCAATGGAAGTTGATTTAGCCACTTAATGCTGCTTAATGAGAAAACACTAATAGACATAGTAAAATACAGATTTATAGGTTTGTCTTTAAATTACCCATTGAACTATGAACAGCAGCAGAAGAGACACAAATTCCCACCAGACTCTCATAGATTCCATTAGTTGTTAAATAAGTGGATGTATCAGTCACAATAGGTTAATAGGTTATCTATGAGGTCAACCTTTGGGCGCAGCTTTGGGAACTTTCAATAACTAAAATGCATGTCCTGAGAGACGACTTCAAACACTGTAGTAATTGTGATGTAGAGTTTTTGAGACAATTCATTATTATGAAATACAAAAGCATGATTCCTTAGTTAATAGCAAATAACAAACCTCTTGGATATTTCAAGGAATACACAAATGCATCTTTCTGAGGTTCCTTTACTTTGATGTAACTTTTGCCTTGACATTTTTCCCCCATGACCTGGAAAATGAGGGTAGTAGTAGGATCTTGCTTCATTGATTAACATCCTGGATTTGATCTCCATCACACACACACACACACACACACACACACACACACACACACACACACACGCACTCACACTAAAATGTACAAAGCCAGTTCCGTCCGAAGACCTGCATCATGTACCAGAAATTGTACCTAAGCCTGGAAGCAGTTAGTGACCTCACTGACAAAAGGGAGCACAGAGGTTGATTGTTCCAGAGCCTCCTCACAGAATGTGTTCCTTCCTACCTTCTGCCCCATGGCTTGCCATGATTGCTCTCACTCTCAGATTAAATGTCTGGATTCTTTTTGAAGGGTAATTTTTCTAAGAGACAATGGTGGTCACCTAATACATTCTATTGCCCTCTATATAAACACCATGAGGCATAAATGAGCCTGTAGAGGTGAGGGTGAGCCCACCCTGAGGCATGGGCACAGGGGAGCTGACTCCACCTCCTTACCTGAGTCTATGGCCTCAGTGGCCTGGACTGACCAGCTCAGCTACCACCAAAGAGGTGAGTGGAATTGGGGTTCATGATGTGAAACTTCCAAATAATCAATAAAGAAGTTAAATAAATAAAAAAGCCTGTAGATGTTTAAGAAAGGCAGTCAGGCTCTATCATCAAATTCCAGTCATTTTTGTGAAAAATATTCACAAGCAAGTATTACTTAATTATGCCACATATGGGTCCCTAATAGTTGTTCTCTCCTGCTCTTTGGGCCAGGGTCTTCTACTGGTTAGTTTCATTCCTAAGTAAAGAACTGTTACACGAGATAGTCATTCTGGGGTATAAATACGGAGGCCCAGAACCAGAAAATAACCACCACCACACCACTGAGGAACAGCTTTCACTCCTGTGTTGGGCATCTCAAGAAGAGCTCAACTCAGCTGTAGGAAGTTATACTTACTAGACCTGTCCTGCACTCCCTATAATGAATACGTGTGTCAGAGCACGGTCCAAGAATGGAGTTCATGCAAAGGAAATTTGGAGTACTTGTGAGAAAACTCCAGGAAAACAAGACATGAGTCTTGTGACCTCATTTTCCTCACAAACACGGAATTGTTCTTGGAATGTGCTTTGGTGCCCCTCCCAGGTGAGCAGATAGGAGTGAGTTTACCTCAAATTATTCATTACTATTGTTATTTGTTTCTATGCCTCTATGGAAAAACATGGTTTTGCCAAGTGCAACTTGTCCTTGTGATTATATATAGTTTGAACAAATGAGAACTTTATTCATTTGACCTTCCTTAATCCTCAGAGTATAAACTTCCTACTGTTCTGAATAAAGTAGGCTACTGTGTGAGACTTTAGGCTCCACACTCCAGGTTCCACTCCTTTAGAGCAGTAAACAGAAGTAAAAATAAGGAACAGAAAATGGTTACTCTGAATAAGGCCCAAGTGGCCAAGCTGAATTTCTGTCCAGAATTAGTCTTAATTGAGGAGGAAAGTATGGTAGAAGGCCAGAAGTTCCTCTTCATTGAATGGAAACCCATTTGACTAATAAATAAATATGGCTGCCAAAGTGACAACCACTACTCCTATGACTTATGGAACATTGAGCAAGTGTGTGAAAAAGATTACTACACTGATGACAAGCATGAAGAACCACGGCTCTCCAAGGAGACCAGACCTTAAACGCAAAAGTTATATACAGTTTCTGAAGAAATGTTGTTATCCATTTTGAGTGAAAGACCATTACTAGTATCACTCTGTTGTTCTTACCAACCTGAAATATATTTTTTCAGTTTCCTTCATCTAGTTTCTCAAAATTCAATTGATTTTACTTCGGGTCACTGATCTATTGAGTTGCTACAGGGGTCATAATTTCTCAGCAACTAAGCTATTGATTAGTTTAGGTTGGGCCTTCCCTCACTGTGTTCCAGAGATACCTCTGACGTGAGTACAATTACTGCACTGATTTTTTTGTCACTTAACCATAATTAGAAGATTTGGAAATTAAAATGACAGGCTTTATACAGTTTAGATTCTGTTATTCTGCATAGCTTTCTAATTCCATTACTATTTTAAAAACAATAGAATTAGAGGACAATTTAATCTCTGAACACATAATTACTGAAGACTTGTGTTGGGCACACAAAAGAGTGAGTGAAGCCACTTTTTATGCCCTGTCTTACTTGTGATTTCCCTGAAGGAATTAATTAAGAAGGACAATGTAACTGTCAAGTGCCTGATGATGCAAATTATATCTGAAATCATATACATAACCTGATGTTAATTTTTGAATTCCTGCAGTAAAAAGGGTGACTTGCAGGGCCACCAAAAATTTAGATTTCTTACCATTAGTGTTTTTTTTTGTTTGTTTGTTTGGTTTTTCGAGACAGGGTTTCTTTGTATTGTTTTGAAGCCTGTCCTGGAACTCGCTCTGTAGACCAGGCAGGCCTCAAACTCACAGAGATCTGCCCGCCTCTGCCTCCTGAGTGCTGGGATTAAAAGCATGTGCCACCAATGCCTGGCACCATTAGTATTTTAAGTAAAATATTTTAAATGAATACTTGAGACCACATTGCAAGACTGAAGTCATCATTTGTAACACATAAGAAAACTTTCTCAGCAAATGAGCATACTGAGACTTGGGACTGAGGAGCTTGCACAAGATGACAAATCAGATTGGGAATCAAACTGAAAGCATGATGAAAAGTTGGTTAAATTTCTATATTTTTTCTTATCCCCAATTCTTCCTAATATTATTTGTAACAGCCACAACCCCTTGAATATGCTGAATCTTACCTAATATTCCTTCTCTTACAGAAATAATTACAATTAACATTTCAGTAAGAGGCTCTCATCAAATTTTTATGAGTCATGGTCATGGAATTGGAGTAAAGATCTCTACAGTTGCTGCCTGCTGCCCACTGCTCACTTCCTGCTGCCCACGGCCTGCTGCCAAGCCTCCACATCATGATTGGACTCCTATTCCTTTGGATCCATAAACCCAAATAAACTCTTTTTCATGAAAGTTGCCTTGGCTATGGTATTTTACCAGAGCATCAAAAAAGAAACAAAAATTCATATGAATGTTTTAAAATTGGTATTTCCTCTTCTATTACAAATCCAATCATTGTTGTTCTAATTTTAGACTAAATACCTCATAACTATGTGACATAATACTTAAAAGTCTTATTATTGTGTTTGTCCCTCCTGGGCACTTTCCATCTTCACCTACAATGGTCTTTTTAAGGCATGTTTCCTATGAATAAATGAGCTGCATTAGCCATTTCACGAAATGAACTCTACCACTATGCCTCTGAAGGCTATGCAGAGAAAGATGCTTAAGTAAAATCTAAAAATTTAACGCCTGTTTATGTAGAATCCTTCCATAATTTTTATACTCAGTTAAGGATTCCTAAAACTCTTTTTAAATACGTAGATTAACTTTCAGGAAAGTGAAAATATATTTCATGCTGAAACAGGGGTCAGGAAGATAAACAACATCTCAGAAAGTTGGAGCAGGTGTTTATATTAACCACCCCAAGTGTCTAAGAAGGAAATACAAGGTCTTCTTGTGACAGGGTGTAAAAAAGATCAGAGACTGTCTTCATATTGCACCTTAGAAAATGTGTGGAACCAAGTACAGTAACAGAGGAACCTATCAAAGAAATTTGTCTATTTCTGCTTTGCCTCTGAGTAGAAAACAAAAATGTTTCTGTTGAGAATGTGACCTTGGTCTAAGCTCACACAACTTTGGAAACTAAATTCTTGGGCTCTTCATTTTTTTAATATTTACAGGTTGTACATAGTCAAGTGAAATGGTATGTACATTAGCAGAATCTAGTCTGGATGACAACTGCAAGATGATCCTCCAGTAATTCTCTAATAAGAAGTCAAAGCCAAGATTATCCATGTGCATAAGATTTCAGGTGTGAATCAAAGGCACAGAATGCAAGAGGTCAAACAAAATGACAACTTTTAAAAAGCTATAGCTTGAACAGATTAAAAACATTAATGCATTCTAATTATGGGGCTAGGTGTTTTCTTTAAATCAAAATAAAATACCAGAGGGAAAGGCATCATGCAACTTGGAAATGAAACAATTAGACCCAGTTGTTCTAAGGCCTTCATACTTCATATCCGGGGATGTGAGTGTTACTAGAATATCTGATATTGAAGACTTATCACACTAGCTGTTGGTGATGGTATGGAGAACAGAGCTGAGGCTACAAGTGGGATCTATGTAAACTGGTGCGAGGACTGTGTAAGAAAGGTTGGCAGTTGTTTTGTTAACTATATGCTCCCATATATAAAACTATATGCTTCCTATAACACAGAAACAGAGCAAAGACAAGCATAGGTTTCCACAAGGGTAAGGGCAAATGATAAAGGCTGCTTTGTTTGTCATACACCAATACTGTAATCAATCAAGTATGTATTCACATACAAATGGGTAAGTCATTTGTGTTTTGTGTCCATGAAACTGCTTATTATGCTACAATTAAAAATAATTACAAGCTGGGTGGTGGTGGCACATGCCTTTAATCCCAGCACTCAGGAGACAGAAGCAGGTGGATCTCTATGAGTTCAAGGCCAGCCTGGTCTACCAGGCGAGCTCCAAAACAGCCAGGGATGTTACACACACAAAAAAATCCTGTCTTGGAGAACAAAACAGAACAAAACGAAAAACAAGGAATTTCACAGAACTGCTGACAATTGACAACAATATGAGTGAGTCTTAAAATAATTACGTCAAGAGAGGAGAGAAAAACAAAACAAAACAAAAACCTCAGGAAGAATACAGTCTGTATGATTCTATTTGTGTAGCTGTCTGGACAGTGCAAAGTCCCATGACTCCTGAATGCAGATCACTGATCACCAGAGCACAGCACTGCAAAGGGGTGAAAGGAACCATGAGGAAAGTGCATTGTAGTGGAGGTTCTTCAAAAGACCCTCCCTGCTGACCGCAGAAAATTCTTCTGGACCCTAACAGTGACTCTATATCTACAGTATTAGCACAACATGTTTCCGCGTTGGCTTGGTAAATAGCATGTACATGTGCATAATATTGCAGAAGTTGCATTTCCACATATCCATTCATGCCTGATGGTCACATGACTGTGAAGAAAGGGTAACTGTTTGAAACACCAAAGGCATTGCTTCCTACAGAGCATACCCGGTACCCAAAACTTCATCTCAGTTCCTCAGCCTTAGTCTGAAACGAACTCTATCCTTAGTAGTTCTGAGTGTCTATGAACGCTATGCAGTGAAAGACAGATCAGTAAAATCTAAAGCATTCTAAGAGAAAAAGGAAATAACTGAAATAAATAGATGCTGTTGTAAGTCTCCCTTTCCAACCTGCTGCTGATGACAAAATAGGAAATGGAAAATGAAAGATAAATCATGCACATCAGTGAAAAAGGGAAAATACTAATAACAAATGTGTTTTATGAATATATGTGATTTATATACAAATGATATATTTTATGTATATAAAATGTACACACAATCTTGAACGGTAGATTAACCCCTGGTTTCAGGGTGTTGTGTAGTGAAAATTATTTGAAAAGAAATTGGGAGCTCTGGAGAGTCATTTCTGATGGCTCAAAATGAGTTCTAATGGTGAGTAAAACCCGACATTATAGAACGAGCAAAGGAAATGCAAGAGGCAGAGAACACGGCAAAGAGAAGACTTTAGAGAAATACTGTTTTCTTCAAATATGGTTTGTTCTTGGCATTTACATTTCCCCTCAGGCTTATGACCATGAATATGTACTCTTTCTTGTCATTCTAATCCCTCAGTAATCTCAGTTTTGAACTCACATGAAAGGCTTAGCATTCTACCCTAAGTTTCCACCTGGTAATGTTTTGGAGTTTGAAAAGAATGTAGAGAAAAAAATAATCTTATTCACAAAATGATATGTTTTTTCTAAAATATAAAAAATTACATTATAAATAAATGGCCACCTGTCTCACCCTCTGCTAAAGTTTCCAGAAGGGAGTGCAGGATCGTAATACATAACAAACACTTCCAAGGGTGAGTGACTGTTTGAGAGGGAAAGGTGCATTTGTAATTCTGTACCACTAGAAAGCAGTCATTCTTCAGATAATTGAGATTTTAAAGAATTATGTGGGGGGAAAGATGATAAACATAATTTTTTACCCTAAATAACTAGGTAATGTGACAGCATTTCTTATCAATGTTTATAGAAAATTAGTTCTAATAAATGTATAAAATCCCTCAAAATTTACCAGTATTTAATTTTAAGTGAGTTGAAATATAATTTTAGAGAAACCCAATTGTATAGTTACATTCTTGAAATAAATTTAAAGATCAAATCTTTGTTTATTCTCCGTTTTTTCTCTATCTATAGGCAACTAACTACACAATGTCATTTCCTCGACACCTAGAACATGTGTGAGCAGCAGATGTGAGGCCAGCCTATTTGTTCTTTTTTTGGTTTTTCGAGACAGGGTTTCTCTGTAGCTTTGGAGGCTGTCCTGGAACTCACTTTGTAGACCAGGCTGGCCTCGAACTCACAGAGATCCGCCTGCCTCTGCCTCCCGAGTGCTGGGATTAAAGGTGTGCGCCACCAACGCCCGGCCAGCCTATTTGTTCTTATTTCTTCATTTCTTTTTTTTCCTGTAAAATGTAGTCAGTTCATTAATTGTCAGTCCATACACAGCAGCTCTTTTCTACTTTAGTCTTACAGAATATTATTGTTTTTTGCATCTGTGGGAACTGTTAGATATAGCATCAACAATAACAGTAATAGCAACAACTAATACTTGAATATTTCCTTAGTCCTGATGCTAAGAATTACCTCATCTAATCTCTACAATAGTAGTTCTTGCTATGATGACTCATTATCTAAATTTTCATGGCAATAGGTAGAAGAGACAATGTCTCCTAAAGCAACTGTTAAAGCAGTGGTTCTCAACCTATGGGTCGCAACCCCCTTGGGAATCAAACAACTCTTTCACAGGGGTCTCATATCAGATATCCTGGGTATCAGGTATTCACAATACAACTCATAATGGTAGCAAATTTATAGCTATGAAGTAGCAATGAAAATAATTTTATGGCTGGAAGTCACCAAACCATGAGGAACTGTATTAAAGGGTCACAGCATTAGAAAGGTTGAGAACCACTGGGCTAAAAGATATTATTTGATGACCTTCCTTGTATTTAAATTGGCGACAATCATTTGGCACTGGGAGGATGATTTAGGCAACTATAGTAGTAAGGCAATATCTCTGCACAGGAATGTGGAGAATCCTGGTGATGTGAAGACACACTTTCGGCAATCTGAGTTATCTCTAAAACCTTTTAAAAGTATCTCTTCATTTCTAAAATCACTCAGAAGTTGAAAGGCTATACTCCGCATCAATTTGGCAACCTGTCCATTAAGATTTCAGTACCTAGATCCTAATTTGTTTGTGAATATGGAAAAAGTGCCAAGCAACATGTTCATCTTCCCAAGCTAGAGATCAAAAGACAAAGAGAGTTAGCAAATAAAAGGTAATTGTCAGTCAAAGAAGGGTAACTGTCCTCCATAGTGTTTTAAAACTGAAAGTGGTAAGAGAACTGAGACATCGCAATATTGGAAGACACAAGCTGAACTCAAGAAAAAAAAATCACACAGAGATGCAATTTCAGCCAAAGCACCCTAATATGTCATACCAAATTTATATCAATAATATGCCTTTTGGCCTTTAGATTGTTTACATTTAGTTTCTAAATTTGATTAAAATTATAGTTTTCTATATTAATAAAATGTAAAGTGACTTTATGTCTAAACATTATCAAATGTGTGTGTGTGGTAGGCATACAGGTATATATACTTGCGTGCATGTGGAATTCCAATGCTAATGTTGAGGATTTTTCTTGATTTCTCTCCACCTTGTAGCCTGAAGCAGAATCTCTCACTGACCCTGGAGCTCTCTGTCCTGGCTAGTTTGGGTAACATCTTGTTCTGGGGATTCCTTATCTAAGCACGATGAGGCATGTTAGGTTCAAGGTGGACCCCGTGTCCACCCTATTTTTTGTGGGGTTTGGAGATCCAAATTCTGGCCCTCACATTATACAGCAAGCACTTTACCTTCTGAGCCACCTCTTAGGCGTTTGTTTAAACATTCCTTAAAGTCCCGGGACTCAGAATACATCTCAGTGGTAAAACACTTGTCTGTGATGTGGGAGGCCCTACTTTCAATTCCCAGCAATAAAAAACAAATCCAATAAAAATAATTACTGTGTCTTTATTACGTCTTTCCATATTTCTGAAATTTTATCTGTTTTTCCCTACATCTATGATGAACCAACACATTTCCATCTTAGGCTTCAAAGCCATTTTATAGTAAAGAAAAACTTGGCTCATTCCTGTCTATGATCAAATCTCTGTTTCTCAAAGACTGGTCTATGCCCCCACCTGTCACCTCAACAACTAATGCTTCTGTGTTGCCAGTTCATGAAATGATAACCAGTCTTTTGTTCCAAAAAGTTATTATAACCATCTTGCAACTCTACCTTTGTTTCAAAAGGTTGCTATCTCTACCTTGTCATGACAACCTAGTTATTATGGTCTGCTTCTGTAACCTCCCCTATTTTGCCTGCCAAATCCTCCATTTGAAAACCCGTATGAGCTATAAAAATCCCTATCTTCCTCACATCCAATGCTGGCCTCTTGAACGACACCCTAGGGGGAGGCAACCCATGTACCTGGATAAAAATTGCTTTATTTAATTGCTTGCTTTGATGAATTTAGCCATGATGATGTAGGTCAGTGGTCTTTCTCCTTACATCTTTGGGTTATCAATGATAATCCATCAAATAATATCCATGTGTACATTAATATGCAGCATTGACTTTAAGGTATATCAAAATATTATCCAAAGCCTTGGTTTATTTTTTTTCTTTTCTTTTTCGCTATGGGTTCTTTACCTGCATGTAAGTCTGGATACCACTTATATATCTGATGCCCATAGAGGCTTGAAAATGACATTAGATCTTCTAGAACTAGAGTTACAGATGGTTGTAAAAGTCCATATGGATGCTGGAATTGAACCCAAGTCTTCTGGAAGAATAGCCTGTGCTCTTAGCTACTGAGCCATCTAGCTCCCTGGTTTGATTTTTATTTTGAGGTGCTGTATAATTACATAATTCAAAGTAGCAGAAGTGTAGAATATTTGCTAGAGAAAACTCAGCAATGAGATGACATAAAATCTGGGCAGTTGTTATGTGTACATTTAAAGTCTATAAATGGACATCTTCCTTTATGTCCTGCTCCTATTTAACCTTACAAACATGGAGACAACGTCCAAAACGACTTACAACTTCCGTAAAAAGTGAAGTCCTGTAGTAACATAGCTAAAGAGGCTACAAATTTGAGAGAGAGCAGGGGATGGTACACAGAAGGGGTTTGACAGAGTAAAAGGAGGGTGAAATGTAATTATATTACAATTTCACAAAAATGAAAATTTATAGAAAACAGACAAAAAAGTCTTGTGCTTGAATAAAAGTAATGGAGTTATGTATATCATGCTCTCCAATGGGAGAACAGACACAGAAAAAATATGTAATTTATATGGGTACATGGAGATTTTTGACAGTCTAAAAACAATTAATACAAAAAAAATGATAAATAGTACCAGAGTTTAAAACTCTTGTTCTGTTAAATGATGAAATGAGAAAGCCTTATCCCTGGAAATCCCAGTGCTAATTTGACATTATTTTGTATGTCCCTTGTTTACTTCAGGAACTGCAAAGAGTCCCCAGTTTGAACTTTGAAATTTTCATTCTCATAATATTTATTTTTGCTGATCCAATGTAATTCCCTTTTCTTCCTCTTAGTTTGTTGGGGGTTTTATTATAATTACCATAGACTAGGTGACTGACAAGATAGACATTCATTTCTTAGAATTCCCAGGAGCATGGAGCACAGGGCCATCAGGCCAGTATGTTTGAATCACGGGTGACAATTCTCTTTCTAGTCTGCAGATGGCATGTTTTCATTGTGTCTTCATGTAAGGCACAGACAGAGAATAAATGCTCCCATCTCTTGCAAGTACCCAACCCAACCTTTGGGAACCCCTGCTAATTGGTGATTATATAACAGTCTAATCTCAATACCCTGAGCACTAGGGTCCTCACACATAGATTTTGAAGTGTCATGATCATCCAATGCACTGCATTCATCCAAATATGCATTCTTGATCTTAAATTCTCTAACCAGTCCATCTTTCTTCAGAATGTCTTTCTCTCCCTCACTCAAATTTATGTGTGGTGTACCTGATGACAGTCAACTTTCCTGTCGATAGAAGTGGCTGACAGTGAACTGTTTTGTCAGTGTTGACATAAAATTGTCTTGTCAGTGGAGGTGGTCGCTGCTACTTTCTTTATTCAGTTTTAATTATGAACATATTTCTTAAACTTGAAGCAACAATAGGGTTAACTAAATATAAATGTATATATGGGACTGTGGATATAGTTCAATCGGTAGAATACTTGCCCAGCTGGCATGAAGCTCTGGGTTTGACCTCCAGTACCACATAACCCAAGTTTGGTGGCACACAACTGTGAAGCCAGAACTCAGAAAATGAAGGCAAGAGGATCAGATGTTCAATGTCATCCTCAGCTACAGAGTGAGTTCAAGAGAGTCCTCCAACATGTGAGTCCATGTCCCAAAGAATTCATTTACTGATTAATTAATAGTGCATAGTGATTTAGTTATTATAGTCAAATAAATCCTGCAATTTGTTTGGAAAATGCCATTTGGGTTATGAAAGCACATAAAGGAGTGAGTAACTCACATTCTACACTGTAGGCTCTCCACTGAGAAAATTACTGGTCCATTTGCTTTCATTGTGTTTCCAAGAGCACTGAGCAATATACTCTGTACTGAATTGCAGACTGACTTCTGTTTCACATGTTAGAGGTAGACTGGGAATACATAATATAATTTGGGGGAACTTGATTTTCACAGATTAACCTACAAAAATGTCTATAAATTATTCTACCTTCTTCACTGATGATAAGAAATGACTTAAAATAATGCCCTGTAAGTAATAAATACTTAGAGTGGCAAGAGATAGACTGTTTTTCTTTCCAACTCACAATTATACTTAGCTAGTCTCAGATAGTTACTGCTAAAAGAATTGAAGAATCAGCTAGATTTAGAAGTGTATAATATGGCATAAAGTCACATTAACTTTCTTTACAGGGGTCAAAGGCACTTAAGAGAAATCAGCCCATTTAGATCAACCTCTAAAGAAGAAAGCAACTGGTAGTCATACAAACTAAATATCCCTCCCAACAGCACATAGAGGAGCGAATTTCTCCAACCACAGTAAGACAGACTACAACTGGGTGGTGGTGGTGCACACCTTTAATTCCAGCACTTGGGAGGCAGAGGCAGGTGGATCTGTGTGAGTTCAAGGCCAGCCTACTCTACAGAGCAAGTGCCAGGTTAGACTCTAAAGCTACAAGGCAAATTATTTAAGCAGCTCTGAAGTGTCATCAGTTTAGCAGAGACTATGTTAGCTTTTCTCTTTTGCAAGTAATAAATATGAAACCTCTGTAACAAGACGCTCTACAAATAATAAATGAGAAATCTCTGTAAAAAGATATCCTGGGTCAAGGCGAGAAACTGTTTCCAGAAGGAAGCTGGGATGCTTAGAAATGTTTTCTACTGGTCTTTGCATATTTACTCATTAAATGTCTATAGATTTATTTTCTTAAGAGAATCGTGCTAATCTTACTGAAAACTACAGCTTGGTCCCCCAGTGTCTTTCCTAGACAATGCTCCTCATTCTTCGTAGAAACAGAGCCTTTCACACTCAAGAGGATCCTGCTTCACTTTCCAGGAATAGGTAGTACATTGTAGAGTTGCCTGATGGTTTAAGAAAGCCCAAGCTTGGAGCCAGGCATGGTGGTGCACGCCTTTAATCCCAGCACTCGGGAGGCAGAGGCAGGCGGATTTCTGTGAGTTCGAGGCCAGGCTGGACCGACAGCCTCCAAAACAATACAGAGAAAACCTGTCTCGTAAAACCAAAAAAAAAAAAAAAAAAAAGCCCAAGCTTCTATATTATATCATCTTCCTCTAATACATTCAGAGCTATTATATTTCAGATATGGACTTAATGTTCTCTCTGGAAAAACATTCTCTGCATTCTCTGCTCACCCTTTCTCTCTCTCTCTCTCTCTCTCTCTCTCTCTCTCTCTCTATATATATATATATATATATATATATATATAGTGTGTGTGTGTGTGTTTGTGTGTGTGTTGATGCTTTCCAGAACTCTGCATCTTTAACTTGTATCTCATTTCTTCTTCCCATCTGAAATTATTGGTTTAAGAAGTTTTAAAATTCAATATATTTCCTTTAGATGACATAGGAATAACACTTTCCAAATTGTGTAACATTCATCAGTTTCAGAGAGACTTCTTTTTTCTTCTTAGTTATTTTTATTTTATGAAGGTTTTTCCCACATGTATATATGTGTACCTATAAAGGCACTGGACTCACTGGAGCCGAAATCACAGAGAGCTGTGAGGTTGTAAGCAATCTTGTGGGTGCTGGGAACTGAACCCAGGTTCTCTGTAAAACCAGCAAGTACTCATAAGTACTGAACTGTCTTTCCAGACTGAAGACCAATTTCTTAACAATAAAGGGGGGGGGGAATGACCAAAGGTGTTCAAGACCAGAAATACAAAAGTAACATTTACATTTTCTGTGTTTGGTAGACAAATCCAAAAAAGTTTTTGAAATTCTTATTGGAATTTCTCTGCAGGGAAGCGAACAAATAGCACAAATATGCTGATAAAAGTAATATGCCCTGGTAACCAAGTGGCTTCACTCCAGGAACTGGAGTATTACAGAAGCTCTCAACATCCTTAAGTCTGGCAACTAAATTCCAAAACACAAGCATGATTCAGATTCTTAGCCCTTTCTGTTATACCTGCATATTTTTCAAATTTAATATAACTAGAATCACTAGTATGAATTTCTTTATATTGGGTTTCTTTTATTGTTTAAATGTAGTGATATATTGTTTATTATCTAATAAAGTCACTGAAGATCAGAATGCAAAGCTAGCCACTTAAATTTTTTCAGGAAAATTGCATATATGAGCACTGAATATATATTGGAACATAGTGGAACCTTCAAGAAGTGAGGCCTAGTGAAAGGTTCTTGGGGTTTTTACTACTAATGCAGTTATCATGGGATCCCAAGTTCATTTACAGGACAAGGCTGTTGTAAAAGGGAAAAGCCTAGGATCACAAATGAAGAGCCCCCCCCACACCCATGCATGTGCACACACACACACACACACACACACACACACACACACACACACACACACGTTTATGATGAAGACTTGGTCCCCAGGTGGTGGCACTGTTGAGAGGCGCTTGGATCAATCAGGAGACTACCATACCATTTCATCAGTATATTATACAGTTATAGTTACTATATAGGATATAGTTACTAGAAGTGGTCACCAAAGGGTGGGAACATGGCTTTGAAAGGTCTATTGTATAACTGGATGCTCCTCTGTTTCTTTCCCTTCTCCATCTCTTGTGGTGATATATTATTTATGATTTATTAAAGCTTACTTGAGGATTCAGAAAGTAAAGCAAGCCTCAAGCTATAGAGATCAGGCAAGGGTGATACACACCTTTAATCCCAGCAGTCAGAAGCTAGGAGGTAGTGGTACACATCTTTGATCCTAGGACTCAGGATTAAGAAGTAGATGGGTCTCTGTGAATCCAAGGCCACATAGAGGATTAGGCAGTCCTAGAGAGAAACAGCTCACACAAAGATGATCTCAGCACCTGGGATCACACACCTTTATTCCCAGTACTGGAGGGGTATAAAAGATAGGAGCATGGTCTTTAGTAGTCAGTATCAGTCATTCATTCTCCAGTAACACTGACAATAGGAAGACAGTGAAGTCTCAGAATTCCCTAGCCATGCTGAGGAGAGAGTTTATAGTCCGAGGTTTGGTGGAGCCAGGATCACATTTCAGTATGAGGTAGAGTAAGAGCTAGTGACCAGTTGCTTTGTTTTTCTGATCTTCAACTTTAGTCTGAATCCCAATATCAGTCTCTAAGTCTTTTATTTATCATGCTACAATCCCTTTATCTTTTCTCACCCCTCTCCACTCTGCCTCTGGACTTTTATGAAGTGAGCAGTTTCCCTTCCTTATATTGCTCTACATTGTACAGCCTCACCACAGGCCCAGAAACATTGGCCCAAATGACCATGAACAGAAATGTCCAAAGCTATGAACTTACAAAAAATCCTTTATTGTCTTCAATTACTTATGCCAGTTATTTTGTCTAGGTGAGAGACTCGTGTACTTTCTCTTCTGCTTTTGAGTTGGTCCTTCCCTGCTTTTCATATTCTTGCCCTCTCCACAGAGCCTGAATCAAGGTGTTTTGAATATCAGCCTTCAAAGCTGTGTACTAAACAAACTGATTTTCTTCGTATCCAGTTTTCACTGGGTAGTCTGCTGTTATAATAATGCCAAACAGTATAGCACATTTTGAATCATTTAAGATATATTCATTTAACACTATAATCCTTTTTACCCCAGTAAGAGTCACATTCTGGACAAGGTTCTAACATCATGAATAAAGTAGAGAAAATCTTTGCTATATAATGTAATTTATAATTCTACATTAGAGAGATGAGTAATAACTAGATATGCACATATTTTGTCAGGTAGTGGGAGCACTAAGAAGACAAAGAATGCAGACCATGAGTTGATATTGTGACTTCTATCTAATTACAGGGAGGACCTCTGATTGGGTGGCATGTTAGTGGGGAACTGAAGGCCATGAAGAAGTGGGTCTAGAGAGAAATAAATAAGCAAAACAGAATGTGAGAAGACTCTGAGTACTGTGTGTACACAGCCTGCAGAAACCAAAACAAATGGGAACAATATGGCTGAAGAAAAGCTGAAAGATGACAGAAAAAGAGATTGTGGAGGTGAGGGAGAGTGGGATGGGATAGTTTATGAAGGGCTTTCAGGTTTCATTCTGAATGATGCAGGAAGTCATAGATAGTGTTGTTTTTAACTAAGTCTCTATCATTCTATTTACCAATAAAGACTTGGGAGTCAGACGTTGGGGTGGAAATCTACTAGCTCAGAGAGCTGAGAAGCAACAAGCTGATTTTCCCATTTGGCCAGAGACCCAGTAAGGGAGTATTTTTACAGTGGTCCCAAACCAAAATGACCTCTAAATTCCAAATCCCTCCCTCCTTCCTGTGTGTCTATCCATCTTCCTGGCCCTTCCATTCTCTCTATGGCTAATGTCTATCAGCTAGCTGCTGGCTCTACCCTCTGATCCAAGGTTGATTTTATTAACAGTCTCAGGTTTCACAGTGCAATCAAATATACCACAACAAGAAATGCTTTGAGAAAAGAAGTGGCAGGATCTGGTTTATCCTGCAGAAGAAACCAATGCAATTGTTAACTTGATAGTAGACTATAAAAAGGCAACTTTGACAGGAACCCAAGTAGCAAAGAGACAGGGAGATCAGCTGGTCTCTAAATAACCAGATACCTGTTAAATGCTGAAGTTGTTTTCAGTTAGGATTGTTTTAATGGGGAAAGTGCTATCATTTGTGTCTAGATATAGCTATGACATATTTAAAAGGTACAGTTGATAGAACTCTCTTGAGCTAGTTGTCCCACATTGAAAGAAAACAGGTGTGGGATGGGGATGGTGGTACACATACATTAGGTTCTTTCAGGGTTGACAAGTGGCTCTGGAGGTTCTAAGGAGAGATTACATGCAGATGGAGAAAGTGACTCTAAAGTGTGGGATTACAGACCAGTTCTCAAACACTGGAAGGGGTGAAAGAGCAATATACTGAAGAAGATGGACCTTAGGTGTGTGGTATAGTTCTTCACAGTCAGGAAGATGAAAACCATCACCCAAAGTAAACAAGCACTGTAATGGGAGGTACCCTGAGGCCAGAGGGTAGGGAAGCAGGAAGAATGACAAGGAGGTGGGCATGGCAGTTAACTGTAGAATTGGCCTAAGAAAGAAGTAAAAAATAAAAAAGAACGCCAAATGTGGCAAACGCTGCTGGTGAATTAAGGGAAGATTGCTAATGAGTGAGAGAGGTGACTAGAAACACATATGCCTCACAGTCCAGTTTATAGAGACTCCTCTGCAGTTTGCAATATCGCACATCTGGAGATCCCTGGGCCTTCTTTTGTTTTGTTTACTCTATGGCAATTTCAGAGCTTCTCTTTGAAAGCACAGACATGACAGAGAAAATAAAACTCAAAAGCAATGTGGAAAGGATGCTCCCTCCTTCCTGGTACCTCAGCAAAGCGGTCCATAATAAAAACCAGTTATGATATGGCAAAAATCGAAAAAGGCCACAGGGAACCAACCTGTTCACTCTCCTGCATAAAGCCTTTTATCATTTATTCTGCTGTTCCAACATCATGAAGCGCTCCTTGAAAGAATCGCTTCAAGGCTTGTGAAAAATAAACCAACACAATTCTGAAAAGTTTGTCCTAAAGTTGAGAGACTATAAGCGTCAAGACCTAAAACTTTATATCATTATTATTTCCATGATATTAGTATGGCAATGATATTAACATGTTTCCTTTCCAAAAGCATAAATGAAACCAAAAGGGCAGCATGGTTCCCCTCCTTTTGCTGTAAAGATAAAATACAACTCATGAGTGTGAAGATGGATGGGTCTCCTCATCAAACAAGGAGCTCTGAGCTTTTGTCTAGTCTGAATCAGTGGAGCCTTGATGGAGCCTTTGGGAGTGAAAGCCTGATTGGCGAGGATGTACAAGAAAGTGGGAAGAAAATAGAGACAGTAAAGAAAGAGCACACAAGAAGCCTGGGTGAAAGGAAAGATGGAATGTTTACTAAAATAAGGTGCAAGTCAAGAGAGGAACATTTCAAAAGATGAGAGCGATTCTATTGCTTCATGTGATAGGAACACTGCATCAAAACCAGACAATTTAAAGATGTGGGATGCTAAGCACAAGCACAGTGAGACTGAGGAGGCTGGGGTGGGAAGGGCGCTTCCTCAGTGGAGAGACTGGCCTTAGGGATGACTCCTGGCTCCATCCAAACAGTAGCAGGAGGGCAACTGCTTGGGAGACACAGATGCTATTTTTGGGAGTGGGGCATACGAAAAGTCTCCTTGTTTTTCCTACTTTCTACTCAAAAACCATTGACCTGATTCTAGTTTAAAGATCGGTTCCTCAGAAAAGCAGTGGCTAACTTTCCAGTCATGGCTATCATTTGTCTGTGGCATCCTGCAGCTCCTTGTAATACTAGCGCCAATCTGTTATTGATGTATGCATTTAATCAGTAACCAAATACTTATCCATTCACTATAAGCTATGCAAAGCTCTCTTTAACCAAATCTATAATCCAGCCAGCCTGAAAACAATCCTCAGATAACTCCACAATTATCTAGTTAATATGATCAATAACACATTGGAAATGCTTAATTTTTTACCTGTAATTTAATCTGGAGGACTTAAAAGTATTTGCATTGTAAGCAGCTATCTTATTTCAACAAAATAATATTCCCTTTCACTAGAAATTGTATTCATTATAAATTTTGATAGTTATTATATATGCATTAAGGGAGGGTTTGGAGGGAGGAATGGGAAATGGGGAACTGATTTAATTATATCTTAGTTAAAATTTTATTTTAAAAATCTTTGTTTTATTACTTACTAGTTCTTTAACAAGTAAGTACAAGAAATTTGTTAAGTTTCTTATTCATCAGGTTCAAAATGAATCATAATTAAATAATTTAATGAAGTTTACATATCAGTGTGAGCCTGAGTCTACTCAGACTGCCAGAACTAAACAACATAACAGCATAAAGAAAGTTAAACAGACATCAAGGATTAAATAGATAGTCGTTTCTTATGTTGAGATAGTTCTTCTAGAACACCCAACTCATGTGTGGTCTCACACTCATGTCTTCTACATCCAACTGCCTCCCAAAGGCTCCCTTCCAAAGTACCACTGCACTGGAAGTTAGGGATTCAAAATATGCATTTGGAAAAATAATCTGACTCATAATAATGGATTAATTTCACTACTAAAACCCTGAAACAAAAAGAAATCTGTAATTATGTCCTCATGAAATGTGTGCTTCTGCATTTATTTACCTCAACAAGGAATGAGCCAGATGTTTGTCAAATAAAAGGTAAGAATTAAAGAGACCATCAATAAAATAAAAGGAATTTAGCGTCTGAAAGTTCTCATTTCAAATAAACTACCAATTCTTAAATTTCTAAAATAGAAATTATATGTATAGCAATAACTGCCTATTGTACCCCCATGATTTAAGCATAGTTGTCATGCATACTAAAGTACTACTTTGCAAATATTATTTAATTTCAGAAGCTATTTAATCAGGTCTTTAAAAGAGTCCAGGCAGCATTTCTCCTCATTTTATGGATGAGAAACCTGGACCATTGGGATAAATTCAACTGAATATCAGGACTCAAATGTGAGCCTCACCTTTTACTAACGCTTGCTCAAATGGTCTGAAAACAATGTCACAAATGCCATGAGAAGGTGCCATAATTGTCACTGTGGTATGCAGTAAGGAACATAAACTGAAGATATAGTATGGAAGAAATAGTGTATTATGTGTATTCTTCATATATGCATGTAACATTAAAGCACAGAAAGGCATACAAACATCACTCCAGTATAAGATTTTAAAACTATAGGCATAAAAGATCAATGAGTTACATAGACAGAAAAAGAGCTTTTAGGAATATCCTCCTTAGCAGAAAGATTTGCACAGAAGAAATGTCTCCTTCATAAACTGAATTAGATTCTGCTTCTATTAACAGCACGCATTCACACATTAGAACTATTCTTCCACTTATATAGAAAACATCCCAAGGGCAATTAATAATTATTAATTGTGTCACATACATTGGACTAAAGCAGACAAGATTTTCAAGATAGTTAGTTGGCTGCTAGAGGTAAAGATAAAAGAAGGGGACCCTTCCCTGAAATAAGCAATATATTCCACTGGGGAGAAATTGAATTTTAGTGTAATTTTTATTTGTATTTCTCTGATGACTAAGGATGTTGGAGCTTTTTCATATATTTATTGGACATAAAGCAAGGTTATATGAAATTAGACAGTTCCTTCAAGGCAAACGAAAAAAAGAGTAAAGAGACAGTCTATAAAATAACAACAGTACTTTCCAAGGCCTATGTAGAATGAAAGCTCAGAATCGGGGTACCATTCTTAAGCAATTCCCCAAGTGTAAAATAACTGGGAGGCAGCTGGAGTTTTCATAAGAGTGGAAATGAAGACTACGAAACAGTCCAGTAGTTAGTATTCATACACAACAGCGTGTAAATCTGACACAGGCTGTGGTGACCGGATTGCATCAGAAATATTCTTCATCAAGAACGGTCCTAAAGCAAAAGTGAAAACAGCATTGACAGCTCATGCCAGTTCAGTCAAAACGGCCAAGGAAATGAACAACATAGATTGCAAGAATGTGGGGGGAGGGGCAGGGAAAAACGCATACACTACCATGAGAGCGTGAGTCCAACCAACATGGAAACCAGTACAGGTGGCGGAGGTTCCTCAAAATGCTAAAAGTGGAAGTAGCTTATGATGCAGCTCGACCACTTCTGAGGATTTCCCTCATCATGGAGATCCCTGTGCACTGTGTTTGCCATGTCGCTATTCACAACAGCCAAGTTATGGAATCAGTCACAGCATCAGTCAACATGTGAATGCATAAGAATGTGACATAAGCACACAATAGAGTATTATTCAGATAGAGGACAAAATGGTATCTTCTTCATGATTGCCTTGTCAGTGGAAGAAAGTAAGACTAACAGAGAGAGTACTACGTAGATGGAATCTAAGGGAAAATATATGAAAGTGGAAAGGGGACTATTGGGGAAGAGGATGCAGACTGGAGAGGTAAGAGAATATAGGTGATAGTGAGAAAAAAATATGATCAAAGTGCACCATATTCATGCCACAGTGAAGAATTCTGTACAATTAGTATACGAAAAAAATAATGCTTTAGTGTTGGTAAAGTAGCAATTTCCTACAGGATTGGGCTATACCTCCTGTAACCTTGGCTACAAATGGTTCTGTACCACCTGGTTCAGGAATGATAATCATGACTTTGTTTTTAAAAGTTGTTTATAGCCTGAGGCCGGTGGGAGAGCTGGTCCTGAGGTCTTGAGAGTGGGAAATCTGGCTGTGCCCCTCATCAACCACAGAACCTACACCTCCCCTGGGCAACACAGTAAAGCTGGCCCCTAAGGTATAGATGTGGGAGAGCCAATCCTGAGGACATGAAAGCAGGAGAACTGCCCCTGCCCCTTGTCAGATGTAAAAAAATGCCCATGGTAGACCATTACTAGATGTGTATCTTTTCTTTTAAAAAAAGTATTATCTTGTTGACCTCTACATGGATGGAATTGGTTTCACCTTGACTAAACTTAATTAACAGGAAATTGTCCTCTGTACAATCTGTATAAAGGTTAACAGACCCCCCTCATTGACACTTTAATAAATAAATGCTCAATGGAGTGACCACTGTCTTCCATCATCTTTATAATCAGGTAGAGGACACTGAGGAAGAATAGCTGTCCTGTATTTCTAGACATTTGTACCATTTGCTAACCACATGCTGTAGCTGTTTAGTAGGATAGGAAATAGATCAGTTGATGCTAATTTAGTCAGAGTGGCTCTCAACATCGATGAATCAGCATCAGCTCTCCATTTAACCAAACTTGTGTCACATTTTAAATTTCCTTTTGGAAAACAGGTTATCCTATGATGGAGGTCTCCTAACTCAGACTATTCCTAAACAGTCCTACCATCATTTCTCCAAAGACCTAAAGATAGAATCCTTATTTTTCTGCTCACTTCCATTAATGTGCTGAAAGTTATCCAAAAAGTGAAAACTTTGAATTATGTGAACATGACTAAGTACTTTGGTACTTCCTACTTCCATTACAAAACATTTTTTTTCTCAGCGTGACTCATTTCTGAGATTGGAGTATTTCCTCTTGCAGGTTATTTTGTTTTGTTTTTGTATGACAATTCTATTAAATTTACATACCTAACAAATTTTTAATTAGTTGATTTGAAAATCTAATATCAAACTTCGCTTTGGGTGAGAAAATATCTTATCCTGAAACCAGATAATCACAGAATACCTGCTTTCTTTTCCTCTTTGAAAAACATAAGATTGCCTCAGCACAGGCCGAGGCAGCTACCTTGTTGATTTGTTGGTGGGGAATTAACTAATTAGGGTTAATATTCATAGCTTAGTATTGCTGCACATAGTTTGTTTCATATAATATATGGCACATAGTAAGAGTCATAAATAATTGCTCTATGCCTATTACCTTAGTTTCATCCTAACCATGAGGACTGGAGAGGGGGATGGATAGTTCATGAAAACTATAATATTTGTCTTTTTTTTTTTTTTTTGGTTTTTACGAGACAGGGTTTCTCTGTATTGTTTCGGAGGCTATCGGTCCAGCCCGGCCTCGAACTCACAGAGATCCGCCTGCCTCTGCCTCCCGAGTGCTGGGATTAAAGGTGTGCGCCACCACCGCCCGGCAATATTTGTCTTTAATAGATTCATTAATGCCAATATCTTAAAATATCTACTTCATTGGTATATGTGGTTTCATATACTGAAAAGCATAATAATCATTCTACAAGAAAACTTTTCTGGTTTTCTTTTATACCAAGATCAAACAAAGTTTGAGGCTTTGTTCTAAATAATCAGACAATGTTGCCTCTTTGAATTCTAACTTCCTTGGCTGTAGAATACAATAATATCCACCCAGTAGAGTTGTGAAGATTCATCTTCTATAGTAAATAATCATTGAGCCCTTGCCTATTCCAAGTATTCTACCAGAATCTGAGTGTACAATGTCTACAAATCAGAACAAAGTACTTCACTCTTGAAGTCTGAAATCCAGAAGGAGCTTGAGACATGAGGAAAGTGATGATACCACCCCCAAATTTTAAAATGATAAATCAGGTAGGTGTTATGAGAGCATGCATAAACATGGATTCATCCAGTCAAATACCTGCCAAAATTGAATGTTTCATTTGAGATAAATTATACGGCTCAGTACTAAGATGCAAAGAGAGTAAGAGGAGAAAATAGCAAGCAAAAAAATTAAAAGCCAGGGGGAATTTAATATGTTTGAGAAGAATGCAAGGGACTCACAGTGAGAGAGTAATAAGATGTTAATAAGAGCAAGTCATGCAAGCTCTTTCAGGTGGGACCGAAAAGAGCTGTTTGTGGTCACACAGATTAACAAATTTCCATTAGGATCAAATATTAAAGTCTATTTCTAATAATAAGGAATTCATACATCTGATGTATTAAAGTACTAAAATGTATTTAGAGTAGAGAACAAAATATACAAGTAGATAAAATTCATTGGATTTAAAGATGTCTCAGTGGCTAAGACAATATACTGTTTCATGGCAGACCAAGGTTCAGTTCCCAGCCCCCATATTAAGTGACTCATAACTGTCTTTAACTCCAACTTCAGGGGATGCAACACCCTCTTTAGGCCTCCGTGAGTATCCCACACATGTGTACTTACCCAGACATAGGCACACACAAATACATACACTTGAAAATTTTTTAAATAGAATTTAAGTTAGAAGAGCCCATTATTTTTATATGACACATCTTCATGACCTATTGAAATCACACATAGCTTCACATTAAAATGAGTACAATTAAACTACACAGTACCAGGTACAGGTAAATATTCAGTTTTCACTGTGTCAGATTGCTCAATCAAAAGTCCATGATTTAACTAGGATGTTCTGTTTGTCTTTTGAACTGTGAGGGCAAATAATACAAACTAAAAATCAGAAATTAACATTCCCTGCTGAAAATAAGGAAAGAGGCATTTTCTTAGAACACTCACCTTAGAAAACTTGTAAACTCTTTCTATGATTCTTTGAAATGTATATAAAGCCTCGTTTTAAAAGTAACGCCAACTTTATGCTATCTTTACAATTTAGGAATGATTTTTTAAGTATCTGAAGCCTATCTTCTTGAAATTTCTCAACAAAAACAGAAGACAGCCCCCTTAGTTTCTCTTGAAGAAATAGCCCAATCTCACATGTGCCTTGCTCTGAAACACCCTCCTGTCTCTAAATGAGAAGCCTTTGTTTTCTTTCAGGTAAAAACACTAAACTAACACAGAGGGGTTCCAGATCCCAAACACAGCAGAACTCTCTGTGCACACACACTGTTTTACTTGAGGACTAGCAGCTACTTACTTTGAGAACATGCCTATAGTGCTATGTATCTGTCTGGCTGTAGACTGGGCTAGGTTTCTTTCTGACTTTCACTCTCTTTTCTTTTTCTTTCAGGTTTGCTGAAGAGCTTTTATTTATTGATATGGAGCATGTTTGGGGCTTTGATTATATTTTCCTGACAAACACTCATTTCAGTTTTCTCATTGCCTCTTTTGTAGTCAGGTACTTCAACCAGCATCTAAACTTCAAGAATGATTTGGTACTGAGTCCCTGGATCTTATCACAAGTCTGGCTGGAAACCAAGCCTGTCACTTCAACTGATGTTGTCTTTAGCTGTCCTATGTTTGCCCTGGGGCTTTGTGCCTTGGGCCTTCATCAGGAAGAGCCTAGATTATGATGGGAAGAAATGGTCTATCATTTATTCTTTCAACATTTTATTACACATGCTACATGCCAATTTCAAGGTTTTAGACATAAAAGAGCAAACCAATTAATCCATGTTTTAAATTCTGCTTTATTCTAGGGAATGAAAGTAGTAAGTAAGTAGCCATTTTTTCACATCTTAACAGTCTGAACATTTTGAAACTGGGGTGCAATGGTTGCAGAGATCCTGACTAGACAGACAGAGGGACTACCTTCCAATCCTGCTTCAGTTTTAACTTTGCCTGCTTCAATACCCATTAGCCAAGGGTTTGGTCACAGTAATGACTTTATCACAGCATAATTTAGTACCTGCGTCAAGATAGTCTCAAACAGTGTGCCACACTAGGTCAAGAGAAAGTGAGAGAACAGTACAAAGACACGTGACAGGGCTGTGGCACCTCCCCATCCACTGAGAGCTGACTGGTGGAGAGCCGCTGCCATGCTAACTCAAAAGTGAGCCAACTGGAACTCAGTGTGGAGAACTCTCAAAAGCATAAAAAATAAATCTACCACACGGCATAGATACAGCATGCCTTGGCATATGCCCAAAGGACTAGACGTCCTACTC
This sequence comes from Mesocricetus auratus, assembly GCF_017639785.1. Classification (NCBI taxonomy): domain Eukaryota; kingdom Metazoa; phylum Chordata; class Mammalia; order Rodentia; family Cricetidae; genus Mesocricetus; species Mesocricetus auratus. The sequence goes on along the minus strand of NW_024429190.1, from coordinate 66,475,262 downwards.
TATAGATACCTGATCAGCCGTATTCATTGCTGCTCTATTTATAATAGCAAGGAAATAGAAACAACCCGAATGTCCTACAACTGTTAATAGACAATGAAAATGTGTTCCATGAACACTATAGAATGTTCTCTGGCTGTGAAAAAAATGAAATCATCAACTTTGCAAGTAAATGCGTAGAGCTAGAAGAGATGTTATTGAGGGAGGTATCCCAGATACAGAAAGACAGACATTGTGTGTTCTCTCTCACTAGACACCCTTAACTCCAAATCTTCAGGTGTGAGTACATATGCTGGAATAACTGTGGGAACCAGAAACACAGAATGGGGCCAGTGATGGAGTATAAGGATAGGGGAGTCATACAGAGGAGACCAGCTGGGCACAAGTGATTTGATGTAGGAAACGGAGAAAGGAGGGGGAGGACCATAAACACAGAAGAAGCGGGGAACAGGATGAAATAACAGCAAGGATGTCTGACAAGGTCTTAAGGAGTCATTCTATTAACTACCTAAAAATCCCTATAATGCTTGTAAGTCTGTGTATAAATATACATTTGGAGTTCAAACAACATCCCTCATCTAGGCTGACAATGCTCCCCACAAGAGCCAAAGACCACCTGACAAAACCCCTAACACCAGGCATGAGAGACCCTGTTTGCAGTTGTTAATGAGGGTTGTACAAGAGACTCCCCAAACGTACAGGCTACTGCTAGTCCCTTAGTTGCCCCCTAGAGGTGGAATGGAAAGTGCCTACTGCTCAAGACACCATGCACTTCAAATGGGGCCTAGAGGCCCCTGACACACATAGCCTGACAGAAGTCGACGACTCGGTAGTTGAACTTAAGACCCGCTTGACAAGTGGGGAAACATACCTGGAGCTGGAAACTCTCCAACTACCAAGGGATTAGTGAAGTCGTGTATCTTGGAGGATGTAGGGAGAGATCCAGGTACCCATCTGCTGATCATGCCCATTTTGAGCATGGCTATAGGAGTTTACCGGATATGAATAAAAGAATGAGGAGAGAGGCGCTTTTTTTCTCTTGGAGTTTTGGTTGGGTCTCGAAGAGCAGCAGAGCATTTACCTTGGGTTCTTGGCTTCTTGTGTAAGTTATTTCTCCCTAATAAAATATCATACGACATCCCTATGCTGTGTAGGTTAATCTTCCTCAATAGAAGGAGAACCTACAACAACCACTTTACTACCCCAGCACAACCCTAACTACATTCTAAATATCTGTCCTTATATTCACAGATAAGCATAGTCCTCATCTCTCACCAATGAAATTTCTCTTTGCAACAGGCAGAGACCATTCCATAAAATCACAACCAAGCAAAATTCAGGACTGTGGAGCTCAGTTCCAGTGGATGCATCTGAAAACAAATCCTGTATCAAAAGTTCAAGGAACACTGTAAATGAGGGGGTAGAAATATAGGAAGGACCAGGATCAGGGAGTTCGCTGTGAGATGAGACTGTGTCTTCCTAATAATGTCGGAAGCTACATCCATAAAGCCTTACCAACATGGCTGCCTAAACTAGAGCTATACAAGAACAACAAAAGCAAGCATGCCAAAGTGAGTGGTTGAAAGATCATGACGTCTAAGCCTTATGCAAAAAAACTAAAGACTACTCAGCAAAGCTGAAAGTGAGAGAAATAGTCTTCCCCAGGGAAGAGCAGACCGATTGTTTCTAATACCAAGTGGTCATCCCTGAAGACACACATGTACGTACCATTACATAGACTGAGCAGGTCATATTTATTGTTATATTGTATATAACAACAATTATGGGAAAAGTGGCTGTCAACTTGAAAGAGAACAAAGAGGGCTCTGTGGAAAGGTTTGGAGGGGGAATGGGAAAGGATAAATTATGTAATTGTATTATAATCTCAAAACTAAGAGAAAAAAGAGTTGGAAAAGTGGGGTTGAGAATCCAGGAAACTGCCCAATGGCAGTCTTTCATTTATATAGTTCATACAAATTTGTGCCTTATATTAAATCCAATAAGTCACCACCAAGCCACATTGCCCATTGCTATAATTTGTCCTGAGGCTATCGAAAGCTCATTATTTTTCTCTTCTATCACACATTTTAAATTGCCTGAACTCTGGCAGAACAATTCAGTCCCTCCAGGTTCCTTTCCTAATGAGCTCACGCAGACATCCTAGAGAGGTCAAAGCCTTTCCACTGCATGGTGGGTTACCATAGCTGCTGACATTGCATTTATAACTGGGTAGAGAAGTACCAACATGTTCTCCCAGACTCCAAATATTTTCCTTCTTGCCCCTGCTATACAGTTCTGTCTTCCGTGGGTAGTAAGGACTACTCCACCCCTGCAATAATACCGTTACTCTAAAGATTCAGCAGTATCAAGAAGTAACATTGTAAGATAGTGGCAGAATCCTGATGATAGCATTTCCTGATGAGAAATAGGACTCTGCATTGGCAAAGCCAGGGAACATAAAGCATTGTTCTAATGGTAGAGTGCTGGGCAGTGGGACCGATCCTTCCAGCATCTTTTGGTTATCTCACTCATGTTAGAGAAGAGCATGCCGATATTCAATTCAATGTATGTACCTAATTCTGAAAGGCAAACGCAAAACCAGTGGTTATAGAGAACTGACTTTTTGCCAAGGTCATTTCTTGTTCTAGGCTGTTTTTAAACGTGGATGACTTTCAAGTCATTATAAATGAATTAGAAAAGTCCTCCAAATGCATCACATGTCATCCTTAAAGAAGTTTACTGAGGACTGGGACTTTTTAATGACAGAACTCCTAAAAACTTTACTTCCACTGGAGTTCTCTGAGACTTTCTGAATTTATTCTTCACCCTGCCACTCATGAACACTACATAATAGTACACACCCACTCCCGCTCAGCACATCCTGCTAGTCTAATGGTGGTGATTGAGTGAATCAGCATGGCATTCTGCAGATAATGGCAGAGATATAGTGAACCAGCATGACATTCTGCAGAAGACTGGAAAACACGGGGGTTATGAGAACTGTTTTGTCACCAAGAAGCAGAGAATAAACAAGTCCCTGGGACAAGATAATGACTGCAGTGACTTGGGGAAATGGCACTGAACAGTGTCATGAGATGTTTAAACACTCTTAGAGGAACTTTCTGAGCTTCCCAACATGACTATGAAATGATGAGAACAAAATTGGACCCTTCAGTTGTTTTTATGGTATTTCTTAAGCTTTTAAAAAACACCTTCCAGCTCCACTATTACTGTCACAGTATTACTCCTTGCTAGTCTTGCCATGTAAGTCAATAACTCCTTCGTTGGCTAAAGTCAGGTCAGTCATTATCATAAGGATGCCTCCTGATGGCTAGCAGCACCCCACCCTGAACTACCATGGGGTTGGGGGTGGGGTGGGGCTTCACCACTAGGTTGATTATCACTTCCAGAGACCTAGCTTGAGGTCTAGTCAAAAGATACCACCAGAGCTTCTAAGATTGTCAGCTCTCCTACCCTCCTGCAGCCATGCAACTCACAACTTCCATAAAATATTTTTAAATGTGGAGACAAGCTCACTCCCTAGAGGATTTCCCTCAAAGGGAATGTTTAGAACTCCTAAATTCTGTCTGCGGTAACAAACTCATCTCATAGATGCTGTCCCTGTCATCCATGTGGCTTGGAGCATGTGTCAGAATGACAGAGTTTCACAGATGTCCCATGGAGATGTAGTAAGAATATCCTGAGGAAGCAGATAAGAGGTCCTAATGCAGAAGAAGGGACATGTGATCAGGTTTTACCTGCTCCTTCCAGTTTCAACAGAGGTTGGCAGCAGTTAAGGAGGATGAAAATAGGTAGGGTGGAGAGAACGGAGCCAAGGCACAGTGTCCCTGGCAAAACATATACCTGTAAGAAAAGCAGGCACAGAAATACTGGAAAGCACTATCTGAGTATACCATAGGGCATAGTAAATGCACAGCAACACCACAAGATGAACCACATTAGCTATATATCTGTCTTATTTCTCACAATCAGTATTGAACGAATGAAAGAACAAGTGGATAAGTAAACAATGGTGTTTACCATTATTATTAACTATATAACTCCTCACAGTCAAGTGATAGAGAACCCAAATATCTTACCATGTTTTATAAAATATACGTTATATAATCAATCAACCTCATTCTAAATAATACATAACAAAGACAAGATAGACCAATTCCTACAAGTGTAACCAATATAGTTAATGTGTTTATGAAAAAAAAGTATTTACAAAGCAGGACATCAAATTCTCAACTCACCCTCAGCTACAAAGAGGGCACCAGATCCCCTTGAACTGTAGTTATGACTGGTTTTTAGCTGCCATGTGGATGCTGGGATCTGAACTCAGGGACCTTGTAAGAAGGACAAATTCTCTTAACCACTGAGAAATCTCTCAAGCCCCTATGAAGTGCATCTTTATAGAAATGGTGTGGTAGATTTAAATTCTGAGGAAATGATGCCAAAATCAACAACCCTATCTCCAACTTTGAGGACTCAGGAAGTTTTAAGTGTGCAAACTTTCTTTTGCTATCAAAAATGTATACTTGCCAACCAATAACTACCCATAGATAAACTCTTTCAGGTGAATGTGTTCCTCATTCATTAGAATGTCTAAATATAATTGGAATATTAAATTATGGAAACATACCTCACCAAAGTCACTGGTTACTGATGACAAAGTATGGACATAGGAATGAGTTCTGAGTCAAGATTTAATCCCAAATTAAGACCCTACTCACTAGAACTCTCTGGACACCAAAGCTGTTGTCTCATGTTAAAGACACTGTATTCTCTGTTGTAAAGATTAAATGAGAAATTCTTATAACGTGCTTAGTATGATGTACAGCATATGTTTTCTCACTACATATTAATTCATGTTTTTATCCATATGAATATAGGCCTACTGACTGCTTGCAACTATGCTGGCAACTTCACCCTATAGAAGTGTTGGATAAAATGCTTGAACTAATTTTTCCAACCAGTTCAGGTTGCTTATCAAAGATCATTTAGATTACAATAGCAAAGTATAGAAATAGATATTCCTATTTAAATCAGTATATAGTCTTGGAATTTGTGGGTTAGGTCACTGATAATTTTATTAACATACCAATATATTCTGTTGGAAACTGTCAATGTTATAGCAAATTGAGTATATAAGTTAACAATTAAAATATAATATAAACATTATATAATACTTGATAAAATTAATAACATTTGTATGAAATACTCCATAAAATATAGAAATATAAGTTAATAACTAAAAACAGAATCTGATTTAGAATATCCTTCCTTACTCACACTACACCACAAATCAACAATCCTTTTAATATGAACTCTGTATTTCCATAGGCACTAAGGGAGCTGTGACCTTGTCTAGGTAACCAGTACTCCTTTTGAAAGCTTCTGTGAATTTTTAGCAGTCTAAATATCTTAGGTAATATATCAAAAAAGGCAATATAAGAGATGAGGTAGAGAAAAAGTAATAAAATGGTCATTCTATTTCTCTGTTGGTTAAAAAACTTTTGTGTAATGTTAATGCAGTTGTCAAGAAGTCACTCCCCAGTGTTCTCCCTGCTGATGAATGTGTGCTCTGTGTGAGTGCCTGAGTGTTATGTTCTTAACTTTTTGATTAAACTAAAAATAATATGTATTGATCCAGTGCTCCTAGGTACTTAGAGTTATTCTTAAAAAAGAAAAGTATAAAAATTTTGGATTTTTGTTGTTTTGTTTAAATATTTTTTAATTTCATGCATAAATAACTACTATGTCATTTCCACTCTTCTCCTCTACTCCAACTTTAACTCTGTTCTTTCATCCCATTTCAAATTCATGACCTCTTCTATTATCGTTACAAACACACACACACACACACAAACACATATATACACATACATACCTATGTGTACACTTAGCTGTTATATTTTAAAACACACACACACAAACACATATATACACAAACAAAAACATATATACACAAACATACCTATATTCACACTGGTTGTTACTTTTAAAAACACACACACACACATATACACATGTAAATACACGTATGCATACACATATAACCTACTGAGTGTAATTAGTTTGGCCCAATGTGCATGTGTTTATATACCTACAGAAAACTGATTCCCCTATCGCAGCAGCCACAGATGGCCTGCCTGTAGCACTGCATCTAGTGCAAGGACTTTGTAGAGTTTTAACCCCGCCACAGTCCCGAATCAAATGGTGTTATCATTGCGCTCATCTTGTGTGGGAATCGTTTTTCCGAGGCCTCATGGATATAACATTCCTGTCATATCTATAAAACATGATCTGGTAGCAGGCTCATGTGGTTCTTACAATCTTTCTTCCCCCAATTATCCATGAAGTCCTCTGAGCCTTAGGTGTAAAGAGTATGTTGTGGCTGCACCAATTGGGGCTGGACACTCAACAAAACTTTTTCTTCTTTTTGAGACAGGGTTTCTCTGTGAAGCACTGAATGTCCTGGAACTCACTCTGTAGACCAGACTGGCTTTGAACTCATAGAGATCCACCTGCTTCTGCCTCCTGAGTGCTGAGATTAAAGATGTGTGCCACCCACATCCAGCCCAACAAAACATTAAAGCTTTGTCTTGGTATAGGGTGCTTACTACAAAATGGTTTTCTTTAACTAATAATGAATTTCTCAGGTCAGCCATGGTGGCATGCGCCTTTAATCCCAGCATTCAGAAGACAGGGCTAGGAGGATCTCTCCTAGTTACAGAGCTGCATAGTTGAGATCCTGCCTCAAAAACTATAAAACATTGGACCCATTATGTCTGGAATTGGAAGTTCTTGTACTATCGTCACTGGGGGCCTCTTGGTAGTATGATAGAGGTTTCTTGAATTTTATAAAAATACTAACTCATAGGAACACACACACACACAGCAGTCCACATTAGATTCATCACAGTACCTGATTTCAAGCCATGCTACATAGCACATTAATAATAATAATAATAATAATAATAATAATAATAATAATCAGCACTGTACCACCATAAACAGACTGCCAGACCAATGGGACCACACAGAAAGTTTAAAAATAAAGCCAGTGGCTTCAGTCAACTGATTCACAAAAAGATAAAAACAAACAAACAACACAACAAACACACATACACATTTGAGGAAGGACAACATCTTCAACAAATAGTCCTGGAGCAGTAGATATTCACATGTAAAAGATGGAAACCCCCCACACTACAGAGAAATCGACTGAAAATGAAACAAATACCCAGATGGAAGACCTGAAACTAAAAAAAGGAAAAAAACCACTTCAAACAATAGGTACAGGTGATTGGGTTTTTTCAGTACTAGGTGCAAGAATAAAAGAAAACACAAAAGTATAAATGAAATCACAACAGACCAAGAGGATTATGTATACCAAAAGAAGCAGCAGAGTGAAGACACCACACCAGTTGGAGGAAATCTTTGCCAATTACCCATCTGTCAAAGGGTCAATTTTCAAGATTTATAAAGAAATAAAAAAATGCTTTCCTTTTTGTTTTAAAGCCACCCAATTTTAAAAGACAGCTGATTTTTCAAAAGAAAAAAAAGGCTGATAACATGTGAAAAACTTTCAATATTACTAATTATCTAAGAAATGCAAGTTAGAATCTCAATGACATACCGTCTCACCCCAGTTAGAATAGCATTATAACAAGTAAAACCTAAATGCTACTTAGGATGTGCAGAAAATGAACTCTCCTATAGTTTAGGGGAATGTCACACAGTACAACTATTCTGGAGAACAGTTTAAAAATGTCTTACAAACCCTTGCTTGGTCAGGAGATCACAGCCTGACAAGGGAACGTGACACCCTCCTAGGTATGCTCTGCAGTGTGCTCTCCACACCTGCATTCCTAGCTAGGTCCATGAGGGGAGGGGCCATGATGGCCTTTTGACCTTGGTAACAATAGCTGGCACATTATCTTACACAAACTGGGATGAATTAAATATATGCTAAATGAATCGTTTAAAGATTTTTGTATCGAAGAAAACCACACGGATACAAAGGGAGAGGGGAAGAGTGTCAACAAAGACTGCAGAAAGGCCTGGAAAAAAACAAAACAACAAACTTTTCCTCATGTCACTCAATTTAACAGACACCTAGAGTCTAAAAGGACCTTGCTTTGAGAGACTTTGGATAGGGATCCTTCAACAGTGTCTTGTCTGAGTGTTAGATAAATGATGGAAACAGAGAGAAGGACCTAAAGGCTAGTTAGTTAGAAGGTGTTTTCACCACAAGGCACAGAGACTTAACTTGAATAAACATCAGCGAAAGGTACAAATCAGAGGGATGGAGGGAGCAACTGGAACTTCTCACAGAAGTCAAGAATAGACAAATGACTCCAGCAAGAACACCCTGAAATCTGGACTACCCTCTGTTTCCCTGTATGTGTCAACTTCTATGGTATGACTGCCAACTCTGCACCTAGCTACTGTCACAAATATGAATGCCATAAAGTGTTACCGAGAATGGGGGAAGGGGGGCTCTTTTGGTAGCAATATTAATTAGCACATTCATTATGTAAAATAGCATGGCAGATTCTGAAAACTAAAACTAGAGTGACCATTGGGTCCAGAACTATGACATCCGGGTATATAGCCAAAGAATCAAATCAGTATACCTAAGAGCTGTCTTTACCGATAGGTTTATTACAGGATTATCCATAGTAGGCAAGATATGCAAGTATAGTTAATGCTTATCCAACCTTCAACAAATGAAGTATATGTATGTACATATAGTATACATGTTTATGTGTGTATATATGCATGTGATATATATGCATATACTTGTATGTATATATGAGCGTGAACACCATACTTAATGTCCTTAAAAAGAAGGAATGGAATCATTTGTAGTATTGATACCTGGAGGTCATTGTGTTAAAAAGGCAGGCACATATAAACAAATACTGTGTGATCACTATTAGACTTAGAAAATAAACTAAACCAGCCTCTCAGAAATGGAGTAGAAAGGTTGTAAGTATCAGAGGATTGGAAAAGGACAGAGATGTTTCTCAAAGTGCGCGGTATTTCAGTTAGGTTAGAAAACTACGTTAAGCAATTTGCTGCACCACATGGTAATCACTGTTAGCCATTAGGCATTTCCAAATTGCTAAATAGACTTTAACATTCTAAATAATGACTTTGGAGCAAGCAGATCGATTTAAAAGATGGTATATAATAAAGCATTAACATCCATTTCATAGGGTATCAAACATACTGATGAAGCATTTAGTAGAACAAGGGGCACAGTGGCAGACAGTCTTCCAGCAAGGAGGTCATTTCTACTGGAGTAAGGCACTGGAGGCATTTTCAGCAGTCTTTCACAGCGTCAGATGCTAGAGGTACCTCTTAGGTAGGAGCCGCTTCAAGAAGAGAAATGTGACAGAAAGAACTCAAGAATGGCCTTGCCAACTCTCTCCTTCCATCTTCTCCCACTGAGGAAGAGAATCTAAGTTTTCTCTAAAGCTAATGGAGGGACAGAAAAAACAGAAGCTCTTTTTAATAAGTTCTTTAAGATGTACTCATTTAAAATTTGTGTGCATGTGTGTGTTTGTGTGTGTGTGTGTGTGTGTGTGTGTGCCACATATGTGCAAGTGCCCACAGAGCTCAGATAAGGGCATTGGATCCACAGGAGTTGGAGTTATGTGTAGTTATGAATGCCCAACACAAGTGTTTTGAACCAAACACCAATCCTCTAGAGAGCGGCAAGCTCTTTTAATCACTGAGCAATCTCTCCAGTCCTAAATACATTATTTATAGGAAAAAGATGCCTGTACAAATCCACTGCTTAAATATTTTATTTAATGTACATTTCTGCAATAAATTCAGTTTCTACAACTGTTGCTGTAACGGACTCTGACTGAAGATTGATTTGTGTTTATTTTTTTATTTATTTTTTATTTATTTTTCAGTTTAAATTTAGATAAGAAACAAGGTTGCTTCACAAGTCAGTTCCAGGTCCCTCTCCCTTTCCCTCCCCCTCTCCCCTGCCCTCCCCCCAACCCCCCTCATTATCCCCTCATTTCCCCAGGGAGAGTCTGTCATTTCATATAGGGCAGGGCCTAGACCCTTCCCCAAGAGTTCAGGGTGAGAGTGCACCTCACATTGTTCTATGGGAGTCCAAAGTCCATGTGTATACTCGGGATGGGTACTGATCTGCTGCCCAAGGCTCAATAGATTACCTAGTCCTCCTTACTGACACTCACATTCAGGGGGTCTTGATCAGTCCCATGCTGGATTACCAGGCTGATGCCTGGGATTCAAGAGTTAACCTTTGTCAGGTCAGCTGTTTCTGGGGGTTAAATCAGCCCAGTCTTAATCCCTTTGGTCACCAGTCCTACCTCTCTGTTACTGGCTTTCTTGAGTTCAGCTCAGTACTTAACCGAGGGATTCTGCCTCTTCTTCAATCAGCCACTAAATGAAGTTTCTGTTTCCCAGACTCTCTGGCCATGGGATTGTAGGCTGGCACTCCCCAGATCTATGTCTAAAATCCATATATGAGAGAGTACATGCCATGTTTCTCTTTTTGTGACTGGGTTACCCCACTCAGGATGGATTTGTGTTTATTTTTGTTTTGTTTTGTTTTGTTTTTCAGAATTTTCTTCACAAAAGATGTACTGTCAACAATTGTAATACAAGGTTTTGTTCAGGCCACTTAGGAGTGCTTCAGCTTCAGGATCATAGTATATGATAACCTTGTAGAAGATGAAGACAAATCACAAAGTAAGAGTGAAATGGATGTATCCGTGCTGATTTTCAGTTAGAAAACGACAGAAACAGCCAACAGGATAGTTTTGGCAGCTTGTGTGGAAATTTCTCAAGATCATGCCTAAATAAGATGTTGCAATTCTTGCAACATGCAGTTTATCATTAAATATTAGGAGTGTATTTCCAAAACACAGATAAAGTTACAATTTTAAAACATGAAGCTATGAGCTGGTCTTAAATTATGTTGCAAGTATGCATGGAAAATGGTCTAAATGTATTTTTGAAAGAACTAATTAGAAGAACATGACTGAAATACTGAGTAGATTCTAAAGTATATTTATAGTGTAATTTTGACATGAAAAATATGAAAGTATACAAATGTGTTAACAATCATACTGATGTCTGTGTTTGGTTGGTCTTGGTATTTTGGGACATCCGTTCACAAATAGTTTATAGTTAAGAATAAGACTCCCTTTAACAAGGGAAAGAGAAATTGTGAAGCTTCCTCTTGGACATGAAATTTATGTTTAGAACACAGCTAGCATATGAGCAGGAAGCTGCCTCCCATGTGTCTTCACCAATGCTTCCAGCCTCTGCTAACGTCTTCTGCTGTGTGAGTTTCCACTGGCTTTGCAGAAATAGTTCCTACTTAATCCTGCTCCATCAGCTTTTCCAACTATCTAGACTCCATTTTCTGAACCTAACACTCATGTGCTTTCCATACAGTCAGGGACTCGATTGAGAATGTAACTGTTTACTGTGGTTTGAGATGTTGGTGGACTCTGCCTGCATGATTAATCTTTAACTACCAAATTGATTGGTAAGGGTATTCGCAGGCATCTATCGTTAAGAGCCCATACGTAGGGTTGAATTTTAAGTCTTCACATGAATTCTAGATTTCAGTGATTCCTATGACTTTCTCAGACATTGTAAGCATGAAGAATAACGGAGAATGTGACAACTAAAATAAAAGAAGTAACACTAATGTGTGTGAACATGTGTTAAGTGTCCTGCTAAGCTCTGCACATGACTTATCTCAAGGGAACTGAGTTATGAACACATTTCACAAATGAACAGTGAGCTCAGAGAGGGGGGATAAACCCCTGAGTTTGCACAGCAGTAAAAGCTGGCGAAGAATGCAGCTCCTGAATCTATGGGTGCAACTGACATCTGAGCTGATCTCAGTGTAACATCACAGCCTGACAATCTGGGACCAGGGGCTGTGCTCTTCTCTAAGATGAAGGCTTTGGTGTTCCCCAAGATCACTGTGAGTTCTCTAGTTACACTAGCATATAACATACCTGTCACATAGTAGTTGAAGGAACTCTAGCCTATCTGCAGTAAGCGCAAGATTTTCTCATGGTGTGTGTGTGTGTGTGTGTGTGTGTGTGTGTGTGTGTGTGTGTGTGTGTAGAGAGAGAGAGAGAGAGAGAGAGAGAGAGAGAGAGAGAGAGAGAGAGAGAGAGAGATTGAAGGCAAGTCACTGAAGCTCTCTATTATTTGGCTCACCTCAAGGGCTACTCTATACATACATTCCAGGACTTTACATAGTATCCTAAACACATACATACAATGCCACCCAAACTGTCCTATGACACTGTATTCATGAATTTAGGGAGTTGGCACAAACGAACTGGCTTCTTGCTCTTTATTCATCTTATTGCTTAAAATATTTAGCCTTTGATATTCTAAAGTAATGGTAATTTGTGGTAGACTTAGAGTAAGAGAGGGAGGAAAGGAGAAAAAGAAAGGTAAAGCAATCCCCAAATTTTCCATCAATTCATAAGAATGGTAGGAAGTAACCAAAGAAGATGTATAGATCCATCTTTTCCTTCATACAGAGGAGGAAGTGTGGCCCCAGTAGAACATTAAGTCCACTCAAGTGGAAAAAATTGCAGTGCAAAAGTAGCTTATGCCCCGGATCTTTTGCACTGACAAAGTTAATGATTAAAATTTCCCAGATTCTCCTTCACATTTCCCCCGGGGGTGTCTATTTGCTTTGATGATGATATTATTTTCTTTCTTTGGGGACAAGGCTAACTGTCCCTTGCTTCTGTGTGGAGATTAATAATTGATGAGTTCCTAGTTAGGAGAGTTTGCAAAGGCAACTGGTAACTCTGTGCTCCTGTCCTTTGCATGGTGACCTGCAGATGAGAGGAGGTGCTGCAGGATTCCCCAGGGACAACATGAAGAGAGTCGTCGCTCTCCTGCTGGTCTTAGCACTTGGGCATGCTCTAGAGCGAGGTAAGGTTCTCCTGGTGACTGACAACTATTATTATTTAATTTTCTAGTCTCACTTTAAAAACTGAAGAGGTAGTAACACACAGAAGAAATGGTGGATATTTGAAAGGCTGAATAAAAAAAGGACAAAGTGGGGTTGATCTGAGCTCAGTTGCACCATATAGCATTGGAAAGGAATGCTTCCCACACAGAACAGGTAAGTATCTCATGCAAGACAGAGCCAGATGCGGTGGCACAAGTAATCAACCTCAGAACACAGGAGGACAGGGCCAGTCTGGAATATCTGAGATTGTCTCAAAATAAACAAAAAGACTCGTGAAAGAAAGTAGAGTTATATAAGCTTTCAATTATCCCTAACACATTCAATAAATAAGATCTATAATGTAACTGGATACTCTGATATACAACTAGGCATTTTTCCCCAATGTTCATCCTGCCTGGAAGCATTGTACTGTCAGTGATTCCAGGAGCTATTGGAGAGATTTCTTTGATCCTCCTTAAGGAATCTTACTCTTCAGCATTTGGAGGGGATTAATGTTTTTAAAATACCTCTCACATAAAATAAGAAATTTTGGTAACTGTGTTACAAAACGATAAACAAAAAAAAATGGAGGGCTGGAGAGATGGCTCAGCCGTTAAAGGCTAGGCTCACAACCATGGAAAACACCCTTCACAGTGTTTTAAGACTTCCAACAGTGTTAGCAGACTACATGATGCATGTCACTTTAGAAACTCTGCAGCTTGAACACTTTCCATAGAAGCTTCAATTTATTTTTCTGTTGATCTCTTAATCCTAGTTTAATCCTTTATTGTAAAATTTTGGTTGTATTTTATGTTTTCCTATGAGTAATTTTATCCTCTGGCTTAATTTGTGTTGCTTAAAAGGAAATCTATATACTCCCTGCTTTTTCAAAGTAAGGTTTTCATATAGTACTCTCCTTTAACGCTCTCATGCAGGTCACCCATTTATAGTCATAGTAATAATATATTTAACCATTGATACACACATTCCCAGCAATTATCACTTACTAATTATGGTACACATAAACTCAGTCTTGACTTTATCTTATTCTTTCACATTTGCATTTTTTAAAAAAGATTTATTTATTTTTATTTTTACATGCATGGGTGTTTTGCCTGCATGTATGCATATGTGAGGGTGCTAGATTCCCTAGACCTAGAGTTACAAACTGTTGTGAGCTGCCATGTGGGTGCAGAGAATTGAACCTACATCTTCTGGAAGAGTAGTCAGTGCTCTTAACCACTGAGCCATTTCTCCAGCCCCTACATTCACATTTTTTTCCGTGTTATTTCTGTTATCCCAATTATGTTAAATTCAGTTTTGTTCACCCATCTGTGCATAAGTCCGATGTAATTCCTTAGCTAAGACTACACAACCTTGGAAAAAGAGATAGAAACGAATAAATGACTTGAGTAGGTTGTGCCCCAGGAAGCCCTGAAATCATCTTTGCAGCGGAGTTTCTGGGGAAACAGATAACCTTGAAAACTCTCAGTTCAGTCTGAATCTCCAAAACCCTAAGTCTAATAGTATGGAGATCTTGGAAACATATGTGGAGGACACAAATTGGGAGGAGTCCTGCTGACTCGACAGGTGAGCCCTCCCAACCCCCCACCCTGGCTCTGTCTCCACATCCTCTGCCAACAGGGCATTCTCCCATCTCTATTGCAACATTCGCGGCAGCCAAAGTCCAAGAAGAAACAAATGACAAAAAAGTCAAATCAGTTCCCTCAAGGATTAGCAGCAACTTCAGTCTTACAGCCTATGTCCTTTAGGCCAGACGATACCCAGAGCCATGTAAAACACAAGGGGAAGCCACTCTGAATTTGCCAGGAGATGCTTCATTCATAGTTCCCTTCTATAACATCGATCGTGGCATTCAGAGACCTACTAGGAAATGCTTCATTCATCAGCTCCCAGTCCATCAGGCAGAGTCCTGCTATGATCCTTTGGAGGCTGAGCATGCCTTCTGCTGGTTGGAAGTGGTAGAGCATAGACTGGGGGAACGCAGAAGGCTCCCAGAATAGTCACAAATGCAGGTTTGGGGGGTGGAGATGGGCTGTGGCAGTAGTTCTCTAAATTTGTCACATTGGAGAGATCTAACAGTTTCCTAGAACACTGTTCCTAACACCATATGCTTGAGACACATCTTGAAAACTGTTCCTATGGCCTAGTGTAATTAAGGAACTAGCCACGTGACACTTCCTTAGTGGATCACCATCAATGCCTTCTCTGTCTTCAAGGCTCTGATAGTTTTCTGAACACCCCGAGTCTTTCCTGAGTGTAGGTATCTTTGGAGTTGCCTTTGGAAACTGGGTCTCAATGATACCTGCTGTAGATGCCCTATCCTTTTCTGTCAAAGGGCACTTGGTAACTGGATACATCTTGGAAGAAACTGACTTAGCAAATCTGCCAAATTATGGCAGTATCATAAGAAAACAGCCACCCAATTCTGCTGGCCCAAGACACACACAGGCAGTTCATGCTGGCTGATCTATGTTCTTTCCCAAGAACTGAAATGCAGCCAGCAACGATCTACTGTTATCTTTCCCCCGACCCTTCCCACACCAAATTAAGTAAGAGAACTAATTACACAGCTTTGTAGTTACTTAGGCAATGATTACCAATAGGAAATAAACAACTACAGGCTTTTGAACTATTCTACATACATATGTCTATTAAGTATAACACCAAACTGCAACAAATGGAGGTTACCTTAGAGTCGGGAAATGAACTATATTTCCTCTTCTTCCTCTTTTTTCCAAAATAGCTCCAAACAAATTAGAGAAGTAGCTACTGTCATCATCAAAAGAAATTTCAGACCCCTTGAAAAATCAACAACAATGTCACAGTTCACTGTTATAAGGCACAATGTAGTCAGCATTATGTACATGGTATAAGAATAAATACACACACCCTGTAAAAGATCATGGGTTCAATCTATGTAGGAAGATGATAAAGATGTCTCTCAAAATAATACACAAGGTTTCCCCTCCACTGTCTGCTTCCACCTTCTTGTGTTACATACAACCTCCATTCTACTTTCCATATACTCTGCTCCAGACATAGCAGCCTCAGCCATTCATGGTGTATATATCTCTGCACTCCAGAACTCATCACCAACTCTTCTACCTCCTTGGAAATGATCCTCCAGATATCCAGATGGCTATGACAGCTTTCAGTTGTCTGATCAATGTCCACTCACAGTAAGGGTTTTCAACCACCCTCAATAGTACCAACAACTCCTAACTCTCATCCACTTACCCTGATTCATCTTTCTTCTTGTCATTCCCTACCTCAGCTTCTCTCCAGCTACTCATCTGTTTATCATAACAAATGTATCATATAATTATCAGCATGAAATGGAGAACCAGAATTTATTCCCTGCTCAGAACACTACTTAGCAACAATGAGTGTTCAATGAAACTTTCATATAATACCCCAAAACTTGAGTACCAACCTCAAATGTAGTTTTGATTACTAGAGGAAAATTGAAAGCCAGATTGTGGTTCATGCTGTAGTCATGTAGTTATGGAATTCCAGCACTACAACTGGAAGGCTATGACAGGAGTAAAATCAAATACCAGTATTGAATTTTTGTTCTAGAAAAATAAGCTGCATAAGTGTATTCATTGTTATCATGCTTACAATATAAAGTATCTATAAGAACACATTAGACTAAGTTCTATGCTCTTTTTTAAAAAGTCTCAAGACTTATTCCTCCAATGTAACTGAAACTCTTCAACCAATGACTCTGTTCCCACTCACATAGCCTGCAGTCCCTAATAAACATGATTGTACTCTTCATTTCTGAGTTTGACTCTACACTCAATGGATGGAATCATGTTACTTATTGTTTTCTCTGTTCTTAGACATTTGTACTTACTATGATTTCAAGGATCAGGCACACTGCTAATTAATAGAATTTCCTTCTTTTATACCTAAATAATACATTGTGTATCAAGAATGAACTTTATCCATTCTCTCACTGATTCACATTGGGTTGGTTATTTTAATATCTTAATTCTTATGATTATAATGCTGCTGCGGTGAACATTGAAATTCAAAGATTCCATCAATATGGTTACACTATTTCTTTGTTTCTCTACCCAGAAGTAGTGTTGATGGATAATACGGTACTATATACCGTATTATATAGTATATAGTATATAGTATCATTAACACTATAAGACGGTTCCTTGATCTCTGCATCCTTAGACTATCTTTTTTCTCTTTAATAATCACCACTCTAACAACAAGTATGAAATAGCATCTTGCTGTGATTTTGATTTACATTTCCCTTGTGTTTTTATAATACTAAGAATGCTTCAAATACCTGTTGTAATGTTTTCATATAGCTGCTAGAAATTGTTCATATACCTGTACATCTTCTTTTATGAAGTTTTATCTTTTGTGCTTTTTAAATTTTATTATTTGTTTATTGGTATGAAAATGAGGTTTTAAAATTTTGGGTAATAATCTCATATTTACATACATACCTTTAAATATTTCTCTCAGTGACTTATCTCCTCATTTTATTTCCTTTACTATCTTAAATACTTGGTGTTGGGGGGATATGGAGAAGTGATTCAGGATTTAAGAGCACTGGATGTTCTTGCAGAGGATGTGGGTTCAATTCCTAGCACCTGCACGGTGGCTCACCACCATCTATAACTCTAGTGCTAGGTGATTCAATATCCTCTTCTGGCCTCCTCAGGTACTAGACATGCACATGAGTACACAAACATAACACGGCCCTATACAAATAAAAATAAATGAATAAAAATAAAATAATTCTCGCTGGGCGGTGGTGGCGCACACCTTTAATCCCAGCACTCGGGAGGCAGAGGCAGGCGGATCTCTGTGAGTTCGAGGCCGGGCTGGACCAACAGCCTCCAAAACAATACAGAGAAACCCTGTCTCGTAAAACCAAAAAATAAATAAATAAATAAAATACTTCTCATGTACTCTTATTTCAATTGTTCAATTATTTTGCATTGTATTTCCTGTTCTTTTGAAGACATATAAAAACATCATTGCTCAAACCAACATGATTGAAGTTTCTCCTATGACTGTTTTTAGCAGTTATATGGTGTTAAGTCTTTTATTTGATTATATTTAATTTATTTTTAGTTATTTTCTGGAGTTACAAAGCAGATCATGTGAGACTACCCAACAAAAGAAGACCATCACTGCTTGCTAGTTATGTCACCTCATTCAAGATTTACAATGCAGAAGCACAACCTTGATATCCTCATTGGATAATGTCTTAAAATTTCATAATAAAGGGTTAATAAATTGGCTCTGTGAAATTATACATGCTATGTACAAAACCATGACAGGCATCAAGACTTAGAAATTTACATTAGTTCACTTAGTATGGAAATTTACTTAGAAGTGTATTATAAGGAAGTTCCTTTCCTAATAATACCTTTCGTAAAACATAGACATTTGCTTAAAGGGAATATAATTAGTACTAATATTCTTCATAAGATTCATTCGTAAACGACCAATGCTATTTCAAGTCCTTGTATCTGCTGAGACCAAAGGAGCTCACTGAGAAATCCAGCTAGCACTTTGTCCTTCCTAGCTTCCTGTGCCAAACCCTGTGGTTCGTCTTTTAAAATGGAGTGAGGGTTGAGTATGAAAAGTTAGAATGAACTTTTGAAGACATGATAATCATAACTAGAACTTCAGAAATGCATTTTAAAGTTGAATCTTTCAATATCATTAGAGAATGGTGCTGTATCTAAAAGTGATTCTCTTATCAGCAAACATAATTTTCTCTAAAAATATCTCACAAACAAGATGGATTCCTGGGACTATAGAAATGGCTCAGCAGCAAAGAGTGCCCATTGTTTTTGAAAAAGAACAGAGTTCATTTTCCAGAACTTATATCAAGCAGCTCACAGCCACTTGTATCTTTAGCTCCAGCAGATCTGACACTCTCTTTCAGTAGCATCTATGGACACCCACAAACACAAACACATTCACACATGTGCACGTACACACACACACACACACACACACACACACACACACACCACCACCACCACCACCACCACCATCAACGACAACATCAATTTTTTAAAAAATATTTTTAAGTGATGAAGATCTATCCATGCGGCACACACAGAGTAGTATAGTTAACAGTGGGGTGAGTTCTGATAAACTACACATTTTACCAAATTTCTATAGAGATGAAAGGGTATGCTAGGCACCAAGTATTTACAGTGCTACTCAAACCATTGGTAGTAGTACATTAGCTATTATCATGATGTTAATTATCTTTGTTAGGATTGTACAAATTTAAAGGTTAACAAAATTGGGCATCATAAAAATAGAAAAAAATTGCACCAGGAGATAGCCTACAGCATTCTGTAAAACATGAACCCGAGTCATTGTTATTCAAGATTCATTCTTTGTGTGTGGCAAATAGCTTTCCTAGAAGGACAAAATCGGGAATTAGTGAAGGTCTTTATGATATCAAAAGAACCCAAAGCGTCTTTCTTTATTGACACTGTACCAAAATTGGGAAACTTTCATTGGCTCTTGCTGTCAGAATGAACACTCCATGGGGTGAGGTTGCATCTATTTTGATCCCATTGTATCTCACATTCATTGTGAATTCTGTGCCTGACAGAGAGTACATGGCATGGAACACATCTGTGGCATGTATGAAAGAATGAGTATAGTCTTATTTGTTGGAAGAGCTTATACTGTGCATGAAGCAATATGATTTCCAATGAATAAGTGCAACTCATTTTCAAAAGTCCAGGATTTGATATGATTTACCAGAATGTTTCACAATATTGATTAAACTGGACATGATGTCAAAACTGTTAATGAAATTTGTAAACATTTAGTAAAAAGAGGTCACTTTGTGTGAACATGATTTCACAAAAGTTACCAACTTCCTGCCAGTAATTTCTGTCACCACACTGAAGTCCAAATAACTCTTTTTTAAGTAATACATTAAAGGATAAAAATGTGATATTTGTAATTCTCTTGATGTGTAAATTTAACTAACATTAAATGTGTTTAATTAGTCTAACAATACTTTTCAGGTTGGAGAGATGACTCAGAGGTTAAGAGCTCACACTGCTCTTGAAGGTGACTCAAACTCCATTACTAGCACCCATTTCTGGCTGTAAGGGAGAACACACAAGTAACAGCCTTGAAGTTTCTTGCAACCCACATGCATGTAACACACACACACACACACACACACACACACACAAAACCATTCAAATGAAAATAAATCAATCTAATTTTTTCAAAAAGTATTCTACTGGTCTGAGAAATCAATCTACAATAATTATATTACAAATCAATTTCAGCATTTATTTACTGATTTTGTGGGTATGTGTAATAAGGAAAGGATTAACATATCTAACTATCCACACTAGATGTTGTCTCTTGTATAAATTAATTTTTACAAAATCTGAAAGATGATAGCAATGCCTCTCCCTCTGTGGGTTATATCTTTAAGATTATACTTTGTGCCTTAATGCTATTCTAGTGCCACCCATTGAGACTTCATTTGTGTCCTCTCCCTCTCAAGGCTAAATGCTCCAGCAAAGACAATTCCAAAATGACGTTAATTCTCACACAGTCCAA
Organism: Mesocricetus auratus; assembly: GCF_017639785.1. Classification (NCBI taxonomy): domain Eukaryota; kingdom Metazoa; phylum Chordata; class Mammalia; order Rodentia; family Cricetidae; genus Mesocricetus; species Mesocricetus auratus. Next base: position 66,454,648 of record NW_024429190.1, on the reverse strand, counting down.
TTTCCCACTTTTCTCTCAGCAGTATTCTCCCTAACTAAAGCAGTACACAATTCCTATGAGATACAAAACACTTGTATGTAAACAAATATATTTTCATTTACTCAAAACTACTGAATGGGTTAATAACATGTAATGCTTATTTACAGTGCCTTCTCATGCATACTGCATTCTTGTAACATGTGAAATGAAACTGAACATGTTTAGTGAAATGAGAATTGTGAAATTGGAAAGCTAGAAACAAAATATTTCTCAAAATACACATCAATAGTACCACACTTTCATATAGAGTTTACTATGCATGTTACTGCATTGTCACAATATAAGTATCAACAAAATTAGACTAACTTGATAGAGGAAGTTTATTTAAAAAACAGTTACTAAGTGTGCATTTAAAGGAAAACATTTTTAACAGTGCTATTTTGTGATTTTTGAATACTAGAAGTTTAAGGGAAAAGTTTACAACTAATACATGTGACTAATTTCTTATCTCTAGGAAGGGATCATAAAGATCACAAGAATATTCTTATATTAAATATGTAACCTTGAATCCTCATAATTATTCAAACCCATCATAATAATTTCAGTAACTAAAAAAAATCTCATTTGTTTTCAAAGTGCTACCCTTTTAGTTACTCACGAGTCATGATTAGGATAAAGTTTATAGATTTATTAGATGACACAGTCACACAAGTACCAGCCATTCTTCCTGATTTTGTTTTAGGAATGACATAAAACAACTCTGTTGATGTCCTAAAATATAGCTCTTCTCCATCTGAGGACAATTGTATACTGTATTCTTCTGCATTCCAGTCTCCTGTCCCACTGACTACCAGTAATGATTAACTAACATTTTCTGCCTTGCTTTAACCTTTCTGACCTGTCACAATGTCCAACCTTCCAAAGTAGGCGACAAGTTTCAGTAGGGGATGAATGTGAAGATTTTCAGCCAGAGCACAGGTTGTTTGCCAGGACCGTTTGTAACCCACAGACCACTGACCTTACCTTTTCACTGCTGCATACTCATTTTCAGGATTCAAGCCAAACAGAAAGAGACCTATCAGTTCTTGTCTATCTTGCGTGAAATTTTAATGGCTTATGACTTTGTCCCTCATTATAAAATGATGTGAGAGGCGGAAAGTCTGTGAGGTGGAAGCCCATCTGGGCTGTGAAGAGAGACCCTGTCTTAAAGAGGAAGGTTTTGACATCTTTCACCTCTGACTTTTCTTACTCCATTGATCTATTTTGTGTGGCCCACCTGGAAAACATACATTATTTTCATCAAAAATCTATTAATACTAAAAATAATTTTTTAAACACACAAATAAACTCCCACATTTATATCCATCCATCATCAGTGTTGTTTCAATAAAAAACACAAACAAACAAACACAAGACAACCATTTCCACCCAAGTCTCTCTAGTCTAAGCAGAACTTTGAGCAGCAAGGCCACCTTAAAGATGAAACGCACTATTGTGATAACCTCTAAGATGGCTTCCCTAATACTTTAAGTCAAGTGGATACATCACTTAAGGCTATTTAGAACTGAGACAAAGCCTTTCTATACTTGTTAGCAATTATTCAAAGTAGTGCCCAGAGTGCTGAGAAATTTTCTGGCCATATTATTGTAAATTTTGAGTCACAGAAGGAAAACCCTGATGGACTTTCAGATATCTACCCAGAGGACATGGGTGTATGTGCAGAGGGTCTTATAATCAGTAGGAAATTCATTTTTAAACACACAGAAAAAAATTATGCCTCAGGAATCTGACTATTCCCATCACTCGAGTACATTTTTGACCAGTTGTCATATTTTTCTCTTCATTCCACAAATGAACCCTGAACATCAATGTCATTGAAAGCATGAGATGTCCCATTGCCTATAAACCTAGGTCATAAGTTCATGGATATCGAAGCTGCTTTCCCAGTCAGACCTGGGAAAGACCACTTCTTTTCTCTCCCATCCCCTTTTGTCCTTCCCCACTATCTAACTACTTGTAGTATCTCTTGGATATGAGGCAGGAAGCCACTGACAGGAAAGACAGCCACAAAGAAAGAAGACCATGACTGTAAACATGTTCTGAGCAGAGGTGTTCACTTACACTTGTTTGTTTTGTTTAGTTTTGTTTGAGACAGGATCTCACTATATAGCCGACTGGACTGGAACTCACAGAGGTACTCTTTCCTCTGTCCCCTGAGTGCTGGGATTAAAGGTGTGCTCTCCATGCCTGGCCGTTGTTTTCTTTTTAAGCACTGTTTCATCATCACTAGAAACGTTTCACATCTTCCCGGCATGTCATGACTTCCCTTGGGATGGATTGTTCAAATAATCTCACTCTGCCCAGAGGTGACTCACAGTTGGCTGCCCACTGCCCTCCAGAAAGCCCTATGGTTTTGTCATTCTTGCTGCTGTTCTAGAGGTCAAGGAAGAAGATGCCTCCAAGCCTCTTTGCTCTCTTATTTGGTGTGTCTCAGATATGAGGGTCACTGGTTCCTACCCACAGCGATCATCTTTGTTCCCTAGGCTCCTTTACCTGCCCCACTGCATTTAGATTTCTGGAGTCCACTGCATCCCAAACTCTACGGAAAACCTCCAAGGGCTAATGGTTATGAATCTTCTTTCACTGCACCTGAAGTGTGAGGAGCTAGACCACACTGTTCTGTAGACTATCCATTTCCCTAGCTGAAGTCCTTACGGAGTCTGGGTGGTAAGTCAGGCAGCAGCTTTCTCAACCACTGGCCTCTTCCAAGTTCAGACCTAATACAACTGGAAACTCAACCTTGCAGTGGAGAAGCTTTTCTGTTTCCTTTTGCTCTTTGTTTTGTTGAAACCATAAGACAATAAAAGGGAAGGAGAGATAAAAGGAGAAAGGAGGAGGGAAGAGAGAGAAAGAAGGAAGAGGGAAAAGGAGGGAGAGAAAAAAGAAACAGTTCCTTCAGCATTTTGCACAGACTGAGGAGGGTGGTTTTCGAGTAGGTGATTCTAACTCACTAACCGATGTGTAGCATGTGATTCATCCCTAGCATTACTTTACCCTTTCTACCTTTTCCCCTTGCTATACTGTAAAAATTAATAAAAAATTACAACACTGAGGCTTATTGTGTGAAAACATACATCCAAATGGAACTGTGGACAGATATTAAGAAATGCATTTACCACATATTATGTGGAAGATATATATATATATATATATATATATATGTCATTAAAAGGAAAAAGACACCTGTTTTCTACATTTGCTTTCTAGGCCGAGACTATGAAAAGGATAAAGTTTGCAAGGAACTTGCCATGCTGGGGAAAGACGACTTCAGATCTTTGTAAGTTGCAGTATCCATTCATTTCTTGGGTACTTGACCAGAGCAAAACTGGGTACAAGGCAACTTTCACACTGTAGAGAATGTTGCCCTGGTCTAAAAGATGAGGAAAGAGCCTTGAGTCACTGTGGACCAAGCAGGTGGAGGTCAGCCAGAGATGCCAGCTGAACTACAGTGACTGTGGTCAAAGAAACTATCATTGGTAAATTTAACAAATGAGCTTCTGAAGTGAATTAGACTTTTTTGGACCCTGGAAAACATAAGCAATGACTTGTATTGTATGTTCTTTGGGGTAAGCTCAAAATAGACTCCAGGCTGCTTTGATGGCAACTATAAATCCAGGTTTACTGTATACAAGATGACTTTCCTAGAGCAAATGCCTGACATATAACCTCATACTCTCACCATTAGTCAAATAAGAAAGTTAATGTATGAAATATTTCTTTTCAAAGTTGAGTAGATATTCTATTTGGCATGAGTCAAAATGCCAAACAAACCAATTCAAGTCCAATTAACATAATCACTTTTCCCTCAGATCACTAATCCTATACAGCAGGAAGTTTCCCAGTGGCACTTTTGAGCAGGTCAGCCAGCTGGTGAAGGAAGTTGTCACCTTAACCGAAGAGTGTTGTGCTGAGGGGGCTGACCCCAACTGCTATGACACCAGGGTAAGTGTGTATCTCTACCATGTCCCAGGGAAAGGAAGTGCCAGAGGCCTTTATGTCACCTATCCAGGACACTCTAGATTCCAAGCCACCTACACCTAGTTGTATGGAAAAATAAAGAACATTATTTTTAGCTCCCACATTTATTCCATTACCCAGTTCCTTTCACTCATTGTTGCTACAAGTTTCAAAAGAAAAATAATTGGGATAAAATAACTTGGTGAATTACCAAATATATACTGCTAATGAGAATGTGTGAAGGATTTAAATCCAGATTGGACTCTTGAGAAATCATTTTTAAAATCACTATAAATTTGAACCTCATAAACTCAAACTCTTGAACCTCTTAAAATAATTTAAATATACACTGTATAGCTTAAAATCCTGCCTACATCTTTAGTACTATAGTACTATGTTAAGGTTAGGAATAATGACCACAGAATAAATAATGTTGACCTCAAACTTTTTGGCTCACCCAAATATTACTAGGCACACAATTTGTATGCCTATTAGGTTCTGAGTATTTTAAAAAACATGTATCATATGCATTCCTCTCTCTCTCTCTCTCTCTCTCTCTCTCTGTGTGTGTGTGTGTGTGTGTGTGTGTGTGTGTGTGTGTGTGTGTGTGGTGTTTTACTCCTCTATAGCACTTACATAGAAATTGAAATCCTGAAGGAAAAAGACTTGCAATTCAAAGTATAGACAGTAACTGATAAAGGTGGAAAAAAGTAGACAAAACTTTACTAACGTGGTTTGGCCCATGTACGAATGACAATAGGTGGATTTGGCTAAAGGTCACCACAGAAAGATCAGTGTCTGCTCAATCCCATTATTAGAATAGATTCTATACATCGAATATCCTTACCCATTGATAGCTGTATTTGCCCCGTCTCCTCTGTTTTATGTCACATCTTTTGCCACCAAATTCATCAATACTCATCATTTCAGCTTTACTCTGCACCACCTCAGACTGAATATGCTTCACACTATCAACCACACTCAAATGAACACAGTAGGTTTTCATCTCATTGTCCTCTCACCCCAGGGATTTGCTGCTGTGTGTCTTTCTGAGATATGACTGGAGCTTTCAGGAGAGATAACATGGATGGATTTTGTGTGACATCTTTACCCTACTCATCCTAAGCCTTTACACATTATTTTGTCATGTACTGATACTTGTTCAGCTTCTATTTTTATTTTGGGATAACTGAAATCAGGAAAACCCAGAGGAGTTTCTAGTGAGATTAATAAAAAAAGGAAAAGGAGATTGACTAGAGACAGAGATGATTTTCAAAGGCAGACTAATTCTTAACTTCTAAGAGTAATGGAAGGAAGGTATGCATGAGATATGATGAATTGATTTGACCAACTCATTCAGCATGTTGCTTTCCTTTACTGCTATGAAAGATCTTTAGAAAATCTACCTTAAAAGGATAACATACATGCATATATATTTACTTTTCTTACATAAACACCAAAGTGATTTTCCCAAGTTATTTCTACTTCTTTTTCTCTATAACTATTCTTTTATATCAATTTATTACAAACATCAAATTACTTCCATTTTCCTCTACAGTTTCTTTGGTGGTGTTCTACCCTTCAGCATGAATGAGAGGAGCAGGGCAGAGGCTGTAAATGACAGTGACCACTGGTTTCCACCACTTGTCAAGGATAAGACCTGAAATGGGAATACATACTTCCAGTCCCCATCTTTGAGCTGCTCTGCAATTGTTTCTTATTTTCTTATTGAGTAACTGTGATATAAAATCCTACTACAGAGATGACAGGCAACTGCAACATGCAGGAAGCTAAAGCCAACCCTGTCAAGAAGTCACTCATTTAGGAACGGGAGGAGAAAAGGCCAGAGGACATTCACCTTGCTCTTGGTCTAACTGTAAGAGGCAGGTGGGAGGAGATGAGATGAGAGTCACTACTAGAACTTTTCCAAGTGCTCCTCACCTCAGAGATGCTAAAAACCCTTCACTGAGAAACACCAGGCTATGTGATAAAGTTCAAACGACTGCAGCCTCATAAGCAAGGTCCATTTATTAATGAAAGTTGTTTCATGGTCTACTCTGAAAAGTGTCATTGGTTAGCATAAACAAGATTCTATACTTGCCTATAACCAAAATTATGCAACTTTACATGTTTGTAAGCCATAGCGTGCTACTTTGATTACTTATTAGAATTTTTAAATTACACATTATATATTATACTGAATGTAGACTCATACACTATACAGGCTTTCTCACCCGCCCCCTTCTTTCATTCCAGACTTCAGAGCTGTCTGTCAAGTCATGTGCAAGTGATGCCCCCTTTCCCGTGCACCCTGGAACTCCTGAGTGCTGCACCCAAGAGGGCCTAGAGCGGAAACTCTGCATGGCTGCTCTAAAGCACCAGCCACAAGAATTTCCCACCTATGTGGAACCAACAAATGATGAGATCTGTGAGGCATTCAGGAAAGATCCAAAGGGGTTTGCTGATCAGTAAGTGATCTTTATAAGTCAAACTACCACTCTTCTATACCAATCCAGATATCTGCCGCTGGGAAGGCAAATGAAGGGCGATCACAGCAAGGGCCAGAGTAGTCAGGCCCCATGGGAAGGGTTTCTCTCAAAAATAGAAAGGAAGGAAGCAGGAGATCTAGAGAGGAAGGAAGGAGGCAGGCAGGGAGCAAACCATGCAGGCAGGTAAAAATATGGGGAAAGACAATGCATGATAATGAAAATATAGTATCTTATATACAAATTCAGAAAACAGTAATAATTCTAATGGAAGTGAACACACACACTCTCCCAAACTCCCACACACTATCCTACGACTTGTTTTCATACATCTGCAAGTGCCTGTGGTGATCCCCCTTATGCTAATGATCTTTGCATCATGCAGATGTGGAACCAACTTTACTACTGTGCACATTTTTAAATGCTTTCCCATGAGGCACAGAAATAAATGCTCTCCATCCCCACATATCTTTAGAAACAGCTGTGAACATGACACATATTACCAAATGAACATGTAATGTGAACATTTTTATTGTTTTTAATCTATATAAGAAAGTGGTTCCACTCTGAAAATGTTAATCTTGGAAAGTTATAAAATGTACAGAAATGAAGCTGGGCATAATCAAAAAAAATCCTGTAATGCCTTAGGGATTACACTGGAGAAAAAGGCAAGGTTATTGCTACAAGTTTCAGGCCAGCCAAAGCTATGTGCTGAAACTTTCTCTCAAAAAACAAAAGAAATAAGGACAAAGATGGGGGGAAGACATTCATGATAATGAAAAATATCTATGCAAAGATAAAGGACAATAAAATTTAAACTATTCATAATTCCACAAATATTTGTTGGTATACCCATTTTTCTTCATCCTTCAGAATGTCCTTAAGAGCCCCAAGAACTCGTGCTTCTAAAATCCAAAATGACTGCTCTTGTCACATAAGTTCACTACACATGGGAATTTTTTAGGATAGTAAAATTAAATAGAATATAAAGAGTAAATCCCCTAATTATATTCCCTATTCAACAAGTAGCTTACTAACTGGTGATGCTCTTAGTGAGACCATAAATAAAATAAAATTTAAAAAACAAATAAACAGATGGCCTCTCACTTGAAACAGATAATATAGGAACTAAAAAGCCCATTTTTCAAAATAAATACATTTTTATAGTTGCCAGTGTTATTGTTATTTCTTTAAATTCATAGTTATTTTGTGATCTAATGGGCTGGGAAGATGACTCCATGGGTAAAATGCTTGCTTACAAGCATAAGAACCTACATCATGCTGATATAGGGCAAAAGCAGACAGATACCTGGGGATTGTTGCCCAGCCAGTCTAACCAAATTGATAGTGAGAAACCCTGTTTCCAAAACTAGAGAGCAATAGAGGAAGCCATCTGAGGCCAACCTCTAGCCTGCACACACATGCACACACACACACACACACACACACACACTGCACACACACGCACACACACTGCACATACACACACACATACATACACACGATAGATGATAGGTAGAATATAGATTAATGATAGATTGTAGATATATAGATGATAGATTAGATAGACAGATGATGGATAATAAATAGATATAGATAGATGACTGACAGATATGAACCAATATTACACGCATGCTTTCTTCATCAAAATACTAACAAAAGTTCAGTTTTGTTTTCCTACAATTCATTTAATCCATCCCAAATTTCTCTCCCTAGGTTTCTATATGAATACTCCAGTAATTACGGACAAGCTCCTCTGTCACTTTTAGTTGGTTACACCAAGAGTTATCTCTCTATGGTTGGATCCTGCTGTACTTCTGCAAGCCCAACTGTATGCTTTTTGAAGGAGGTAGGCTCCATTTACATATCATAGTTATACATACATTGTTTTTCCTTCCTAAACTGGCATTTCTGTTAAATAATGGGAAAATTGGGATTTTGTAATTCGCAAAGGTTTCTAAAATAACTTCATTGCATTTTGTTAATTGAAAAACATTCTTGCCATTAAGGAGATATCTATAAACTACAGAGGCTGGGGCTAAGCATTATATTGATTTTTAAATGCCAAGCAACTAAAACATCCCTTCCTGCTATTTATGCACACTGCATTCCATTGGTTTTGATTGTCTAATATAATTCTCTGTATTTTGTTCTAGAGACTCCAGATTAAACACTTATCACTTCTCACCACCATGTCAAATAGAGTCTGTTCACAATACGCTGCATACGGAAAGGAGAAATCAAGGCTCAGGTAATGATTCTGTACCATTTTCATGGTGAGAAGTTTGCTCCTTCACCCTGCACTCTGTAGCCCTGTGGAATATGCCTGTGAAGGATGCTGTAGAACACAGGCCACTAAAGACCCACACCAAACACCCTGGGGCATTTTCTCTAGTCTTGCCTTCATTCTTCTTTTACACTGAGAAAGCATATTTTGCAGGTATCATGAATGGAGTCTTAATACAGAGGTATCATATATATTGCTTAATTAACCTTGGGTTATACTCACATTAGTATCTAGGAATTTACTCTAAGGGATTAGCATGTGATGTGAAGAAAGACTAAGAGTCAAAATATTGCTGCCATGTTTTTAATAAGGGAAATTTAGAGATGTTTCTAGAATGGAGAATATCTCAACTATAATAAATAAACATAAAATATATCAGGGAATCAAAATTATACTGGAAAAACATGCTCAATGAAAAGTATAATACATTGATCAAAGAAATCAAAGGTGATATCATAAATGGAAAGACACTCCCTGCTTGTGGTTTAAAGACTTAAAACTATTAAAATGCCACTCTAGCCAAGTGAGGTGATACACACACACAACAATACCAACACTTTGAAGGCTGAGGCAAGAGGTTAGTTATAAGGTCAAGACTAACCTAGGCTACATAGTGTAGTGAGTTCTAGGCCAGTCTGGTCTACATGAGACCCTATCTCAAAAAAGTAATTTAGTAAATATTAAAACTAAATGAAACAAAGTGTTGTACTACTTAAAGCAACTGTCTAATCCAATCTCCTAAAGTCATGATGGCATTTTTTTAAAAAAAAGTCTCTGTTAGTCAGCTTTTCATTGCTGTAACAAATCTTAGTTCATTAACCCACATACAGATATGTTTATTTTCTCTTACGACTTTTAAGGTTTCCATCTACAGTAAGTTGGCCCCATTGCTTTGGCCTCTGGTGGTGCACTGGGTGGAAGCACATGGTAGTGCAAGCCACTCACCAGCAAATGGCAAGAAGAGGTGGCAGAGGTCCTGCTGTGTTCCTGGGTGTCGATTCCCAATGACCCAAAGACTTCCCAGAAGACCCATCCCTCAAGGCTTCCAGCACCTTCCAGCACCATCACCTGAGTTCAAACAGCTGCCATGTAGTAGACATTTGAGCTCCAAATTTCAGCGCCATCCAGAAATTAATGTTATCATAAGGGAACCTCAAAGGACCCCAGATAGACAAAACACTTTTGAAAAAAAAATACAACAGTGAGGCCTAAAACAACTACCATGCAACAATAATCAAGTTAGTGTGATACAGACATGAAAAGAGATATATAGATCCCTCAGCAGAATAGGAGGTCTAAAACTAAACTAGTGTATTTGGTCAAATGATTTCATCAAAGGTGCTAAGAGTCTGCGGCAGAGCAAAGACAATTTCTCTAAGAGTTGAGAAACTAGATAGCTACATGCAAAATAACAAAACTGGACCCTTACCTTACACTGTTAAAACTTATTAAACTATTAATATAATATCCATAACTATAAAACTCATAGATGAAAATAGGGGGAAATCTTCCAGGCATTGGCTTTGACAACGATTCCTTAGGTGTGATTCTCAAACCGAAGAAAAGCAAAACCAAAAATAACTATATCAAACTTTATAACTTCCATCCAAAGGTTATAATCAACAAGGGAAGAGGCAACTAGGGAAAACACTGACAACTTATATCTATTAAGGAAGTAATATACAGGATACATAAAATATTCTATTATGCAGTGACAAAAGTGCTGAATTAAAAGTGATTTTATAAGACATCTTAAAAGAGAGTGAAAACTGGGCATTGGTGGTGCACGCCTTTAATCCCAGCACTTGGGAGGCAGAGGCAGGCAGATCTCTGTGAGTTGGAGGCCAGCCTGGTGTACAGAGCAAGTTCCAGGACAGCCTGCAAAACAATACAGAGAAACCCTGCCTTGAAAAACCAAAAAAAAAAATAGTGAGATGCCACGTTGACCTTATAGACTGCTTTCAGTCCAACGTGTGAAGATCTGATTGAAAAAAAAAAGCTATGTCACAGTGCTGAATATTTCAAAGCCTTCACTGGAGATGGTTTAATCTTGAGAATGGCAACTTTACTATTTAGCACAGATCACAAGACCAGTGTGCTCCATCTGTTGATGCCAAAGACTACTACATCAGTATTCCTCTCAGTAGTGTGTCTATAATGAACACTAGAAAACTAAGAATATGAGCTAGCTAACAAATTCATTTTTAACTATCTAGCTATCTCATAAAACTAGCCCAAAAAGTGCCAACTGCTAACCTGGAGGATGTTGTGCCACTAGCTGAAGATCTTACTCAAATCCTGTCCAGATGTTGTGAGTCTACCTCAGAGGACTGCATGGCCAAAGAGGTAAGGTGGTCCATGTGATCACTGTGATGTACTGTGGACTGTGGACTGACTGCCACAAAGTCTTCTCAGCTGCTTTTCATGCAATATTCTAGCATCCTCACATGCATTTACAAAATATAAATACATTCTTAACTCGACTCACAGATGAAGAAACAGTAACGGGGGTCAGCAATTTGAAACCACCAACCAGTGACAAAATCTACATGCATACAGTGACAAGATTCCCGGACACCCAAGTTCTGCACTGTGCAGAGTTTCCATTACCCACACATGGTTATTTAAATTTAATTATAGTCTCCAGTATTATATTTAAATTGAACACAATTTAAAATTCAGCTATGGTATAAAGTCTTATTAGTGCTGACACTAGCCAAGCCTGGTAATGTTTTTATTATACTTTGTACAATTTGGTAAGCATATCAAACATTTTTACTTCCTCAATTTGCATAATTTTATCTCAAGTTGATACAGACACAGGTAATTGCACTGGATGAAGATTAATCTCCAAGGTCTTATTGACATATTTAGCACAGACACATTGTGCTGTGTAGTTTTTTTCCATTACAAACTCACATTTATGTGTATAGATGCTTTGCTATAATGACAAATGATGTCCAGAAGGACTACACTTATTATCAATTGTTTGTATTACATCATTGCCCCAGGTGCATCATATTTTTAACTAATCTTCAATTATTGCATTTGTGTTGGTTTTTCAGTATTTTAAGCAATGGCATAGTTTATAGCATTATAGCTAAATATTCTCTCTATCCTAATTATTTTAAGCATAAACTATTCTGTCTGTTTTTATTAGAATAAAATATTCAGTTTTGATATGGAGTTTTCATAAACATCATACATGTGCTCTCTCTCAGAGGTGAAATTGGACTTTATGTGATAAACTTTCACATATTAACAAACTCCCTTCACAAGTATCATATCCATTTATTTTCTAAGAGCATTCTTAGAAACATTTATAAATAACATATCAGGGATTGAAAGCCTATGTTTTATTTTTAGTAAGACCAATAAGAACACCAACTGCTCAAATCCACCATTCTCTTTGTAGCTGCCTGAACACACATTAAAAATCTGTGACAACTTGTCCACAAAGAATTCTAAGTTTGAAGAGTGCTGTCAAGAGAAAACACCCATGGACATTTTTATGTGCACTTACTTCATGCCAGCGGCTGAACCACTTCAATTGCCAGTCATCAAGTTGCCCACAGAGACAGACCTGTGTGGTCAGAGTACCACCCAAGCCATGGACCGGTAAGTAGAGCAGTGTGTGGAGTGTTTCTGCCTCCACAGGGACCAGACTGAAGGAAAGCAAGCCATCCCTGTTTTCAAACACAAATCTCTTTATATGGCATCTATGGAATTTAAGTATTTGTTACTGATTTTAAAGCACTCCAAGTCTTTAAACTTGTATAAGAAAGAAGGAGCCTGTGGTTCCTAAGTCTGCCCCTTGCAATTAGTGTACATTGGCAAAAGGGGATTGGCCCTTCTGACTTAGATTTGTTTTTAGCTGACTTGAGAATGGCAGCATTGCCTTCCTTAGTGCAGAGGCAACCAGTAAGAAACATCTGGAAATTCAGATCAACATAAACGTCATACACAGTAAAATGTTCCATATACATAATACACATTACACATCATGGCAACGTAAATGGGTATCATGTTATTTTCCAGTTTGACCATATTCTATTCCAACACACACACACACACACACACACACTAAAAGTTTGTCAAGCTTCCAGAGAATAACCATTTGATAACAAGTAAAATACAAAATTTAGAATGTTCTTTCCTTAACAGTATTGATATTCACTGTCACTTAATAAGATTAAATGGAAATACTGAAACATACTGAAACATGATCTTGTCTCATCTAGCTAATGAGAGCCAAAACATATACCGTGTTAAATATATTATGAATATCTTCACACTTTTAGCATAAAACGATTTACACCTAGGAAAAGTGGATAGAATGTCAGTTGCTTATATAAGAAAACGGAATTTAGACAAAATTAAAACTAGTATACATTTTTCTTATAAATATTAGTTGATTTGATAAGTTCATAGATAACAGTCAGTTAAGACTCAGTGGAAAACTTTGTATACATTTTTGTACAGAAAACTTTCATTGAAGTACCCAGCTAAAATAGCTGTGGGGAGAAATGTATTATACCCTCATGAAGAACATGTCCATATGAGCATAAAGTAACATATGATTATTATGTTCTATTGTATATATAGTATATTACAGTTATTAAACCAAGCATTAATAAAATGTTTTTATGAAAATGTCATCTAATCTAAACTCAGTTTAAAGAGTCTGTTTGTATTAAATCATTTTTAAATTAAGTTAAAAAGACTCAGCAGGTTATATCTATTCATATGTTATAAACATATGTATTTATTACATACACATTTACATGTAATACATGAATATTACAATACTGACTACAGGAAAAACATGCCATGAATTTGTGAAAGAGTAGGAGAGACATGAGAAGGGTTATACAGATGGGAAGGAAGGGGGAAGGATGTAATTATATTTCAAATAAAATTAAAATAAATTAACAAAACCCAAAAAGCCAGGCATGCTAGTACATACATGCCTGTAATCCCAGCACTAGGAGATTGAGGCAGGAAGTGAAGTGGGAGGGTCCTAGGATGAAGGAACCACTCCACTGTGAGTTACTGAATGAATTGGGCTGCAAAATAAAACTATCTCAAATAAAACGAAACAACAATCAGGAAGATGTTTGTTCTGCCTCTGTAGATAGGTAGAATAGTAGTAAATGGGTCCCATTTCCGATTCTGAGCCCCAGACACATCTTGAAAAGCATTCTTTCCTTTTCTACCTGACACCAGGTATACATTTGAACTAAGCAGAAGGACTCGGGTGCCAGAAGTATTCCTCAGCAAAGTGCTGGAGACCACCCTGAAGTCCCTTAGTGAATGCTGTGATGCACAGGACTCCATGGCCTGTTTCAGCACCCAGGTACACTTTGCTAAGTTTCTATATCAACAGTTGTTGCTGGTATATTTTTTCCCACAGCCACTTTGCCCCAAATAAACACATGAACACTATATTAATCATAAAACTATTGGTTGATAGCTAGGGCTTCTTACTGGCTAGCTCTCTCTTATTAACCCATAACTACTAATTTATGTATTTGTACATAACCTTATCATCCCAGAGAATGCCTGGTGTGTCCTATCCTCCTAGTCTCTTCATGGAGTCCCTTGCAGCCTCTTCTGCCTACATTTCCCAGAACTCTCCTCCTCTCCTAGTCCCACCTATCTTTCTGCCTCTGTTGGCCAAACACTGTTTTATTCATCAACCAATAAGAGAAATACATACACAAAAGAACACCTCCCATTAAACTGTGCCAACCAAAATTGCAGACTGAAGCTTATGGATCAAGATTGGCAAGCTTGCCCAACAAGGCAAACACTGTCTATGGTACTTTTGTTCTTACCAAGGGAAAAAAGTCAAAAGAACATTGATACTTCATTGTGTGGGAATTAAATAAAATTAAAATTACAGTGATCATTGAGTTACATTGGTGCAGCATGCATGTTGTTTGTTCATTGTCTGTGACCACTATCATGCAGGGTGGAATATATGACCTAAAAAGCCTAAAATATTTACTAACTGGCTTTATGCAAAAAAAAAAAAAGAATGTTTGCTGATACCTGGTTCAGGGACATGGACTTCTCATCTAATGGCCTCCTTGTTTCCATACAAACAATGTTGATGTGCAAATACTGTTTTTTACAGAGTCCCATATTGAAGAAGCAACTAACTTCTTTCATTGAAAGGGGGCAAGAAATGTGTGCAGATTATTCTGAGAACACATTTACTGAGTACAAGAAAAAGTAAGTGGCTGGTTTTATGACTTCATCCTTCAAATGTGTCTCTCCTGCTTGTCCAGTTCTGCGACTGAACAGTCCTAGTGAAAATTTAGGATGTACTGAGTGAAAGATAAAGAAGGGTTGCAATTTTAAAAGTTTTAAAAGATCATCAGAACTCTTTTCTGGAGTACAGGTTATGTCATGGGCACTAGGTGAGTGGTCAATTAAAACACAGCCACAGGAATAGAAATTATAAGTCATCTGTGGGGACTTGACTGAAAATGGAGACTTGAGCACATAGTTGGTCAGTATTTGTACCCCTGGAGTTACCCATCAATGTTTGTTCTCTGACAAGAACCAAGCTTTCATGCTAGCCCAATGGCAACTATCACCAGCATGTGATCCTTATAAACCAAAAGTAAAAATGCTAATTATCAACAACATGGTACAACAGATATTTTCTCAATTAAATCGAAGAGGAAGAATTTCACTGTAAGTAGAAATTAGCAATAAAACAATTGACCATGATAATGAAAGACATGGTGTTGGGTTCTTAGGGGGAAATCTCTAAGATGATTGTGCTGTTTTCCACTTTATGTAATAAATTTCCATTTTAAATCAGTTGGAATCTAGGACTCAACCACACAGATTCACAGAAAGATTTTCTTTTCTTTTTTGTCTTTTTTTAACATTTTTTTATTTTAAATAGCTTGTTTTAGAGGGAACTGGGATTGACAGAAAGATTTTCTTAAAGAACCCCAGAATAGGAAAAATCCTTAGTGACCTCCATGAAAACCTCTCTACCATGTGAAAGTCCTATGCTTGGGCGTGTTTTTCTCTTTGTCCCTTATTGCTCACTACGGGTCTGGGAGTGTATTTCATGGAGAAAGTAATAAACCAAGCCAAGTGGGCCACTATGAAGGTGAAGTGGCACCAAGATCATAGACAGTGTAAGCGGGAAAGGATCGAGAGGCATCAAGTCCTATCATCATCTTCAAAATGAGGGGGTTAAACCCCTGAGAACCAGGGTCAAAGGACCCCACTCCCATTTCAATGCATTCGCACAGCGAGTTCCGAAGTGGGCGAACTGAGGAACAACAGAGAGGAAGCATAAGACTGAAGCTAAGGTCTGTGAAGGACGCATTTTAATGGAGCTTGCTTGACACTTACCGTTGAAGAAAGTTGAAACGCCAGGGAAAATAGGGGGGAAAAATCACTTATGTTGAAATAATGAGCTACCAAAAGGGTGACAATTGGCTTCCAAATTCAGTGGCAATTTCTGTTTGTTTGCCCGATTTTGAGCGAGGTATAGATTTCAGTTCTAACCACAACATGGTGTAGCGGTCTTGCCTGTAACGGTGGCCACACCCTTTGGGGCATGGCTTCAAGTGGACAGAGCAGAAAGAGGGAAACTAAGGTGTGGTCTCAATTGGTTGCCCGATGGTCTCTCTTGAGTCAGCCGATCGGATAGGAAGGGAAGAGAAGCGCTCCTGCGGTCCTTTGTAGTTTTCTGTGTAAGTGTTCCCCAATAAACACATTTATCTTGGGTCTAGTGAAATCATTACACCCTCGCCTTCAACATGGGCCATCAAAAATCCATTCCACAAATAAGGTTTCCTGAGACAGGCAAGTATTTCTATTTCCATTGTACATGACATGAAACAGCTGTCATCTTGCTTACATAATGACCCTACAATACCTCCAGTGGAACCTTGCTTACTTAATGACCCTACAATACCTCCAGCGAAACCTTACAGATAACCGTTTTTTCAGACTGGCGGAGCGACTGAGGACAAAAACACCCAACGCCTCTCCAGGGGAACTGGAGGACATGGTGGACAAGCGCTCAGACTTCGCCTCCAAGTGCTGCTCCATAAACTCACCCCCCCTCTATTGCAGCTCACAGGTAGGAAAGCCTCACCCCTGCTTCTCAGCAGCAGAACTTCTTCCCCCTTCTGCATGGTCCTGACTTGTGTGCACCTGGCAGGCTTTCCTGGAGTGAGTGGTTGGTGGTGACCTTGCTGGTTGTCTCAGTAAGAAAGGAAGGGAAAGAGTTCTCAGGTTTCACTCAATCTATAATTTAGAACCCGGTGAAAGAAGCCAATAACAATGCAAGTATGAGAGTCTGCTTTACACGGAGCCCATGCTACTTTGTAGCATTTTATTTCATGCATGTGTGTACAAATGTGTGTAAATAATACATACACATGTTTATCTGGCAGACTGATAAACAGAAATGCTTGTAGAGAAATGGGATCAGCCCATATCTTTTATATTAGCAATAAAATGCTACGTTTAATTTTAGTATAATAAGAAAATGGCCACATCAGTTTATTCACCATGAGAATTATTTTATGAAGAAATACTTTTAATGTTAAAATGGGAATCATTTTTATAACCTTTCTTTTAAACAGTATCAGTTGACTCTCATTCTTCCTCTGTCCCTTTCTCCTCTCTCTTTTCTTGAAACATATCACCACAGCTTCAGCATCCTTATATTTAAACGTACAAGAGATGACTGTGTATGGAGTGCTTCCCTATTCACTACTACAAAGGTGCCTTGGTTTCTCCTGTATTCTACAGTGGGAGGCTACGCTGTGTTCTTTCTTTTTCCTCTCTGTCTCTCTGTCTCTCTCTGTCTCTGTCTCTCTCTCTCCTCCTTCCCCTCTCCCTCTTCCCCGCTCTTCTTCTTGCTCCCCCTCTCCCAGAAGATTGAGATGTGCAAAAGGGGTCCCAGTTTACCTATGTGGCCTCACTGGTGTTAGACCTGAGCATCACTGACTTCCAAGATATTGAATGATTATGCTGGTATCTCAGTCAATAAATTAGTACTTTCCCTACTCCACCAGAAGGTCAGAATTCAGGGATTCCATTTGTTTACATTTCTCATTGCTCCTATTATTCTCCAATAGTCATCTCAGTTATTTACAAGAGACCAAAGATCAGAACAACACTTTGCCATAATTGAAGGTATGATAGTTCTGAGACCTTTGATGTCCCCACTCCACGATTATTTCTTGGTGAGAATAATTCAACAAAACACATCTGCCTCACAGAGTCAGAAAACTGTTGATACTGATGGAGATGTTCACTAAAATCTACCAAACAGAAACAGCTGCAAATAGCCAAGTAGGAGCTAAGCTGACAAATTTCAGTGACGTGTGCTCTCCACCTGTTCTTTTCCAGTGCAGACTCTATGTGGTATGACCATGCTAGGACAGTTATGTTTCTCAGTAAAGATTTTTATGATATGTTAAACAGAATCAATAGCTCCCTGTGTTAACATTTATAGAATAATCTAAAATAACTATGTATATTTAAATGCATGTAAGAGATAGATGAAATGAAACAGGTCCTGTACTCTCCTGGAAACCATGTGTTTATTCTTATCACCTTCCAGCTCCAATTTAGCTAGTCATGACAAAAGCCAAGCCTTGATGGCAAAAACTGTTACTGACTGAAAATCCGCACTCACTATTGTTAAAATATTAATAGCTAGAGCTGCATCTGGATGGTGGAATTCACTCAATCTCACTCTTTTCCTTGGCTCAGTCCCTATTTCCTTTTTGCTAAATCCTTCCAATTTATACAAAAGTTGATTTTCCTTATATCTAAACTAATAAATATGATACTTTAAACACTTCTTCAGAGTTTTCTTTCTCCCTTTTCTCATTATTTTCTTGGCCATACGGTAGATCCTCTGACTCACTGTACCTTCTCAGAATTACTCAACTCTTGTTTCAGAACGTTGCTGTGACAGTGTTGGTAGTGGTGTGATACCACCAAAGATAGACAGTAGCACTACCAAGACAGTCACGCCAATAGTCCTTATTGCTAACCTTGACAAGCATCTTTCAGTGCTCATCAGCCTCCTCTGTGGAACATGTGGTATCCACAACTATTCCTTCCTCATTGAAGTGATGTATTTATTGTGTGTATGTTCATGTGTGTATGTACATATATGTGCTCTTGTGTCCATGTGGATGCATATGCACTTTGATTAGGCTACACTAGCTGGCTAACAAGTTCCAACATCCCTCTGGTCTGCATCTACCCAGTGCTGGAATTTCAAGTGTACCACCGTAACCAACTTTGCACGCAGGTTCCAGGATGTAAACTCAAGTCTTTCTGCTTATGCAGCAACTGCTTTACTCCCTGCACTGATTTTCCAGCCCCTTCATAGACTTTCTATAGCATCCATGTTATAATTTTCTGCTATTAGTATATGATCTTCATGTCTTGTTCTATTTTATATTTTCTTCATCCTCTACTCATTCCTTAAATTGCCATTTTGCAGAGTATGTCTTTGGTCGTCAAGCCCATGCTACATTTTCCTGAGTATTCTTCAGTGTCTAAACAGTTACCTCTAGCCAATACTTTGCCTCTCTGCACCATTGCTTCTACCACAATAAACTCATATTCAGCAAGACCAAAATTCTCCCATCTAAAACCTTCTGTGTTCCACCAATTGACAATTCATATCAGCATCATTTACCCATTGTCTCCAAATGAAAATTTAGTGATACTTAATTCCTCATCTTATTCTAAATATATCAAATCAAATCCTAAGTCCTGTCAACTCTGCCTTCTAGATATTCCCCAGTTCCCATCCCATATTTTTCAACTTTCTTGTTCTAGTTTTCCTATAGTCTGCCCCCTCATTACACCTTCACAATAGACATTCCAAATCCAGTCTAATTCCACTGCCTCACACTGAATCCCATGTCTGTGTTGATGTTACAATAACCTCTCTAAAGATGCAAGGTTAATATGTTACCCAAGTGGCTCTTCATTGTCTTCATATAAAGGCCTGATTTTATTTAATTTAAAAATCAAGAGATTTTGACCATTGGTTTCTTCTGTCCCTAGACCGTCTATGGCTATTTCTGTGCCTCAATGAGACTCTCCCAAACTGCTTTAAACCATCCCATTGTTAAACTTGCTCTGTCCCCTCACCCCCACCCCATTGCGTGCAGATAATGACTAATTCAATTCCTATTTCCTTCATTGGGCTTCAAGGTTAAGAAAAGTCCTTTAGGACTCCACATGCACAAAGCAAGCTCCCCTGTTATCTGTCCTGTGTGTTCACTAATTAGCACTTCTTAAATTCAATTGTTGTTCTTATCAGACTGTAAACTATGTGAGGGGCTATACAAAGCTAAACACATAGGAAGCATGGCTAATGAAAATTATAATTCAAACTTGCAGTTTCATTATAATCTTATCCCCTGACAAGGTTTCAAAATGCTGTGCACCTTCTGCATGACCCAGTAGCCTACAAGTCAAGTGCTTGATAAGTTATAGAACATTCTTTTTCATTATCAGATTGACGCTGAAATGAGAGACATCCTGTAGTCCTGATACAGTGCCTATGTACTGTCTTGGGTAAGTACGTTTAAAACACTTCATCAAAAAATCTAGAATTTCATCACATAGTTTAGAAATCATAGACTAGGATGTAAACTTTACCCTACTTCTCTATCCTATTTGCTTTCCATTCCAATTCATTTTCAGTTGATCAGATTAAGCCTGTAGGAAGGTGTCAGTGCTGACAGATGTACACAGATAATTTCTGACATATTTAAGGCTAGTTCCAGATTCTCAGGTACCCAGCCTAGTACTCCATCCATCATAATACCATTACCTAGCATAATGACACCATAAATGTCATGGGAGGGATCCTGGTGTACATCAAGAAGGAAAGTGCCATCAAGCATTAAAATTCACAGCAGAGTTCTTCAGTTACAGCACTACTTGCTTCCTTCAGAGATTATGCTTTCAATCACTTAAAAGTGATCAATGAAGATATTTAGACTGAAAAACTATAATTGTATATAACCCACACTTTAAACTGAAGGTGATCTCAACTCTATACATTACAACCAAAGGTTTTTTTTTTCAGTTCAATTGTGTTCATTAAAAATTACTACAGATGAGATTTTAAAATGCTGTCAACAATGATTTTGATTTGTGTTGGTCAGGCTTTTCATGGAGTTGGGCAAAAATACTCATTTCTAGAACTATGTCATCTAAATTAAAATCCCCACTACAGTTACCTGTCTTTGCCAGCTTGACCCAATTGATCCATATCCCCTACAGTTCACATTTCATCCTTTATAAATGAATATTTCATTATCAGCTTCAGGATTAGTGTCTATTAAAATGCAATGAAGCAAACATCAACAGAAATGCTGGCAAGCACATTCCTTGCCACTGCTGCTTCCACTCCTAAAATTTGGAACTCAGACTAAGAATGCTTTCTTAGTAGCACATGTCTTCCCAAGAACAAATAAATACATAACATTATAAAGGCATAGCAAATTCTCTACCTTCTGGAGAATAGAATTCAAAATGCAAGTTATTCGTGGTGTATGCGTTATAGAGTTCAAACAGTGTCTGGGCCGCTGATGATACATTATGTCCCCACTTAAGTGAACGCAGTGTCCTATCATCACAATCTGCACGTAAGAATCTCCACAGAGTGAGAATTCAAGCACATAGTGGCTATTTCACAAGCCATCCTTCAAGACACCTGAAGCTTTAGTTAAGACCCAGGGTGGTTTGGAAAGCCTTATGATCGTTTCAGTTTGAATTTGTTTTCACCAGGCTGTTTCCCCCCCCCAGCAACTAAGAATACATTTTCTCAAAGTCTTAGGAAGATAGTTTTAGCCTCTCAGAGGACACATGGAAACAGGAGTAAATATTCATTTAAGAAAGTAAAGTAGGGTAGATGGGATGGTTCAGCATGTAAAGGTCCTTGTTAAATCTAAGGGCCCAAGTTGATCCCCTGGCCCAAATGGGGGACTCCTACAAGTTGTTCTTTGACCTCCACACAAAGGCATCATGGCCCATAAGCACCCTGGATACACCAAATAAATGAGTATGTTTTGAACAGAAAGCAAAAAGTAACAAAAAACTAAGAAACTAATATATTTTAAGAGATTTCCTTTTAACGTAACATCTTTCGGGGATATTTTAACGTTAATTAAACCAAGGGATAAACCCAGTTTTAACATACTAACACATTGATGAAAATTCTAAAATACTGATTATTCTGGCTGATAGTAATTATCTTCATCCTCTACAGATATTTTGTGTCATTTACCCTCAGTTAGTGTTTTTCTCTAACCTTTAATAATCTTTAAATTTCTGTACTATCCAGTTGCTTGGAATGTTTGATCACCTGATTAGAGACTCAACAATAACTTACATCTTTCTTCTGCAAATTTCTAAAAAAAATGCATTCAATGTTTCAAACCCAATTTTAGCAATGTCTTGCTGGTCATAAACACAATCTGGAATGAAGAGTTACTAATAGTGAATCGTATCAAGATGGTTTTGTGGCTCTGAAAAAGAATTACACTTTCTTCACAGGGTTACAGTATTGAGGTGTCATATCCAGAATGTGACACTACATCCTAAGCTTTTCTATTAAATTTCAAACAACAACCAGTTCTCCATGATTTTGGGGCTCTAGGAAAAATTCTGTGGTACTATGGAGCAACTCTGGAGTCATTCTATTGTAGCATGAATTCTAGTTGGTGTTAACAGAGACAGATTTTGGGATTAAAGCTAAAGATCAGAAAAGCAAAGCAGTCATCCAATAGAGAGTTCTCACCTCTATCAATGCTCAGACCAAACGGTCAACCCTGTCCTGTCCTCAAACTGCACTGAGTTCCTGTCTTCCCCTGAGTTATATTCCTTTCTAGTGCTGGGTTTAAAGGCATGGGATCTCAAGTGCTGAGATCACCTTTGTGTGAGCTCTGTTTCTCTCTTAGACAGATTAAATCTTGTGTGACCCAGGGTGGCCTTGAACTAACAGATATCCCTCTGCCTCTATCTTCTGAGTCCTGGGATTAAATATGTGTGCCAGCACTGCCTGGCCTCTAGTGGTTTACCTCTGCACTCTGAACTTCAGGCAAGCTTTATTTGTTAAAACACAAACAAACCCTGAGATGACTGAGTCCTGCTATGGCTACTCTGTACCCAAGTTTTACAGTCAATTATACCAGAAGAAATGCTGAGTATTTCCCCCTAAACAGGCCAGACTTTTCATCATATCTTAAATTAAAAGATACTCATTTTTTCTACAATGTAGACACCCTAGCACTGTTAAAGCAAGAGAGTTGAATAGAAGCTGAATTATCTTGTCTCTACTTATGCTCATCCCTAGTTACACTGCTGATCTATCTCTTCTACAGTCCAGACACAAGTGTTATCATAACTGGAGTTGTCATCTTGACATTTATTTTCTTAGCAAGCCTTCAAGGTCCCAAACTGATGCTCTGCTGGGAAGGGAGTAAGCTTTTCAATCTTACAAAACAAAACAAGGATTTTTTTCCTGAAATTAAATTAGTGTTCCCTGGACTGCCAAGATAAAGCCGTTTCTTTAGCTTGTAGGTAAAAAAATATTTTAGACACCAGAATCACACCTTGCACAGATTGCTCACCATGTAACAGAGACCTAAGAAGTGACACTTAAGAGTGTGTGCCCATCTCCTGTCGCATCCTCTCTCAAGGCATAAACTCAGTGAACAAAGTAGCAGATGAAGATTTTCTTCCTGGATATCTTAGAAAAGAAAAAGAACAAGGGCAAATGAATTTTGCTATAATACAAACAAGATTTTTGTAAATATAAAAAACAAAAGGAAAACAAACTAAAACCAACAACTCAACAGTATCAACAACAACAACAAAAATAAACAAAACACAGAAAAAGACCCATCTCATACTCAACAGTGTCTTACTAAATTGAAAACACCAAACTGCTATCTCAATTCCATGACCAGGGGCATTAGTATTCAGTTTTCCATAATTGTAACAAAATCCCCAAAGCAGTCAACTTATTTTTTAAAAAATAGGTTGATTTTGTCTCATTGTTAGAGGTGTTCGGTCTCATAAGTGTCATAGAGTCCCCCTGCTTTAGTTCTCTGTGCCGGTGTCAGGTGGCAGTGGTAGGGAACATGTGTCACAGCAAATTGCTGACCTCGTGGTCAGGAGTCAAAGGGAGAAAAAGTAAGAGGAAGGACCTGGTGTTCCATACACCTTTTTAAGCTCTTTAAGGGCACACCTATCCTTAAGATCCGAAGGACATCCTACTGCACTCCATCTCTCCAAGGTCCAATCTCTTCTTCCGTTGGGAACATGTCTGGTTAAGTTTCTATTGCTGCAATGAAATGTCATGACCAAAATAAGTTGGGGAGGAAAGGGTTTATTATGCTTACATTTCCACATCACTGTTCATCATCACAAGAAGTCAGGGCAGGAGCTCAAACAGGCAAAGAGTCTGAAGGCAGGAGCTGATGCACAGGCCATGGAAGTGTGTCCTTGCAGGCTCGTACCCCATGACTTGCTCAGCCTGCTTTCTTATGGCACCCCGGACTATCAGTCCAGGAATGGCCTCGCCCACAATGGGCTGGGACCTCCCCCATCAATCACTAATTAAGAAAATGCCCCCACAGGCTTCCCTACACCCTGATCTTAGGGAAGCGTTTTCTCAATTGAGGGTCTCTCCTCTCAGATGACTTTAGCTTGTGTCAAGTTGACATAAAACTAGTCAACATAGGACCACACGACCTCTGTGGGATAGCCAACACCCAAAACATAACCAGGTCTCTTTCATCCAGTTTCTCTTTTGCTCTGACAGCGATTACTCCCATAGAGCAGAAAGTCACACAGGCCTCACTGGATCATGTACTATGCTTTTCAGCATAGCAATTAGGATCACATTTTGCTTTGGGTATTGGGAACTTCTTATTTGTAAATTCTGAGTGCCCCTCACCCCCAAAATGGGCTATAAAGGATAAATGAGTCATGCTAGACAGTTTTATGTTTACCATAAACATAAAAAGAATATGGCCTTGTATGCATCTGATGTTTCTCAAATGCACCATTTATTCCTGTTTTCTCACAGACCCAGAGCTGGACTACCCTGGAAAAGAGCCACTGGTAGCGAAATCTGAGCCAAGCCACTAAGCTTCCAGGAAGACCACCAAGATAATTACATTTTTCCCAGCTACAAAGTTTGTGATGAATTATTAAAAAAATAAAGTAAATTGAAATATAGTGCAAAGCCCAAGTACAATGGAGAGTGATGTTGATCATCAGAATGATTGCTTATCTAGCCAGCCTCAGAGGCCAGATCTCTCTTATTTCTCTAAAACACTTCCAACATTAGCTTCAACTTGACAGTCCCCAGCAGGTTCAAGTCCATTTCCTGACTACTTTTCAGATTTTGTAGATACCATTAAAGAAAAGTTAGCCTGCTTGCTAACAAACAGCCTGGGATATTGTACTTCTTAAAAGAAAGACGAAACCTCTCCTGGGACCACCCTCTTAAGTCTAGTTGAGCTGCAGCAGCTAATTCTGTAGGATCTCTCTGCCTTACAACTGAAAATTCTCCTCAGCAGAAATGGAGAGGGGAAGTTTGGGGGTTTTGTTTGTTTTAATTTTAGTTTGGGCTTTTACTTTTGCTAATGACCCCTGAGAGCAAGTTAGCAAGGTAAGTTCTAAAATATCACGCATTTTCAGCTTAGTTCAATTTACCATGTACTTACAGTACTCATGAATTTCTATTGTGCATTCTTTGCTCAGAAACAATGAAGGTGCCCTGATTCCATATTCTTCCTGGAAGACAGATATTTTTGGAATTAATGTATCTGTGAAGCTAATAAAAGCCAAGGAAAATTTTCTCTAGCTAATCGCACTAGGGAATCTGAATTCACCTTGGCTGACGTAGTTAATACAGTAAATATGAAGAGTTCTGTGGCACATATAATCAGATTTAAGTTAAGCACAATCACCTCAGCCATTCTCCAAGATTCTAAGTCCAGTAGGAGACTGTTGTTAATCAAACCAAGCAAAGTGCCTGCACCTCTACAAGGAAATGACCCTTTTGTTCCCTGGGGCCTTTGTGGCAGAAAGTGTGTGGAATGCAAAGGTTCTAAAAAAAAAAAACTAACTTCAAATGGAGTTCCTGAGATGCCACAATGTCAAAAAGCAAGCAACCATGGATGAGCAACGTTTCAGATTTCTGAAAAATTACCTCTCACAAAAACAAAGCCTTACTAAAGTTTCAAATAACTCCAAGTAGTAGATCATTGATAAAATTTGAGAAGACAGGCTCCATTAAGAACTACTGATGAGTATAGGGGTCAAGACTGGGCTTGCTTAACCCACAGAAACAGCTGACCTGAACAAGGGGGAGCTCTTGAACCCCAGACTGATGGCTGGGAATCCAGCATTGGACTGATCCAGACCCTCTGAATGTGGGTATCAGTGAGGGGGTCTAGGCAATCTATGGGACCTTGGGTAGTAGTAGATCAGTATTTATCCCTAGCATACAAATGGATTTTGGGTGTCATCCCACAATGAGAGACACTTTCTCAGCCTGGACTCTTGGGGGGGGGGCCTAGGCCCTGCCCTGGATGAAATGACAGACTATGGACAGCCCCCATGGTGGGCCTCACCCTCCCTGAGGAAAGGAGTGGGGACTGGGGGAGGGGATGGGAGGGTTGGTGGGAGGGCATGGGGGGAGAGGGAGAAGGACCTGGGATTGACATGTAAAGCAACCTTGTTTCTAATTTAAACTTAAAAAGAAAAAAAAGACATTAAAAAAAAAAAGAACTAGTGTTCACCAAACCATGGCCACCTTAGTCCTTAACTTCTCGAAGAAGGCCCTACTAGTAACCATTGCCATGACTTACTTTAAACCTCCATTAGCCACATTTTGGCACTATGCCAAGATTGAACTGGTTCCCCCAACTGCTGCTGAACTCTCTGCAGCTATTCAGAGGGTGAAAAAAAACAATTCAAAGTGCTAAAACTGGTAGCTGCTGACAGCATACAGTTAATGAAGCTATAATGAATGGTGTGGTGGTCACTGAGGTGTGGATGTGGTTTTATATGGAAGAGATCACATGTGCCATCGTTGCTATGATGTCTGAAGACTGATCTTTAACATCTGATTTTATTTGAATTTTTATTTGAATGTTCTTGGACCACATGTAATGAGACTGCTTATCAGAATAAAATACTAGCTGTCGAATAAAAAACAAAATAAAAAAGAACTAGTGCTCAACAGGGCAGTGATGGCACACACCTTTAATTCCAGCACTACGGAGGCAGAGGCAGGCAGATCTGTGAGCTTGAGGCCAGCCTGGTTTACAGAAAGAGTCCCAGGACAGCCAGGAC
This sequence comes from Mesocricetus auratus, assembly GCF_017639785.1. Lineage (NCBI taxonomy): Eukaryota > Metazoa > Chordata > Mammalia > Rodentia > Cricetidae > Mesocricetus > Mesocricetus auratus. The sequence goes on along the minus strand of NW_024429190.1, from coordinate 66,427,474 downwards.
TATACAGAGAAACCCTGTCTTGAAAAACAAAAAAGAAAGAACTAGCGCTCCCTCGAGGTCATAGGAAGAAAAAGTAGGACAGACACACCTCCAATTAACAGTTCATGGAAGGTCAGTGGGCATATTTGACAGACAGATTCTTGAATCATATCTGCTTTGGAAATTTACCTCTGCTTCGGAGAGCCATAATTTACTGTATGTAAGTCACAATTTCCCAAATGTATTCATCTACCGGCCCCTTTGTTTGAGTACTGCCCAGAATTACTGCTGTCAGATTTTCAAGAAACCGTGCCCTGTTTTCAGAAGAGAAATTTGCATTCACAAATCATTTCTGGATGAACTGCCGCAAACTGTTCCAGTTTACTGGGCTATTGTAATGCTTGATCAGATAGAACTTTGGTTACTAAGGAGCCAATAAATTTGTTATGGCTGACTGAAATGCTGTTTTCTTTAGTTTTATTGAGCTCAACTTGACTGCGCTTTTTTTTATATTAAGAATCACTAAGTCATCCCACTCCTCATTAGTATATTGGTGAGTATCCCTAACTGTAAAGCCAGGAGGTAGTGACGCATACCTTTAATCCCAGTACTCAGAAGGCAGAGGCAGGAGGATCTCTGTGAGTTCGAGGCCAACCTGGTCTTCAAAGAGAGTTCCAGGACAGTCTCCACACCAGCAGAGAAATCCTTCTCAAAAAAACCAAAACCAAAAAAAAAAAATCACTGAGTCAAATGCTCCATCACCTTAACGGGAGTTTTAGGCTTCGATCTCATGTCTGTAATCATGCCATTAATCATGCCATTGCTGTTTCACCTCCTATGAAGCTGCTGTGTTTTGATAAGATACTCCCTAAGTGCTGCCCAACATTAAGGGAAGATTTTTCGTTTCATCCATTATCAACTGTAGATGATCCCAAGAGATGATTGTTTTATGTAAGCTCTCAATGATTTATAACTTTAGTCATCAAATTCATCTGAGTCCTCACTGTGTAGAAAGGAAACAAAACTCTATTGTGATGTTTAGAATGACATATGTTGTCATTCTCCTAGGAAATGACAGAGGATAGATTGGTTTTAAGGTATTGACTTATCCCATTGTGAAGATGGTAATTCTGTGATCCATAGGGCAGGCTGACAGTATAGACACAGGGGAAGGATTTCCATTTTACAGATGAGGTAGAATCCTTCCATGCCTGGGAACTTCTGTTTCTTCTCTTAAGTTCTGCAAGACATTGGATTATGTCCATCTTATTCAAGTTGGCTTATGGTAAATGTTAATCACACTACAACATCCATCTTCATCTTTCACAAAATTCTCCCCAAAGCCTGTTTAGGTTAATGTAAAATTTAACTAGCTACAAGCTTTCTGCTGTTGCCCTTTGTAGAGTTTAAAGTCTTTGACATTGTAGTACCAACTCACTGTGTTCTCTGGATGCTTAGGTCATCGCACAGATGGTTCTTCCATATGACCTTAATGGTCTTAAACACTCTCCACAAGAATTAGTTTTTTATTTATTATGTCAAGACGAAATTCTTCAGAAGCAAGGTTTGCCATTTTGGAGACTTAGATTTATGCCATTTAATTCAAGGGTGATAACCCCAAGGAACACACAAATTTGTTCTGACTTGACATTTATCAATTTCCATTGGGAAGAGATGGCTAAAAGGAAACAAGGGTTTGGAAACAAGGGTTTGGAAGATTGTTAAGTCTGTGGTCCCCTCTACAGAGCCCTGCCTATAGTAGGACCCCACCTCACATTAGAGTCACATGGAGAATCATACAGAAACACAAAATACTCTCTCCCAAGCATCAGCTCCAAACTGATATTTGATCAGGTTTGAGTAACACCCACTGTGCCACCATAATTCCTGAAAACAGCCAATTCATGCCTCTCACCTATTGGCTAAGTGGTTGGTCACACTTCAGCAAGGGTAAACTTATAAGGCTGCATCATCTGTAGCTACTACTGCATTTCTAATATTTTTTTTTCTTAATGACAGAGTGACACATCTTCCACTAAGCTTTTCCAATCATGGGCAATCAAATGAAAATATTTCCTTTTCCAAAGAATATTTCATTCTTGTTTATTTCTTCCAAGATTTGAAAACTTATTTTTTCTGTTAGAAAAATACCTAGTTACCGGTTTGTGGGGCCACTAGCAGTAGGACCAGGATTTATCTCTACTACATGAACTAGCTTTTTGGAGCTCATTCCATGTGGAGGGATATCTTGCTCACCACAGATACATGGCAGAGGGCTTTGGTCCTGCCTCAGCCTGATGTGACAAACCTTGTTGACTCCCCATGGGAAGCCTCACCCTCTCTGAGAAGCAGATTGGGGGTGGAGTGGGAGGGTTGCAGGGAGCAGGAGGAGGGGAGGGAGACGGAATAAACTGGGATTGGTATGCAAAATAAAAAAGATTGTTTTCTTATATTTTATTTTTAAATTTAAATTTAAATTAGAAACAAGGTTGCTTCACATGTCAATTCCAGGTCCCTCTTCCTTCCCCTCCCCTCCTCCCACACCCTCCCACCAGCCTCCCCCCAATATCTCCTCATTCCCCATGGTGGGTGAGGCCCTCCATGGGGGTGTCCATAGTCTGTCATTTCATCCAGGGCAGGGCCTAGACCCTCCCTCAAGAGTCCAGGGTGAGAGTGTATCTCTCATTGTTGAGCCCAAAGTCCATTTGTATACCCGGGATAAATACTTATCTACTGCCCAAAGCTCAATAGATTACCTAGGCCTCCTCACTGACACCCACATTCAGGGGGTCTTGATCAGTCCCATACTGGATTCCCAGGCATCAGTCTGGGATTCAAGAGCTAATCCTTGTCAGGTCAGCTGTTTTGGGGGGTTAAACCAGCCCAGTCTTAACCCCTTTGGTCATCAATTCTCCCTCTCTGTCACTGGATTCTTGAGTTCATCTCAGTGCTTAGCCGTGGGAGTCTGCCTCTTCTTCCATCAGCCACTGAATGAAGTTTCTGTTTCCCAGACTCTCTGGCCATGGGATTGTAGGCCGGCACTCCCCAGATCTATGTCTAAAATCCATATATGAGGGAGTACATGCCATGATTCTCTTTTTGTGACGGGGTTACCTCACTCAGGATGGTTTCTTCTAGTGCCATCCATTTGCCTGCAAATTTCAGGATTCCATTGTTTTTTTCTGCTGAATAGTACTCAACTGTATAAATGTACCACATTTTCTCTATCCACTCTTCGGTTGAGGGGCATCTAGGTTGCTTCCAAGTTCTGGCTATTACAAATAATGCTGCTATGAACATAGTGGAACAGACATCCTTGTTGTATGAATGGGCGTCTTTTGGATACATGCCTAAGAGTGGAGTTGCTGGGTCTTGTGGTAGACTTATTCACATTTTTCTGAGGAATCTCCATACTGATTTCCAAAGTGGCTGTACAAATTGACACTCCCACCAGCAGTGGAGGAGTGTTCCCCTTTTACCACAACCTCTCCAGCATAAATTGTCATTGGTGTTTTTGATTTTAGCCATTCTGACAGGAGTGAGATGGTATCTCAGAGTTGTTTTGATTTGCATTTCCCAGATGGCTAAGGATGTTAAGCACTTTCTCAAGTGCCTCTCAGCCATTTTAGACTCCTCTATTGAGAATTCTCTATTTAGTTCTGTAGCCCACTTTTTAATTGGATCCTTTGTTGTTTTGGATACTTGCTTCTTGCGTTCTTTGTAAATTTTGGAGATCAGCCCTATGTCAAATGTGGGGTTAGTGAATATTTTTTCCCATTCTGTGGGCTGCCTTTTTGTTTGCTGACTGTGTCCTTTGCCTTGCAGAAGCTTCTCAGTTTCAGGAGGTCCCATTTATTAATTATTGATCTCACTGTCCATGCTACTGGTGTTATGTTCAGGAAGCTGTGTAAAGATTGTTTTTTTTTAAAGAAGAAGGAGGAGAAGAAGAATGCCTAATTACAATCCCCCTTTCCACCCATCATCCCACTGTGTTCCTATCCGTAACGTAACCTTACTAACAAGTACCTGCTATCTGTCTCTAGGTCATGGTGGTGGTTTTTATATTTTTCTGGACCTCAAGAAGGTGTTTAATGTCTAAATTAAATGCCTGACACCACATTCTTCAACATCAGAAGCAAGGGTTGCTGTACTCTACCTGTGGGATGTTGCTTGGCAGACTCCTAGGTTGCCTAGTTCAAATAAAACCCTTTGCTGCCACCCTGTGGATGACATGTCTAAATGCGGGTACCTACAGAAAGGAGTGCCAAAATGAGATCTTTTCCATTATTCTAGGTTTTACTTATTCTTAAAATGAATATGCAGCATATTAAGCTTGATTCATTTTTTGTTTATTCTCTCCCCTCCTCTTCTCCCAGCCCCTTGGTCTGCTTGGTTTCCTGATACCCTTCCACCCCCAAGAGACTTTTTTTCAGCATTCATATGTAGTCTATTCTCCCTACTTGCTCAGTATCTCTTTTTCTCCTCTCACCATCTTTTCTAGTTTCATAACCTGCACCCATATTTACTCATATATATACATATGTATGTATGTGTGTGTGGGTGTGTGGTTTAGTGTTGGCTATTTTCTTAAGATCTTAACATTTATATAATAGCAGTGTGCATGTATATGCATACATAGCATATTATATATATTTATGAATGTTAAAACAAATCTTAATAAAAAGTCAGCAACACAAAACCATTCAAATATATTTTGCAAATATAAAACTGTTTACAAAAGCATGAAAAGCATCTAACAAGAAATTTCTAACTTTTATTCCATGTGATTCATTTAATTGTCAATTTGATCACTTTTTACACATAAATGTATTCCACTTGGAATTTTTTCCTTACTTCCTGTTTCTGAGATGGTTCAAATTTTGATAAAGCATTAGATCCATTTTGTCTCTTGGCTGTGGAGATAGCCAGTGGTAGTATACTTTCCTAGCATACAGGGAGCCCTGGATTCAATTCCCAATACAAAAACAACAAAACTCCTGAGTAACTTAAGATAAGTATGTTTTTAAAGCAATTCTAATACTTCTCATAGGCTTTGTTTTCTATATTACTTTCCAGTGTGTGACCTCTTCTCATATTCATTCCAATAACCTAAAGATAACCCAGGTCCTATCACATGGAAGAAAATTCCACCCAGCAAACCCAGACTGCACCCTTTCCTGGCTCTAGAAGAAGACTTCCGCTTTACCGGAGGTCAGGCCAGTTCTAGGTCTATTATTTCAGAAGAAGACTTCAGCTTTACTGGATCACAGGCTTAATCTAGGAACCCAGGCGCTGGCCAATGTACTGGAGGCCAGGCTGTTCCTAGGGACCCTGAAGGCCAGGCTGGATCTAGGGACCCCAGTCTACACCTGACCCACAGCTTGTAGACCTATAGCTTTGTCTACAACTTTGGAAGAAGACTTTGGCTTTACCAGAGACCAAGCTATATCTAGGGACCTCTAGATACCAAAACTCAAGACCTAAAGACATGCTAGTCTCCAGAACCCTTGGCCTAGGCCAGAAGACCAGAAAGGAAGAGAAATCAAGGAATAAAACACCATCTAACAAAGACAAACACAGAAATCAACACCTAGACCTATCCCCAAATCTAGATGCCTAAATGTTCGTGTTAGAACACAATTAACAGAAGAAGCGATATAACACCACAAGAGCCCAATTGTCCTACAACAGCAAGACCTGAGCAATCCCACACAACTGAAGCAGAAAAAAACTATAGGGTCCAGTTGACCTGAAAGAGGGAGTGAGGAGTGAGAAAAAAGGAGACAAGACAGAAGATAGAGTCTGGAGGGCACTCAGTGCCTCAAGTTTACTACTCAAAGACCTTATATACCCCAAGCAAAAGGGGAAGGCAAAAGACTTCCTTACCATGATAAAAATGCGGAATGTTTGACTTAGGGCATGGTGACCAGATTTTTTTTGGGTATTGAGAAGGTAGTTATGTTTGTTTGTTCCTTGTATCATGGACTTTATGAAGATGATAGAAATCCTTTAAAAAAGATATGAACAAATTCCCTAAAGAAACTGAGGAAAAGACAAAAATTGGAAGAAATCAATAAATCCCTAAAAGAAAGTCAAGAAAAAACAAACAGAAAAAGGAAACTATTCAAGACCCAAAAAATGGAAATAGAAGCAATAAAGAAAACACAAATGGAGGGAATCCTAGAAATGGAAAATCTGGGTAAGCAAACAGGAACTACAGATGTAAGCATCACCAACAGAATACAAGAGACAGAAGAGAGAATCTCAGGTGTTGAAGACATGACAGAGGAAATAGATTCATCAGTCAAAGTAAACTCTCTATAACTATGCTGTGGATCAACTGCCTAGCAGCTTGCTACCCTGAAAGAGCAGTTTAAGACAATAAAAATTATAAACAGTTAAATGCAATAGCAAACGTCAACAAACACATCTGCTGTAGTTGCACGCAGACTGTGACCAGCTGAAGTCTTTAAACACTACTCCATTCACATGTTCGTCCCTTAGGCTGGAAGGAATCAAGTAACTGGAGTGTGAAATACGTAAGGCTCTATGGTAATCCCTTCCCAAAGCAGCTCCAGGTCAGCGAGGCATTTCACATGGGGGCTCTCAGAGTGCACCGCCTATAGCAGTTTTCCTGTCTAATGGAGCTTTGAATGTCAGATTGCATTATTTACATCTCTATTCTACTTAGCAAGTAAATCCAAAGACTTACCCAAGTCAAGGGAAGGAGAAACTGGCTGTGAGTTTTAATAAGTGGATAGTCAAGTTTGCAGTATTCCAATGCTACCACATAAACTGTACCTCCATTACCTCTTGAGGTAGGTAGTGCTAGTATCCTCAAATTGTAGATGAGGACACCAGGGGACAAGGGGGCTAATTAACCCTTTGAAGGTTAATTACACACACACACACACACACACACACACACACACAAGGGTGCATTAGGGCTCTATACTGGAGTATAATTAGCTTAAGTTCTATACATGCTCTCTCTCGACAGTGAGACTGTTGACTGGATATACACAGACAATTGTGAGCAGTGTTTTGACATTCACTACAACTTTCTGGTAAAGTTTCTCAGGAAAAGAATTCTCAAGACTGCAAGGCTGCCTTGCAGAACACTAATCTTTAAACATTTGCAGAGCTTCTAGGCAGCATTTACCAAGCTTAGCCTTTCGTATTAAACTGGCTTCCACTGTGCTTAGACAGACAGATGAATACATCAAAGAGTGAATGTAGATGAATCAGGCAGATGGAGAATCACTGAGAAGGAAGTGGGGGAAACTGGCCCACCTAAGTGCCCAGACTTCAGTGCTAGGGCAGGTTCTTTGGAACAGAACAGAATATACTCTGCCTCTGCCTCTGCCTCTGCCTCTCTGCCTCTCCCTCTCTGCCTCTCTGCCTCTGCCTCTGCTTCTGCCTCTGCCTCTGCCTCTGCCCCTGCCCCTGCCCCTCTCTCGGCCCTCCTTCTCTCTGTGCTATTCACTCAGCTAGTCACCTTGGTGTCTGTGCAAGGAGTATATCATGTGTTGCTTCTGCAGCATTCCATCTGGAAACTGAAGCTTGTGCAGTTAAAAAACAATGCCCCCTTCACTGGTCTCACACTAGAAGTTGTTTGGATTACTGTTTTGTTAACTTTCATGATGTATGGGAAGGTGACATATCACACAATTAAAATAAATTGTGCTTCCCCCATCTACTCAGTCAGGCTCTGGCAAACCTACCTGGGCAAACAGGAGGCAAACAGCAGCTTCCCTGGGCCTCTACCTCCAGCTCTGGACTCTCCCTTACACCACTAACAATTCTGTTTCTACTCAAACTTCTTCACAGGTTCTAGGACTCTGATACATGGCTATAGTGCCCTAGTTTTACATTGTCTTTCAATTCTTTTCAATGTATTTGTGTTACTGTATTTGATGTGATTAATCTCCAAATTGGTCTAGCAATATAAAGTGATTTGAACTTATTGTTCTCTTTCCCAGAAATATTTCCTTTTGGGAAAAAAAGAGATAGTGGAAGTCAAAGTAATCAATATGTTGTAAGTTTTTGATGTGCAGAAATAGGAGAATGTATTTTATACCAGGAAATTCTCCCAAAGTCCAACTTCCAAGAGATGCACAAGTCCTTTCTGCTCAGCCAACCTTGTCAGCATCCTAGCCACTGTACAGGGCTCCTGCCTCAAATGGAATTGATTCAGCACTCTCCAAGGAAGGGTTCTTAAAAATGTCAATTCATTGAAGCATGGAAACAAATGGGAAACAAATACTTTCCTAAGTTGTGTTGGGACAGGAATGAGATTCAAAATACCTACCAACTGGAATGGCATCTGTCCTCACTAATCGGAGTAGGACACTGGCCAGCAAGAAGGCACGATGGCTGTGAGCACCTGGTCCCATCATAGGTAGTGGGCATGCCTGAACACTGCCTGGCTGTTGGGAAACAATAGCCAAGGGAGCTGGGGAAATCCTTGAAGAAAAGAGGGCAGGACACAAAGTGGCAGAATCTCATACACTTTGTTCATTTGATTTGATTCAAGTAAATTTACTGCTCTCATTCACTGGCCATTGCAGAGTTAGTTTTCAGTGGCACAGCTGCATCATAATGTATTTCCAAGGGTCTTGATCAGAGACATGTTGAACAAGTTCCTGGCAGGTGAAAATGTTTTGAGCAGCATTGTTGTCATCAATCACAATTTGGATAGAAGTTCACTTACAAAAAGAGATAGACAGCTCTTTTTCTCTCTCTCTCTCTCTCTCTCTCTCTCTCTCTCTCTCTCTCTCTCTCTCTCTCTCTCTTTTCATTTCTTGTTATCCCTGAAACACAACTAAGGCATGTTGTGATCTAAATACTAATATGGAAAAAAAGCACCAATTCTCTCAGGAGCCTGTGTGTGACACTGATCACTCTAGACTCTGCAGTATGGGGCATGACAAATGACTGGGCTTGTACACACAGAGGAGGTCTCTCAAGTGCCTACAGCAACAGCAATATCCACTCCCAATCTCCCTTTGTACTCCAAATACACAAGTCCATCATCATCACCTTTCAAGAATCTGAGACCCAGGATAGACCAAAAAGAAGAACAAGTGTAACAAGAAACACCTTGCAAACTTCAGTCTCTACAAACCTAAAAAGTTCTAGCATCCTCTGTTCATTGCTATGATACACAGTGCTCTCATCACTCCCAGTCAATAATCTGTGTGAGCACTTTCTATCCCAGTGCACAATTTAAGGTTAGGAGTTAGGAATAAGGTTCCGATTTCACACCCCATCCCTGTCATACTCCTCCAGGGGAGACTTTATATAAATTGTAAAGAATATCAGTGATGGAATGATTTTCAGAATTGGGAGCTTTCATTCATAGCCACATAATTAAATTGAAAACATATTTCCTTTAAATTCAAGAGTAGGGTTTTTTAAGCGCTAACTGAATTAAGCAAGGTTTTGACTAAATGTTATCTCTTTTCCCCACTGCCCAGCCTCCATTTAAGGTTGCTCCATCCACACTAAGTAGGGAACTTGAGTTCCTATTTGCATGATGTGGGAAGAACAGAACAAAAAGAGATTTCCAAGGAGATGTCTCTTCTCGTGGTTTACAGTTCATTTTATTCCCAAAATAGAAAGATCACCTCCCTACCACCTCAGGCAGCAACTGTGTATCCTGGAAATTAAATGAAGAGAATATTACTTTAGTGCATAAAAGGAACATTGGCACATGACCCATTCCTACCTCAAACGCAGAAGCCCAGCTCTGGGCAACACTGGGAAGTCTATTCTAGCCTTCCTCCAGCCAGGACCCTCCCAACGAGTGCAGACATTATTAAAGAAGTGCCCCACACGAGTCCATTCTTCCTCCTTCCACTTTAGTAGACAGAATTCCATGCAAACTTCCAGCGCCTGCACAGGCCTCCTCTTCAGGTAGATGTCACTCTACTGAACACCACTAGCTACCCAGGTGGCCAGAAGGCAATTGTAGCCTGTAGATAGTTTATAGGTGTATGGGTCAAGGTTAACACAGGTATTACATGTGAAGTCCTCATGGAGATGGGAAAAGTTGGGACTGAGAAAAGAAAGGGACAGGCTATAAGCTGGAGGCTGACTCATGTTCTGTTACGAAGGGGCTGGTGAGATGGTACGATAGGTAAATGCACTTACACCAACCCTCGCAACCTGCGTTGACTATCTGTAGGTCACATGGTGAACATCCAGCACCAACTCCCAAAGGCTGTTCTCTGTCTCTCTGTCTCTGTCTCTGTCTCTGTCTCTCTCTCTCTCTCTGTGTCTCTGCCTCTCTCTCTCTCTCTCTCTCTCTCTCTCTCTCTCTCACACACACACACACACACACACGGGAGAAATTAAGAATTTTAAACTTAAACTTGGATTTCCAGATTGATGCCACTATATATTTGACCGGTTAGGAAGATGTAAATGTCTAGCTATATGCAGTGTGGGTCTTCTTTTATGTTTTTATGCCAGGGCCTGTAGAAGCAGCAGCAGGGCTGTACTTTAAAGATACTGAAATGGATAAAGTACATGAGTGGCCTTCTCACTACAAACAAATATAAAAACCTAACCACCTATAGGTTTGTGGTTTTGATCCTGAGAATGATTTCAGAATGAGCCAGTTTATGAAGCAGAATTGGAGATTTTATTGAATACATTTTAGCATGGGCTTAAGCACAAGGATCAGGACCAATGGGATGCTCCAGGAGAAAGAACATACACCCGAGAGAACAGGTGTGGCTTTCTCTGAGAGAGTTTCGGGAAATAAGACCCAAGAGAGGGTATGGAGTCCTCAAGGGAGAATTACAGCTATCTTAGAATTGGCATCAGCACATATAGTTCCATTTTGATGGCTTTCAGATCACATCTTCAAGGGCTGCTGAGAAAACTTTGCCACTGCTCTCCCTTTTGATGAGTGAGCTAAGTGAGGTTGCTCTGGACACTCGGGGTGGGATCCTAATCTGATAAGGTGAAAACCAACAGTCCCTATCACTACACAAGAGGTCTGACTAATATGGGTCCTCCTCCTGCAAATGGGATTCTGGAGAGATTCCCAGACAATTACAGGTTTGCAGCTAGTAGTGGAAAAGGCCTTAAGCAATTGTCCATTTCACTGGAATTCTTGCTTTACCGAGGGCCAGAGGCTTCAAATGAGCTCTACAGGGAGGGGCTTCATTTCCTTCTCATGTTCCCCAAAATTTCTCTGCCCCTCTATCCTGTTTCTCCTGTATCCACTCACTGCTTTCATATCAAAGGGGCGCATCTCTAAAAGATGGGCACAGCTACCCTTTGAGGTGGGTGATGGTGGGAAAGCCGGAGGATGGCAGTCGGCAGATAGTCACACCAAAGCACCAGGGAATTTGGAGAGAGACGGCAAAGGAAAGTCTGCTTCAGTGTGAGAAGTGTGGAGTGTATAGGAGCTGAAGACCAGACCAAGAGGGAAACATTGATAATAATAATAATAATAATAATAATAATAATAATATTAATATTAATGATAGGAGCCTTAGGTGTGAACAGAGTCTTCACTTGAAAAAAACAGAAAATGGGGGGTTGGAGAGATGGCTCAGGGGTTAAGAGTGCTGGCTGCTCTCCCAGAGGTTCTGAGTTCAATTCCCAGCAACCACATGGTGGCTCACAACCATTTGTAATGAGATCTAGTGTCCTTTTCTAGTCTGCAGGTATACATGCAGGCAGAACACTGTATGCATAAAAAAGAATGGCCCCTACAGGCTCATTAAAAACAAACAAACAAGCAAACAAACAAAAAACAGAAAAACAGGTGGGGTAGAAGGAGAAAGAGAACCTTTGGGGGCAGAGCTAGAGAAGCAGCAAATGATGGCAACTGAGGGGGAAAGAGAGACTCAGAAAGCCAATCTGCAGCCTCAGCATTGAGAAACAATGTCTAACGAAGCAGTGGACACTGAGAAACACAGGTGCTGAGGAAGCTATTTTGAGAGACTCTACTATGAGGTTCGTCTTTGGGAGTCAAAAGTCCCTGAGTTAGCCCATCTCTAGAAGTCCTGGCAGGGTCCGGCACTGACCCACCAGTGCTGGCATGGAAAGTTAGTCTAGTTAATTAAGAAACACTGAGTCAGAGGCTGGAGGCCTCCATGCCGGGGGGATTTTGATGGGTGAGAGTTAGAAATCGCTACTCATTTGCAGTTCCGAGGCTTACCAGAAACACTGCCAAGTGATTTCCAGGCAGGTAAGTTGTGAACAGTTGAAGATCCCCCTGGGTGTCCAGAGCAGTCTCCATGTCAGTATGGAACCCTGACATAGAGTTTCATACACTCATGGGCCTCCCAGTGCCACATCTAATTGCCACATTTGAGTGCACTGGAGACAAGGTTGGATCCTCAGAAACATTGTACACTTCTGGGTCCTAAAATCAGGGCAGCCCAGAGAGATGGTATTGGCTCTGCACACGGAACAGACCGTGTTGCCAGGTAAAGAAAAACAAGAAGCCAACTAGTGGTCAAGTGGCCACAGAAAGATGAGCTTGTCCACATGGTAGACCATCCACAACGAGGGCCTTCTTAGCTCTTCAGATAACTAGAAAGTTGTCATTCCTCTTTTTTTAAAAATGCTGGCTCTTTCGAACCTATTCCCTATGGTGGGATGTCTTGTCCAGCCTTGATGCAGCAGGGAGGAGCTTGGTCGTGCCTCAACTGGATAGGCCAAGCTTTGTTGAGTCCCGCTGAAGGCCTTAACCCATCTGAATGGAGACTGAGGAGGAGTGGTGGGGTGGGGGAAGTAAAAGAGAGGTGAGGGAGAGAATGGGAGGAGAGGAAGGAGGGGAAACTGTGGTTGGTATGTGAAATAAATAAAAAATGATGAAAAACACTTTTAACCCTTCCCTTTCAGTTTTGTGCTTATATTTACATATAAGGTTTTAATATAATTTTGAAGCTTCTTTTTTTCTCTTTTGTCTTTTATACTGTTCTTAGTCACCTTTAAAAGGTATTTTGTTTTGTCTTGTTCACCTCCCTCTTTTTCAGTTGAAGTTGTTTGTTTCTTCTACTTTGCTCTGCAGACTACCCCATATCTCACATCTCCAGCATCCTGGGGTCTCCACTGGACCTTATTCTTCATGTTCACAGTCACCTCTGAAACTCTACATATTGTCTACATCCCTGTCTATATTCCACTACATATTGTCTACATCCCACTACATATTATCTACATCCCACTACATATTATCTACATCCTACTACAAATTATCTAGCTTTGACAACTCTCTGGAACCATGACACAAGACTGTGACCCCTCAACATTGCCTCTTTCATGCCTATAAAACTAGTACCATGCACACAATGGTCAATGCTGCCACACTCTACTACCAGCTTGGGTGAAGCCTGCCCTCAGGCCAAAGTTCATTGGCTTTTACATGCTGATTCTGTGGAAACACTTCCCTCTTTGGTTGTTTTTGAGAGGGAAATGCTTCAAAGGCATTCTCCATTTAGGCTCCCTCTTTTCAAATTTGAAGTTTTACAATATGAAGCCATCCATGGGTGGGGTCTTGCTCGAAGGGTACCTTTCCTATAGTTTCAGTGAAAAGAGTGGGATTTTTTTCTTTAATGGAGTTAATTTCTTCAAAAATTACAGACACTTTCATCCACATTCTCCTTGTCAAAAACTTTAAACTTGCCCCCACATCTCACCAAACCACATTTTCCATCTTTTTCTGCTCCACACTCTCTTTCACTACAGATTTGAGTGAGAGAAATGAAAATTAACTGTAACTATGTGTGGTGGTTTGAAAGAGAATGGCCCACTTAGGCTCAGAAATTTGAGTGTTTGGTCTTGGGCTGTTTGCTGGAATTGTTTAGGAAGGACTAGCAGGTGTGGCCTTATTAGAGGAAGTGTGTCACTAGAGATGGGCACTGAAGTTTCAAAAGTCCATGGCAGACTCAACCAGTTCCCCCCCTTCCCTCCCTTTCTCCCTTCCTCTCTCCTTTCCTCCCCCTCCCTCCCTCCCTCCCTCCCTCTCTCTCTCTCTCTCTCTCTCTCAGTCTCTGTCTCTCTCTCCTGTCTTTCTCTGCCTCCAACTTGCTAATAAGATGTAAGCTTGCCACTCCTGTTCCAGAACCATTCTTGCCTGTCTGCCAACATGCTCCCCACCATGATGGTCATGGAAAATATAAGCAAGCCCCCAATTAAATGCTTTCTTTTATATGTTGCTTTGGTCATGGTGTCTCTTCACAGCAATAGAAAAGTAACTAAGACACCATGGAACAAACTAAAAGCACCCCTGTCTTGAGAAATCCCTTCCTTCAAATAACTTAGTCCATTTTTTTTTAATTTAGCCTTACTCAAGTTCTAAAATGTGTGGATTAAACGCTTTAGTGCTTAACGCTGAGTCATCAACAATGTGTCAGTGTTTCATTAGGGAGAGAAAGCAAAGCACTTCCCCTTGGAGCCATTTAACCAAGACAAGTTCAGATTTGAATTCTCTGCTTCATTCTGCCTGTGTTTTCTTTCCTCTGTTGCATGAATCTGATGGTGAGGGCTTCCTTGGGGGTCTGAGAGTGAATGGTGACAGTATGTGCAGTATGAATTGGACTTGGTGGGTTAGGAGACTCAAAGGTGAACAAGAAGTTTCTGGGTTGTGAAGGATCTAGAGAGAATTAAAGGGAGAAGTAGGGAGTACATATGATCAAAAATGCAATGTATGCATATGTGAAATTATCAAAGAATTGGTAAGAATATTAACTATAATAATAACAAAAATGATTGGTGTGTTTCAAAAATGATTTGACTAAAGGCAAAAGAAACTGCTCCAAGTCACCACATACTATTTAATAAAGTTCTTTCCTGTGATAATATGGGTTAATTTTGATACTTACATAGGTCTTTATTAAAAGTGAACATAATGTCAGTGAGTATGGCCAAAGTATGGATTCTCATGAATGTTGTGAGAATGCATAAATAAACAAGGAGTGGAGTTTGGAATGAGCTCCTGGTGCTGTAGTAATATTTTAAAAGATAGAATCAAACAAAAATTATAAATCCAGCCCCACCATAGCATTCAACTATAATGTGAAAGATATACGCCAAGTATTATAAATAGCTAAAAGACACCAGAAGACAGACATATAGTCGAGATGGATTTTAAAATCATAGGGTTAACAAAATAATAATAAGAAAAACCATAAGACTTTGTAGATAATATTATCAATATAAATTTTAAAACACAGCACCAAAAAGATGATTCAGTAGGTGAGAAGACTTGTTTTTGAGCATGAGTACCTGAGTTCAAATCCTTCACACCCATATAAAATAACCAAACATGGGTTTTTGTGCTTGTGCTTATAACCCTAGCATGGAGTGGTAGAGGAAGGTGGATCTCATGAGCTCACTGACTACCCAGTCTAATCAAATCATTGAGCTCCTGAATTGGTGAAAGACCCTGTATTAAGGCAATGAGCCAGAAAGCAATAGTGGAAGACATCTACACACTGCATGCATGTACACCTACAGATGTCATACACATGTAGGCATTTAAAATACATGAATACAAAGTGAATTTTTATATTTAACAAGAATATATGCATAGGAATCACATGAACTAGGAAGAAAGAGATGGAACATTGAGAATAGGGATGAATTAAGCAAGAAAAACGTCTCATATGATGCAAAGATGATAATGTGCCTGAACTAAAGAGTGTGATTGATGGACTTTATAACTAACCTTCCATACTTGACCCAGTAGGAAAGAAAAATATATTCTAATTCGAATTAGATAATTGAGTCTAAAAATTGTTATTCCACATTAATAGTACATTTCAAGAAACTAGAGAAAGACTTTGAAAGTTTCATCATAAAGCAAGCATAGGTGGGTCAGCGAGATAACTCAGTCAGTGAAATGCCACAAGTGTGAGGATCTGAGTTCCATCCGTGGACCCAATGTAAAACATAAGTCAGGCATGGATGACAGCATTTAAGAGTCCCTGCCCTAGTAAGGCAGAATCTTTGGGACTCCCTGGCCAGCCAGCCTAGCCTAATCAGTGAGTTCTAAACCAGTGAGAGATAGTTTCATAAAACAAAGTGGACAGCTCCTAAAGAATCCAAGGTTGTCCTCTGGCCTCCACATTCAAGCCCAGACTCACACAGTGCACATGCATCAGCAGATGCACACATAATTCTCTCTCTCTCTCTCTCTCTCTCTCTCTCTCTCTCTCTCTCTCTCTCTCTCTCTCTCTCTCTCTCTCTCTCTCACACACACACACACACACAATGATAAATGATTGAGATGATTGAGGAGAATGACATATTGGCCCTGTCTTATATATGATACAGTAAACCGTATTTTGAAACACTGTTATCCTATCAATATGCCTTATGGATCAGTTTAAAATAAGTTTTAAAATGAAATGTAAGAAAGAAAAGAGCATGATATACAGAATGTTATTGTATTGCTTTTAAGTACAGTGTAGTTTGAATTCACATTTCTCATGTCGTTTCCCATGGTCTGAGATATAGTATGGTATAATACGGTTTCCCAACAATTTTCCAATGAAAATTCTCCACAGCTCCACTGCCAACAATTCCTTTGCCCATACTGAACTTACCATAAAGGTGTCTCTGTCAGACCAGTTTGGATAATGTCTCCTTCCCAGTGATAGTAAGGCAAGGAGTAAGGAATTTAGCACTGGTCTTACCCAGCTGAAGGGCAGCCTACTTCAATTCATCTTCTCCTCTTGTGATGCCAGACATCTCTAACATATTCTGAGGAAGAGAAAGCTTGTCTGTCGTCTCTCCTGCATTGCTTAGACTTCAGTTCTGCTATGACAGCATAGCCTCAGATATGCTAGAACAGAGACAGGCTTGACACACTTGGGAAAAGCCATCCTTTTCAAGACACTGAGGCATCATTGCCCAAGGAAGAGAATTAGTTCCAAATGACTGGAATGAAGGATGGGTTGAGACTGATGTTATCCGACTCATGGACCCACTTAGCTAAGCCTAAACTTAGTTAATTACAAGATCATTAGCTAGAGCTGGCCAAAAACAACGATTTGGCTAGTTTAAAAATCAATACCTTATGCCAAGCATTGTCTTAAACACATATATCCTCACAAATAGACTTTGAGATGGCTCGCTTTGAAATTAATTGCTTGGATAAAGGTCAGCCATTAGTAAAGTCCATAATTATAAAGTTCATATATTTTGCGTGGCTTTGTTTTAAAATGGAGTGTAGCACTTGTGTTTCTTTTTTCATGTTCTAAAGATGTTTAAAAATATGTTAGTGGTTTTAGAATTCTGCAAATTGAAGATGATGATATTAGATGAGTGATGTGAAGACAGGAAGATGCTGGGTGATGGCTTCCACCTGTGAGAATATCTGAGATAAGGTAAAGTTAGCAATATTCTGTAAAACCTCTCATGCAGTAGAATTCATCCACCCAAAAGATACTTGCCCTAACAGGGGCCAGTTTGTTTCTGTCCAAGATCTCCGCTATTTTTCAAAAGAAGATTGTGAAATAATTAGGTTTTACTTTTCCAGACAGTTTTGATTCAAGAAGAAAACTAACAAGTGTGACCAAAAAGAGAACCTACTATTTTATACCATTATCCTTACATGTCCATATTTACAAAACTTCTCTTTAGAGTATTCTAAGTGTTAATTGGATATATCTTGTAATATTATTAATATGCATAACTGCAAAGATAGTATTTTTAAAAATCTGTTTTCAAACAGGCTTCTTTGAATCTGGCTGCAAAATTCTTCTGGCACTCTGATTACAACAGCACTGTGTGTGTTTGATAATATATGTACTATGTGTATGCATTATGTATGTTTACATATGGTATATATTGTTTGTGTGTACTGTGTGATCTGTATATTGTGTGTATTACATGTATGCACTATACTGCATGTATTATGTTCCACTATTTATCCTCTAATATTCTTGTCTTTTATTGTGGGCAACACAAACTGGACTTGTGTTTTCTTTTATACTTCTTTTTTGGGGGAGACATCACAAAGGAGGGGGTGGACCTGGGAAGACTTGGAAGTGAATGTCATCAGGGTGCATTATGTGACACTCCCAAATAACCAATAAAAACATTAGGTTGGAAAAGTAAGTAAATAAAGAATAAAAATTTCACCAGAAGTCTACCACTGTCAAGTCCAGTTTTAGGTGCCTAGGAAATGAAAACTTAGTCTAGATTACTGTAGAAGATTCCACATATGATTATATAAACAGGTCCAAGCGTAAATACATCCAGACATTGACATATGCACGCCCGTATTGCACACAGCCTCTTTCCTTTCACAAGTCTGAGAGCATACTGTCTATGCTAGAGGACGCACAGTCCTTCAGGAGAGAGACCCAGCTTTGAATCCAGGAGTGGAAAAGGCTTCTTGTTCCTATTTGTGGACTACCAGAGGAAAAGAACACAGAGGCTGGAGTTCGATGTTCAGTTTTATATGCTGTATGAGCTGGGAGATGTTATTCAGTCTCTCTGCTGTCACATCTCATTTATAAAATGTTGGTGAAGAACTACAGAAATTCCAGGAGGACTTCCCCCCACCGATAACCACATTCACTAACAACACTAAACCATGTGTGTGGGAGCGCGATGGACAGAGACAGACATATGCGGTCTAAATACAGCTGGCTAGAAAATATAGATTACTCAGTTTATCCACTAGATGGGAGCAAATTCCAGACAACTAAATGATTTCACCGTTCATCCCCGACAGCATCCTGAAGGCTACTCCCAGAAAGTAAGGGAAAGGACTTTACCACACTGATCACAACCTTGAGTTATGCTCATGGCTCTGCCATTAACCACTTACACGACCTTTGGCAAATAAACCCATCAATGTTTCTAACTACCCTAGCATAAAACTGAGGTTCTTTGAAGAGCTCAGTATCATTGCCATAGCAAGAACAAGGCCCATTTAAATATTTATGTCCCCTTTGCCTCCCTGAGTCATTCAAATTATCTGAAATTGATACAAAGAAAAACTTATTTTATCTGAGTTTGGGGGCTGTTAACATTTTTTTTCTTTTTTTAGTTTCCTCTGGGATAAAACTGGAAAGAGACAGTATCTATTTCTTAAAGTGTATTAAAATTAGATAAGATGCCACAAGGAAAGTTGCCAATGTTCATTACTTTTGTTGGTGGTGGTTTTAGTGTGTGTGTGTGTGTGTGTGTGTGTGTGTGTGTGTGTGTGTGTGTGTGATATCATTTTTTTTCATAGTATAGTAACGCTCTCATGGTATTAGTCTCCTCTCTGTTTCCCTATTTGTGGTCATAAACCAGTAACTGCAGATTGTTTTTTTATGTTCAAAGAGTATACAGCAAAGCCATGGGTTCAGAAACACCTGGTAGAACCCTTTCTGTAAGCACTGCTGCAAAAAGTCCAAGCATCAAATTTGTAAGTCCAGGGGCCTAGACCCAGGTCTTGACTTTCCTCAGTCCTCACTAAAATCCCTAAACAGGAACTTCTTCTCTAGGCTGTTTAGTCTAAATTCTCAGCCCACAGATTTCCATACTAAAGAAGACTGGAGTCCCTCGAAGACCTTAAGGTACAAATAGTGAGCTCCCAAAATGAACAGAAATCTACAAATACAAACAAACAAATGATACCTCATCTAGATTACAGAAACTAGTGCACATGGTTGGTCCTTGAATTGACTCTGTTTATTCATATTCATCAATTACATTGTTTCTACAGAAATAAAAATGCTGTTATATAGTTTGAAGAGAGCTTCCAAGTCCTCTTATGAAGTGGTTTATTTTAAGGAGGTGTGTGTGTGTGTGTGTGTGTGTGTGTGTGTCTGTGTCTGTGTCTGTGTCTGTGTCTGTGTGTCTCTGTGTCTGTGTGCACGTGTGTTCATATGTGTACTCATGCATGTCTGTCTGCCATAGGTGCCCATAGAGACTAGAAGGAATCTGATCCCCTGAAGCAGGAGTTACCTGTAGTTGAGTCCCTCAACATGGGTACTGGGAAATCAACTTGGGTCCTCTGAAAGAGCAACAAATATTTTAACTGCTGAAACATTTCTCCAGTCCCTCATATACTAGTTCAGACTAGAAAGAAAATGCTGAAGGACTGAGAAGAACCAGGTCTTTGAAGTAAATAAAATTCCTCAGATCCACCCTGATTCTCTGTCCTTGTAAGCTGTCATCACTTGTTAAAGTATTTGATATGATAACCTAGCAGGATTAAAGTGAAGAACTGAGTAAACACTGGCTATAGTTACCACCAGGAACCTTCTCTTTACTCCACCCTCTCTTTAAAAAAAACTATATTAAAACAAATCTTTCTCTTTTCTTTTTCTGTTGTGATTCAGTGTCAAGCATGTAACTTATTCAACAATGACATAGGTGCATGGGGATATGGTGTTCTGTGTTACAGGGTGAGCCCAGGACAAGATCTGGTGATCAGAGGGAGTGGTGACCAGAGAACTTGGCCATGCCCAGGGAAAACGAGGTGGAGGACACAATCTGAACACTCAAGATTGCTCAGGTAGTGAGAAAGCAGACATAGGCAAGAGCAGAATCTAGAAACATCTCATATCTCTATCCTTAGATGTCAACAGAGATGAAGACAAGAACCTGGAGACTTAGTAGTCCTCCAGGAACTGAGGCTGGCTGGAAGGAAGCAAACCAGGGAAAGAATTACCAGACTACCTAATGAGGCACTGTCTGGCTCTATTGCTGGCTTTCTTGGACAAAAGATGCTCCAAATATGCAAATAGGATTTTTGATAACAGTTCTTCAATGCTTATACCATCTTTAGAAAATGTAATAGATACAAATCAAAAGGAAAAGAACAAGCTGGCCTCTGGTTATGTACTTTCACTTTGAGGAAATTCTATAACACAGATCAGTTACCAGTGACTCATTCATTGCACAGTATCACCAGGGGCAGAGAGCCAGCCAGATCCAGTGATCAGCCTGGAGCTAGCTACATTTACTCTCAGAGAATGTTTGTCTTCATTACTGTTGTGGACCACACAATTTGTACATATCAGTGAGAAAGCCTGTGATGATCTGCTTCATGACCAAAGCGATGAACTCTCTACCTTTAGTCCCTCCTGACCTTCAAGAATTCAACAGCTTGAAATAGAAACTAAGCCAGAATACAGGTCCCAAATGGTTACAAGTTCCCTATATATCTGTTAGAGTTGGTAGCTTGGAATACCCTGAACACCATGGCAGCTGTAGTAAGTAATACGGAATTGCTCAATAAACATGACACAGTGGGTAGGGAGAAGGGGAGATACTGTAGACGACAGTTGGCATCCAATATCCACAGAACCTGGAACAGCTCATTTATTGTTTATTCTTCTTACTCGTAGGTTAGGTTAATTGTCTCTACAGTCTATTTCAGGGTAATTTTCTTACTCTAAGCTGGTCATTGGGAGGCAAAAACTAGACTCAACAGGGTCAGCCAGTGTCCTTGATGTTCATCAATTCCCACACAGAGTTTTCCCACCCTAATCCACATACTTTTCAGTGTGTGAGCAACTAAACTGCTTACAGGAGATTTGCTGGTAACATAAATGCAAGAAGGATTCCAGCAAATTGCGTGTAATCATCTTTGGTGCACTGCAGAACACTGCCGTCGCTCACCACTTCAACACCCTCCCGAACTGGCTAGCCAACCGTCTAAAAAGAAAAATTTAAGCCTTAGAGAAAAGCTGCAGAACTCACATGAAACAGTCTTCAGGCTTACTGGCGGGTGTTACGTGAAAGAGTGATACAACCAGCAATTGTTGACGAAGCGAGCCATCAATAGACAACTAACTAGGGAAGATAGGCTTGTCAAAGTGGAAATCCTGCCATGTATATCTTGCAGCCCTGTGATCCCAAGGTTTGCAGAAAACGGTTTTCTGAGTTGAACTACAATTCATTAACGTAGGACTTTCAGGACAGCCTGGTAGTGACAGGAGATGATGGGTGTGGGAGTTGGGGTGGCCCCTGGGCGAAGCTGTTTAACTCTGATCCCTGAATAATCCCGTCAGCACCACCATTCCCCTGGGGTACTCAGTGTTCTCCGCCAAAGTTATAATTGCAAAGGTCATTCGGTTCAAAGCACACCACCCTCCAATTTCATAATATCTCTGCCCAGTTCCAGCCGGTGAAGTAAGCATACTCTACCATTTAATTCCCACTGTTGTAGTATAAAACCTACAAACC
Source organism: Mesocricetus auratus (assembly GCF_017639785.1). Lineage (NCBI taxonomy): Eukaryota > Metazoa > Chordata > Mammalia > Rodentia > Cricetidae > Mesocricetus > Mesocricetus auratus. Next base: position 66,405,328 of record NW_024429190.1, on the reverse strand, counting down.
ACAAGTGAAAGTTTTAAGACAGAAAAGTGCATAGCTTTCAGAGGGGAGGGGGCTTTTAGTGGGAATGGGGCTTGAAAATGTCACTGAACCACCAGTGTGTAGTTCATATTTCCCCACTGATGCCTTATCCTCAACTCAAACCACCCCTTCTCTATGTAGGATCACTGATTTGATAATTTGTCTCAGTTTCCAACTTGATAGGATGTGGAACACTAGCCTCTTGGCATACCTGTGGACTACTGATTATCTTGATAAGGTTAATCAATGTGTAAAGACTTTGGATAGTGCCATTCCCTGAGCTAGGAACCTGGACTATATAAAACAGAGAAAATGAGATAAGCATAAGCAGTAGCTCTCTTCTCCCTGGTTGCAATGTCATGGGACCATCCGCTTCCAGCCTCTTCCCTGCCTTGACTTCCCTATTGTGACTGGTCTGTACTTCACAGGGTATTTTTATCACAGCAACATATAGCTGGGGTTTCTTGTCCATCCTGGTCCCACAGATGCTTTGCCCCAAATAAACACACAAAGACTTATATTAAGTATAAAATATTTGACCGATGACTCAGGCTTCTTATTGGCTAGCTCTCTGTTAATTATTAACCCATAACTACTAATCTATGTATTTTTTACATGGCCTTATCTTACCAGAGAATGCCCAGCATGTCCTATCTTCCTGGTATCTACATGGCATCTCCCTCTGGTGACTTCTCTCTTTTCTCTACCCAGCATTCTCCTCATCTGCTAGCCCCGCCTATACTTCCTGCCTGGCTACTGGCCAATCAGTGTTTTATTCATCAAACAATAAGAGAAACATACTTACAGAAGGACATTCCCCCATCAGCAACAGAAGAGTGGGTAATAAGGAGCTCCCTGAATGAACATCATTAATGAGCTACCAGAGTGAGCAAGAATTACTTGCCAGAATCCCTAATTCTGGGCAAAGAAAAACTTCCTCTCCATGGGAAGAGCTCTGACCACAAGACATGAGAGGAGAGGGGGAACCTTGAAGTCCTTCTACTGCTCATCTAGGGACAGAAAAGTTTCACATAAAATTATAAGGATCCAGGTGTCTGAGGAAAAAGAAACTGAAAAGAATTTCAGAAACTGGAAAATGATGAAATCATGCAGAAACAGGAGCCTAGGACCTCACCTCCTGGGTTCATCCCACACTGTGCTTATATGAATCTGGACTTAACAATACCAGAGACTCTGAAAACTAAAAGTCAGAGCACTTTCCAGGCCTTAGACTGGACACTGAACAGTACACACAGAGGTTAGGTCTAAATGCATGGCAAAGATTGTGAAAATAGACAAAAAGATAGGAACATTTTAACAGATCATGCAGACACTGGAACAGAAAAGAGTGAGTTCCACTAAGGAATTCAAACCATATAGAGATGACAACAGAAATGAAATATGTAGGCCAACTACTTTAAATTTACAAACTGTCTAAGCCAATGGTTCTTAATCTGTGAGTTGCAACTCCCTTGTGGGGGTTTGTCAAATGACCCTTTCATGGGGGTCACATAACAGATTAGATATTTATACTATGATTCATAACAGTAGCAAAATTACAGTTAGTAGGCAGCAGTGAAAATAATTTTTATGGTTGGCGGTCACCCCAACATAAGGAACTGTATTAAAAGGTAACTATTAACATAGCATTAGTAAGGGTGAGAATCACTGATCTAAACTAATCTAAAATAAAGTAGAAACTATAGGTCTTAATATTAAGGAAATTGAATTTTTAATTAAGACATTTTAATAAAAATAAAATCCTGGTTCCAGGTGATTTCATTGGTTAGTTCTTCCAAATATTAAAATTACAGAGAGCCTATAGAATGTCTTCAAAATCAAGAAGTTGGGGACACCTTGTTTTGTGAGGTCAGCTTTACCCTAATATCAAAATCAAATAAGGATCACAGAAGAGGCACTCTAGCAATGCAGCTTCGGAGGACCATCATCACCCACACTGCATGACACTCTTCAGGGATGCCCTTTTTGAGTTACACTTGCTCCCGTGTCCCTGAAAATGGCCCCAATAAACCCAGTGTTTCACCAAGAGACAAGAATAACAGAAGTAACAAAAATATAAGCCAACGTATCTCAGGAATTTAAATGCAAAAATCCTCAGTAAAACACCCAAAAAAAATTAAATCCAGCACCACACAATTCTCTCTCCACCCTCTCCCTTTCTCAAATACACTGTGACTAAATGCTGTTTATCCTAGACATGCATGGCTGGTTCCATTTTCAAAACTGAATCATTATATTCCACCATTTCAACAGTCTATAAAGCAGAAAAATCACAAGTTTTTAAAACAGTTGACCAAATTAATTATCAATTCACAGTAAAAACTTACAGGAAATTATAAATAAGAGACTTTTTCTGCATGATCCCTATGACAACATGTTTAACTGTCGAAAAATTGAATGTTTTCTCTTCTAGTATCAGGGATATAGCAAGTGCACAGTTCTCATCACTCTTACGCAACACCATAAAGGAAATCGTTGACAGTACAATAACTAACAAAAATAATAAATGTGTAGACTGGAAAACGTGAAACTTCCTTTTGGCAGAAAGCATGATTGTCTATATAGTAAATCTCAAATAATCTATTAAAAAGAGAAATCTCGAGTAACTAAGTGACTTTGAGTAATTATAGTATACCTGGCCAGCATATAAATTTTGTTCTATTTCTATTTACAGTGTGAGCAACTGAAAAGGCATACTTCTTAAGCAATAACATGTATTAACTTGAAAAGTAATATTGTGAGTAAGAACCTGGAAACTGATGAAAGATAGCAAAATGCTGATGAAAGATAGCAAAAAACGTTTTGAAACGAGAGAAAAGTTAGCTTCATTAGCTGGAAAACTCAAGGTAGTAAAGGTGTGAATTTTCCATGTGAATCTACTGATATGTGTCAACTATAATCAAAACATCACCAGCATTTTCTGTTCACTTAACTAACCTGACTATATATATGGAAAGGTATTTTGAAGGATGGGAGTAAATTGAAAGGAACTACACAGTATTTTTCAGACATTATAAAACTGCCATCAGCAAGACAGTGTGATGTTGGCAAAATGGTAGACACATAGAACAGTGGAAGCCAACAGACAGTGTAACAATAAACCCACACAAATAAAATCAGTTACTTCTCAGTGAAGATTTAAACATAAGCCACTAGAGAAAAGATAGTCATGAATCAAATGGTATTAAAACAATCCTATCTCTTGGGCAAAATGACCTTTACCTAAAATGCATACTTTATGCATTGATTATCTGAAAAGTGATTATTTACAATCATAAAGCTTTTACAAGTGGATATGTATATGCGACTTGTACACTAAACTGTCTATTTTACTATTTGCAAATCTTAAAGATTATAATTTAAAAGAACAACTTAGCCTCTGATCCATACTAGACAATATATAACATATAAATAATATAGACTAGACAATAGATAAAAGAATGAGGACATTTTAAAGGTATTTAAGTAAGATAGTAAAACTTTAACTTTATATAAACCTTTGACTCCTAAGACTTTCTCTCAAGGATAAAAATGCTGCTTTTCACTGTAACACTGGTTGGTTGATCACCCTCAGTACAGAACACACCATGCTTACAAATTATATGGTAAACCTCAAATTAGGTGGTCCTTCTTGGGATGTCCATCATGAACTCAAGGTTATGAGTAGAAGAAAGCTGATGCTGATAAACGCACCGTCACTCATTCAAGAAGCTGAGATTTCAGGGGCAACCAGCACGTGGATAGCACATTAGTTCTGGTGGAAGGTGGCATCACCAGAAAACAGGAGGTCAAAGTGCCAAAGGACTTTGAAATAATTTGAAGCAATGACTATCCAATAATGCAAGTGGACATTGGTTAGTGTGCCATTGCTGCTTTAACAAATCATCACACACTTGTCTTGAAAAGAAGACAGTGTCTTATCAACCACAAATAGCTCCAAACCTTAATGCCAAGACTCATTGACCCAAATGAAGGTGTCCTGTGGAATCTATGCCCTTGTTCTTTCTAGCTTTAGGAATCCACTCACATTTCTTGGTTCCTGCTCCATTTTGCTCATCTTCTAAGTCAGAAACAATGGCATCTCCCAGAGTCCTTCATTCTTCTTTTCACTTGCCAACTACTTTCCATTTCTTCCTCCTTCCTCCACTTTTATGAACTCCTGTGGTGGCAGAAAGATCACACAGGTCACACAAGATAGTCTTCCTATCTTAAAGTAAGCTGTTTACCAATCCTTATGTCCTGTTTCCTTGAAATCTACTGTGATTAGAACGTGGATGTTTTAGGAAAGGTGAATATCTGTTGAATGTTAGGTAGGAATAGAATACAGCATTAAAAGGGGGACATTGAAATGTTTAATTGATGAACACCGGAGAGAAAAGAGTGCTGATATATTTAAACAAAGCTGAAGCTAAGGGGGAAGGAAAACTACTTTTTATGTGATTAGAAGTTGAAATTTTTGTATTTAATGCTTCTACATGCTCAATATCTCACTGATATTATACAGACAACTATGCTGTATGTTGTAGGCAAATAACTTCATCAGCATGAGATTTAATTAAAATCTGACATTCTATGTGCTTTAGAAACCAAATGAGTACATGACATACTATTAAATGTAAGCTTAAATTGGATTTGAGAGTGCATCTTAACATGATAAATGTAATAAGAGAGAAAAGAAAAGGAATACTTATTGATTTACCTAGAGTAAAGTGAATATAATTTCATTAGTAGAAAGAAGTAACTCTAGAAAGAAAATGGAATAAAGGGTAGGGGGAAAGGAAACCTGTAAACCATTGTAATCAATCCCATATAGATATTTATTTTTATTTTATCAGTTCTGTTATTCTAGATAACCCTGATTGATATACATATTGTTTTTTATTTGCTTTTTCAAAGAACATTCACTTAATTAATCATGTAATACTACTATATGTTAAAAATGTTTACCAGATTAGTACATTTGGAATGAAAATCAAATCATTTACATGTGGCTACTGAGAAATTTGAAGCATGATCCCTTAGTTATTAGCTGTCTTAACTGTTTCTTAATAGACTATATTAAAAAGTCACTTCCTCAATGCCTGTATTTCAGACACTCAGGGTAAGAGGACACACCAATGATTCTCATCCTTTTTTGTTGTTGTTGTTATGTTTGTTTGTTTTTTTGGAGACAGGATTTCTCTGTGTAGTTTTGGAGCCTATCCTGCCACTCACTCTGTAGACCATGTTAGCTTTGAACTCACAGAGATCCGCCTGCCTCTGCCTCCCGAGTGCTGGCATTAAAGGCATGTGCCACTAATGCCCAGCGGATTCTCATCCTTTCTGCCTCAGAAGTACTTGTGAGAAATGATGATGTTCATATATGCAAAACATGCAATTGTGATTTAAGTTCAGTTCTCTATGTAGTATTTCTGATGCTATCATTTTCTTTTCCATTCATGGAAATACAGTCAGTAGTTTGATAATCTAATGTATTTACTTTTATCATGACACAAAACCCTTAAGCTTCCCGAGTTCCCTTTATTTTAATATATAACTAACCATCACCATCTGGGTCTCCATTAGGTGTGATGTCACAAAATCCAGATCTCTTCTGAGAACCTATGGATAAGGTTCACCTTCTCTTGGCCACAGCTTTGCCAACTCCCTTACCAATTCTTCCTATCTCAGTCTTATATAAAATATCTTCATGTGATATAATTACCACAGCTGTTCCTCACTCTGAAAGTAGGTATCTTCTTCCCTTTCCAAATTGTAGATGACCCAAGTATTTTCTCTTCACAAGACTTTGCTCAACGATTTCACTATAATATGAGCTACACAAGTCAGACATGATTTTCTTACATGTCATTACCTGGAACAAAGTATATGCTCAATAAGAACCTGTCAGATAAGCAGACTTATGGAAGCATATAGGGATTACAATGTAAAGAAGCACAACCCCCTAGTCCAACACCCACCAGACGTTCTTTAGACGTGTTCTTTCATCCTTCCGAGAGAACTCAGTTTTACTTTAGTCTGGCTCTCTGGGAGAAAACAAGCCAGTTAATCCCATCGTGACCTTTCAAAAATGCTGCTGGGACCACAGAAAATGCAGCCTTGTAAATAGCTTTGCACAGCTCTGGCCTTTCTTTGTTCCTCACTGAGGGCTCCAGCACAGGGTTTCATTTCATGTTTGTGCAAAGCAAGTGCTTACTCACAAACCCGAAACTCCTGTCTGCAAGGATAGGGAACCCATTTTTAGCAACACAAAGCACCAAGGAAAATGTCGAGGTTCCAGGGTTTTTTCCTTAAACACTTGAAAGCATCCAATTCCATGACTTCTTTCTCCCCCATTGTATATACACAGCATTCTTTGCAAGAGGAATATCTGGTTAGTGTTTCTGTGCAGGTTAGTTTTTAAGTCACAGGCTAGGGTCATTGTTTAGAACGACCCTCAATTGAGAATTGTCAAAGAGATTGCCTGTAGGCAAGCCTGTAGGGCATTTGATTAAGGATTGGTATGATATGGTACTGGGTTGCAAAAGAAAGCAGGTTGAGCAAGCCATGAGGAACAAGCCAGTAAGTAGCATCCCTCTGTAGTATCTGATCCAGTTTCTACATCAGGCTCCTGCCTTGAGTTCCTGCCCTGACTTCCTTCAGTGAAAGCAAGGATGTAATTATATCGCTAGACCCAAGTTAAATGATAAATGGGTGTTTAATGAGGACAATTACACGAAAAAATACAAAGAACTGCTGGAGTGTTTCCCTGCTTTTCCTAAGGGATCCACTGACCCAACAGAAAGAGCACGCAAAGGAAAGCCACGCCTCAAGCTCGTCAAGCCACACCCAGAGGGGTGTGGCCGCCATTTCAGGTCCACAGACCAGATGCCTACAATTCCCTTTTAAGTCTAAAGAAGAAGGTTTTAAGCCTGATGCAAAAACTATATACAATGATAACAAATGTCAAGTATATTCCAGGAAAAGGAAAGGTAAACATACACAAATTAAAGCCTACTATCAGCAAGAGCAACACTGAGCAACAGATATATACTACATGTCCAGTATCAAGGTAAAGGTGTGACAGAGATTACTCTGATAGCAATCCTAATCTGGAGAGTCTAAAACTCATCTAAGATAAGAGAGGCTATTGCTATGGGCGTCTAGTCTTTGTCCTCATCAAAGACCTGAGAAGGAAAGTAACAATACTAGGGTAGGCTGGAAGTGCAAACCAGCGACTTCCAAAGGTGTGAGCAAAGACAGAAACAGCAGGTTACCTGGACAGTCAGCCAAGGTCTCACAGCAACATCGGGGTGACCAACTTTGGCTAAGGTCTAAAGTATCAGATGGACTGTCTCAGAAGCAAGGAAATTGAAAAACTGTCTTACCCTGACTTCCCAGGGTCCTGCCATCTTCTTTTAAGTTTATCTCCTGCAAGCTCAGCTAGGACAGCATTCCAAGGTCAGGGGTTGAGGTGGGGACAGTTCTTTGCCCAAGAGGCCAGTAAGTGAAGAGAGAATGAACTCCAGATGGAGTGTCGTAAGTTCCCAATATATTCTCAGGAATAGCCTGGTGCTGTCAGGAGCAACTGTATCTCATGTCAACGATGTACTGATATTAAAACATTAAATTCCATATTCTGCAGGTCTTTGTGTTTGAAGAGCAAATATCTAAGTCGGACTAACATCATAGGTATAAGAAGCATGGGTAACTATAATCTGTAATTCCCCGAAACATAGTTGCTTAATGGCTGAAGCTTCTCAAAATAATTTAGCAAGGACAATAACTTCAAAAAATGTAACTATATAAACAGAGATAGAACTGAAATGTCTTGACTAGAGGTAGAACTATAAAGTACAATACAATAAAATATCCTAAGTTGTATCAATATACAAAACATATACATAAAGATAGTTTTATATTTGTGAATAAAACATCGTGAACAAAAAGAAAACCCTACTGAGTCAACACTTCGGTGATGGACTGCGGTCAGGAGTTGTAAGATGAAATAAACCCTTTTTTCCCAAAGTTGCTTTTGATCATGTTGTCTTACTTAGGTTTCTATTGTCATGATTAAACAACTTCCCAACCACAGGTACATCCAGTATGAGAAATCTAGGAGAAAATGTGTCTCATTACAGATTCACAGGCATCATGCCCTCCACACCAAACATGCACAAGTGACTTTAGATCTCCTCTAATGTCTTTCACTTTATTAAATGTCCTAGACAAAGCACCCTGAAACAATGATTATTAGTAACATTTCACTACTGGTATCTCCTCATACTAATAGTCATAATTCAACTGAGAACATAAAGTATGATTTACACCCTGAATTCTTAACGTTTGTGGTGCTATTTCCAAACTTATATATCCCACGAAAGAAGTGTTTTCCCAAAGTGTGATTTACATGCTTAGAATATAATGGATACACATGTGTATAATGAAAGTAACATCAGGCAGTCAAGAGGGCATGCTACATGATCTGAAGTATCAGTGGCTGAACACATGGGCAGAATTAGGTACCAGACCTGGGAAATAGTAGCAAGCAGAACAAGTATTTACTGGCCTCCTGACATATTCCCTGGATTTTATGTGATTCCTGCCAAAACAGAAACCACCATGGCATGTCTACATTTGACTATGGTAGTTGGTAGCTAGGATGGCAAAGATGGAGGAGTAGAGAGTAGCAAACTCAAGGTGAAGGATGGGTACTTGAAGAACAGAACACATTTCTCTGGGAAAAAAGAACCAAGATTAAACTATGAAGTTTGCTATGTCTGATGATTCCTGAAAAGGTTCCCCGCTCCATGGTGTAGTTGACATATCTACTGAAGAAAACTAACTTTTCCTCTCCCAGCAGCTATAAATTACAAATATCTTCTTGGTTGGGGATGAAACCTTACAGATGCTCCTTGATTTACTATGGAGTTGCCTCCCAATATATCTGCTATAAGTCAACTGCAATTACTTGGAGCTACCTCTAGTACAGCTGACCTATGAATTAGCATGCCTTAGCAACAGTTCACTATAATGTTGACTGTTTATCTTCATGATTATGGCTGACCCAAAGCCACAGCACTGTCACAAGAGAGCACCCATGACATGTCCTAGGCAGGGGAAAGATCACAAGTAAGAGCAAATCTCTTGCATATAATGGTGAGGTCAAAAGATCATAAGTGGAACCATTGTTAACTCAGGGGACATATGTGCATTATCCTTGCACACACTGACATTCAAAAAATACACTTAACAAACTACAAGAATACAAAAAACAAAACAAAAAAACTTTTCCTGTTCTTAAATGAAATGAGTGCTGTTCTAACCCTTATTTCATGGAAGCAATAGTAAAGACTTAATGTTTAGTCCTGCAGCACTAAATTATCTGCCCATAAGAAAACACACCAGCAGAAACTGCAGCTGTTCCCCAGGAGTTAAGTTACACATGTTCTTCAGAATTAGTTAGGGTTTTACTGCTGTGAAAAAACACCATGACCATGGCAACTCTTATAAAGGAAAATATTTAATCGGGGCTGGCTTACAGCTCAGAGGTTGAGTCCATTATCATCATGGCAGAAATCATGGTGATATGGTGACCAGGCAGCCATGATGCTGGAGAAGGAGCTAAGAGTTCTACATCTTCATCTGCAGGCATCAGGAAGCAAATTGACTTGAACTTCTGAGACCTCAAAGCTCACCCCCTAATGACACACTTCCTTCAATAAAGCTACTCTCTGGGAAACAGGAAGCAATCTTGTCCTGAATTGATCAAGAGCAAAGTGAATACTAACATCTTCTCAAGTGACATAGCTCCAAACAGCCCAAAGCATTGAAGCAGAAAGACTTTTCAAACTTGGCCAAGGACTCCCACACTAGCCATATGATTCTAAGAATAAGACAAGGTAAATCTTCCTAAGGAGAGCTATGTTTAATGTCATGTAAAAGTAAAATATTATTCTTGCAATTTCCATACTTAACACAAAATCTCATGCTCATGACTTACCTGTCTATTCAGTGTGTTTGACCCATTTTTTTTCTCAATAAAATGGTAGAGAAAGATGTTTATTAAAATAAAAATGTCTTGTTCCAGAATTAGGATACTCACATCATATGCCATCCTGTGTGCTGTTTGTATAGATAGCTAAACATACATGTATGGTAATCTCAGGCAGATGGATAATATATTTTTAAAAAAGATTAATTAGGATGATAAGTGTCAGGCACCTCAGAAATCTGTATTTTTCATCTGAAAATTCACAAGAGAAGCAAAGATGGGATGAGATGGATTTGATTCTGAAAGCAACACATTATATGAGGAAAATTCCTCTAGGGCAAGAGAAAGGAAACCCATCTAAGTCTTTCTGATCTGTTCATCAATTTAAATTTGATTAACAGGTCTCTCTAGAAACCATGAGACAAATATTTGCCATTTCAAAGGTAAAATCTTGACCTTTGCTATAGCTTCTTTAGAGTGACAGAAGTCTGAAAGGAACAGAGTATCAGACAAGTCCCAAAGGTGTGCAGTAAATTTATGTTACCAGACATTAGGAAACATTTTTTTTCAGCAAAGGCATGAATTTTAGCTGCTCACTTACATCCTCTGGATCTTGATTTCATCCTCAAAGACTGTGAGTATAACCTTAGCCACAAATTTCCCCAAGAATTCTCTTAGTTATAAAGTCCTCAAATTTTAGCTAGAAATGGAATTTTGTCCTCATAGTGAGGAGTGGACTAGCAAAGATGACTTTGCATTTTTGTTGTTATTATTCTTTTCTTAAATATGAACATGGAAGTCCCACCAGCTCTGCCTCACTCACCTATGGATTCTTACAAGAAAGAGGGAAAAAAGTTACATCTCATTTTAATGACGTATGGTTGGCATAACTTTGACAGAATTACACCTAGTAATAGGAAGTGTTGAGCAAATAATTTCTAGAGAAAATCCCAGTTCTTTACGTGTTCTGCATAATGGGTGGGAAAGCCTTGATTTAGGACTAAAACGAAAAAGATAGCCTCATTACCCTGCCAGTGGTGATCACAGACAAGCACACAGGTTGAAGCTTAAGATCGATTTTAAATGATCACCTTTCTCCTATTTCTCAATATCTCAGACTGAAAGGCTTCTTTATCCTGCCTTTTAATTGCTCTCTTAATCACTTGCCTCCCATTTTACTAGCAGGCAGAACGGCAATAGATTGCCTTCATTTCAAAGGCTATCTTCAAATTCCCACGGGCATTTAGTAAAGTTTCATGATCCTCAGGCATAATCCTCTGAGAAGATTAGATCACTAAAAGAACTACTCCTGCCCCAACAGCATCACACAGGCAGGGGGCAGAGAGGGCTTGCATTGACGTGAGATTTGGAACCTAACACCCTCAGCTCACATGGGAGCCCACAGGGACTCTGCACCTGGCTCAGAATTGTTTTTGTTTCTGCAAGCCATTTCTAAAGTGTGAACCCAGAGAAACAACATATTACTTTATAAATGCAGAGATTTTCCTAATTGGTTTTACATGAAATTTATAGTCACAGACAGTGCTGTCATTTACTAGGAAACCCTCTTTCACTTTAAATTTTTTTGATGATTCCTTTTTATTTTGGGTGCATTAGTGTTTTGTTCACATATGTGAGGATGATGTATCCCTTGGAACTAGAATTACAGACAGTTGTAAGCTGCCGTGTGGGTTGTGGGACTTGAACCTCGGTCCACTGGAAGAGCAGCCTGTACCAGGATTTTTCTTTTAGGCCACCAACCAGCTCCCAAATCATGACATGGAGACTTATTATTAGTTTTGAATGCTCAGCTTAGCTTAGGCTCATGTCTAGCTAGCTCTTTTAACTTAAATTAGCCTGTTTCTTTTTATCTACCTATTACCTTGAGGCTTCTTATTTTTTCTTCTGTGTATCTTCTTTCACTGCTTCTCTATGTCTGACTATCTCTGGATGTCTCCCTCATTCTCTCCTCTCTTCTTCTCTCCTTCTTCCTCCAGTCCCTAGAGTTCTCCTATTTATTCTCTCTGCCGGCCAGCCTCAACTCTCCCACTTCTGCCTAGTTATTGGCCATTCAAGCCATAGGTGCCATTAAAGCCCTCAGGTGCCTAGAGTTCCTCCAGTCCCTAGAGTTCTCCTATTTATTCTCTCTGCCGGCCAGCCTCAACTCTCCCACTTCTGCCTAGTTATTGGCCATTCAAGCCATAGGTGCCATTCAAGCCCTCAGGTGCCTTAGGCAGGCAAGGTGAAACAGATGCAACACATCTTTACACGATTAAACACACATCCTTACAATGTTAAATAAATGCAGCATAAGCAAAAGTAACACACCTTTACACAGTTAAAGTAATAGTCTGCAGCTTAAACAAATGTAACACATCTTTACCCAGTTAAAATACTATTCTATAAGAGCAGTCAGTGCTCTTAACCTTTGAGCCATCTCTCCAGCCACAGTAAACCTCTTATGAACAAGGTCATTTCTTTAATCATTTTATTTTAATTATCTTTTTGAGATAAGATCTTTCTTCTTGTCTCTTTCTCTCTCCTGCTTTTCCTTCCCGTCCCTCCCTTTTTCTCTTTCTCTAGCCAAGGCAGCCTTGTAACTCGATATATAGCCCAACCTGCCTCAAACCTGAGATAATTCTCCTGCCTCAGTCTTTCCTCCTAACTCTGAATGCTGGGATTACAGGTGAGACACCAAGCTCAGTACATTTGAACCTTGATAAAATTCTGGATGACACACAGAAATCAAGATAGAGCTTTTGGACTAAGCTGAATTCTTTGTGTGGTTTTATAGTTTGGTGTCTGTTGGTGACTGAAGAAAAAAAATCACATGTATAACAGGCTTGGAAACATAAGGTTTCTCGGAGTATGTGTTATTCATGGAAGAGGTTTGGATATCCCAAAGGCAAGGGAAATGGATCTTTATGACCTTGGGATAGAGAGAAGCAATATATAAAGTACTAAGGAAATGTTAAAAAGAAAATGGTGGGAAACCATGCAGTGTGTTCATCTTCTACACTGAGTCAAAGAAATCATCACAAGCACAAAGCTGATTGCTTTCCGTTCTTTGCTTGAAATCTATCAGTAGTTTACCACGGCCATAGAACAAAGTCCAAACTCCTAAGTTTATCTAGAAAAGTGTGACAGACTTAGATCCTAATTACCTTTATGCTATGCTCTCTCAGTGCTCTGTCCAAACTGGTTGTACTTGGTATTGTGAGTTGAACTATGTCCACCTCTCTTGCAAAGGTGTGTGTGGGGGTTATGTTAAAGTCTCGTCTCCTCAGAATGTGACCTTATTTGGAGAAAGTCATTGTAAGTATCATTAGATAAGATGGAGCTTCTGTAAAATATGATGAGTTCCTAAGCAAAAAGGACCATTGTCCTTTAAAAAGGGGAAAATTGGGCATAGACACCCAGGGAGAATGACAGGTAAAGACATTGGCAGAGATTATAGTAAAGGCTTCCACAATCTGAAGAGCAGCAAGGACTGCCAACAAATCACCAGGAGCTAAGGAGGGGAGGGAACAAATTCTTTCTCAGTCTCACAAGGAACCAACTTTTCAGGTGCTTTCATCTTGAAATTCAAGCTCCCAGAGTCCTGAGAAAAATACATGTCCATTGCTTTATCCATCTAGTTTGGGAAACAGTCCCGACAGCCCTAGAAAGTCAATTCATTGAACATCTCAACTCTCTGCATGGATCTCTGTCCACAGCATTTGTTTTTTGTTTTTTTTTTTGTGATAGACCAGCTTCTTTCTCTTCTTCTAGCCAAGTTATCCTTATGTTTGGCTGTATATTTCCTCAAAGAGAGCCCTTCCTTAACCTCCCAAGCCTCTTCTTACTTCCCACTTATATTTACTATAAATTCCCTAAGATTCTACACTTCTTCAGAGCTGTATGGACTACTGAAATGTTGTTCATCTTTTTTGATTGGTTGTAAGCATAGACTGGTACGATTCCACTCCCAGCTGTGTTCTCTGTACCTAGACCTGCGGACAGCACAAAATTCACGTTCAAGAAATACTTATTGGCTAGCTTCCTTGACTTTAACTTGGACTGCTCTGTCCCAAATATTTTTTCAAAGATTCCACATCCTTGGTAATAACTCCAAGCAAATATTATCTTTCCTCATGTATATATTCATGTGCCTGAAGGCAGCCTCATATTTCTATAATTTGTTATTATCATACCTAACATTCTATTCCATTCCAGCACACATCTGTATAAGCAATAACATTTGTAAATGTGCTATTCTCCAAGAATGTTTTTGATTTGGGTTCTATATTACTGAAAAGAATCTCAATTATTTGGCAAGCCAACATCCTCTTAAGATTCTATCTGTCCAAGAAGGCATGAGGGAAAGCATGTGGTCGAGAACATTACAGGAATGAAGCAAATACTTGTTTAACCAGTGTTTCTGAATGCGAAAAACTCCGGTGACTCACAAAAATGAAAGGTTTGGTGAGAATTATCTACAACCTATGAAATAATGGAAGTTAATCTCAAAACACTGCCATCTACCTATATTTGTTATAAAGAAAGAATAAATGGTTATAGTCAGGTCTCAGCTCAATTATTTGACTTCTGACTCTGATGGTTGCAGTAAGTTTTAGATTCTTCTACAAACAAATGCTGTTGTCTCTGTGATGAATAGCTTAGCAAGTATGTTCACTGAGTGACAATATTTTAATTTATCCTAGAAAAAAATGTCTGAATAAATGTGAATGTTATAGATATCCTACTAAGTGGCTAGCAGCATCTTGCCTTTGAACAATTTTTTCTGACCATATAAGAACATGACTCTGGCATTTTTTGAAGTACATCCTATAGTGATATTTATTATAGTAAGGTGTACTACTTTATGGCATAGAAGGACCAAGGCAACTAGATATGTCCTAGGAATTCATTTAGTAAATACTTCTTGGACAATTGCTCAATGATAACTATTATGAAAGATGCTCATAACAGAAAGCTGAATAAAAATAATAATAATAACAATACTTTTTACTTATTGACTGTTTATTGTGTCAAACATTATACTGTGTAGACAACTTAGGGTAAACACAAGTCAAAGAGCTCAGATGGGAATATAGCTGTATTGATTCCAATGCCTAAGTCCATTTTTAGTGTATGGAAATTCCACGATGGAAATTCTTAAAATCTATGAGGTGCAGGTTGAGTTTTTGATCTAAGAAAGATAATATAAAAGTGTATTGAGAAGGAGGATTTAATTCCACAGTAATAAAGAAATGCCCTGAGTAATCTTTTCTTAGAATGAGTTTATGGGCCACTTCACATAATCTCCTCAAGTTCAAAAGTCAGGATTACAGTGATTTTGGCCTCTTAGACTCAAGTGAATTAAAGAAAGCAGAAATGAGAAAAAGAGCGTTCAAAACATTAAGTCCAGTAATGAGTCATTGTGTGAACATGTGTGTGCACGTGTGGGAGCATGAGAGCATAGTATATAAAAGAAGCCTGGAGGACTTGGGTTCAATTCCCAGATTAGAAAAAAAATCAAAAAGAAGGAGGCATATAAACACAATTGTTAGTTGAAGTTGGAATTTTGGAAATACTTTTGGGGCACATTCTGAACCTAGAGAATAATTTTCCTCCTTCTCAGTCTGAGCCTATGTGCTCCCAGAGATGTGTTATTTTAGTATTTTGTCTTTCATGCATATTCCCAACCACTGATTATTCTTTTAATTGATTTTTCTACCCCTAAGCATCTGTCTCTCTCTCCCTTATACAGTTCCAGAACATGAACAACTTGACATGATTGATAAATTTGAGACAACAGCATAAATACCTCAGGGAAACATACACTCTTCCCAACTTGGGTGGAGTATATACTTGGAAAAAAAGATTCTTGCCTTATGGTGGTGCCTAGAAAGCTAAATAGATGACCTCCACATTGTGGATTTAGCAGCAGGAAGTCAACTCAGATGTCAGATTCGATGTCAATAGCTAACAAAGTAAAAGAAAAATATATTTCTTTTGGCGTGTGTTGGGAATAAATATCTAGAACTGGATATAAGTGGATTACAAGAATTATTTTTGTTCATTTTTTTTCTTCCTCAAGCCTTACTAATATAGCTCTCGTTGGCAAGACCTTGCATGATCCATATGTACTGGTAAATTTTACAGTTTAACTGCAAAAGAACATAAAGGTAGCAAGATGGTTTCTATCTTAACTTTCAAAACAGGATAAACTTTTGGTATAAATGAATTGAACTTAACATTAAGAGAGTAAGTAGGAGTGAGTCTATGATACAGAAGGCAGTGTCCTGGGTGACTGTGTCAGCTACTTTCCTGTTGTTGTGATAAAACTCTATGACCAAGGCAAAATAGTTTATAAAAGCTATGGTTCCAAATGAAGAGTGTATAATGGTGGGGGAGACGTGGCAGCAGGGAGTGGAAGCAGGAAGTTGAGAGATCACATCTTCAACCTCAATCATGAAGCAGAAAGAACCAACTGGAAAATGGACCAAGGTCTCAAAGCCCTCCCCAGGAATGTATTTCTTTCAGTAGGGCCATATCTCCTCCCCAAACAGCACCACTAACTGGGGAACAATTGTCCCATTATATGAGTTTCTAGGGGATGTTCTCATTCAGACCTCCACAGTAACACCCAGAATTGTATTTTTTCTCGAGCTATCTTTTAATCTGTCATTTAACTCTTTTTCTTTTCTCTATTCATCATAAAGATATGGGAGACATAGAAAACATACCTGGAGGATGTGTGCTTGTATTCACTTCTGTTCAGTCCATTTACATTTTATGTTAATATTCAGTGTGCCTCAAGGTCTATTTTAAATATGATACTCTAAACCCTCTGTAGATTAATTTACATACAAACTTTAACCAAAAATTAAAAATAAATGTTTGGCCTACAACTACTACAAAGAAAGTAACTGTCTAGAACTTCAGTTTAGAAAAGAGTTTGGTGACTGAGCAAGATGTGTTTCCTTTATCTGCAGTATACATCAGTGAAGTACAAAATGCTGCATCTGGGTCAAAGTGTTGGTAAGTAGATACTACATTTGTGCTGTCCAATATAGCATTCACTAACTTACCTTTCTAGTTTAAATTCAATAATTGTGGTTTGGAATAAAGCTCAGAGATAGAAAGCATGTACTGCCTAGCCTGTCTCTCCTATAGAAATATGGATGAGATAGCAGTTGACACAGGGGCAGACACATTTTGGAGAGATGCGGGGTCTTATCCTCTCAATTCCACAATGATTTTGAGAGAGAGACAGAGAGAGAGAGAGAGAGAGAGAGAGAGAGAGAGAGAGAGAGAGAGAGAGAGAGAGAATGTACCTAAGTTCTGCTCTGTGAATCATTTAAGTTAGTCTTGCATAGTGATTAGCTGGTTCTCATAGCCTTCCATAGACCCCTTTATAATTCCTGTGACAGACATCTTCTAAAGGGATCTTTAAATGTATATCTCTTCTTGGCACCTTACTTAGAGTACTCTAAAGGGATGCTGTACAGATAACAAAGCAGAGCTCATTCACATTGGAAAAAATCCAGAGACTAAGCATTTTAAAACTTCATGATGTAATGAAAAAAGTAGAGCTATCTAAAGCTTTAGAATTGTTGATACAACTCCTTGTCCAATGTAAAGTAACTTTGCACTTTAGTGGAAGGATTTTTGCATGTCAGAAAGGAAGCACTTGGGTTTGCCAGAAAGTTCTCTGTTCAACAGGGCTGAGTATTGGGGAAAGATTGACATGAGCTTCAGTGGAGAAGGAACTACCAGTGTCAAACCAAAATGAAATATACTGGCAGCTTCTGTAGCCACTCTGGATTGACGGCTAGCATTAAAAATATATTAATCAGGTCTGTTGACTGCCATTTGTAGAACGAATAGACCAAATAATGTCATTCACAGTTTGGTGTCTAAAGAAAACTTATATTTATGTGGGGTGCCCTTCCAATGTAAGTCTGAGCCTTTTCGCTCTTCCATTTGATCATATCTCACAGGAAAATTGAAGTTTAAAACTTTTCATCTGTATTTGAGCATTGGTAAGCAAGTCCCAGATCTCTGATGTTAAATATGGCAAGGACTAACTACATTGGATTACTTCCATGTAAAATTAAAGTATTAGATCTGCTGAGAGGCAGACTACATGCTCAGCCTGTACAATGCTTGACATTCAATTCTCAGAAAGAAAAACATAGGTTAATTAAATTATTTAAATTTGAATGTATAAAATTTAGTTCTTCACTAAACTGTTTTAAGTGTTTAACTATCACATGTAACAAGTGATCCCAGTATTGAACAACACAGATAAAGAACATCTTTGACATCAAAGAATGTTCCTTTAGACAGCAATATTCTGGAAGAGTTCCCTGAAAACAGCTTAATTATCTAAATTTTTAAAACTA
The DNA here is from genome assembly GCF_017639785.1 of Mesocricetus auratus. Classification (NCBI taxonomy): domain Eukaryota; kingdom Metazoa; phylum Chordata; class Mammalia; order Rodentia; family Cricetidae; genus Mesocricetus; species Mesocricetus auratus. Next base: position 66,386,923 of record NW_024429190.1, on the reverse strand, counting down.
ATCTTGCCAGATTTCCTATGGAGAGAGCATAATTGGGTGCCATAGCTCTGACATGGCTCTTCCTCACATCCACTGAACAGACTTAAAGACTATTCTTTGGCCTATGGGAATATGTAAGATCCTCAGAGACGGGCCAATTCATCTGGGATGAGGATCTGAAGCTAAGATTTTCACTGAAATATTAATTAATTTTTAACCCATTGCCCATTGAGGTAATTTTAGGATTGTGTAGTGGCTTACCAGGCTCTGGATAAGTAAGCAATGACCTAAAAAATCAACATACCACTCTATTGCTAAAAGACATTATGGAGACAGGAGTCTGTATGCTTTTGGTCTGCGAGAATTTCCAGGTTTTGCAGCTATGGGGTCAGGGACTGAGCTTCAAATTGATTGGAGAGGTCTCCCAGCCAGCATCTTCTTCACAAACATCATAATCCTCCTCCAAATGTGTAGAGACTGTTGATCTGTAAACAAAGGAACAGCATCTTAAGAGGAAAGGAGTCTTTCTGTAATAATTCACTTGGCTAGAAAGAACATGCACTCACTGACAGACCAGGCTAAAAAAATATTGGGGATTCTCTGATGCCTAGATGATGAGAGATTGCTGTGGTTGACCAGATGACTGAACAGGTATTTACCTAGGAATGGCACAGAACTAGAGAAGAAGAGAATCACAGGACTATGTTTAGTACATCTAATAGCTTCTACAGGTATCATAGTGTCTTTATGCTCCATGACTTTTGCTGAATCATTCATTTCCCAACAGATTGTTTCTGTGTCTCCTGCTCTTCTTGACCTTTGTTAAGACATTGCATGGATGGTCTCATATAGACTTAATTTTTTTCTTTCCTTTAAAATAGAGCAATCTTGGAGCTGAAGAGATGACTCAGCAGTTTAGAACACTTGTTGCAGAGGACCAGGGTTGGATTCCAGCTCCCACATTGTGGCTCACAACCATCCATAACTCCAGTTTCACCTGAATTGTTCTTCAGACTTCTTTGGGCACCAGGTACACACATGATACACAGATATTACATGTAGTCAAAACATTCATACCCATATAATAAGATTTAAAAATTAAAACTAATAGAGATACTGAGCCCATGATCTTCATTTTTCTCATTGTAATCTCTATATTGTCAGCTCATTCTGGTCTATTCCCCCTTTTCGTTCTTCTAAATGCGACTTGCTCACATTAGTATCAGTAGGGCTTTCCCCTCATCTAGGACTATAGACAGAATAAACACATTTTCTAAGAATAAACTTATATTCTCAGGTAACCTTCTGAAGATTAGGAATTTTGTTTTCTTCAGCCTCATTTGCTATTGAGACTTTCACCAAATTAACCATTACTTCATGTAACTAGTCTCTCAATAAACATTTATTGAGGCTATATAGTGTTCTAAACATACACTTAATACTAGAGATTCAGTAGTGAACTAAGCAAACAATTGCTTTCATGTTAGTGGAAAGAGGCAGACAATAAAGAAATAGAAACCCATTAAATTACTTCCGGTAGTAGCAACTGCAATCTGAAAGTAAAAAGGAGTTAATGAGATAAAGAGTTTCAGGATGGTGAGTTAGGTAGTTTGACTTGAAATTCCTGACAATGAAGTGAAAATTGAGGCAAAGCATGGATAAGGAGGAGGCAACCATGTACCAATGTCTAGAGGAAGGCTGTTTTAAGCCTGAGGACACAGGCAATACCCAATCCGAAGCAATGAATAAGCTCAGAATGTCCAAGGAAGGGGAAACTAGTGTGGCAGACCGGAGTAAGAGGCAGAATATTAGGAATGCACAAAACTGAAAAATTAAAATGATGTTTTATATATGATAATAACTCTAAAGGCAGATGGGGAAGTTTTGAGTAGAATGGGGGCCTCATTTGTGTTAGGTTGAGGCAGTAAAAGGAAAGGGGTTTACAGCCAGGGTCCTAACAAGAAAATGCCACAGTGTTAGCTTCAGGGAAGGGTTTGGGGGCGGCTTGTTATAAGTTGACTATGAAATGTCCCTCCAGCATTCATGCACTAAAGATTATGGACCTATTTGGGGAAATGATAGAAGCCTTTGGAGACTGTGCCAAGATGAGGGGGCTTACGTTATTGGGGAGAGATCTTTTCCTGCCCTTCCTGGGTTTCTCCTCTGCTTCATTGCTGTCATGAAAGCCAACAGCTCTGATGCAATATTTCCTTCTGCCATGATGTATTTCCTCACAAGACAAGCAAATAGTAATTTTCCTAGCTGTGGGCTGAGATCTCAGAAACAATGGACCAGACTAAATCTTCCCTTCATGACATTGTCTTTCTCAGGTGTTAGTCAGAATGAAGAAAAACAGCCACATGGAGGAATATGGATATAGGCATGGCTAGAACAGAATCCAGCAAGAGTTAGAGAAGGGTAGGGAGTGTAGACAGAGAGGAGCTGGATTATTAGATCACAGATCCTCTACCTGCCATTCATTTTTCTCCAAATCAGGCCACTTCCACCCTCCCAACCCCCACCCCCTCCCCCAGCTTGCCAACCCAGTCTCTTCTTCTCTAGAAAGAGGGTTGACAAGCAAGCATGTTGTGGCCTTGCAACTGTCGGTCATTTCTCCTTGCCCCTTGAAATTGACTAGCTGTGCCTGTTGGGAAGACCTAAAACAACCTTAAAGTAAACCCAGTGATTTCCTAGCATGCAAATTAAGTTGAGCAGGCCATGTAATGTGGATGTAACTTTCTCTCCCCCAAAATTGTAAGAACAAGAAATATCCTTTTGTTTCCTCAGAACTGAAGAACTGTCTCTCTTCAGGGCCCATCGTGCTACCTGTGGAATGATGTTACATTTCTCCTGAGATTCTAGAAACTGAAGGCTATCTCCCTTCAGGACATGTGTCACAGTGTCCACTGCAGCTATCTCCTAATGCTCTTCCCCATACCTAAAAGCCCATTCCCCGATTTCAGACCACGATGCTGCAACTCAATAAAGTCCATGTGAAGAGTGGTTAATCTCAGCTTCCTTTCTCGACACCTGCTTGTAGAAGTTATAACAGTCACAGCAAGCCTGAAAGCCATATGGAATGTACAGTGGTCCTTTTGTCTGTTTCCTCCAGGTTGGAGATGATCATAGCCACTTTCACTCAAAGCAACTGTGATCGCTCACATGAATGCTATCAGATCTCTTAACATTCCCTCCTAGACTGAGTGGGGAGGCTCACAAGGCTCATGGCTCTCTCAGGAGTCATGGGGTTCACAAGCCTCCATGAGATCCACTCAGAACTCTCCTCCCTGACAGTACATACGTAGGAAACTGGTGGGACTCTTCAGTAGTCCATCTTTCTATAACTCACTTCATAGGAATTTTAAGTGACATAACTTCTAATAAGACATTGATATTGTGACTTCAACTCTTCAGTTGTGCAGGTTTTTGCAGATCAGCCATTCTTGGATGGAACTCTTTAGTGGTGTAGCTGCCCATAAGTTCCTAGGGGATTTCCCAGTGGAATACTTTGAATCACTTGTGTTTCTGTAAGTAACCCTAATAAACTCATTGGTTCACAGAACTGGTCTTGGATGGAACCCATTCTTTTGCTTGTTGTTAACCTCCCTGTTAGGGATGGACAGATTCTTCTTCACAGCTCCCCAGGGAAAGTGAAGTGACACCTGGGAGAGAGGAAGCCCATGCTGCTGCCTCGTGAGAGCGATTATCTATGGAGAAGTGTGAATACTACCACCCTGCAGAAATGATACGAGAGCAAAATCCATCCTCTTTCCCACCTTTTCTCCTTCCAGCCTTCTACTCGACTCTCATATTTAGGCACATAGTCATTAAGAAAATCAAGCAAGTGGGATAGATAATTCATTTTGTGATGTCTGGCCTTGAGGGAGTAAAATCAGAGCTGGAAGGATAGAACATAAATAGGAAGGGAAGGGCTGGAACAGAGATCATGTATGGAAAAACAATCAATTTTTAAGGAACAACTGAGGACATAGCATGATGAATACTCTAGAAATGAAATTATAATGTAATATAAACAGGATTGACATATGTCCAATATCATTTTCTTAAAATTCTATTCTATAGTGGAGAAACATTTATAAGTGTTATGCTCAACTAGATTATTAAGGTGGCTTAATTCTAGTGCTCATAAGAAATAACTTCAGTATCTTCAGAGGTAAGTAAAAAAAAAAAGAACCAGTTAAGGCTGGAGAGAGGGCTCAGCAGTTAACAGCACTGACTACTCTTCTAGAGAACCCAGATTCACTTCCCAGCAACCACATGGCAGGTTACAACTGTCTTTACCTGTAGTTCTGGGGGATCTGACACCTTCACACCAATGCCCATAACATAAAGTTTAAAAACAAAGCAAAATAGTAAAAAAAAAAAGCATTTTAAAAGGGTGGGGTGGGAAGAACAAGCTCTGTCAATCTCATAAAATAAAAAACTCAGGTCACATGGGAAGAATCTACGTTATCTTTGAACTCGTTCTCCAGGGTGTTCATGCTGGCCTCCCTGGCTCTTAAGTAAATAATCTCCAAGGTAGAAATATGAATGATAAATGACTGTGGGCAGACATTGAAACCATGTTTCCAGGAAAAAGAAAGACTAGGAAGAAAAAATGTTCTAGTAACCACAGCACCTAAAACCCAGGTTTCCCTCCATTCCTGTAACTTTCCACTCTTTTTCCACACTTTATCTCCTTCACAAACACCAAGTCTCCACCCTACCCCCAAACCAACAAAACAGCAATAGGCTTTGTTTTAAAGGCAGGAAAGAATGGTGGGGAGTATTCAGGTGGTAAAGTGCGTATGCAAAGGCCAGAGAATCTGATTTTGAATCTCCAGAACCACATAAATCCAAGCCTGGAAGTCTGTTTGTAACCATACATACACATGCACACATGTACATGCATATGCGCAAACACATTATTTTTTGAAAAGAGTGTAACACATTAGGTTGATGATAAAGGGACAATCATTACAATACTAGTTAAGAAAGGAGAAAAAGTGACAGCTTTTATTATCAAAGCAGTGATCGGGGATCTTGCTGGTGCAGCAATTGTCTTACAATTAGAAATCTGCATGCCTTTTAGATAATTTGTTCTCCTTCTCTTATCTCATGTATGGCATTAACAAGGTCTGAGTTCCTTTAATATCACCACCTGACAGGAAAGAAGAAGACAAATACCAGAGGACCTATGGGCAAAGCAAGACAATTGTGTAAGACTAAGAGCAGAGATAAATATTACATCTATAATCTATGTATAATGGCTATGGAAGAACATGGACCATACCCATTATGCTTCCTAGTCATCAATCAGTGATGGGAAACCAGGGAAAACCTTACCATTGTCCCAGTCATACAAAGAAGAACAGCATGAAACAACTCAGTTTACCTGCATATGGCAGATGTGGGGCTTAGGAGGGTCAAAGATTTTAAAGCAATGCTCTTTTTTGGATATAAAACTCCAGAATTCTCTGTAAAGGTCGCCTACAGGGATAGGCTAAGGAGCAATCTGTCCAGTATCAAGATAAAGTCTAAGGAAGACAGACAATAACCATTTCTGAGGGAGAAAAAAAGGAAAGAAAGTAAGTCATTACCAGGGAGCCAAAAGAACGAACAATTCCTGAAGCTAAAACTGTACCAGGAACTATATGAATTTCCTTCAGCCTGAATAGAGAGATCTTGCTGAAGATTCAAAGCATGCAATGAACTGTGGTGAGGCCATGGCTAAGGAGAGGAAATGAATTGAACTCTAGAACCAAAGCTACTCTGTACTCGACCAAAATAAACAAACTTCAAAGTAGAACTTTAGACAAGTGGCTTAGCATTCTTTAAGCAAAGCACAAAATTTAAAGGTTCACCAAAACATACAACACCCAGCCTCACAAGAGCCTGGCAACTGGTCACAAAGTGTTTTAGATGTACAATCAAGGGAGAAGACAAATGACCAGAATATTCAGTCAACAGGAATATAGAGAACAATAAAGATTTAACTAGAAAATCTAAAACTTAAAACGCTTCCTATTTTCTCTGATTACCAAAAGATAGAAGAAATTGGGAATGAAAACAATATAAGATATATAAAAAACATATGGAACATTTAGAAATGAGAATTAATATATTAAACATTCCTAAAAAGAAGATACCAGAAAATGGAAAGATCTCCCATGCTCTTGGATTGGTAGGATCAACATAATAAAAATGGCAATCTTGCCAAAAGCAGTCTATAGATTCAATGCAATCCCTATCAAAATTCCATCACAATTCTTCAAGGACCTGGAAAGAACATTAATCAACTTTATATGGAAAAACAAAAGGCCCAGGATAGCCAAAACATCCCTATACAATAAAGGAACTTCAGGAGGCATCACCATACCTGACTTCAAGCTCTATTATAGAGCTATAGTCCTGAAAACAGCTTGGTATTGGCACAAAAATAGGCAGGTAGACCAATGGAACCGAATCGAAAGCCCTAATTTTAACCCACACACCTATGAACACCTGATTTTTGACAAAGAAGCTAAAACTGTACAGTGGAAAAAAGAAAGCATCTTCAACAAATGGTGCTGGCATAACTGGGTACTGGTATGCAGAAGACTGCAGATAGATCCATGTTTATCGCCTTGTACAAAACTTAAGTCCAAATGGATCAAAGATCTCAACATACATCCAGCCACACTGAAACTTTTAGAAGAGAAAGTGGGAGATACTCTTCAACGAGTTGGTACAGGAGACCACTTCCTAAACATAACACCAGTGGCACAGGCACTGAGATCGACAATTAACAAATGGGACCTTCTGAAACTAAAAAGCTTCTGTAAGGCAAAGGACACAGTCAAAAAGACAAAAAGGCAGGCCACAGAATGGGAAAAGATATCCACTAACCCTACATCTGACAGAGGGCTAATCTCCAAAATTTACAAAGAACTCAAGAAACAAGTCTCCAAAACACCAAAGGATCCACTTGAAAGGTGGGGTACAGAGCTAAATAGAGAATTCTCAGTAGAGGAGGCTAAAATGGCCAAGAGACACTTAAGAAAGTGCTCAACATCCTTAGCCATCAGGGAAATGCAAATCAAAACAACTCTGAGATACCATCTTACTCCTGTCAGAATGGCTAGAATCAAAAAACACCGAAGACAATTTATGCTGGAGAGGATGTGGAGAGAGAGGAACACTCCTCCACTGCTGGTGGGAATGCCGACTCATACAGCCTCTTTGGAAATCAGTATGGAGATTCCTCGGGAAATTGGGAATTAATCTACCACTAGACCCAGCAATTCCACTCTTAGGCATTTATCCAAATGAGGCAGGCTCATACAACAAGGGCATCTGCTCCACTATGTTCATAGCAGCATTGTTTGTAATAGCCAGAACCTGGAAGCAACCTAGATGCCCCTCAACTGAAGAGTGGATAGAGAAAATGTGGTACATTTACACAATGGAGTATTACTCAGCAGAAAAAAACAATGGAATCTTGAAATTCGCAGGGAAATGGATAGCACTGGAAGAAACCATCCTGAGTGAGGTAACCCAGTCGCAAAAAGACAAACATGGTATGTACTCGCTCATATATGGATTCTAGATATGGGTCAGGATAGTGCCAGTCTGCACTTCCACAGATAGAGAGTCTGGGAAACAGGAAAGAACCTAAAAGATATGCATATATGCATAGTACCCAAGAGAAGAGGATGGAGACAAGATCCTCTGATGGGGAACACGGCGAGGGTGGGGGGAGTGGGACCTGGGAAGAATAGAGGGGGTAAAGAGGAAGGGAGTTGGTCATGGGGGAACAGGAAGTTGAGGGGGTGGGGGTAGAATAGGGGAAGAGGGAATCATAGGATCGAAGACAGATCAGGCACCAGAGTGACCTCGAGTGATCTAAAGGTATAACATCAATTGGCAAGCTAAGCAATAGTGGAGGGACCACCTCGAATGCCCATTCCTGATAATGAACTTGATGTCTATAACCATCCGGGAGCCTTCATCCTGTGACTGATGGAAGCAGAGGCAAACACACAACTAAGCACTGAACTGAACCCAAGGAACCCAGTGACAGAGAGAGAGGAGTGATGAGCAAATTGGCAAAGAATGGGCTGGCAAAACCAGCAGAGACAGCTGATCTGAACAGGGGAGTGCTCTTGGACCCCAGACCGACAGTGGGGAGGCCAGCATGGGACTGATCTGGACCCCCCAAATGTGAGTGTCAGTGAGAAGGCCTGGGCAACCTATGGGGCCCTGAGCTGTGGATCAGTGTCTATCCCTGGTATACAAACTGTCTTCATGTGCCTATAGCACAAAGAGAGATGCTCTCTCAGCCTGGACTCTTAGGGGAGTGCCTTGACCCTACCAAGAGTAAAATGACAGACTCTATATATCCCCTATGTGGAAGGATTTGGCAATAGGGTGGGGGGGGGGAAGGGGAGTGCAGGAGGAGGGGAGGGAGAGGGAACTGGGATTGACATGTAAAACAAGCTATTTAAAATTAAAATAAAAAATGATAAAAAAGTCATTCAATATAATCTATATTAACAGGATAAAAGAAAAAGCACTATAATCATTTTAATACACATAGAGAAGTCATGGGTAAATTCCAACAAAGCTCCAAAAAAAAAAAAAACAGGAATAGAACAGCAAGCATTTCGAACCACAAACCATTTCTGTGAAGACATTTCAGCTCAAGCTGTGACAGTGACAAAAGGCCAACTACCTTGCACTCAAGTAGAAAAGGGACAGGCATGCCCAACGTTCAGCTGATGAACAAAGCAAGGAAAGGAGAAATTTGAAAAGAAAGCTAAACTCTTTGTGGATGACATAATTACGACCATTTTATGTAATTCCTCAGAAATCTACCTTAAGAAGTTATGAGAACTTACTTTTTGGTTTGGCAAAGTCAAGAATATAAGGTTAATATGCAGAAATCAGTTGCATTTATGTATTCTAATATTAGGACATAGAACTGTAATGTAAAATAATTCTATTCATCAAAAAATGCAACATTGAAGCATAAAATTTTAGAGTATTGCAAAAACTGCCTAGTGAGAATGGCAAAACACTGCTGAGAGAAATTAAAGACCAAAATTGAGAGCCATACCATGCCTCAACACTGTTTCAAAAACAAGTGACAATTGCCTACATATTGACCTAGAACATGGCAGACATACTTCCCCCTTTGAAGCTCAATAGAGTGACCTTTGTGGATTTCAAATGTGGCTATAGTTACATAAATTACCTGCTTTAAATTTGTCCCTTGGTTTCCTAGAGCTTATAGAATAGGGTCTGAACCCCACAGACCAGCACAGAAGGTGCTTTATGATCCCAGCCAGCCGCAGATCTCCCCTCTGCCCTTAGACTGAAATACCCACCTATATTCTCTGATGAACTTTTCATGCATGTTCCCGCTTTGATTCTGCTTCCTGACCTTTCTGATCTACAGAGGAAGATGTCATCCTTGACTCACTTAAAACCACAGTAATCCTGTATTAGCCGTCTTGCACACATTACCTTAATTCATTTCACAATTTCACCTGAGGAGACAGACAGACAGTGAGCTCTCTGGGGGCTCTGACAGGGCTCTGTCTTGCAGGTAGGGACATATCACATTCATTCTTGAGTCCCCAGCACTTGCACAATGTCCAGCATATAATGAACACTGGAATATATTTGAATGGACTGTTCTCTGCATGAAAGACAATAGTAGGGCTTTCAAAAATGATATACCCACCCCAAGTAGAGTGGCTTTAGACATGAACAGGATATCCTAAGGGTGACTAAGATCAATGAAAAGACAAGGACATTTCATAACAGAGAGGATTATTAATCATTTTTTGCTCTGGCTCCCTTTTGATTTTGGCACTGCTTGAAACGCAAAGCATCTCTGAGGAAATTATGTTTGACCACAAACACCACAAACTATGCCTAGCTTCCCACAGTAAGTCCAAACACGAGTTTTAATAGCCAGTAACTTCACCCTATCTGGCCCTCGACTTCCTCCTGCTTGCAGCTTTTCGTTTCTTCCCATAATTTACACAGGAAAATGCTTATAGGAACCGACTAAAGAGCCTTGGTTCAGAAGCGCTGTTTGGCCAGAGAAGCCGGTTTGCTTCCATCTCATCTCTCTCAGATTCTCTGCGGCAGGTTCACCCTCACAGCCTTCAGAATTAGCTGCTGCCATTCTAGAACCTGGTTCTCCTGCAAGTTTGCTGGGAAACCTGCCCTTTCACCGGTATTCTCACACACCCCTGCAATCACATGGTCATAAGCTTTGCAGAAGAGATCCGGGACCCCATAAAAATTAAGTCCTTTTGATAGCTGGAGATTAACACACTTACACTCCACTCTTTTTGAACATTTAATCATTTTAAGACACCAATTTAAAACAAGGCCAAGTGTACAGAGAGCTATACCAGATAAATGACAAAACTAAAATGAAGGCAGGGCAATCCTAGGGAGAGTCAAAAAATCCCTGATTGAACCATAGAAGGCAGAACTACAGCAAGGGACAAGGTTCCTTTGTCTAATAACTGTTGCCTTGAGATGCCTCTCAGAATCTCCCTGACAGACCCAGGAAATGATCTATAACCTCACACAAACTCTGTCACAAGTCACATCCCCCTACACTGTCACAAGAAGGCATGGATTTCCTCCCCCATGGTATTTTACTTCCATCCAAGCAAACAGGTGTTTCCAAATCCACTTTGGGTTAAACTAAAAGAAATGCTTTGCTGAAATCAAACATGTCCCATTTCTCTTATGGCGAGATGGAGAATGCCAAGCTGACGGAGAAATACTCTCAGCTAATACTGAGACAAGTACTCATAGTGGTCACCTTGGGAAGCCTAGTGCCATCTTTGATGTTTTACTGAAGACATAGCCCAGGTTTTGTAATGGAAACTCACAATTTGAGGGAAATCAGCACTCTATACCAGTATATTGTCTTCCCTCACTCTTACTGCTTATGAGTATTCCAAAGTATTTTCTGTCATAGCTTCAAATGTTTTCTAGCCCTCCTTGAATGTGAGATTTGCACCTTTCTATTCTTGTTGAGTTTACATCCCTTATATTTAAATCCACTCCCCTTGTCTTTTTACCTCAACTTGTCAAGATCCCTTAAACACTATTGCTCCCTCATAAATTTTCACTGCCTGCTAAGTTATCAAGTTCTATAAGTAGAAATAGTTTGGGTATAGTAACTGCATTCAACACATTGTTAAGACTACAAGGAGAACCACACAAGTACAATCCAATGTATAAGTCTTCAAGTGTCCTAAATTTTGTTTTGTTTTGTTTTCTTCTATTGCCATGATAAACACCATGACCAAAGAGCAACTTAGGGAGGAAAGGGTTTATTAGTCCACTGTTGAACAAAGTCAGGGCCGGCGTTCAAGGCAGGAACCTGGATGCAGGATAGAAGTAGAGACTGTAGAGGAATGTTGCTTATGGCTAGCTCTCCATGGCTTGCTTATCCTGCTTTTTTATAAATCCCAAGACTACCCACCTAATAAAGTACCCCCCAAATCAGGCCAATCTGATGGGAGCACTTCCTCCACCGATGCTCTTCCTTTCCAGGTGATTCTAGTTCTTGCCAAGTTGACAAGAACTAACAAGCACATCAGGTTTTAGAAGCTATCCTCCCAACTATTGCTTCTGGGTTTATTATTTAATTGCAACTATTAAACTTGGATACATTTTTATCTACTATCCAGAGGTGAGCAACTGGAAAGAAAAGGTCTGCCTTAATATTGCTATGACTGAAGCTTGTCAACATGACTTCCCAGAGTGCCTCAGGCCTAACATCAATAAAACATAGAGAAAAGAAGGAAGATGTGGTGTATTTTAAACACAATGGTGATTATCAATAATTCCTTGTTGCATTGAGTGAGAACTTATGCAGTGAGTGGGAATAAATACAAAGCATTTGGGGAGGTTAACAAAACTTTAAAAAGTCAATGTAGTTGCTTCATTTTTTTTAAGAAAAGAAGCAGAAGTAGGGGCCATGAAGATAGCAAAAACAGCAAAGTGCTTGTCCTCCAAATGTGAGGATCCATCCCCAGACCTCATGGAAAAAGCCAGGTGGGGGATGCATATGTGTAATCCTAGTACTGGGGAGATGGAGACAAGTAGATCTCTAAGGCTCACTGACCATTCAGAGTAGCCTAATCAGTGAGATCTGCTTCTCAGTCAAAAACTCTGTCTCAAAACTCCCAAAGAATGATACCCCATGTTGACTCCTCAACACACACACACACACACACACACACACACACACACACACACACCAAAAAAGTATAGGATTACAGAAAGTATCTGGTCACAAGCAACTGACCCAAGCCACCTACTGTGCTCATAAGACCTATCAGCCATGACTTGTACACTAGAGAACTAAAGTGGATGTCACATAGTTCATTTGCTTATGGGACTAAGGACTTTCTAGACCAATGGTTCTCAACCTTCCTAATGCTGCACCCCCATAATACATATAGTCCCTTGTGTTGTTGTGATACCCAACCATGAAATTATTTTTGTTGCTGTTTCATAACTGCTATTTTGCTACTGTGATGAATCATAATGTAAATATCTGACAGGCATGATATCTGATATGTGACCCCTGTGAAATGGTCGTTTGACCCCACCCCCAAAGGGTCTTGACCCACACACAGGTTGAGAGAAGCACTTTTCTAGACAAAGAATGCTCCATTGTCAGACACTATCAACTACCCAAATTTGGTTTAGGGAACTTGTTTCATTGTAAACAAGTAAAACAGTGCAATGGAACTTGCCAAGTTTGCTCCTCAGTTCACCCCTTATCTAATTCTCATGACCTCCTGTCTAATTTCCAGGTTACTTGTGAAAAGTAGAGGCACCATGCGGTCTATTATATCAACTATAAAACCTCTCTTTTCAATTTGTAAGCTTTCTGTAAAAAAGGAAATCTCTCTGAAATACATCCCCAGGGGCATCTCAAAACCCTCTCCCTACTTTTGTCCCTTCTTCCAGACTTCATTCACCAGTGTGAGTCTAGTTGGTCATCTAGGTACTCCATTTTCAATTTAGAAATGCCCTTCATTGGCTCAGAAAAAATACAGGCCATGCTCTAGTCTATATCTCTTTCTCATGTGTAGAATGAACAACTGTCTTGGTTTGTCCAACTTTAGCTCTGAGATTCTTTTATCTTAGAAAAAACATTTTTTGGATAAACCCTACTGTGCTATGAATGGGTCAACACATTGATATCTTCAGATCCAAGAACTCTAGAATGAAACTTGGAGCGGATGATGTTCCTGAATCTATAATTTCCTGGCAATGACATGTCTCATTAATGAACTCTAAAAGTAATAACCTAATGGATGACTGTTAAGAGGCATTGACCAATGTATCTTCTCTTCTCCTGGGCTGGGTTTTCTGTAAAGCACTTCTCCAACTCACAAGGCCCCTAAATAAAGAGCTGTGGAAAATCAATGGCTGCTAAAATAGGGAGGTCCATCTCCAATAAAAGCCCCCTGGAAGGTTTGCCAATACCAATTTGTCAGACCTTAACACATATGAACAATTCAACAGGTTGTATTTTTATTTTTATATACATGCATGTATACGGATATATGTATATATACATGTAACAATAATGATTAAAGGGAGTTTATGAATTTGAAAAGGAGAGTGGGAGCATCATGGAAGGATTTGGAGGTATAGAAGTGATGCAAATAATGTACTCACATACAAAAAAAATAAACATGACAAATTTTAATGGAATAATCAATATTGCCAAACCTGAAATTAAAACTTAAATATTTAAACAAAACTAAAGGATTTTATCATGAAATGTTAAAATTATGTAAGAATAAATTGTTGAATTCTTCTTACCCATTTGCTAACTCTTAGTATTCAATATTTATAATGATTCCTCAGTGGATGAGCCATAGCCTGTGCATTTGTACATGACATAGAACCCAAGCTATCACAGTAAGTGTCCTGACCTCATTGCTGGTCCCCTCACCTCTCAGAAATTTCCATGCTCAGCCGAACACCATGGACTGAGGATAACTTTTAAATGTTGAACATTAATGTTTTTAACTCTTTAAAATATTTGTTACATATGGTTTAACACAAAATATGTTATTTCAACCTATCTTAAGAGTATAATCCACTGATATTAAGCATATTGTTGAGCAAGCACTAGTACTATCCATCCCCCAAATTTCTTCATTCCTAACTGAAACTCTAAACACATTAAATAACACCTTCCCTCCTCCTCCTCCTCCTCCTCCTCCTCCTCTTTCTTCTTCTTCTTCTTCTTCTTCTTCTTCTTCTCCTCCTTCTCCTTCTCTTTCTCCTCCTCCTCCTCCTCCTCATTCTCCTTCTTCTTCTTCTAAGCTCCCACAATCTATCATTCTATTGACTAGGTGAATGTGCCAAATTGCCTTGTCAATATTTATGCTTGTACCCATAGGCTAGTGCTGTTCTTAGCCTTGCTTAAAGCAGCCTCTTCTTATAGAGAATGATAGTTAAACCACAAACTCATAACACTCAATGTGATGAAAGTAAGTGGCTCTTGAGTTGCTCAACCTTAAATGGAATATAGACATCATCCTCTCTAAGATTCAGTGAATATCAATATAAAAAGAGGTAGAAAAAACCAAAGGGCGGGGAGGAGTGCTATACATGGATATCTTGTGATCTGAAATGGCTGTTGTAATCATGAAGACATAGCAGCTATGACTACCTGAACAAGATCTGCACATGCCCCCCCCCAGTAAAGGTAGGAAGGCAACTGGTTGAGAGGACAGAGGAGGTCAGCTGGAGTGGGAGGGAGATAAAGGATGGTAAGGAGTGGTGCATATGACTATAATACATTGTATACACATACAAAATTATCAAAAATAAAAGAACTGATATTAATAATTTGTTGGGTGAGTTTCCTTTTCCTTTTTTTCAGTTTTCATGATTCTTCTGCTTCTTTGGTAGCCAAATTCTACCTTTTATTTAAGTTTGAACACAACGGGTAACCTAGAGATTAATCTAGGCTATGATTAAATCTAATCTCCAAATTTTAATATCAGTTCTGCCTCAAAAAACTAGACTTTGCAATTATTTAGCTCAAAGGATCAAATTTAGTCCATTGATCTTTGAAATGAAGAGATTCATTTTTCTCATTGTCTTAGTTAGCATTCCCATTGCTGTGAAGAGACACCATGACCAAGGCAATGATTATAAAGGGAAATGTTCAATTGGGACTGGCTTACAGTTCAGAAATTTAGTCCATTATCATCATGGCAGGAAGCATGGTCGCAGGTGGGCAAACATGATGCTACAGAGATAACAGAGAGTTCTACATCTGGATCGACGGGCAGTGGGAAGAGAGAGTGAGCCACTGGGCTTGGCTTGAGCATCTGAAACCTCAAAGCCCATCACCAGTGATGCCCTTCCTCCAACAAAGCCACACCACCTCTAATAGGCCACACCTTAAGGAATGTTATTCCTTAAGCATTCAAATATATAAGTCTATGGGGGCCATTCTTATTCAAGCACCATATCCATATCCATCAAATACAATGAGTATCAACTAAAGCAATTTATATGTGAAGTAGTTTTTTGTTTGTTTGTTTTGTTTTTTGTTTTTGTTTTGTGTTTTTCGAGACAGGGTTTCTCTGCATTGGTTTGGAGGCTGTCTTGAAACTCTGTAGACCAGGCTGGCCTTGAACTCACAGAGATCCACCAGCCTCTGCCTCCCAAGTGCTGGGATTAAAGGCATGCAACACCAATGCCTGGCTGTGAAGTAGTTTTAAAATTCAAATCTTTTTGCTTTGTGATGGCTAAAAGTGAAAATATCAATGACTTGATGGTCTATGTAGTAAGAGTTATAGATCAATTTCTATACATTGATTATTTATCCAACTTGTTCTGTGGTGATATTGTTTGTACAAATAAAGCCTGTCTGAAGACCAGCGAATGGAGCTTGCCACTAGCTAACCATAGAGGTCTGGATATCTGTACAGACAGACAGGAAGTTGAGATATCTGGGTGGAAACAGGATATAAGCAGGGAGAAACAGAAACTCAATTTCTTGTCTGCTGAGACACTAAGGAGGTAAGGTGTGCTGTGGCTTGTTCTTTCTCTCTGATCTCTCAGCACTTCCCTCTATATCTGACTCTGGGTTTTTTACTATTTAGACCAATTAAGAACTCCTTTTACACTCTTCTTTTTTATTTATATATCGGTTTTATTGATGTTTGTTTGTTTTAAAAGATTATATGTATATATAATATGTATATATACACATATATAATATGTATATGTACACATATATAATATGTATATATACACATATAATAGTATATGTGTATGAATTAAATTTCCCTAATTTAGTTATGTCTGAGTGAAAAATGTAGTGAGTCCCAATTGTACTGTGAGTTTTAAGTGTTCTGATTCTTTAAACACTTACCTTTAGGAAATCTTGTAACGATAACTTCAGATTATTCATTTACATATCATTTACACCATCATTTATCTGACACAAAATTTACTGCCAAGTCATGGTTTTTCTACCTTTACAAAGTTGTGATTTTTGTCAACAACTTCTTCATTCAGTGGGTGAAACACAAATATATTTTAACTTTATCAAAAGGAAAATACCATGAAAAAAATAGAAGAACTTCAAAAACTAGTTTGTTCTGAAATCCAGACTCATTTCTTTGGATTATCTGCACTATTTTCTCTTCCACAGAACTTACTGTTATATATTCCATGTAATAAAATATTGCCTGTATTCAGTTTTCCCAGAGTGAAAAACATAATCCTCCAATTACACTCAGAACTTGAATGAAGTGAAACAGAGTAGCAGAGTAGCAAATAGAAGTCTTCAAATTTTGACCTTGAGTTCTCAAACAGGTACTTGGTATCTCTCATAGAGATGGTAACTTCAAAAATCAAAACCTTTGCAAAAGGTTGGCCTTAAGGAAGATATCAAGAGCTAAAACCTAGCATACTCACTACACAAATTTGCCCTATGCTGAAAAGAATTGACGGAACCACAAGATATTCTAAGAGCAGAAAGTATGGTTGGTATCTTTTCCCACTCATCAAAAGGGTCATGACCAACATCTCTTTAGTAAAAGGATAAGATAAAAGCATGACAAATTTATTTAATAAAAAATTATAGGCCAGGGATTCTTTTTTAATATGTTTTAATTTAAATTAGAAACAAGCTTGCTTCACATGTCAGTCCCAGCTCCCTTTCCTTCCCTCCTCCCCCACCCCCTCCAACCTTCCCAAGCCCCCATCCGATCCCCACTTCGCTCCCCAGGGAGGGTGAGGCCCTCAATAGGTGATCTCCAAAGTCTGTCATTTCATCCTGGGCAAGGCCTAGGCCCTCCCCCATATATCCAGGATGAGAAAACATTCCTCCATGTGGAATGGGCTCCCAAAGTCCATTTGTATGCCAGGGATAAACACTGATCTACTACTCGAGGCCCCATAGATTGCCAAGGCCTCCTCACTGACACCCTAATTTAGGGGGTCTGGATCAGTCCCATGATTGCCTCTCAGCCATAAGTCTGGGGTCCATGAGCTCCCCCTTGTTCAGGTCAGCTGTTTCTGTGGGTTTCACCAGCCCGGTCTTGACCCCTTTGCTCATCACTCCTCCCTCTCTGCAAGCGGGTTCCAGGAGTTCACTTCACTGTTTAGCTGTGGATGTCTTAGGCCAGAGGTTCTAGTCCATGCCTTCATTGAAGAAGAATGACTGATGTTGCAGAAACACAGGTGGATAAAGGGGTTTGTCCAAAAGGCCACAGACTAAAAGGAGGGACCAGCAAAGCCCCTGCATTTAGACTCTTGGTCTCTTCACATAGCATTCTTTCCTCTCGGTCCTGGCATGAGATCTTCCAGGAAAAAGTCAAATGAAAGAATGACATTTATTACCCACCTTGGGGAAGAGAAATTCTAAATTCCACCATGTTCCCATGGCTTAACTCTGACCTAGCAGTCTAACCATCTGCAGCCACTGGTGCTCCTTCCAGCTTCTTCCATGGCTTCACCAGGCACACAGAAACTCTCCTGGTACCCCATCAGTTTCCCTGGACACTCAGGCATCTTTGAAGTTCCTTGCCTCTATAAGGCTGTGCAGCCATTCTATAACCTGTTTGTACACACACGTATGTGCATATATATGTAATGTGTGATCTGAGAGTTAATATTCGGAATTAAGATTTGAACAAAAGGATCGGTTTGCCTTAGACAAGACAATCAAGAAAAGCAGAAGAACCTGGGAAATTGCTAACAGTAGACAGTGAACAAAATAATACCTTGAGATTTACTGCTACTTAATGAATTCTGACATTGGAGAAGGTTTCTGACATAGTGGGCTCGTGATACTGTTGATTACAAAAGTACATTCCTAAATTAGGCTTTTGTTAGTTTACTTACTAAATTAGGTTGTGTTTTCTTATGTAAGAATACAAAGCACAGAAGCATCCTTGGGCCACAACTAGTTTAATTGAAAGGAAACTTGAAAAATTAGGATTTTGTTTTTCCAAGAGGATGGGCATTCTTTTTACATTATCCCTATAATAGCAGGGCTAGAGTAGTGAGGGAAGGTGACAAAGAGCCTGTCACCAAAGCCCTTAGGGATCAAGTCAGAGATTCAGGAGATTAATAACATTTGACAATATTTAGTCAAGGTTTATCCTGGCTGCTAATTACCTTGTAAACTGTGTAAATATGGTCCTACAGATGGTAGTAACAGATTCATCAATCTTTATAAAGCAGGTTTTTAGACTGGTGTGTGTGTGTGTGTGTGTGTGTGTGTGTGTGTGTGTGTGTGTGTGTGTAGGGAGGTTATCCCGTACAAATAAAACCTGGCTTCAGTATAAACTGCATGCTCACCCAGGGTAAACAGCTGCTTCAAGGCTAGATGGTTCAGTAAATTGAACTTCCTTTTTCTGATCTGAAATGTTTGTCCTGTCCTTGAAACTGCTGTGCCTCAAGGGAGTGTTTGATTCCTTAGGAGTGCTTCATGAGTTACAATTATTGATTTAATGTAAAGTTACATTAAATGGTACATAAATATTTAAGATAGGTCATCAGATTTCATACACCAAAGCCAAACATCTAAGTTCTTAATGGTGAAACTAATGCGGGCAGTTGTAAAGATTAGAGGAAATTAAAATATAGAGTTTTAGGCTTCTGTGTATCTGAAATGTTGTTATTTTCACTTTAAAAATACAGTTGCTGTACATGCAAGTAATATCTCTGGTCAACCAAAACAAACGTTCTTTTGTTTTGTCTTGCTTTGCTCTCAAGTCTTAAAGCTTGAAGTAATATTAATTGGCTTCAACTGTGTTTTAGGCAAAGAGCTAGGGATAAATGTAAAAACATAAAACTGATGGTCCTTGTTCTTAAAGAAGGTAACAGTGTGTGGGAGGCTGGCACACATTAAAATGGTCCCAGTTAGTTCGCACCGTGAGGTATCACACCACAGAGCAATGCAGATGTCAGCCTGGGTAACGCAGCAGAATTTAAGAGGACAAATCAGTGCTTGCCAAGAAGAAAAGCAAGGAGAGGACATTCCAGGCAAAGGGAAGGAAGGGCGTGAAAGACACCTTCACTAGCTAATTCTTTAGACCATCTGATTTGGAGGCACATTATCCTCAACAACTGGTTAGTCCGTGTCAAATCTCCAAGGGTTATCTCTGTGGACAGTGAATTTGGTTGATTAGATTTTGATGGGAAGAAGCTCCTGTTAATTTGATGGCTGTCCAAGAGAGTTCACAGAGAAACTAGGGTGACAGATCCTAGGGTACATTTATCTGAGACCAGAGGACATTCCAGGACAGGCAGTTGTGAGGGTTTATTCAACAGCTAGTCCACATTCTATTTTCACAGTTCCTGCGAGCGGGGCTTTGGTGGGCAGCCTGGGATTTTTCCCCTCAATCCCCTATATCCTTTCCATCCACAAACATACAGCATGCAGATACAGGTCCTTTTCACACTACCAGCACCACCCCACTACACATACCATGTAACTTTCTTGGACCCTGCAGAAAGAAAATGAATTAGGCCCACAGAAACCAACTCCCCTTCTGAGTAGGAGAAAGAACTCAAATATCTTCCTCTGAGGTCTGCCAGCTGGATAACTTAGGTTACATTTTCTTTAGTCCCTGATTCAACAGATGTGCCCATTCCAGGACATGAGTCTTGTTCTCAAAAGCAGAAGGCACCATGCAGGAGGCACCGTGATGAGGGGCAGAGCATGGGCAGTGTGTGTTGGGAGGACCGACACAGTGCTTTTAAGACTGCCAGGGTGGGAACTGCACAGAGAACCTGCAGAGAATCACAAGTCGCTCAGAAAGCCTCATGCTTCACCACTGGAACACAATAAAGCTGACACTACAGAAAGAAATAGGCTTACAAAAGGCCCCTTGTGCCAAATGAAATAGCTTGAACTTTGTCCTTGAAGGCTATAGGTGGCTGTGGAAGTGTTTTAAGCACAGACATGGGAGAAGTGGAAAGATCTCTGTATTGCAGAGCACAGATTGGGGACATCCTTTGAAGGCTATAGGTGGCTGTGGAAGTGTTTTAGGCACAGACATGGGAGAAGTGGAAAGATCTGTATCTCTGTATTGCAGAGCACAGATTGGGGACATCCTTTGAAGGCTATAGGTGGCTGTGGAAGTGTTTTAAGCACAGACATGGGAGAAGTGGAAAGATCTGTATCTCTGTATTGCAGAGCACAGATTGGGGACATCCTTTGAAGGCTATAGGTGGCTGTGGAAGTGTTTTAAGCACAGACATGGGAGAAGTGGAAAGATCTCTGTATTGCAGAGCACAGATTGGGGACATCCTTTGGGAGGGAAGCAAAGCTGAGCAGCACACCCCAGGAAGTTAAAGAGGATCTGTTAACACTGGGTGTGTGAAAGAGAGGAGGGCAAGATATTCGCGAGAGTGAGGAAGAACTCCATCACAAAGCAGGTCCACAGGGTCTGTGTGAGGGTGACTCACAGAGAAAGTGCCTATCTTGGAGCAGTTGCAGTTAATAAGAACAAAGCTGGGGGCTTGGGTGATGGATTAGTGTCCAGAGTTCTGATTCACAAGCATGAGGTCTATGTTTGGATCCCCAGAGCCCACATAAGTCAGATATAAGAGGATGTATCTGTAATCCTAGCACCCCTGTAGCCAAAGAGGAGAAAGAGGTAAGAGAATTTTTAGAAACTCATGGCCCAGGTTATCTAATGGATACAGAAGTGAAACAGTGACTGTGTCTCTAGCAAGGTGGAAGGTGAGAACCAGCACCCCAGATGGTGTTCTGACCTCTACAAGCACACTGTGGCATATATATATATATATATATATATATATATATATATATCCCCACAAACAGGCACACACACACACACATACACACGCACATCATAAATATACATGCATATACTTGTACAGATACATGCATGCATATCATATACACACATGCACACACACATTATACTTATACATGTACCCAGACATCATGAACACATATGCACATACAAATCATACACACACATCATGCACACATATACACAGATTAAAAAGTACTAAAACATAAAGAAGATAACTAGGATGCTCATAGGAGAGACTGGGTAAATAAAGTAGTTTGTAGGTGATAACTAATCTGAGAGTTCTGGAGACAACCCTGGAAAGTTCTAGATGAACAAGTCTGCTTGACAAAGCATGTTAAAGAAGATATAGAAAAAATTGGAAATTATCATTTCTATAAAGACAAGCTATTTGAAGTCTTGGATTTGGGCTTGGCATGCCTGACCTCTGAGATTTCAGAATGAGAAATAGTCTTGTTAGCCTAAGTTATTAGGCCACAAAATGTTATTAAAAATCATGACAAATCACTCACATATCAAAAGGAGTGAAATATGATACATTCTTGACTAAAGCAGTGTGGAACTTTAGAAGAGAATCCTCAAAGTATGGGCTTTGCTTGGCACGCTTAGTAGTTTGAACTGGAGGGAACTGGAAGGACCGTGGAAGCCAGGTACTTTCTGTCTTCCCATTCTTTGGTTTCCACTGCTCTTTTCTAACCCAAGTCCCCAATTCCTCCATAGACATCAGAATTCCTACCTTTGAAGACCTCCCAAAGAAACTAGAACCCCTGCCTCCCATAGCAAATCCAGAAACCCAGAAAGTTCACTGTCCCCCTTCTCAATGCTCCATGAGGACTTTCATCCAGAGAGGCCCTGCCCTTACCCTGGGGGAAGAAGGAGAATCCAAGGAGAATATATATATATATATATATATATATATATATATATATATATATATATGATGGCATTATGTCAAAGCCTTTGGCCTGCTCATCGTACTGCACAACTGGGCATTCTCCATTGAAGCCTACTAAAAAATATGTTTCCTTAGGTTTCTTGGTCTTCATTTCTAAAGGCCCCTGTGACACATAAAACTTCAATTGAACAGACTTAGTGTGCTTTTGCCCTTAAGCTAGACATGTTCTTTATAAGCAAGGAAAGATCTACCTGTATTTACAGTAAACAACAATGGACTTAAGGACAAACTATTTGCTATAATAAATGAGTAAAAAAATCATTTTAGTGTTTGATAGGGAACAGATTTGAGGTATAATATTAATGGTGGCAGTTGTGACATAAAGAAGATGAAAGACAGGCTTAGTTATGCAAGGAGTTTTTCTACCATACGCTAGAGCTTTCTCTTTACCATTCCAAGCTGGGAAATTTCTGCTTCCTACTCCTGCCCGATTGCTGTCATATTTAATTTCCTTAAAGGAATCAGAAGCTGGAAAGGCAGGTATAATTTGAGAATTTATGGAATTCTTGGGGGGGCAGTGGTATACCAAAGCTTGTGACAAAATGGAATCTCCATAGGCCTGAGACAAATTAGGGGGTCCCACCTCTTCTTGAGTGTTGAGCAGATGTTAAGCACTGAAGACAACTGTTTAAAAAATGTTAAAACCAGCCAGGCGTTGGTGGCGCACGCCTTTAATCCCAGCACTTGGGAGGCAGAGGCAGGCGGATCTCTGTGAGTTCGAGGCCAGCCTGGTCTACAAGAGCTAGTTCCAGGACAGCCTCCAAAGCCACAGAGAAACCCTGTCTCGAAAAACCAAAAAAAATGTTAAAACCACCATAAGCATTACCAATCAGTTATTTACATCCTTACTATAATCATTCATTCCGATGTCCAATTTCTAGGAACCAAGCAAAGATTTTTGGGAGATGGGCAATTTAAATCCCTAATTAACACCTGCTGGAGGCTCTCTTGCTATCTAGACTGCCTTGAGCAAAAGAACTCCCACTTAAGCATCCAGTCAGGCTTCCCTATACCAGAAGCCATTTTAATCTTTCCACAGTCACAGCTATAACAGCTGATCACATCGGCCCCTGAAGGTGCAGCCTCAGGTAGAACTAGTACCAAAACTTTGTGCTAGATCTCTTATCATCCCAGTCTCAATGGAGTCTAACTGCTAAGAATATATTCAAAGGGCTGGAAAAGGAAGGGTGGGGAATATAGAGAAATGGGGAGAGAGAACAGAGCGCTAGGACTTATGAAGCTATAAGAGAGCTATAAGGAGCCTGAGAAGATAAACTGCCCATCCTGACCATTTGAGGAATTCCAGAAACCTGTCACATCTTTCAGCCAAAAGTCTTAGACACTACAGGCCAAGAGCTGGAACACAGGCCAGTGAGAAGAGCTAAAGTACAGAAGTTGCAATGTCAGGTAAGGACTGAGGAATCAGTCTTCTTGAACCTATAAAAAAGCAGAACAGAACACCAACTGGATGAACTCCAAACTCTGCATCTCCATTTGTGATGTCAAAATGCTCTTCAGATATCCAACTCCTTTCAGCTTTGCTTATTACAACACACTTTTTTCTTGTGGGCTGGTTCTACTCCCTGTTAGCAGCTCTCCTTGGCATGTATTCCATGACTGGCATCCCTAATATCTTGGATTCTCCAAGGCAATCTAGGCTTCAATTTCACAGCTTCACTCAATGGCCTCTCTACTAGGCTTCCACTCTGCGACATACCTGATACATGCCTGACCTCAGCAGCTTTCTTTAGGCATGGAGGAAATTTCCATAGCCTATATCTTCTATCCTTAACTCTAAAGCCAGAACCACTTAGCCAAAGGTGCCAAGTTTCCAAGTTCCAAGGTTACTGGGGCTGGAACATGACCTGCCATGTTCAGTTACATCTTCACGAGCTTTCTGCCCTTCACTGCCTAAGCTTGGCTGTCCCAAAACTTGCTCTGCAGAGTAAATTGACCTCAATCTCAGAGATCCACCATCCTCTGCCATTCTAGTGCTGGGATTAAAAGTGTTTACCACCACATTCAGCTCTAAGCTTTTCTTTAGTTCCTTTTCACAAGTTGGAAACTTAGCTGAGTGGGATCTTGCCCTGTGGTCACCATTCCCTTTATCCCATTTCTTAATCCATTTATCTCCTTGAACACAAAATTTAGCTCTTCTACTTCCTGGCATTCTTTTTCTCCTCAAAAATTTCATTTTTTAAATTTACCCTGCTCAGCTTGCTCCTTTTCATTATAAATCTTCATTAGAGTTACCACTAAAAACCTATACCAGGCTGTTTTGAGATTTCTTCTGCCAAGGGAATTATGCCAAAACTCTTTAGCCTTACACAAACTCTTCAAACAAGGGCAAAGCAACCACTTCCTTCACTAAAATATCACAAAAATGATCTTTAGGCAATATACTAAAATTCTTTGCCTCTGAAACCTCTTGAGTGAGCATCCCACAGTTTATCAAATCATACACAGGATTGTTGCCTTCCATACTCCTACTAGTATGGTCCTATTAAGCAGCACTTAAAGAATTCAACTGCTTTTCTATCCACAGTCCCAAAGTCCATATTACTCTAAACAAAAACACTGTCAGGCCTATCATAAAAATACCCCACTTCTGGTACCAATTTGTCTTAGGGTTTCTATTGCTGTCACAAAACACTATGACCAAAAATTGTTTAGGCTTAGTCTTCACCATCAGTATTTATCACTCAACGAACTCAAACAGGGTAGGATCCTGGATACAGGAGCTAATGTAGAGGTCATGGAGGGGAGCTGCTTAATGGTTTGCTTCCCATGGCTTGCTCAGCCAACCTTCTTATAGAACCCAGGGCCAAAATCCCAGGGATGGCACCACCTGCCATGGGCTGGGCCCTCCCTCATTGATCATTAAATGAGAATATGCCTTACAGCTGGATCTCATTGAGGAATTTCCTGAACTGAGGCTCCTTCCTCTCTGATGACACTAGTTTGTGTCAATTTGACACACAAAAACAGCCAGAAAGTTATCAAGAGACTACATTACTTTCAGAGCTATAGCAGTCAGCACCAAGCCCTGTACAAAGGTGATAACAGCAGACAAACCCACAACCTGCTGTTCTCACCTCCTGCTGGTGTTAACTTGCTGCTGACAAACACTGAGGGCTAAAATGCAGCAAAAGACTAGTATTCAAAAAGCTTACCTACCCATAATTTCAACCTGGCAAAAGGCCCCTGAACAAAATGAGAATATTCCTTAGCCCCAGTCCTTGGACCGAATACTCCGTTCCTCATCCATTGCTCTATCCAACTGGTTTCCTATCACTTCTATCCTCAACACACACACACACACACACACACACACACACACATCAGGCCTTGAAATGTGACCAGATGTGTTTAGATATGGAATCCCATGGCTAAAATATTCAGAGCACAATTCTGATGACAGGACAAGGGGGTGAGTTGCAACATGCAAGGATAGACGGAATATGGGGTTATTCAGCCCCAAAGACTTCTGTCTCAGAGGAGGATTATAGCTGGAGGAGAGCCAGAGCAGGGTCTTCCAATCCACAGGACTCAGAGAAGCCCATTGGCCAGATCTGAGTGTGGAAGCAAGAGCATAGTTACTTTTTATTTTGTACATCCTTCTGCATAGTCACAAGCATGATTTCCGAAACAGTGCATCTTGTTGGTTCAGTGACTCCCCATTTCAAGTCTGTGTTTTTATGTAAATAAAGATTCTAAATCAATCTAGGTTAGTAAGAAGCAAAAGTCATACCTGGTGCAATGTCTTAGGAGAATTTCACAAAGGACCATTTGTGAAGTTATGGTAAGTTAATGGAACCTATAAAGGATATGGATACAACCAAGATTTTGAAACAGAAAGAAGCCATTACCACCAGGCATAAGGAGACTAATCATAACCCTAAGGGACCAGTAGGGCTGCTGGCACCTAGTGAGGACAAAAAGTCAGGCTAGAAATCCATGTGCTCAGTGGAAGCCATACTTGGAATTTTGAGATTTGATCTTTTCTTGACTTTAGCAATGTGCACCCAGTCCTCTCTCTGTGATGCTGAGCAGTGAATTTCGGCATCTGGTCACCTTGTGATCACCCAGGAAACACTTGTGACTTTACAGTATGGCACTGTGAAGTTTAGCAATTAAGTTTCTACAGAATGCAATCATGGCTCACCGGGGATGGTAGGGACAGACCCAGGAATAAGTCTAGGAGCAGCTGTAGTTGTGAAGCACCAAGAGAGGAGGAGATCACATGCTAATTCGTTGGAGGTTAAATTTAGCTTACCTTTATTAACAAACTCCCATCCTGAAATGGCAGCCAACACTCACCTCATAGCCTTGAAGCTGCCTAATGGATTAATTTGTCCTTAGTGGATTGGCCTTTACAAACTTACCTTTTGTTTTCTTAACCTAGGCTAGGCATTATAAATAGCAAGAAAAACTGTTCCTAACTATCAATATGTTAACTGCTTAGAGTCAGCTATTCCAGGAAACAAAGAGTTGGGAGGGAAAAGGACTAAGTTTAACCCCTTCATAACCAGCATGCTCCTCTGACCACACTAGGAGTGTGGAGGGCAGCCAGTTAGTCAAAAGAACAACCAAACATTCTCAAAGTGAAGTGCTCTCCAGTTCTCCAGCTAACTCTTCCGTGCTTTCTTAGAGCAGGGACAGAAATATCTCAACCCCTTTCTCCTCAGAAAAGCCTAAGGGTCAAAGGTACAGAAAATGTGACACTGCCAACAACTACCATGAAGAATAAGGAATCACTCTGGTGCCATGGAAACAAAGCAACAGCTGCCAGACTAGCCCCATATTAGTGACATGCGCTGCTGTTGGTGCTGGAGTAAACCCAGGGCCTCACACACCCCAGGCAAATGGAGCCATGAGCTGCAGTCCTGCCCTGAATTCCCCTCCAGAATCAGCTTGCCCTTCTGCATACACTAGGAGTGTGGAAGCAGCCAAGCATTTCCTAGCCAAAAGAACAGCCAAGCATTCTCAAAGTGAAGAGTTGTCCTCCAGATCTTCAAGTAACTCTTTTTATGCTTTTAAATAAATTTAACTGTTGATTTTTTAAAAAATCATTTTCTAGAAGCAAGGATTAAATAATAGACTTACCAAGAGGAAAGATTTTCAGTAAACCATTCATACATTTTTGACACTGGCTTTTAAGTAAATATATCTAAACAGCAGTCCCCAAGAATTTTATGAAATGTACCTCCACAAAATCTTGGTTTGCTACATGATAAAAATCAGGACTCAAGGTTTGGCTTATTTTTATTACAATGGAGTAGATGATGAGAAAAATGGCCATATTCTCACCCTAAGAACCATTTTTCTCTAACAACTGCAAGTGAAGAGCTTTATGAAGGAAGTTTAAGGAAATCTATTTTGGACCATCAGTGATGTGTGGCACTAGAGTAATCATCAATTCTGCAATGAGCCATATTTTACACACATTCCGATGTTATCTAAAGGTCATCAAAAGCTCTGGGATTCATAAATCTAAAGGAGGAGAGATAATCTAGAAATTCTATGGCAGACATTCCTCTTGTTCTTTTTTTCTGGAAACAGACTCTAAGCCGTTACATATTGACCACTAGGTACAGTTTTTCTTACTATTTATAAATGCCTAGCATGGGTTAAGAAAACAAAAGGTAAGTTTGTAAAGGACAATCCACTAGGGACAAATTAATCCATTAGGCGGTTTTAAAGCTATCGGGTGAGTGTTGGCTGCCATTTCAGGAAGGGAGTTTGCTAATAAAGGTGAATTAAGTTTAACCCCAAATTTCATTCTGACTTACCAGAGCCTAATTAAATGTTTTGAAATTCAAATGTGGACAAAGTGCAAACCACTCTCCTAATCTTAAACATCTTTTGTTGTGAAAGCAAGGTCAGTGTTGTCCATTTTACTGACAGCCTTTGACTCCGTCCCAGCTTTCTTTAATGATGAAGCTTCTATAATGAAGCCCTGCAAGAAACCCGATGAAAATAATGTGTCTGGATGTGACTTTGCCAACTCCCTCTCTAGTCTGAATTTATAAAACCTTCTAATGCCTTTCTCTTTTGCCTCAACTGACTAAAATTTTAGTAGAGGGAGAATCATCAGGTTTCTGTATTCATTTATTTGTTCCTTATTTTAAGCTA
The DNA here is from genome assembly GCF_017639785.1 of Mesocricetus auratus. Taxonomy (NCBI): domain Eukaryota; kingdom Metazoa; phylum Chordata; class Mammalia; order Rodentia; family Cricetidae; genus Mesocricetus; species Mesocricetus auratus. The sequence goes on along the minus strand of NW_024429190.1, from coordinate 66,358,486 downwards.
CCCAGCTTATAGTCCCTAGTGCAAGCTTTCAGTATTTCCAATAACCAAACCCACTTGGCTCCTTCTGTTTTGTCTTTACAAGTCAGATGATCTTGACATCGTCCCCACTGGCACCAGAGTGGCTGGCTCCACTGAAAACTCACATAGTGTGAGGCAGATTGACACCAGCATTAGTTAATGAACTAAAAACTCAAAGGAGCAAAGTTGAGCAAAGGAACAGAAAGTTTTGCCCCCAAATTATTTTCTTTTTTCCACTTGTATTCTGTGGTAACTTTGAAAACATTCTGTGTTTTTCTTAAGCTTCACACTACTTCCCAGGACCACCACCAACTCCCAGAAGATGAACTACAAAGGGAATATTAAAACGTCAAACCCAGTTCCAGTAGCTGCACTTTAAACTCAGAGTCAATCTGTTCTTGGGCCTGGCCTCTTCTCTTGGTTATAAGCATCTCTAGGATCAGTCTCTCCAGTTGGGCTCTGTGAATCAGCACTGCACTCCTCCACAAAGCCAGTCTTCCTTTTGAAAACTAAACCAATTTATTAAGTTGGACAATTAAGATGGGAAATAGGAGTGTTAGGGAGCTAACTTACCAGGCAAGAGTGCTTGCTGTAAGAGACCGTGAGTTTGAGTCACCAGCAAATCCGCAAAAGCCAGGCATGGCTCTGCATGCCTAAGAGAACATGATAGATCTTGGGAGCTCGCTACCAGCCACATGGAAGACTTCAGCTTCAATGAAAAACTCCGTGTTGTGGAATATTATTTTAACTAGGCAAAGATATGTTACATTTGCATACGTTTTGTAATATTACTTTAACTTCATGAAGGTGTGTTACACTTGTTTCTGCTGCCTTTGTTAACTATGTTTAAGATGTGTTACTTTTATTTATGCTGCATTTGTTAATTGTGTAAAGATATCTTGCATTCATTTCACCTTGCCTGCCTAAAGCATCTGATTGATCTAATAAAGAGTTGAGAGGCCAGTAGCTAGCCAGAAAAAAGGGTAGGCAGGGCTGGTGGGCAGAAAGAATAAACAGGAAGAGAAATCTAGGCTCGAGAGGAAGAACAAGAGAAGAAGGAAGACAGAGGAGAGATCCCAGGAGATTCCCAGGACCAAACAGGTAACCTCCAGTCAGACATGGGAAGCAGTGAAAGTAGGATAGACAGAAGGAAAGAAAAGTAAAAAGCCTGGAGGTAAAAGACAAACAGGTTAATTTAAGTTCAAAGAGCTAGCCAAATATGAGCCTAACCCAAGCCGAACATTCAAATCTAATAATAAGTCTCTGTGTCCTAAAATAATAATTCTCCATGTCATGATTTTGGAACTGGTTGGTGTCCAAAATGAAAAGGCTGGTACAATTCCGTTTCAAGAAATTAAGGCAGAGAGCAATAGAGAAACATACCCAATGTCTTCCTTGGGCCTCTGCATGTATCCTTGTGCAAGCCTATGTGTGGGTATACACATATACATGCACACACATAAACACACACACACACACACACACACACACACACCACAAAAAAATAGAAGAGAAAGAAACCTCTTTGACATCTTCTTCCCAAGACTCCAGGAACAACCCATTATACTTTCCTGCCATGTGTGCTTCCTACAGAAGCCTTTTAGCCATCTTCCTTCCTCTGTCTCCGGTGCTTCTAGTCTAGGGCAAGCACCAACATCTCGAACCTGGTGATGCAGTTGTTGCCTGCCTGGTCCACTTACACTCAGTTCCAGAGCTCACTCACTTTTCTCTCTACCCAGACAACAATATGAGTTCTTTTCAAGAGTCATATGATCCAATCTCTATTTAAAAGGCTTTCTGAAACTTCAATAGGACTAAGAAAATAAAACCTAGAACCTCATACATTTTAGGTAAGCCCTCTCTCACTTAGCTATGTCTTCAGATCCTACTAAATCTTTATAAAAATAGATCAACTAAGACTCATTAAGTTGACCAGGATGATCTTCAACTCGATCTGTAGTCCAAAGAGGCCTTGAATTTATGGTTCTCTTGACTCAGTCTACCAATTAGCTAAAATCATAGGTCTATGCCACCAGCCCAAGCTACAAACCTAAGTCTTTTTAAGATTCATTTTGCATTATGTGTATGAGTGTTTAGCCTATATGTCTGTATGTGTACCATGTGTATATTTGGTGTTCAGAAGCCAGAAGGGGGCATCAGATCCCCTTGACTGGAGTTACAGACTGTTGTGAACTACTGGGAACCTGACTTGGGTCCTCTGCAAGAGCATCAAGAACTCTTAAATATTACACTATCAAACACAACAGAATATTTTAAAAGTATGATTTATTCCAAGAGGGCAGAATGACCAAATGATAGCAATTCATTGGGTACAGGGTAAATAATTATACAAACTTCTACAAATCTAGAAAACATTTTATAGTCTAATGTCTATTTATCACTTAACTAAAAGTAGGATATCTTATGATCATAAGAACAGAAAATTTGAAGCTTCCTTCATTTGATAAAACTTGTATATGAAATTCTATACCAGTATGAATACTCTAAATCAGTGGTTCTCAGCCTGTGGGTCATGACCCTTTAGGGTTCAAATGACCCTTTCTCAGGGTCCGCATATCCTGCATATCAGATATTTACAATGTGATTCATAACGGTAGCAAAATTACAGTGATGTAGTAACAACAAAAATAATTTTATGGTTGGAGGAGTCACCATAACATGAGGAACTGTATTAAACAGTCACAACATTAGGGAGGTTGAGACCCATTGTGTTAAGTAAATGAGCAAGTTTTGTTTTCCAGCAAGGAACAGCATTCCGGTACACCAGCTGAACCAACTACAAAATAGGGACCCACTCTCAAGTAGATAGTCCATGTTGAGTTAGATGATACCAATAATTTTAAAGCCATCTCAGCAAAGGTTCTAATAGTTTTGCTACTCTTATGAAATTTCCTATCTTCCTCACTAAATTACAATCCTGATTCTTCAAATCCCCCAGAGCAGCTAGTGTAATGCCTTAGATGGCAAGCACTTACAGAAGTGCCTGTGAAAGCAAAGGAAGCAGACTGTGGAGACTTGCTGCCTCCCATAATTATTCCTAAGAAGAATCCTTAGAGATTTCCAATGTCTTTTGTAGTTGTGTTTAATGCTATAATCAACTATACTTTGTGGTGGCTGAGATAGTACTAATGCTGTGACATATTTAGAATGCACATGGCATAACATATAGAGAATCATTTCATTTTTTCCATACTGATTCCTTCCAGTTTGTACTGGACTCTTGTGTACCACCTATTTTCTTGTAATAAGATCTTTTTGGAAATCACTACAAATTATATCACTTTTTGAAAGATGGTGTGTATTTCTGCTTCTTTTCACACAAAAATGTGTACCTCTATTTTGTTTCTAAATTACTTATCCGAGCCTCTTGAAATAGCATATGACTCACACAGTGCATCTGGCAAATTACTAGTCTGCATAATGTCCAAATATTTCCTCAATAGAAATAGAATCAGAAAACTCACCATAATTATTCAATGGTATGGAAACTGTTGTCTCTTCTATAAAAATCTAAAATTCTCAGAGGATTAATAAGCTCAGAGACTCATTAAAAACCCAAACTGACCTGAATAATTAGATGAGGGCAGAGAAGGATTCAATGACTTTCTTATCATCACCAAGAATTTGGGAGAGAAGATGCAGCAGACTGGGCCTGTCAATAAGCTATTTATTCGCCGACTGGACCCACCATTCTATTTAAATGTTATATCATTATCATTGTATTATATATTGGAACAAAGTCATATGGAGGAGTCAGACACTCACAGACCTGTGACATCAGTAATACTTCTTTTCTTTCACAAATTTCTCTCCAGTGAAACATCAAGTCCTTGTTTTGTTGAATGTGTTACCTCAAAAGGATTATTTACATCCTGTGAACTTATGATGGCCTGGACATCTGATGATGAGAGCAGAGGCTGATGGGAGCAATTGTTCTTAATCTCTTCTATCTATCCTATTCTATCAAAATAGTAAAAAAATATCTCTCAACTGACGTTTTTCCTTGATCAAACTAATTTATATGCTTGTCATGAAACATTCTAAGATATCTTATAAAAATAAACTCTTAATGACAATACAATAATACTCTTTCTGTACAATACTGTTGTGGTTTGAAAGAAAATGCCCCTCAAAGAAAGTGGCATTTTAGGAAGTGTGGCCTTGTTGGAGGAAGTGTGTCACTGTGGAGGCGGGCTTTACGGTCTCATATTTGCTCAAGCCATGCCCAGTGAGACAATCTACTTCCTATTGCCTGCATATCAACATGTAGCAGCTCCTTCTCTAGCACCATGTCTGCCTGCACACCACCATGTTTCCTGCCATGCTGACAATGGACTGAGCCTCTGAAATGAAATGTTTTCTTTTGTAAGAGTTGCCATGGTCATGGTGTCTCTTCACAGCAATAGAAATCCTAAGGCGCCTGTTTAAGAAAAATATCTATGGACAGGGCTAGGTATGATGGATGAGCCATGTCCTTAATCCCAGCTCTTGGTAATCTGAGGTCTGAGGATCTTGAGATTCTGTCAGCAAGCAAAGGAAACAGTCAGGCATGGTGATGCATGTCTTTAATCCCAGCATTAGGGAAACAGAGGCAGGAAGATTACAAGTTCAAGACCAGCCTGTACTACATAGCGAGAGCCTGTCTCAAACAAACCAATGAACAAAAACAAAACCTATGTGTATCTTAAAATTGTATACATTAATTTCATTAAAATTTTGTTACAATAAAAAGAAAGGTGTTAGAAACTCTGGCCTCTTGTTTTAGTTTTCAGATATTAACTGCTCCAGATTTTTCAGATACTATAAAAATACTGAAGATCATAATAGTACACAGAGTGGGGTAAGAGATGACCTTTTCTTTTTTAATTTCTTTTTTCATCATTAGTCCTTATCGTTTGTTTTTATGACTATAGAGATAACTTGAAAAATATAGAGTTCATGGGATTGTTCAGTGTATAGTTATATTACTTCTTTAGTGCTAATTTAAACATGATAATTGTATATATTTTAATTTCACTGGTATACCAAATATGTCAATGTTTACACTACTGGATCAACAGCCTCTTTGGACTGCCAAGTGCCTGATAATAATACATGGGTTTCAATTGGAACCTAATGATATATTCTCCCCCTAGTATGAGCGATTGATTAATCATTGATATCATTGCATTATTTAGGGTTTTAAAATAAATACACAGAATACTTAAATTAAAAAAGAATGTAAGAAAGAAATCAAGGAAGGAAAGGAGAGAAGGGACAGAGAAAGGAAGAGAGGAGGGAGCTCCATGGTAGAGGCCCAGAAACCTTGCCTCTAACTGTTATGCATGCATGTTTCTATAGGTGATTCACATAATCTACCTGATGCTTTCCATATGTGCAAAATAAAAAATTGAAGCCACATGATTTCTATAGCTCTTAGAGTTGAACAGTTTTGTTTCTCGGTATCTTTACTAATGCTGACTCTCCCAATGAGTTTCCCCCTACATACTCAAAGCTCATGACTTTCCCTGTATTTTCTTTGGATTCCAATTCTTTTTACCTACTTAAAGAAATTGCTATAGCAAATTGAAAAAAAAGGAACCCTCCCACTGTGCAGTGGATTCTAGTTGATTTAGTAGACTCAAGGAAATCACTATAACAATTATCTTCTAAACTACACAACATTTTCCACTTTTGTAAATATATCCCATCTACACTATCTGCAAACATGATTTCTCAGTATTTCCTGTTACTACAGCCTTTTAGTTGATAGTACACTTCTTTCATTAGCAAGGCTTCCTTGTTCTTCAGTGCTAAGGCTTAACCCTAGATCTTGACCTAGGAGTGATGTGAGCAAGTATGGAAGACAGAAAGAAAGCATTGCCTTGAAGAGGCTTGCTATCTTAGTTTGTTCTGTATTGCTGTGATAAAACCCTAACCAAAACCAACCTGAGCACAGAGATTCCATTTGGCTTACATTTCTCCATCACAATGTATAATTGAAAGAAGTCGGGGCAGAAACTCCAGAAGAGACCTGAAGGAAAGAATCACGGAGGAACACTGCTTACTGGTTTGCTTTCCATGGCTTATTCAGATTGCTTTCATATACAACCAAGGACTCATATTCCCAGTAATGGCAATACTCACAATGGACTGGGACTTCCTTATAAATCATTAATCAAGAAAATACCTCACAGACTTGCTTACAGACAAGTCTGATGGAGATAATTTCCCAAGTGAGATTTCATCTTTCCAGATAATTCCATTTTGAGTCAAGTTAACAACAATAACAACAAAAGTCTAGGTAATCAGCACACCAGATAAATAAGACTTGTGGCTTTTGTCAGCTTCAAAAGGTCTTAGAAACCTAGTTAAACCAAAGCTGCATTAGACTTTAACGCACAAATCTCACGGGTGCATCACCAAGCACAGTGTGCATCAGCATGAGGTTCTGTAGTTCAGCCAAGGAGTGATCACATTTCAGACACTCATCTCAGCTCTTTTCTTTCTAAGGCCATCTCTTACCTAAAATGTTTAAAAGTGGACTTCTTGAATCAAAGCTTTTATTATAAGTCATCTTTGGAAGCATGCTAACAGACTGAAGAACCATGAAGGGGAATAGAGGAAAGGCAATAGACTCGGTGTCTAAAAGGAAGGCCCCAGTGAGCATGTGACAGTCTATAAGGAAATGCTAGGTTCTCCTTGCAACTGTTTCCACATGGAAAAAGGAAGCAGAGCCTTTTGCCCACTGTAACATGAATTCTAATTGTTCTTAATAATAAAAGACTTGGAGTCAGCTATCAGGGGGTGAAAGCTGAAGAACCAGAGAAGCACAATAGCCAGGCACTAGAGTTCTTACCTCTATCGATGCTCACACCTAAGGGGTGATTCTGTCCTCAGACTGCATCCCCAGACCGTGTCCTCACACTGACTACATCATCAGACTGACTGTTCCTCAGACTGCTTCAGACTGCAATGAGCTTCTGTCTCCTTCTGCCTTATATTCCTCCCTCTGCCCGGCCATATCACTCCTGTCTTTACCTTTCTAGTGCTGGGATTAAAGGTGTGTGATCCCAAGGGTTGAGATCACCTTTGTGTGATCTCTGTTTCTCTTTTAGACTGGATCAACTTCATGTGGCCCTGGGTGTCCTTGAACTAAAAGAGATCTGTCTATCTCTGTTTTCCAAATCCTGATATTAAAATTTTGTGCCACCACTGCCTAGTGTCTAGTGGCTTAGATCTGTTTTCTGATCTTTAGGCAAGCTTTATTTATGAAAACACAAACACAATATCCCCGCAGCCCATAGACCCAGACTCATAGTGCTCAGTAGTTACTGCAAAAGAAGTTAAGTCCCCCCTTCAGGACTGCTGTAAGAACAAACCAACTATGCCAGTTAGGCAGAAATCCTGACTCTTTACAGTCCACAGGAACAGCATTAAGAAAATTCAGATGTACTGACGGGATGTGACCAAAGACTTTAAAGCATCTGCTGTGCAGCCATGGGACAAAAACCTATCTCTCTCCACAAAAGTAGGCAATGCTAAGGACATTTTAATACAGACACTGAGATTAATTTATAAATGATTATTTATGTGGTTTTGTTTCATAAGCACTACGTATTCACAAATTGAAAATGAACAAACACCGAAGAGCTAACTACAATACATAGAATAATCATGCAGTAGATGTGATGTCTTCATAGGGAGATAGACCATGTGTAGTGAAACCCGTGGGGAGGCCGAGAAATCCCTAGCACACAGTAGCTGCAGTTGGGATAGGTAAAGGAATAATTTTGAAAATATCCAAATGAGATAGATTCATAAGACTATGTGTATGAAATGAAGATTAGAGGAGCAGAGGAGCAATAGTATCACTAACACCTCAATAGCAACCAAGTTGAAAAGAAATTGTAGATTTCCTCAGACAAGGTGGGGGGGCATCTTTTATATTGAAACTTAAACTGATACCATAGACGACAACAGGGATTTTGAGCAAAGCTTGAATGCATTGCTTGCTTTGACTCTACATGACTTCCTTCTTAAGAAATCTGAGTCTCTCTCTCTCTCTCTCTCTCTCTCTCTCTCTCTCTCTCTCTCTCTCTCTCTCTCTAAGAGGAGTATAGTGGAAGAGAAATGAAAGGGATATCTTAATAGAGAGAGTCACTATGGGGTTAGGGGGAAACCTGGTGCTAGGGTAACTCCCAAGAATCCACAAGGATGACCCCAGCTAAGACTCCTAGCAGTAGTGGAGAGGATGCCCCAACTGTCCTACCCCTGTAATCAGATTGGTGAATACGCCAACTACCATCATAGAGCCTTCATTCAGTAATTGATGGAACCAGACACAGAGATCTACAACGAAACACCAGGCCAAGCTCCAGGTATCCGGTATAAAAGAGGGAGGAGGGGATATATGAGCAAGGGAGGTCATGATGGAGAAATCTACAGAGACAGTTGAACCAACTCATGGAAATTCATGAACTCTAGACCTACAACTGTAGAGAGCTCAAGGGACCAAACTAGGCTCTCCATATGTGGGAGGCAGTTGTGAAGCTTGGTCTATCTGAGGGGCCCCTGACAGTAGGACCATGATACAAACCTGACACATGAGCTAGCTTGTTGGAGCCCATTCCCTGTGATGGGATGCCATGCTTAGCCTTAATGCATGAGAGAGGGGTTTGGCTCTGCTCCCACCTATTGTGCCAGACTATATTGACTCCTCATGGTAGCCTTTACCCGTGAGGAGGAGTGGACTAGAGATAGGCTGAGCGGGAGCCAGAAGTAGGGCATGAGGAGAAATGGGAGAAAAAACTGTGGTTGGAATGTAAAATGAAATAAAAAGAATAAAAAAAGTCATGTAAAAAAAATCCTAGATTCACTTACTGGCCCATGAGCAAGAAAAATGAACTGAGCAGCTCCAGAACGAAGCAGGGCAGGTTCAGGATTAGCCAGTCAACTGCTGGCGCATATTAAACTCAGCACTATTCACCCTGTTTGCTCTGGTATTAACACCAACTGGCAGTGGTGCATTCCTTCTGCTAGAGAGACTGACCTAATGTTTGCAAACACTACTTCTCTCCCAACTCTGTAGGCACATATCTTTTCACAGGTAACTTATACAATAGGTACTTTTTTTCTTGCCAGTTTCTTAATAGCTAAAACATTTAAAAATCTGGAACTGAAGAAGAAAAAAATGTAGATTTGATATGAATGTAGTTGTTGATAATTTAGCACTATCTATGACAAAATTATAAATCCTAGAAGATTTTAAAGAAAAATGAAAGCAAATGTTTTGTTTAAGAATGTTGTATATTTATATAATAGTTCATACCTGTAATTCTAGCCCTCGGGAGACTTACACAGAATACCGTTGCAAATCCAAGGTCAGCTTAGGCTGCATAGTGAGTTTCAAGTCAGCCTGGGTTACAAAAAGAAACCCTGTCTTAACCTTACCCCCATCAAAAAATAATCATTGTGAGAACGAACCAGATTTTCATTATCAACCTATCAGTTGATGGGTATCTAGGTCATTTCTGTTTTCTGGCCATTGTGGGTTGGGCAGCAATGAACATGAATGAGCAAGCATCTCTGCCATATGACAGAAAGTCCTTTGGGACTGTGCCAAGGAGTGGTACCTCTGGGTCATGCTGTACATGTAGTTTTAGCTCTTTGAGGAACCTCCCCACTGATTTCTTTAATGGCTACATCCCTTTTCACTCCTGCCAACAGTAACATTCCCCTTCATGTACACATCATTTTTATCTTAGCTGTTTTTACTAGGGTTTGACAAAATCTCAAAATTTTAATTTGCATTTCCTTAAAAGCCAAAATGTTGAATGCTTTAAAAAATATTAGCCATTTGTTGTTGCTTCTTTTTTTTTTCTTTTGAGAACTCTCTGCTTGGTTCCATGCCCCAGTTTTAATTTTGTTTCTTGGTCTTCAGGTATTTTTGTTGTTGTTACTTGCATATTCTAGATATTATCCCTCTATAAGATGTCTAGTTGATATCAAGATTTTGTCTCATTCTGTAGACTGCCTCTAGACTTCAATGATGGCTCCCTTTGCCGTGCAGAAGTTTTTTTTAATTTCAGGAGATCCCACTTATCAATTGTTGTTAATGCCTACCCTATTGAGGTGCTTTTCAGAAAATCCTTTCCTGTGCCTATAAATTAAAGAGTGCTTTCTACTTTCTCCTCTAACAGATTCAGTGCAAGGTCAAAGGTAAAGACCTAGTTTCATTCCGCTTCATGTATGTATCCAGTTTCCTCAGCACCATTGCTAAAAATGCTGTCTCTTCTCCAATGTGTACTTTTGGCCTCCTTGTAAAAAGTTATATGACTACAGGACTGTGGACTTTTATCTGGGTTCTCAATTCTATTCCATTTTCTCCATTTTTATGACAACACCTTGCTGTTTTGGTTACTAGAGATCTTAGTAAAACCTCAAATTAGAGATAAGGCTAGCTCCAGTGGTTTTGATGTTGTTGCTATTCTTTGTTTAGGATTGTTTTATCTATCCTTGGTCTCTTGTGTTTCCATATGAATTTTGAGATTTATTTTCAATTTCTAAGAAGAATTGCATTGGAATTTTATTCATCTTTAAATAACAATGAAGTTATGACATTTTCAGGTAAGTGGACACAGAGCTGGAAATAATCATTCTCAGTGAGATAATTCAGACCAGAAAGGCAAACATGACATGTTCTGTCTCGTACCATGGATGCTACATTTAAAACCATGGATATGTGTATTTAAACTGGAATATTCATAAAAGCCAGGAAACAAGTAAGGGACTATGGTGGAAAGGGATGACAGATTTTGAGAGAAAGAGGATAGCATGCAATTAGGGTGAAGGGGAAAGGAGAACTATAGGACAGGAAGGTTTATGTGGGACATGCGGGGGGGGGGAGGGCAGAGAGGAAGGAGAATGGGGAGAGATAACTAACACAGAAGACCTTTAAAATGTCATATGGAAAGCTGCTTCTATAGAAGCTTCCTAAAATATTTACATATGCATATAGAAAGGGAGTTTAAATGAAGTTACCCTATAGTGGGAGAACAATACCTCTCCCAGATATCATAGGCTATAAAAGTCCTAATTCCAGGTACGTATTAGCTCATATTGAGTTGTTAATCAGTGGGATCCCATAGAAACCCCTCCAATATTACAGGCTCTTGACTTTTCTTGTGGTCACCTCTCCAGAACTGGACAGTAAGAATCAAATGCTAAAGACAACACAAAATTCAGTCACAGAGAACAGATTCATGACTGATATCATTTTGGCGATGATAGTCACTTCATTAAAATCTTTGGCCACAGTCCTGGGTATTTTTGACCATGCAACTGATTAATTTGGGTAAAGTATTGCTCCTAAGCTTTCTGACCATTTGTTTTTCTTATGAAAAAATGTTTGTTATCCATCTTTCCTCTGGTTGCTAAGATAAAATGTCTCTTTAAAGTTGCCAGTACTAATAGCAACAACAGCTGGTGTATCTAATTTGCATTTAAATGACATTTACAACAGTGCCCTTCAAATCCTAGGATGCTCCTGATATATTCTCTGTGCACATATACATTTGTTGCTGCAGGATGGCTATGCAGTCCATAGGACATTGACACACTGGATTCCTTAAGGGACCAGTTACTTTTGTCAGATCTCCCAGTTGGAAACCCCCTACCCCTGAGGTATAAAAACCTTGTCTCTCCCACATCCAATGCTGACCTCTTGAACCCCACCTTAGGCAGCCCGTGTACACGGACAAATAAACTTGTTTTAATTAATTGCCCGCTTAAAAAAAAAAAAGGGACCGGTTACTCTATGAAGGGCTGCTAATGTAGCTGCTACTCTTACAGAGTCATCTTGGGTCTAAGGTCTAAGTACCATGCAGGTCCAGCTCCTTCAAATTCTTCAAGGCCTCATTACAACAAGCCTAGAATTGCTCTGAATTACTTCATTGAATACAAATATCTTTCAGAAATTGTTCTTGTCTAGTCAAGACATAAAGCATATAACACTATGATGCTTTGTACCATTATTTGAGGCGAGGCCATTTCAAGAGGGTCTGTGCCAACTTGCTAGGCCTATTAGACACAGGGAAGCTGATGGCTTGTACCTAATCTTGACAAGGTCCCCAAAGGTCTCTCCTATAGATGCTGGTCACATACCAAGAATATTGCTACCTGAGAAGAGGGACATGAAAATTACATATTGATGGGGGAAGGATTTCTGTGTATGTTTGTCTTATTGCTTGATAAATAAAGCACTGTTGGCCAATGGGGAAGCAAGAAAGGTGGGACTAGGAGTTGAGGAGGATTCTGGGAAATGTAGTCAAGAGTAGAGAGTCACTATGTGATCCAGGGAAGAGAGGATGACGTGTCAGGATGGCATCCTGGAAAACATAAGTCCTTATAGAAATATATATTAGTAGTCATGGGTTAATACTTAAGACAGAACTAGCCAATGAGAAGCCCTGGACATTGGCCAACAGCATTATAACTAGTTGAGTTTCTGTCTGTTATTTGGGGTTGACATAGCTCTGGGCCCAGGCTGGCAGGAAGACTGCTCATTACATATGGCACTCAATGTTGGTTGCATGAATTTCCATGTAGAATGACAAAAACTTAAAAGGGATCTTAGAAACAAACAAACAAAAAAAAAAACAGAGCGAAGCATGGCTTCTTGGTAGCAGCATTTTTATCAGGTGAGCTCTGTTTTGCTAGAGACAAGCAGACTCACATGGCTCCTTTAAAGGAGTCTTCCTAACTCATCATAAGCAGCAAAAAACTGCAGGGCTTTTTAAAGAGGCCCCAATACCAAACAAGAATGGTGTGTACGAGCAGCTGGCAGAGGCAGTGACCACATCTCCAAGCTATCAGCATGCTGCTTGTTGGCAGCATAGATAGACCATAGTGGTGAGCACAGCTCCCAGTGCTGGCAGTAAACTTATGCCCTCCATCTTGGAAAAACAACAGCTAAAACTGCCACGGCTTTAATTTTAACAATGTTATTTAGTAGATAAAAGATACATGGCCAGAAAAACATTAAGATTTACAGTAAAGTCAGATTCAGATTCAGTAAAACCTCTAAAAGGTTTATAGGGTGTTTAAAAATAAAACATCTAAAAGGTTTATAGGGTGTTTAAAAAGATACACAGACTTGGTAGAGAAAAAGAAATAGGATAGTAGTAAAAGAAATAGAGAAATTGGGCTGTGGTGGCACACGCCTTTAATCCCAGCACTCCAGAGGTAGAGGCAGGCAGATTTCCACAGAGAAACCCTGTCTCAGAGAAAAAAATAAATAAATAAAAGTAAGAGAAATCGAATAATAAAAAAGCCACGTAAAGATGGAAAATACACAGAGAGTCTGGATACTGTATGCTATTGTGTTGTCTTTGAATTGTTTAATTGCTGTGGAAGGAACAACAACTGCTAAAAGACATTTGATTATCAATGCTGCTGAATCAATACAACTTATATATTTTAAAAATGCCTTTGACTTCTAAATTTAAATATAAAGACAAGTTACTTGGGAAAAGAGTTTTTACTTGTGTTTTCACAGAAAATGAAAACCTGTGGATTCCTTCCAGACTTCTACGATTTGATAAAGCAAGACTCCCTGAAGCAGTGGTCCAGGTGATTCAATATCTAAAACAGGTGAGATGATGCAGCCTTATAGACTACAAAAAACAAGGACTTAGCCAGGTTTCTGTGTTTTGTCTTGAGCCTCATGGTATGGACAATGCCCCCAACCAGCAGGAAGCAGTTTGGAATGAACAACACCCATATTCCCAAATATTATTTATAAATTTTTGTTTTCATTTAGATGGATTGGTTATAAATAGTTAATAATCACAACCAATCTCTTTTAAAAGGTAAAAGGGAGATTATGGCATACAAATGAATACTTACTTTTGGTATGGATTTTCATTTATTGGTACAAATTTAAGATCAATTTTGTGATATATATTTTCCTCTTGTTTAGGTATTTTTGATAACTCATTTAAATAAGTAATATATAATTAGATACAGATTATAGATAAATACCCATAAAAGACAAAACTTATAGTTAGGCTAGTCAGATTTTATAGATATACAGAGATATATTTGAGATGGTTAGATATTCTTCAAATGTTTCAAAGATCTACAGAATATATGGCATTTAAATGGTTTAGAGTTTTTCATGATGGTGAGATACTATTACTCCTGGCATACCAATTACATCTGAGAGGAAGATGGGCATGAAAAAACTGTTTATGGAGTTTGCTTTCAACATGGCAAGATTAGCCATTTGAGCAAGAAACTGCCCTTGCTTGAACTGTTTGACTGTTGCTGTATAAACTGTGCTTGCATGACCCACAGGAAAGTGACTGCTAAATTTGCAAAATAAGATGGACAGTCCTGAAGGGTTCCTGCTTCACAAAAGAATCTGCCAGACATTCTGTAGGCAGACCCACAGAAAAATGACTGACAAATTGCCAATTCAGATAGACAGTTTAAAATTTCCTGTTTTACTGAGAAGTCTGCCAGGCACAACGTGGCCTATGGGCTGAAGATGGATGCCCCAATGTTACAGAGGCACTTTGGGTGACTGTCCAGGTAGCAAGATGTCTCTATCAATTCTAGTGTTTATATATTATCCTTCTGTGTTCTTTGATGGAGTTGAAGACTGCTAGTTGTGATTATAGTTTTCCTTGGTTATTATAAAAGATAAGTAACAAGTAAGACTTTAGACTCACACAGATAGGATAGATGATAAAATATTTTCTTTAAATCTTACTAGATGTTAATGGACTAAATATTGTAATTATAGTTCCTACCTGATAACTATTCTGTTATATATAATTTGACTATCTTAAAGTTAACACCTTTCTTTTTATTTAGACAGAAAAGAGGAGATGATGGGGTAAGTCCTTCTGTGTATATGTTTGTCTTATTGGTTGATAAATAAAGCACTGTTGGCCAATAGGGAAGCAAGATAGGTGGGACTAGGAGTCAAGGATGATTTTGGGAAATGTAGTCAAGAGTGGAGAGTCACCATGTGATCCCAGAAAGAGAGGACGCATCAGGATGGCATCCTCAGAAGATAAGTCCTTATAAAAATATATATTAGTAGTCATGGGTTAATACTTAAGACAGAACTAGCCAATGAGAAGCCCTGGACATTGGCCAAGAGCATTGTAACTAATAGAATCTCTGTATGTCATTTGGGGTTGACAGACTCTGGGCCCAAGCTGGCAGGAAGAGTGCTAATTACAGCATATAAAACTTTATTTGCACCCATGCAACCTTATACACATGGAGTAATCAGAGCACAAATGATCATCAGAGTCTGAAGTTCATGCTTCTTGAAGCTCCCCCAAAACACTAGAAGACAGAATTTACTGGAATAAAAGGATTTATTTAAGGACAACCCTGAGGAAAATTGAGATTTCGCTGCCCAAGTATCTATACATTGGGAGATTGGATGTACAAAGGCTTTTAAGGGACACAGCAGGTTCCAACAAACAGAAATGCCCTCTCTGGTGAGTTCTTGCTCAAGAAGTATGTCTGTCTTATTTTTCCATTTCAGGAACTGCACGGTACCTGTGTAGTAAGATTTGCTTTCCCACAAAATGGCTTCTGCTGGGCAGAAAAGCTTAGAAAAGGAGAGCCAGGAAGAGGTTCATATGATTCTCTGACCAGTTTAAGGTCTTTGACTTTCATTTGTTGTTGTTGTTGGTGGTTTGTTTTAGTTTTGAGACAGACTGGCCTGGAAATTTGTGCCATCAAACCTGGCAGAGGACACTTTGCTGTGGCAGAGCTTTGGCTGAAGTACATACTCTTTTTTTCAAAAGTACTGCTATATCACATCATTTTCCTGTAAAACTATAGATCTGAATATACATCTACCTCAGGGAGAAAATGTACAATGAATTTTAACATGCCAATAAGAGGGCTAGAGAGATGGCTCAGTGGTTAAGAGCACATTCTGCTCTTACAGAGGATGCTAGTTCATTTCCTAGCAGCCATGTTGGGCAGTTTACAACTGCCTGTAACTCCAGGGCACCCAATGTCCTCTTCTGGCCTCAGTAGGAGCATCCAAACATATGGCATACATATATACACACATATAAATCAAACTTTAAAAAACATTTTTAAAAAGCTAGAACACATATCTGTAGTGCACAAAGCCCTATGTTTAAGTCCTAGCACTACATAAACAGGGTGTCATAGTATATGTTTATTCTCCTCCTAGAGCTGATGGATCATCACAGAAGGCAGAGGGGTAAGAAGAGAAGACCTAGAAGAGAAGAAGGCGGCTGATAAAATGTTGTCCTGTGGGCTTGGCACAGTCAATGCAATCGGGAACTCACTGAAGCTGTGGCTAACTGCAATGGCATATACAACACTTGGCCCTCCCCAGTCAATCATGGACTGGGGAGGAGCTCACAGGGCCTGACTCCTCCCTGTTGGACTTTTGATTACTGTTGGATTTGGGGGGAAGAATAGCCATCGCTCACTGAGGAGCCCATCAGTCTGTAAGTGATAGCTAACCCAGACCTATTCACACAGACCATCCTGGTTAAACTCAGTGGGTCTCAGACTAAGATAAAAGCAAAACAATAGCAACAAAATCATGAATGTGGGGAAAGGATTTGTAGGGAGGCTGGGAAGGAAATAAGAGTAGGAAAGGTATTAGAGAAGGTGCAGCTTAAAAGAATCAAAATACACTTTACACATATATGAAACTGTCAAAAAACAATAAAAATTTAAAAATCTGTAATATAAATAGTAAAGTATATTTAAGTCCCACTTGTAGTTAATAGATTTTCAATCCAATGTGAAGGTCAATTATGTTATACTTAAAACTAGAATTTTTAATTTTGTTTGTTTGTCTTTTGAGATAGGGCTTCTCTGTGTAGCCCTGGCTGACCTGGAACTCATTGTGTAGACCAGGTTGGCCTTGAACTCACGGAGATCCACCTGCCTCTGCTTCCCAAGTGTTTGCCACTACCACTTGACCAATTTTTAAATTTTAGAATGATAAAATTAGTAGCTGCCAAAAATGCACCTATTTTCACAAGGAATTGACATAAGACAAACAGGTAATGTACTATATATACTATATAGACGGATATGTAGAAATAGGTTAATAGGTCAAAAGATGATACAGTGGTAGATAGACTAATGATAAACTGATGATGAAAAGATGGATGAATATGTATGTGGAGAGATGACAGATGCATAGATAGGGACAGACGGACAGACAGATAATCATACATACATACATACATACATATTTAGATGTATAGATAATGGAACTGGTGATTGTCAAGACAAGAGTATAAATAAAGTTATCATTTTTCTTAGAATCCAATTAAATTATTGCATGACTTATAGGAGTGACCCTAAAAAAAAACATCAGATTTTCTATAGAAAATTGCATACTGGGATAAGAATAGGCTGAAGCTCTGGAACCAGCAAATGCCCTTGACTCCTAGAAAAGACATCTTCAGTTTTCTTGACTCTCCTGGCACTAAATCTCCATATACCTATTTCCCGGTTTTGTTTCATCGTTTCTACAACTGTGACACTGCTACAGACAAAGAATGATAAAATGACAAGTTTTCTTTGACCCAAACCATAAGTAACCCCTTTTCCCTTAACCAATCCTGGTAAAGATCTGAGAAACAGAACTAAGATTCTCATTAAAAAGAAGCAAACAAATAGATGTAATTTTCTCGTGATGTAGAATATAATTCAAATAGTCAAGCCACTTACTTTTCATCTCACTACTTCATCTAGAATTGGTTTACTGCAAAGTTGCAGCCAGAAACTTCATTTTGCAGTCTCTTTATTTTCCAAAAGTTGAATGTCTTACTTGAAAATATTGGGAGTAAAAGTAAAAAAGATACAATGAGCTTTTAAATATTGTTTGGAAAATTATCAAGGTATCAATGCTTTGAGGGATTGAGTATGATGAAAATTTACATGCATTAGCTTATTCATGACTTTATCTGTTGAAAACATTATGTGAATGTTTTCAAAAGTCGTTATACAAATAAACTTGGCTGAGCAGAAATATGCAGCACACACACACACACACTTAAATTTCTACCAACTCATTGCCAATGCATTAAACTTCAAGGTTTTGCCCTTGCCACATTTTGCATTTATGAACTTTTGGGTTTAAAAATACTCGTTCATCATGTTAGATCATCTTAGATTCTTCTACAAATCCTACTTAAAAATACCAAACTGTGAAGGCCAGAAAAGGGCTTCCAGACCTCCAGGGATGTATAAAATGAGGTATTTTGGATAAACTATAACATGTAAAAGAACATCATGAGCAACAGGTGCAAAGGAGCCTACATTGCCAACCACAAGGGCAGCAATGGGAAATAATAGGAAGTCTGTGACTTCAATGATATCAAGTGTTGGAAAGTCCTACAAGAGACAAATAAGCAGCAATAAGACAGGTAAAAATGTGGACTGAAGATGAAATGGGAGAAAAAAATGGAAACAGGTATTCTCACAATCAAAGAGTCAGTAGTATGCATATACAAAGGATTATTTACAGAACTCAACAGATCCTACAGAGAAGGCTCCTCTTGGTGAAAAGAGGAGCATTTTGATGGGAAGTCCTCAGCTATTTTATGAAGTCATGAGTCCAAATATAATGCACCAGTGCGTGCATTTGCATGCACACGCACACACACACACACACACACACACACACACACACATGCACACAAAACCCATCAGTAAAACAAAAGTGAATTATAGACAAATGGCAGACCAGTAGACCAGCTGTGACGGCAGGACCAGGACAACAGGCCCTGCATCCGGGCCTGTGTTCCAGTGCCTGGGGATTGCCTGGGAACTGCACGGAGGTTCCAATCCTGGCGGGAGCCAGGCACCCCAGATTCCAGGTCTTGTCTCCCACCAGCGAAACCGGGAAACCAGCAGATCCAGCAAAGGGACCAGGGGACCAGGAGGGAGGCTAAGCACCCCAGATTCCTGGTCTTCTTCTTCACCCACGGGACCAGGAAAAGAACGAGGAATAGAAGAACTACCAGATTATTGGACTTGCTAGCACCCACCAAAAGGGAACTCTGGTTCCCCTAACCACCAGACCAGTAAGTGGCTCTTTCTGCACCCACTAGAAGAAGAGATGGAAAAGAGACAATACAAAAACACACCAACAGAAAAACAAATATGACACCGCCAGATTCTAGAGACTCCACACCAGCAAGACTCCAACATTCCAGTGGAATGGAAGCAGAAGAGAATGACCTTAAAACCACCTTCATGAAAATGATAGAGGCCCTAAAAGAGGATATAGGAAAATCCCTCAAAGAAATGGATGAAAAAACAAACCAAAAAAGGCAGGAGATGGAAGAAAAAACAAACCAAAAAATACAAGAACTGAAAAAAAAGCAAATCAAAAAATGCAAGAAATGGAAGAAAAATCAAACCAAAAAATACAAGAAATGGAAGAAAAAGCAAACCAAAAAATGCAAGAAATGGAAGAAATAACAAACCAAAAAATTCATAAAAGGCAACAAATGGGTGAAAAGATAAACCGAAAATTGTAAGAAACAATGCAAACAGTGCAAGGGTTGAAAACTGAAATAAAGACAATTTAAAAAAAACACAATCTGAAGAAAGGCTAGAAATAGAAAAGCTAGGCAAGCAGTCAGGTACTACTGATACAAGCATTTCCAACAGAATACAAGAGATGGAAGAGAGAATCTCAGGTGTTGAAGATACACTAGGAGAAATGGATTCATCGACCAAAGAAAATCTTAAGTCCAACAAATTCTTAACACAAAACATCCAGGAAATATGGGATACCATGAAAAGACCAAACCTAAGAATAATAGGTATAGAAGGAGAAGAAACCCACCTCAAAGGGGCAGAAAACATATTCAACAAAATCATAGAAGAAAACTTTCCCAACCTTAAAAAAGACATGCCAATGAAGGCACAAGAAGCTTACAGAACACCAAATAGAGTGGACCACAAAAAAGTCCCCTCACCACGTAATAATCAAGACCCTAAAATTTTTTAAGAGAAGCTTTCCTTGAGAGGAGCCTTCCCGCCCGCCTGGTTCCAGATCGGCATCAGTCCCAAATAAACACACAAGACGCTGTATTAATTATGAAGCTGTTGGCCTTGCTTGTTTCTTACTGGCTAGCTCTGACTTAAGTAATTACCCCATAATTGTTAATCTAAGTATGTCTCTTACCGGAGAGGTTCCGGGATCCTACCCCATGGCGTTACATCTCGAACTCCCAGTGTTTCTTCCTTCCCAGAGTTCTCCTGGACTCCTAGTCCCTCCTATCTTGGTTCCCTATAGGCTCAACAGTACTTTATTGACAAATGCACAGGACTTCCCCCAACATCTCCTCTTTTCTGTTTAAACAAAAAGAAAGGTCTTAACTTTAACACAGTCAAATTGTGTATAACAGAACAGTTATCAAATAAGAACATAGTTACAATATTTTAGCAAGATTTAAAGAAAATATCATCCATCCCATCCTTGTGAGTCCAAAGTTCTATATGTATCTTTTATCATAACTAAGGAAAACTATAATTATAACTATCTATCTTCAACTCCATCAAAGACCACAGAAGGATAATATATAAACACTAGGATTGACAGAGACATCTTACTGCCTGGACAGTCACCCGAAGTTCCTCTGTAACGTTGGGGCATCCATCTTCAGCCCATAGGCCACAGTGTGTCTGGAACACTTCTCAGCAAAGCAGGAAATTTCAAACTGTCCATCTGCATCAGCAGTCTGTCAGTCATTTTTCTTTGTCCTGCAGAAAGTCCCGTAGACTCTTCCATGAAGCAGGAACCCTGTAAGACTGAGTTCAGCAGTCACTTTCCTGTGGGTCCTGCATGTCCAGATTATACAACAACAGTCAAACAGTATAGGCAAGAGCAGTTTCTTGCCAAATGGCTAATCTTGCCATGTTGAAAGCAAACTCCATAACAAGTTTCTTCGATGCCCATTTTCCTCTCAGACATAATTGGTGCTGCCAGGAGCAGACATTTCTCATTGTCAAGAAAAACCCTAAACCATTTTAAATGCCATTTTCTGAAGGTCTTTGAAAGGTTTGAAGACTACCTCAAATACATCTCTATATATCTAGAAAACCTAACTTACCTAACTATAAATTCTATTATAAGTAACTATCTATAGTCTGTATTCAATTATGTATTATGTTTTAAAAGAACAGTATAAGCACAATACTTAATCATGAGGAGAAATATAAGCATCACAAAATTGACCTTGAATTTGTACCAATAAATGAAAAACAATACCCATACCATAATTCCCCTTTTTACCATTAAAAGGAGATTGGCTGTGATCATTAACCAATTATAAACAACCCATTTAAATGAAAACAAAGATTTATAAACAAGATGGGAATTGGGACATCGCTCATTCCAAACTGCTTCCTGCTGGAAGGGGGCGCTGTTCATACCATGGGGATCATGACAAAACTCAGAAACCTGTATAAGTCCGTATTTTCGGGGTCTGTAAAACTGCATCATCTTAGCTGTTTCAATTGTTGGAACATCTGATCCAATGCTTCTGGGGAATCTTGGTTCGTCAAACCACAGAAGACTGGAAGGAATCCTCAGCTTTTCATTTTCTGTGGAAATATAAACTAAAACTCCTTTTCCGAGTAACATATCCTTATACTTAAATTTTGAAGTCAAGGCATTTTCAAAAGATATAAGTTGAATTAATTCAGAAGCATTTATAATCAAGTGTACTTTAGCATTTGTTCCTTCCTTAGCAATGAAAAAACTGAAAAACATAATAGCGTAAGTATCCAGACTCTCTGTGTATTTTCCATCTTTACATGGCTTATTTATTTATATATTATTACTTTATTTATTTTAATTTATTTTTCTCTGAGACAGGGTTTCTCTTTGAAAATCTGCCTGCCTCTGCCTCTGGAGCAATTCCTACCGGCGTGCGTGCGCCACCACAGCCGGCTTCTTTATTTTCTCTCTCAATCTTACGTATATTTTTAAACACACTGTAAACCTTTAGAGATTTTCTTCATCCAAGTCTGACTTTACTGTAATATGTTTTTCTGACCACGTGTCTTATTTGTAAAACCGCGGCTGTTTTAAACTGTCGGTTTTTTGTCAAGATGACAGGTGTAAGCGTGACTCCAGCTTACCGCCTCAGTACATGTTGACATCCAACAAAAGCTGCCACTTCCAGCTGTATGTACACACCTTTTAATCGTTAGCAGAGTCTCTTAAAACAACCTTGTTTTTTTTTCCTTTTTTCTTTTTTCTTTTTATGCCGAGTCAGGAAGACTCCGGTAAGCGTAAGCGAGCCACGTGAATCTCGGCTTCTCGATAGCAAAACACAGCACACCTGAGAAAAATGCTGCTACCAAAATCTGTGCTTTTCTCTGTTTCTAAAATTCCTTTAAAGCTTTTGTCATTCTACGTGGAAATTCATCATCCCACTCCTGATTACCATTTTGTTAAGAGAAGCTTTTTCCTTGAGAGAATGCCTTCCCGCCCGCCTGGTTCTAGATCGGCATCAGTCCCAAATAAACACACAAGACGCTGTATTAATTATGAAGCTGTTGGCCTTGCTTGTTTCTTACTGGCTAGCTCTGACTTAAGTAATTACCCCATAATTGTTAATCTAAGTATGTCTCTTACCGGAGAGGTTCCGGGATCCTACCCCAAGGCGTTACATCTCAAACTCTCAGTGTTTCTTCCTTCCCAGAGTTCTCCTGGACTCCTAGTCCCTCCTATCTTGGTTCCCTATAGGCTCAACAGTACTTTATTGACAAATGCACAGGACTTCCCCCAACACTAAATATACAGAATAAAGACAGAATATTAAGAGCAGCTAAGGAAAAATGCCAAGTAACAAAAAAAAGGCAAACCTATCAGAATTACACCTGACTTCTCCATGGAAACTCTGAAAGCCAGAAGGTCCTGGATACAGATTCTACCAACACTAAGAGACCATGGCTGAAAAAGCCTTTGACAAAATCCAACACCCCTTCATGATAAAGGTCTTGGAGAGATCTGGGATAAAAGAAACATACCTAAACATAATAAAAGCTATATACAGTAAACCATCAGCCAATATCAAACTAAATGGACAGAAACTCAAAGCAATTCCTCTAAAATCAGGAACAAGACAAGGCTGTCCACTCTCTCCATACCTTTTCAACATTGTACTTGAAGTTCTAGCCAGAGCCATATGACAATAAAAGGGGACCAAGGGGATATAAATTGGGAAGGAAGAGGTCAAACTTTCACTATTTGCAGATGATATAATAGTTTAGATAAATGACCCAAAGAACTCTACCAGGGAACTTTTGCAGCTGATTAACACCTTCAGCAAAGTGGCAGGCTACAAGATCAACTCAAGAAAATCAGTAGCCCTACTATATACAGATGATAAAAGGGCTGAGAAAGAAATCAGAGAAACATCACCCTTTACAATTGCCACAAACAACATAAAATACCTTGGGGTAACGCTAACCAAACAAGTGAAAGACCTGTCTCACAAGAACTTTGAATCTTTAAAGAAAGAAATTAAAGAAGCCCTCAGAAAATGGAAAGATCTCCCATGCTTTTGGATAGGTAGGATCAATGTAGTAAAAATGGCAATCCTGCCAAAAGCAATCTACAGATTCAATGCAATCCCCATTACAATCCCAGCACAATTCTTTACAGACCTTGAAAGAACAATAATCAATTTTGTATGGAAAAACAAAAGACCCAGGATAGCCTGTTCAACAAGGCAACGTCCGGAGGCATCACCATCCCTGACTTCAAGCTCTATTATAGAGCTATAGTGATGAAAACAGCTTGGTATTGGCACAAAAATAGACAGGTAGACCAATGGAATCTATTTGAAAACCCTGATATCAACCCACACACATATGAACATCTGATCTTTGACAAAGAAGCTAAAAATATACAATGGAAAAAGGAAAGCATCTTCAACAAATGGTGCTGGCATAACTGGATATTGGCATGTAGAAGAATGCGGATTGATCCATGTTTATCACCATGCACACAACTTAAGTCCAAATGGATCAAAGACCTCAACATAAATCCAGCCACACTGCAACTCTTAGAAGAGAGAGTGGGTGGTACCCTTGAACGAATTGGTACAGGAGACAGCTTCCTAAACATAACACCAGTAGCACAGACAGTGAGATCAACGATTAATAAATGGGACCTCCTGAAACTGAGAAGCTTCTGTAAGGCAAAGGACACAGTCAGCAAGACAAAAAGGCACCCCACAGAATGGGAAAAAAACATTCACTAACCCCACATCTGACAGAGGGCTGATCTCCAAAATTTAAAAAGAACTCAAGAAGCAAGACTCCAAAATACCAAAGGATCCGATTAAAAAGTGGGCTGCAGAACTAAATAGAGAATTTTCAATGGAGGAGTCTAAAATGTCTGAGAGGCACTTGAGAAAGTGCTCAACATCTTTAGCCATCTGGGAAATGCAAATCAAAACAACTCTGAGATACCATCTCACTCCTGTCAGAATGGCTAAAATCAAAAACACCAATGACAATTTATGCTGGAGAGGATGTGGTAAAAGGGGAACACTCCTCCATTGCTGGTGGGAGTGCCAACTGGTTCAGCCACTTTGGAAATCAGTATGGAGATTCCTCAGAAAAATGGGAATAAACCTACCACAAGACCCAGCAACTCCACTCTTAGGCATATATCCAAAAGATGCCCATTCATACAACAAGGATGTCTGTTCCATTATGTTCATAGCAGCATTACTTGTAACAGCCAGAACTTGGAAGCAACCTAGATGCCCCTCAACCGAAGAGTGGATAGACAAAATGTGGTACATTTACACAATGGAGTACTATTCAACAGAAAAAAACAATGGAATCCTGAGATTTGCAGGCAAATGGATGACACTAGAAGAAACCATCCTGAGTGAGGTAACACAGTCACAAAAAGAGAAGCATGGCATGTACTCACTCATATATGGATTTTAGACATAGATCTGGGGAGTGCCAGCCTACAATCCCATGGCCAGAGAGTCTGGGAAACAGAAACTTCATTCAGTGGCTGATGGAAGAAGAGGCAGACTCCCACGGCTAAGCACTGAGCTGAACTCAAGAAATCCAGTAACAGAGAGGGAGGACTGATGACCAAAGGGATTAAGACTGGGATGGTTTAACCCCCAGAAACAGCTGACCTGACAAGGGTTAACTCTTGAATCCCAGGCTGAATCCAACAATGTGAGATGTACTCTCACCCTGAACTATTGGGATAGGGTCTAGGCCCTGCCCTGGATGTAATGACAGACTATGGACATCCCCAAGGAGGGCCCCACCCTCTCTGGGGAAATGAGGGGATATTGGGGGGGTTGGGAGAGGACACGGGAGGAGTGGAGGGAAATGGAGAGGGACCTGGAACTGACTTGTGAAGTAACCTTGTTTCTAATTTAAATTTAAATTTAAAAATAAATAATAAAAAAGATAAAAAAGACAAATGGCACTAAGTTATCTTTTTTGGAGAAATGGAAGTCCATTGGAATTATATGCCTAGAAGACCTACAATTCAAAGGTAGAACAATATGCCCTGGGATTTAAAGATGCAAATCACATAACTAATACTTGGGTCTAGCCTGAAAGGCTACATTTATCTGAATGAGGTATTACAACTTCCCAGATGCCTTCAAATAATGGCCTCTTTCCACTTAGTGTGATGTAATCCTTCCAATGCCCATGTCTACAATCAAGCTCCATTTGTAGTAGTATCTATGCATATCACTCACATCACTACAAATAAAGCTGTTATGTGTTGGACTCCTTTTCCTTCCCAAAGCTCTGTAGTTACACAATTTACTTCAGATTTCCACTTTGAGGAACACTTAAATGATGCTATGAGAGACTGACTATTCCTCCTCAGGGAATACTAGATTTGTATAAATACAACTGGGTTATAAGTAGGCTTTGTATAAATACAGCTTTCTGTAACAGCAGCAAAATGACTAAGGCCATTAAACTATAATGAGAAGCTTATTTTTTGTCTTAGAGACTACGTGTCAGCCTGTGGTGAGTTGACATGTTGCTTTGGGGTCTGTAGCAAAACTGTGCACCATGAGAGTTCCTAGCCGCCAGAAGTAAAAGAGAAGAGATGGAAAGTGGCCAGGCTGCTAATATCTCCTGTAATGGTGTGTCCCAGTGGTGTAAGTTCTTTGCCTTAATCCCTTCCTCTGCAAAAGTACCACAGGCTAGAAACTAATCTAGCATATATTCCTAGGGAAGTCACTTACTCAAACTATAACAGCAACTCATCCACACATGGTAGGAGGGCAATTATTTAGAAAGAGTATAATAAATGAGATTCATGGTTTTGTCAATAATAAAGAGAAAGAAATGAAGATTTCATCTCTAGTCTCACAATTCATTCTCACATTTACACACTGAGATGAACTTCTTCTGGATTCTTAACTCATTTAATCAGTAGTGTCCTTGATATTGTCACTTGGACTTCCTGCACACATCTCAAGTACACTGGGCACATCTAAAACTATATATTTTCTTGGAAGAGCATTCTTCCTCCAATTTCTCTTAGCTTGGAGAAGTATTCCTAGACTTCTTCCCTTCCTAATACATAACCCTGAACCTTGGCCATGTTGAACTTGACAGACTCCCTTGTATATGACCACTGCATTTAAACCATCATTGGATGAATCTACACACTCTTCCTCCCTCGCACTTCCCCTCTTCACTGTCTCACTCTCTGCTCCATCCATCCCACCTTACCCCTCCCTCCTTTCCTCCCTCCTTCCCTCCCTCTCTCTCTCCCTCCCTCTGTCTCCCTCTGTCTCTCTCTGTCTCTCTCTGTCTGTCTGTCTCTGTCTCTCTGTCTCTCTCTGTCTCTGTCTCTCTGTCTCTCTCTGTCTCTCTCTGTCTCTCTGTCTCTGTCTCTGTCTCTCTCTCTGTCTCTCTCTCTGTCTCTCTGTCTCTCTCTGTCTCTCTGTCTCTCTCTGTCTCTGTCTCTCTGTCTCTCTCTGTCTCTCTCTGTCTCTCTGTCTCTGTCTCTGTCTCTGTCTCTCTCTCTGTCTCTCTCTCTGTCTCTCTGTCTCTCTCTGTCTCTCTCTCTGTTCCATTGCATCAATGACCTGGTGTACATCTCCCTGTAACCTTCACATCTTCTCAGTTGTGCCCCTGCCATATCCTTCCCAGCACAACCGAGTTAGCTCTTAGCAGAGGCTCACCACTGTAACAAGAAGGTGCAATTTTTTTCCATTTTAAGTTTTGTAATACCCAAAGTCCCTTAAAGTTGTTAAGCCATGGCCTTAGCCTTGCTTTTCAGTTTCACTTCATACCCATCTTGCCTACATCCCCTTTCACTGCATCTAGAAACTGAGCATAATGAAGCCAAGTTCTTTCTTGCCATACACTTTCACAGGCAGATTTTCTTTTCCATGGTTCATATTCTGCATGGTTTATATTCAGGCAATTTTGCACTGTCAAAAAATATTTCATATCTTATAATCTAAGTTATCACCCCATTTCAATCACTGTCTGATTAAGTCATTTTTACTTAAAATGCCTGACACTAAAA
Organism: Mesocricetus auratus; assembly: GCF_017639785.1. NCBI lineage: Eukaryota > Metazoa > Chordata > Mammalia > Rodentia > Cricetidae > Mesocricetus > Mesocricetus auratus. The sequence goes on along the minus strand of NW_024429190.1, from coordinate 66,330,861 downwards.
TGAGAAGGGTTTTGTTTATTTTCAGGTTTTTTTTCTCTTCATAACAACCAGTTATGATGCCAGCTTGCGGTCATGCCACTCAATCCAATCCAATTGCAGTACTGAGAGTTAACATCAGGCTTGGTAGGTTTTAAGGGCTACAGGTTCACAAGGCTGAGCTCCCTTCAGATGCCAGTCATGAGAATCAAGTCTTCAAGTTATACACTCCTCGTTCACTTGCCACAAAATCAGGGTCCCCGCAACACTCTTCATGTTTGACAATTTGATGGCACCCCTCATAAATCCATAGCAAGCACTGCATTATTAATAATCAATAAACAGCCAAATGGAACACATACATTGGACAAGAAATGAAGAAGTTGAACACAGAGTTCCCCTGCCCTATCTGGACATGCCACAGTCCCACAACCTTGATATGTTCATCAACCCATAAGTGTTACACACTTCTTATGATATTTTCATTGGGTAGGCATGATTACATTGAATCGGTGGTAACTGACAATAAATTTAATATTCAACCCCTTTCCACTACCTAATGGTCAATATTGGGTTGAATATTCCAACCTTCTAACCTTCAGTCCTACCCCGAAACTACTGGGACTGCCAAATGTCTCATTAGAACAAACGTTACTCCTGCGGTCACAGGCTCAGGAAATCCCAGGGCTTTAGAAGCTCTGTACCAGGAAATGGGGACAAAGACCACACACCTTTCTATGGCAATCATTATCCTTTTATAGACTTATCACAGTTTCTATTCACTTATTTATTCATTCACCTGTGTAATTATTTACAAAAGTCATTCCCTACCAACCAGTATATTCCATGAGATCAGAAAAAGCATCACTGTTTTGATCGAAGCATTGCCTAATACAATGGCATATATTTGAGAAGTGTTTACAGAATTAATTCCTTCAGAAAATGCTGATCACATACCATGTTCTTGACGTTGAATTACATCCTGGAATCAGGAGCTTACCCATTTATGAAAGACATAATTAATAATAGTAATAATAATAAAATAGCAGCAAAGGCTAACATTGTGTTTATCTCTCAATTTATGACAATGGAATGAAGTTGATACAATCATTAGACCCCTTCACATGTAAAGAAGCTGAGATTTGCATAGGTAAAAACAGGTTGATGAACATTGTACAGCCATTCTGTGGCAGGGTTTTAATTGGCCCATGTTCAAACACCCTCTGAAGGAGCAGGAGGGACACAATCACCAGTGGGACTTCAGGCGGACTTCACTGAGAAGTGCAAGTTGATCAGAGTGCTAAAGAATGAGTCAGTGGTTTCTATATACAGCATGAGGTTAGCACACACCAGGAAGGAGGACAAAAGCCTGCCAATGTGCAAAAGGGCATGACATATTTGTGGTAGGCAAAGAGTTCAGCAGAACTAAAGTGATAGGTCACACGGTACAAAATACACAGAAAGCAGGCAAGACAAACAGGTTGGGATCAAAGTGGGAAATTCCTGTGCTAAATTTAACCTTCAAAAAGACAAAACCAATGGTTACTTTGGTGTAAAATAAAAACTATTCCCTGGACTTTATGGAATAATGGGCTACTGTATAGTGTCTTGCAATGTTAGTTCTATAAGACTTTACCAAAGGAAATTTAACATTATTGGCTCATGAAGACATAGAGAGAATTCAAAGCAAAATATTAGGAATTTGAAATTTCAGACAAACTGAAATGTTTACATTTTCCCTTCAATTACAGTCCTGGACATTTCAGTTCTAGTCAGTCATTGTAGCTGAACATATGTCCAACATCTCAGCATAAGGGAGACAGGATAGGTCAGAATTTAATCATGTTTACAGGAGTGTCCAACCCCACCCAGGAGGCAGTCTAGTGGGGTATGTCTGTGTTCACACCATTCAAGTGGTCAGGCAGTCAGGCAGTGGCAGGAGAGCATGACCACAGACATGGCCCAGAGTAGCATAGCAAGTTCAAGGAAAGCAAAGAGAGTCATAAGACAGGCACGAGTCACACGATCTCTAAGCCCAGGCAGGGTGAGAAAGGTGTCTATATGGAAAGAATGGCAAGATGTGGGAAACTGGGGCTAAAATCACTTGACGAGGAAACGTGGGTACAAGGCTGACCCAGTGCAGGATGTTGTAGCCCAACATTTCTGTGCGAATAAGAAGGAATGTGGACAGAACAGCATCCTAACCTGACTGGAGTGAGGAAGATTTGCCTAGAAGGAGAAAGTCAGAGGCAGCAATGGAATGAGTCAAATGTATGGACTGGGATGGGTACAAATATTAGGAGTTAGGACTGAATAAAGTAAGGGAGATTATTTACAAAAGAGGATATAAAGCTAATTGTTTCTCTAGTTCTAATTCTGTCTTGGATTTCTTATTTTGGGTGGTGGATAAGTACATAAAATATATTTAATACTGAAAGTCTAAATTTTAATGTGAAGTTCCACAGCTTCTATTCCAAATACATATTCTAACTCAATGAAGTTCATTGAGTTGTGGTGCTTTTATTTATTTGCAATATTTTTAAGATAGCAGAGTTTATAAAATTAAATAAAAGAGTTAGGTATACATGCAGGTTTTTAGCTTAGAGGAAGGGGTTGCAAATATTGAGTCCTATAGGAACTGATAAATTGAAGACATACCTGTAACCTTAGGCCTTTCAAAATATATGATAGATATAGAAATAAATACATGGGCTGAGGTATTAGTGTATAAATGTATGTGCATATTCCCTAGCTATGACAGAGAGAAGGCATTGCATAGGGACAATCATCACAAACACAATCAACACTTTGATCTTAGTTTCCAAATACCTTTTTCCACCTGAAACTAGGGTACTCTTAAAGAAGAAACTGAGTTTGGGACGGGGCAGAAAATGTACAATATGAGTCTACAATATCTTATAGTGCCTGATAGAAATAAATGCTTACTGAGTAATGGAGACCTGTTAAAAGATAAACAGAGCTAACCTGAATGAACTTCACTCACCAAATCAGGAATAACTAGAATGTCAACACTAATTATTAATAGATTTCAGCCTAGCAAATGAAAGAAGAGATCATGAGTTCAAACTCACTAGAGTAAATAAGCACATGAATGGAAACTATGCTGAGAATGGCGCTTCTGTGTACTTTCAGACATACACCCCACACACACACACACAGACAATTATTAACTTCAGACACACACACAGACACACACAAATCATTAACTTCAAAAAGCAGAATTACCTCATAGATGACAACCACAGTGAAGGTCACTTTTTTTCGAGTGATTAAAATGATCACAAGGAATAGTATGAGATGAACTTTTGTCCCACCTAATAAAATAAAAAGGAAAGAGTGTGTCATCACATTTGTGTGTGTGTGTGTGTGTGTGTGTGTGTGTGTGTGTGTGTGTGTGTGTTGGAGTGGGAGTACATGTACCTGTGGAGGTGAGAGGTTGAGTCTGGTGTCTTTCGTTCTGACTCTCCACTTTTAGTTTTTGAGACAGGGTATGCCATTGAACCTGAAGCTCATGGATTTTGCTAGGCTATCTGACCAGTGAGTTTTACTGTCTGTTTTTAATGAAAACCCCTCCCAATGCAGAGTCTACAGGTTCCAGTGGCTGTGCCCAGCTTTTCATGTAAGTTCAGGGGATCTGAATCTAGGTTCCCTATGCTTATTCAGCTGGCATTTTATTGACTGAGCCATTTCCCCAGACGTATGTTTAAGATCAGACCAAAGACAGAGTAATCTAAAACCAAGAGTAAGGAAGTATTAGACAACACTGAAGGCAGATTTTATAAAATAATTGGCATGTGAACTTTAAAAGGGCTAGGATCATTAGCTAAGGGAAGACTAAGATAAGAATGTGGTCTACAATGAAGGAGAGAGAACAAAGAAATGCAAAAGGCAATTTTCAAGTAGGTCTCTAGCTGTAAAGGGTGCAAACTTAATGTGGTTTGAAAGTGAGACAGCAACTTGATTTGAAGAACTGCACTGTGGTTTTGATCTCTGTGTGAAGTACACATTCAGTTACTCAGAAGTGCTGATGTATAATATATATATTTCAGCAACCACTGAAAAATAACCAGAAAAGATAGTCCCTGTTTGGTAGATTCAACCTTTCTCTAGCATAAAGGTTTGCTTCTAAAACAGAAACAAACAATACCACTATGCTTTTGGCAGACTAATTCTCTTAAACTCATGTAATGTGAGACCTGAGTCCTTTGAACACCATACAACATACTACTTCTCAGCACCTTCTGTTTGCTGCTTCTGTTTTAGCAAATAGCCCATTGTAACCACTAACTGATTACACAGCCACTGTTGAAGCTGTCCCAAGACTACCAGGAGTATATTTATGCAAAAAATTTAATAAGACAGATTATTTAGCTTGATACAGCATTGGAGGCCACACCCTGTCAAAACATAGGGCCACGTAAGTCAGATGAGTTTCAGAAGACTTCTTGTGGAACTGGAGATCACATTAGATGATCCTAAAGAGGAACTAAGGAACCAGATTACAAGTTCTTAAGAAATACGGGGTAAAAATCAGTGAGGAGGAATTGGATCAATGAGGCAGAAGATAAAGGCAAGCTTGACATTATCAATAGAAAGGAAGCAACTGTCCTTCATGGTGGTGAGAAAAAAAGACTTGTTTTACCATTGATATGGTCACATAGTAACCTTATGGGAGCATTGAATTGAATATTGTTCTGGTTTTATTGGTAGGAGTGTGGCCTGATTCTCATCAGAGCCAATATCTCATCAGAAAAGTTATTTAGGAGTCATATTATAAGTAGCAGGCAGGGCATAAATCATACTGCAACCACAGACTGTCTGCTGGCAATAGACAAACCAACAGAACCAAAAATGACAATAATTTGCTAACGGGTTCCAAATTCTAGGGACTGTTCCAAGGACTTGGCAAGTGCTACTCAGGTTTAGTTCTCAAAAATGCACCATGAAGCAGCTAATATTATCTCCTTCTTATGGGTCAAAAACCTAAGGGACAGAGAGACAGATGTGTCTACTATGTCTCAGCCAGCACATGTCCAAGACAGAATCACTCTGATATAATCATGACCATGTGTTTACTAATGGGACTCAAAGTATTATCTAGAATTACAGAGAATAAGACATGATATCCTTCAAGATACCCCTTAATATCTTTTCTAACACTTGGCCATGTCTCATCCCCACATTTCCAAATGATATAATATAAACTTACATTCATAATGATCAATAAGTTATCCCCTTCCTTTTTCTTTTTTGGCTTTTCGAGACAAGGTTTCTCTGTGTATCTTTGGAGCCTCTCCTGACACTCACTCTGTAGACCACACTGGGCTTGAACTCAGAGGCCCGCCAGCCTCTGCCTCTCAGGTGCTGGGATTAAAGACATGCTCCTCCACAGCCTGGCAAAGTACCCCCTTTTGACAATGAGTTTTACCTCTTAACTCTATCCATAGTCTACTTTTGTTCTTTTACCTACATAGCTTAATTTTAGTATTTGAACCCTCTGTTCTCTCTCTGTGTCTCTCTCTGTCTCTGTCTCTGTGTCTCTGTCTGTCTCTGTCTGTCTCTCTGTTTGTCTCTGTGTCTCTGTCTGTCTCTGTATCTCTCTCTCTGTCTCTCTATCTCTCTCCAGGTATTCTCTTGTAAATACCTGCTTATGTGTCTACCTTAGGAGACAGCTTAAATGCCTCCCTTTGGCTGTCTGGGCTTCTGATGTCCTGTGGAGGAACTACTACCACGGTGTACTAATAAATGTTTAACATTTATCCTCAGGCAGGGAAATAAGAGTCCACACATACACCATACCACAGTGCGTGTGTACATTCATTCACGTGTGTGTATATAAGTGTTCACACCCACATACATACATACACTTATTTTATTTGCACCAAGAACATGTAGCAGACAATTTATATTATTTTCTCTTTACTTCATATTCCAAATGAGCAATTAGTCCTAACATAATATTGATATCAAACAGTTGACATTTACATAAGATCAGAGTTCCCCCTCTAAGGTTGGCCAATCACTATGATCAATTATGTTAATGACTAAGGCAAAGTGAACAAAGCCCTATGACATGACTTTCTTGCTCCTCAAGGTCAAATAGGTTCTTTGAGAATCTGACTTGCAGAATACCTCCTCTTTTCTGTGTCATTTTCAATATAACGGCAGCTATAGACATGACCCAGTTTAATGTGAATGTTTTACATTTCCCTGTTACTTTGTCAAATCTAAGTAAGTATACAGCACTTGTGAATTTTTGTGGTATACACCCCTGCATTGACTGATCTCTAACTTCCAACATGATGCCACTGAACAGGAATACAAAGCCAGGAAAAAAATTGCATAGATAACAACACATACACACACACACACACACACACACACACACACACACACACACACACACATACACACCATACAATCATAATAGAGGCAAGTAGTAAAAAGAGAATAGTCAGGGAGGAATGTTTTAATCACTTATTGTCTTTTAAAAGGTAAATTTCATCATAAATTAACTTTCAATGATAGCTATATTTAACATCCAACATCCTCCGGCTAATGTTTTAACAGTAGACTTCAGTGAGCAGATGTAAGCCAGGCACAGATACCTCAGCACCATTTGGCTGTGTGTGGTCTTTCATGGGAGGGACTATATTCCATAAAGGAAACCAAAGTAAACAACCTCCTTTCCTTTCAGATCAGTCAAGGGACAAGCCCAGACCCCAAACCTGGCCGGCTGTATGATCTTTACCCAGGCTCTCATTCTTGATGAAGTCATAAATGGAGGGAAGGTCAGTCATCCAATATGCTAGCTGTTTCTGGCCACAGATTTTGTTCATGGGACCAGGTATGTTCCCTGACTACTCTCTGGAAAGTTACTCATTCTTGCCATATTCTATACAAATAAACCTGTAGTTGTCCCATATTCTGTCCATAATTTACACTCTGCATAAATTAGAAATTATTTCTACTATTCACAATCAGGGAGTCTAATATTTTTTGAACTCTTAGTGGCAAAAGATAAGACTGTCTTCCCAGTTTTACGTTTTGCATGTACATAGTTCTAAGCACTAAGTGAAAGTCAAAAAAGGTATTTGCTGATGTGAAAATATAAGTTATACAGTTAGGATAACAGTAATGATTGCGTATATTATACACAAGCCCCTAACAGAATTCAAAGCAGGAAAATTGGGTTCTGAGTCTTGAAAATTAGAAATAAATATAATGCAAAATTTCAATGATATCTTCATATATTAAGGCTTGACAATGATCTTAATGACCATGAGAGGACTAGAGGCGAGGCATGTCACAGAAATGGAGACTTCTGTGCGTAGCACACACTCTGCCCACTGTTCATTTCACCCACTTATTGAGCTTCACATATATAACCTAGTCAATCCTCAGTTTTGTGGCTTCACAGTCTCCGGCATTTTCCTGACATTTTGCAGCTCACACACTACACTCATGCAAACACAATCCAGAAGCAAGAGACTTACCAGTCACGAAAGAAATCCTCATCAATGTGGAATAGATCTACCTCAGTGGTGAATTCTTCCCTTCCTTTCCCTCCAAGAAACAATTCCAAGTACCATTTAGATGGCCTTCCAAAAAAGTCTCAAAAGACTGAGCTTAGTTGCCACAATACTGTTAAGAAAATATCCAGTGAGAGTGTATTTTTAGTCCTTGCTATAGTCCATGGTTAAAGTTCAACATGCAGAGGTCACTAGAGGATAATAAATGATACATCATTGTAATAAATAGAACTATTATCAAAAACTGTTAGGAATCATTGTGAAGTGAGAGGTGGAGTTGGAAACAACCATAAACATCTGAGGATTGAGCAACATAGCATTCACTCTCAAGTTTTCTGTAACATCTTTGTGTGTGTGTGTGTGTGTGTGTGTGTGTGTGTGTTGTGTGTAGGCTGGAGTATGTACATGTGTGTGCACATGCCTGTGGAAGTCAGGGGTCGATGACAGGTATCTTCTACTTGTCACTGTGAAAGTTTTTAAGACATGTTATCTTGACTAAATCTGGAGCTCACTTAATTAACAACAAACTCTAAGTATCTACCCTGTCTCTGCTCCTTCTCTCCTAACACTGGGATTACATGTATGTACCACCATGATCAGCTTTTTTTACATGGATGCTGGGGATCTGAACTGAGGTCACATGCTTGGAACAAAGACATTTTACCCACTGAGGCATCTCTTGAGTAATGTCTTTTTGTTATTTTTTTTTTAGCTATGCAGTTTAGGCTTGCTTGAAACTCTCAATCTTCTCACCCCTGTCTCCTTAGTGCTTTACAAAGACAGACTTGTATGACCTCAGAAGGCAGCACCATTCTTGCCTTCCTTGAATAGTTACAAGATATCGAATTACAGTACATCTTAACCACCATCTAGGATGACAGAAGAAAAGTAGCCTCACACTAGAACACAGTAATAGCCAGTCTTCATGTCTGCCTTATCTTCTTTTCTGTTGCTATGATAAAATTCACAGACACAAATCAACTTAAGGAAGGGCTTATTTTGGCTCACAGTCCAAGGACAGGCCATCGTGGTGAGGATGTCAAGCAGGAACATTAAGAACTGGTCATGTTGTATCCATAGTCAAGAAGGAGAGATCAATGAAGACACGTTCACTAGTATTCAGCTCACTGTCTCCATTTCATATAGTCCAGAATCCCTTGTCCCCAGAATCTTCCTATCTGCAATTACTATGTGTATCTCCATATCAATTAGATGAGCTCTTACAGGTGTGTTCTGGGTTCATTCCCAAGACAATTTTAGATCCTGTCAAGGTAAAAACACATTTCATCCAAGAGTGTAAGTTCCAGAGACTACTCTGAAATACAATGTGTCCTTCTTACTAGTCTATGTTCTTTATGTTCTACCAATCTGGAAGATATTTATTTTCTTTATCTTTTCTTCCTTTGTTCTGGAGTCATATTAGCCCTGGACTCTAAGTTACATTCAGACTGTTATGGTATCAATTAGAACTGAAGAAGAATTTCAGGGGAGTACATCTGAACTATGGACAGATGTTTTATCCTAATGCTATGGGAGAAAGAAATAAATATCCCAATCAACACTAAATGGACTGGTGCTTGTTATAGCAAGGGGTTCTTTTGAAATGGTTTAGGTATAACAGTAGATATGAGATGCTGTGTACATGCAGGGCTTTGACAAGGCACCATGTCATTTCTGGAGGGAAAACAAACTCTGTGATTCCAGGATGCTAGAAGAGGAAGCACGGGAGTTACGAGTTGAGACCAGTCTCACTTACCTACACAAGAAAACCTCAAAATTTTGACCACAGTACAATGAATTAGAAATAATAAGAAGTTACTATTGAGTTTGATTTTTAAGAAAACCCACAAGAACTAGATATTCCTGAGTAGAGATTTACTAATGTGGCTTATTTTAAATTCAAGGCAAATAGTTCTAATTCATGGGAGGGTAGCATATCTACTAATCCTTTCTAAGTCCATATTGTCCCATTGGTGGGACTGGGCCATAAAATGCTGTTATCAGTAAAATGTAGACAGCTGTATGAGTTACTGGCTGTTGCTGTGTTAAAACACCATGGCACTTAGAGAAAAGAGTGTCTATGTGGCCCTTTGGTTCTGGAAGCATTAGAGTCCAGCATAGCAGAGAATCAGGACATCAAGCTGAGAATTCATCTTGAACTACAAGCGTGAAGCAGAGAGGGCAAACTGGAAGGAGGGTGAGGTCTTAAGCTTTCAAAGCCTACTTCCAGTGACATACTTCCTCCAGCAAGGCCACACCTCCAAACCTCCCCAAACAGTAGCCCCAACTGGGGAACGAGACTGTGGGGAAAAGTTCTCATTCAAACCACCACAACAGCTGTATAGTTAAAAACTTTAGGCTGTGTGTGGTCCCTGTGTTTTCTGACTATGCTAGTTGATTTGTAACAGAAAAATTCAGCTCTGCCCCACTAACATGGAAATAGCCAGAGACATGTAAACAAATGGATGTAGTTGTGTTATAATAAACCATGACTTATAGATAACAATTTAAGTTTAATATAACTTCCTTGTGTCACAAAACATTTGCTTTGGCTTTTTCCCTCCTAGCCTATTGTAGGGTTAAGGAACTGAACATATGTAAGATTTAACCTGTAGGCTATATTGCTAACTCTGGTACAATACGAAGAATATGAGTTAGATAGCTAAAATTACTGATATGAATTAGATAAATAACAAAAATACTCTAAATTTTGGTGTTTACATAGTCTGCTTGTAAGGAGATAGTAAGTTCTACATATACAAATAACTTCATACTGAATCTGAGAAAATGGTTCAGCTAGTAAATTACTTTAGGATGTGAGTTCAGATCTTCAGTACCCACATAAACTAAGCCAAGCCCATCAGTGTGTTCCTGCAATCCCAATGCTGGGGAGGACAAGACAATAGGATCCCTGGGGCTCATGGCTTACCAGTCTAGCTGAAGCCATGAGCTCCTGGCTTACTGAAATGCCCTGTTTCAAAAATAAGGGGAGAACAAGTGATGAAGAGCCCTGGCCATTATATCTACTACCACATTCACATGTGTATATGTGAACATTTACCTGTACACACACACACACACACACCATATATAAAGCATATAAAGAAATAATTTCAAAGCAGTATATAGTACAGATGTATGCAAAAGTTGTTAGTGGATGTACATCTGTACATTCTGCTGCATATATCAGCTTATCAGTGCAAATCCAGATGCATACAAATCAGTAAAATGTGTTGAATTATGAAGGTGATAAAATAAGATCTACAGAGTTCCAAAATTGAAGGGTAAGTTTTCTTTCAGTGCTGTTAGCTAACAAGTATTTATTTTGTCAGTGATATTAAGATCATCATTGTTTTAAGTGACAGAAACACATAATAATAATGTGTTTAATGAAAATAATTTTTAAAAGTTCTGGCTGCCTTGGTTCAAGATAGTTTTATGATTCTTTAGGGGATGAGAAGCCTTCTTTGGCATGATGAAAATAATCTCACAGCTTCACAGAAGCCAAACTGCTGTGGTCTGAAGACACTTGTCTCAACTGTACAAATGGAATGATAAATGTCCTCTTGCATCCAAACAACCATTGACTAAACACTCTGAAACCGCGAACTCAAATCCTTTCTCCTTTAAGCTGTTGCTGTCAGCTGTTTGGTCACAGTCGTGAAAGGTCTGACTTCAGTGGTGAAGCTGAGAACACAGGGAAAATCCATAATTTTCAACTGGCATAAGCTAATCTAAGGGAAAGGTGTGATAACTAGATGGAATCCATTTCTCGAGAGCAGCGTGAGAACACTGATGGAGGCTCCTAAACACTCACTGCACGTAATCTTGGTGAAAGTGGGCCAGTTTATTAGCAGCCTTTCAGGTTGCGTTGACGAAAGAGTCGACAAAAGCAGCCGAAGGAAGAGAAGGTGAGTTTTGGCTCACACTTCGGGTGTAGTTCACCATGGTGTACAAGGCATGGTAACAGGAGTTGGCTGTGCCTGGTTTACACTGCAGGCACAGTCAAATTGCAGGGGGAGTTGGATGCTGAGCTAACTTTCTCATTTTCAGGAGTCTAGAACTCTAGCCCATAGTACATGTCATCCACATTCCGGTCATGTCATCCACATTCCTCCTATTCAGCTAAATCTTTCTGGGAAACACCCTCATAGATACTCTCAGAGGTGTGGGTCCCTGCTGATTCTAAATTCAACTAGGCTGACAAGATTGAACACACAAGTCAAAAATCTTCATTTTGAAAGAGTTCCATGGGATCATTCTCTACATTTCAAATTTTCCAAACTACTAACTTCAATCAGGAATACTTTCTAAATAGTTTGTTAGGAGTTTTTGACTACTTAATGTGTAAGTAATTTTCTTCTCCAGAATCCTAATCTACCTGTTCCATGCTTTAGACCATGACCATGACTTACTGTAAGTTTTTATTCTCTAGTTAGGGAGAGAGAATTTTTACACAGTAAAATCATATATTGCAGGCTTTAATGGACTCTGGGTGGTCTGAGAATACAAAGGAGGGGCTATTTACAGTGAGCTGGCTTGACAACATTGATAGGAACAACTGGCTTGAACTGAAAAGGAAACATCCTGAAAACATCAATAGGCTTCCCCCCACCTCAAATTTACATACTTATTTAATGTCTAACTCTTATTTGTCAGTGTCTAGGCCAAAAAACTCTGGGGCTTGTTTTGTTTCGAGATGGGATATGGCTATGACATTCAGGTGGGCCTTAAAGGTCATTATCCTTCTGCCTCAGCCTCCCAAGGACTGAAATTAGTGGTTTGTGGCACCACACCTGGCTTTGGTATGCACAGTCTTTTCTCTCTCTGTGATTCAGCAAAAGAAGAAAAACCACTCTAAAAACACCAACCAAAGAGCATAGTTGACCAGATCCTTCCAGAATCCTCTGGAAATATCAATTTCCTCTGGTTTATCTGAGGTTTAAAGGAAAAGTGCTGTGCATGGTATTCTCAGGCAGGAACCTAAAGAATAAATGTTTTCTGACTTTCAAATCAAAGTATGAGAAAACTGGACTAAATACTAGTGTGAGACTGCAGGGGCTTAAATAAGCCCCCTTCGGGTGAGTATGATAATTATGGTTCACAGTATAGGAAGAAGTCGAGTTAAAGGACATTTTCTATGTGGGCATTTCTATTTATTTTTAATCTATGAATATATCATTTAACCATTTTGCTGTAAAATTACTGTAGTAAAATAAATTCTAAAACATTCTTTAACTACCATGATGTTCAATGATTGTGTGTGTGTGTGTGTGTGTGTGTGTGTGTGTGTGTGTGTGTGTGTGTGTGTTTTAAAGGGATTGAGATAACTGTGGCTGTGGGTAGAGAACCCTGGGAAAACTTAAATCACATATAAACTTCTTACCACCAGCCAGACTTCTGACATTTCCATTGAGATGCTTGAAAGGGAAAAGAAAAGAATATATTTTACCAGACAATTGTTCCAGCCTTTTACTGTTGTTATGATAAAGCATGCGTGGGACCTTGGCAGATTCCACAGCAGGCGAGGGTGACCGAGGCAGGGGACAAACACACTAGGCAGACACAGCTTAGTGAGTTTTATTAGAAAGGGAAAGGAGGGAGGAAAGAGAAAAGAGGTAAAGAGACACAGAGAAAGAGAGAGGACAGAAGAGAAGAGAGAGACAAGAAAATCCCTGTCTAAACCAGGGGAACAGCAGGAAAGAAAGAGGGAAAGAGAGCCTAAGTGGGCAGGGGTCTTTCTTTTAAAGGGGTCCTTTGCACCTGCATGCAGACTACTAGTCATGGAACTCTGGACTGACCAGGGTACTGCCTGAGTGAATTCTGCTGGGTGACGGGGGCAGGCAAGCTTAATGCCTGAATCCTTTCGACTGTTTTATATATAAAAACTCTCTATATTCTATTCATGTCATTTTCAAGAAGACAGACTGTCTTAGCTAGGGTTGTTATAGCTGTGATGAAACACCATGACCAAAAGCACCTTGGGGAGGAAAGGGTCTATTTAGCTTACTATGCTGACACAGTCCACTGAAGGAAGCCAAGGCAGGAACTCAAACTAGGCAAGGCCCTGGAGGCAGGAGCTGATACAGAGACCATGGAGAAGTGCTGCTTACTGGTTTGTTCATCATGGCTTACTCAGCTCACCATCCAGGGATGGCACCACCCATAATTAGCTGGGCCATCCCCCATCAATCACTAGTTACGACAATGCCCTGCCCATCTTTGGAGGCATTTTCTCAATTGAAGCTCCCTCCTCTGGGATGACTCCAGCTTATGACAAGTTGACATCAAACTAGCCAGCAGAGAGATAAACAAACCTTCACTATCAAGGGACATAGAGTAAACAAATGAATGGGCTTTTAAAAAAACAGTCAAAAACATTTCAAAGGATCTTCAAAATACTTTGTGTCCACTCTACAGTAGTAAAGAATGAGATTTGCATATTCTAAATCTAAATGATTCCATAAAAGCATTACCCATATATGATCCTATCTCACTTGACATTTATTCAGTATTAGTCTTCCAAAGGTCATTTGTGAAATGATGACATTGTCAGATATTTATTTGTTCAGGAAGCCATCATGCCATGATAATGCCACCTATGACAAATTTATTTTTTGACAGGTGACTTTTAATTTTTTTCAAACTTTCAACATGCTATACAACAGAATTCATTTTGCAAATATTATTTTAATACCATCTACAATCAAGTCTTTGGTGTCATCTTAATACAAGGAAGAAAGAGGACAAATGTCAATGTGTCTTTCTCCATGTTGATTTCCCTAAGATTTGTTAAGTTACTTATAGTATCTGGTTATCTAGTGGAATCCAGTTTTTCTTAATGTTATAAAATATAAAGCTTCTTGTTTTTATTTCAAGAGAATTTTTATTTCATAGAAAGATACTTTTTTGTCAAAGTTGGATGTAATTTCAGAATTATTCAACTACTAAAATCATGTAACTGCACATATTGTCTACCCAACTGACATTTATTATATACTAATTTATTACATATTGTTATTTATATGTTCTATAATTATTTAATCTGTATGACAGCCTTCTGAGACAGGAATTCTTGTCACCAGTTAATATTTGAAGATACTGAGATTTAAAAAAGAAAACTAGGAATAGAGAGATGGCTCAGTTGATAAAAGGCTTCCTTCACAAGCATCAATACCTAAGTTCAAGCTCCAGGTTTCTCTTTGTGGAAAGGAAATATAATAGGAGGGATCTGTGCTATAGGAGAAGTAAAAATTAATCAGCTCCTGTCTGCAGAAACAGAAGGTGCAGGATTAATAAATCAAGGGTGCATTGTACCAAACAGCCAGAATTCAGTAAATGGGAGAGGAAACAGGCAGAATCTAGAATTATGTATAGTCTTTAATCATGATGGTTAGGCTAAGCTGAATTAATGGGTTGTCAAAGCCACACTGCACGGGTCCAGCTCCTAGTCATCTCAGCATGCCACCTCCTCCTTTCTATAATGGCTTTATGTGAAAGCTGCTTGCAAAACTAATAAATGGTTATTAGGGACAGAATCATAGGCGTCTATCCCAATATCTTGGTGTAGGATTTAGGGAAAGCAGGATTTAGGGAAATGGTTTGCAACACAGGCCAATAAAGACATCATGGAGTGAGAAAATACAAGTGTTAGACCCCCTAGACTCCCCGAACTTTAGAAAAGGAAGCAGATTCCAAATCCTGCCAGTGTGTTGCTGTTTGAGCTGATTCCCAGGGGTGCTTCTAAGAAGTAAATCATGCACATATCTTTATTGTCTTGCCACATGTTTATCGTGTTTGGATGGAAACTGAAGAAATGAGAACTAATGGGTTAAGATGAATAACTGGAATGGCAAAGTACATTCCTTAGAATCAACATCACAAAGATGTTAGCTGGGTGTGGAGGTTCATGCTTATAATCCCAGCATTTGTGGGGCTAAGGTAGGAGTGCTGTTAATTTAGAACTACTCTGAGCTAGAGTGAGTTTCAGGCCAGGCTGGCTATAGGGTAAGATCTTTCTTGAAACACACACACATACACACACACACACACACACACACACACACACACGCACAAGCAGACACATACCATCACCACCACAGATAAAAAATGGTCACGCCTCTAGTGAGAAGAAATATAATGCACTCTGTTAAAGCAAAGAATGCACAGGGAGCAAACAGCTTAGCTACTTTTAGCCACTGTAAAAACTCAGTGCTACAAAGAAACAAAGAAATGTATACTAAGGCAGAGAAAAGTAAAAGTGTGGTCCCTGCACAGAGTAGGAAGGTGTTCCTGTTGCAGTAAGAGCTCCCATAACCTAAGAGGAGGACTACCCTAAGTGTGGCAGTTGGCTTTCAGTGGGTAGGGTATGGCTCAGGCATTTTTGCAGGGAAGGTGTTTGGGGAAGTAGGCAAAGAAAGAACCTTCAATGATGGCAATAGGCTGAGGTTGTAACACAGGATTTCCTATTTAATGAATAAGGTGTCTAGCTTCAAAGGTAGTCGGTCCTAGTCAAGGCCAGAAATGAGAGGTACAAGTTGTGCTGTCCTTGTCTACCTCTGTAAAGGTTCTTATGGGTGGCCAGTTATGTAAAGAGTGTCACTGATAACCAACTATGATATTTTGTCTAGGGAACACCAACATGTTGACATCTCATGCTGCAGGTAGCACCTAGACTGCAGAAGACCACTTTTCAGGTACTTCTCTATTTTTGTTTGGTTTTGCTTGAGGTCCTCCACTGCTAGTATACACAGACAAGTCATATGTAGCTCTCACAAGTGTCCTGGACTTCTCAACATGTACCTCCCCTTTCTGGCCTCACCTAGGACCTCCTATAAGACACCTATGCGTTAAACAGGAGACCCTGTATTGCAACCTCAAGACGACCAGCCCAAACCTGAAAGGTGAAAAGAAACATGATACGAGGTCTTTTAAAATAAGAAAACTAGCTGTCCTGTAATGAAGCGGGTGCTTATGTTCTCCCAAAGCTGCATGTCATGAAGCAGTAGCTCCCGGACTCCCACAGCTGGCTTTCTGATTTCTAACTCAGCATAACTTTCTTTCCTCCTTCTCCCATCTTTCTTCTCTCACCAACCGCCAAGATCCTAAACTTGCCTGTCCTGTTAGTCTATATGCTCTCTCTCACTACCCGAGGTAAAGGTTAAGATAAGGTCTATGGCTGAGAAGTAGATAAAGTGTCCACTATTCATTTAGTGGCCAGACCCATGTAACCTCACTAGACTAGGAGTTTTCCATTGACAAGGACATCTACTAAAACAGCAAGTGCTTGCAAATATTGGACAGAACTATTTAGTATATATATATATATGTGTGTGTGTGTGTATTAAAATATTAAATGTATTTATTGTCCTATTAGTCTAAAAAATGACCCACTCTAGGAGAGCAATGATAAATCTTTATTCCTGTACAGACATCCTCTTCCTCTTTAGACACAAGTAGTATAAAATCAGATAATTTCCTATTTTAAATAATTTGCTGCTGAGAGAAATGGGTGCCTGATTTAGCTACCATTTTTTTGTTGTCTTTTTATCTTGTCCTAACTCCAGATTAACAGGCAGAGCGCTGTGACATGGGCATGAGAAGCCCGTGATGTGGACATGACTCCACTAATGGGAAAGACACAACCATGCTCCCCTCTAGCAGAACTATGAAGGAACTAATGTGACTGCCTCCCTCCCACTTGACTTATCAGTGACTGTGATCAGAAAAACACTTAGTGCATATTCTTGCAACCACAAGACTTCTAGAATCACCGTTTACCCATTTCCTAATAGTCTATTAACGGTGCTGTGAGTCTTGTCTAAGAGTCAACAGAGCCACCTTCCTGGCAGAGAGAGGGAGTAATGGACTTCAGCAAACAAACAGAGAAAACAAGTTAGACCTTGAGTAACTGAGCCCCAGGACAATAACTCAAGTTCGGTATGAAAGCAATCTGGTTGAAAGATAGATCAAACTTGATAGTAAGTTACTGACCTTACAATGTATCCTGTTTGAGAAACAGATACCATACTCCATCTTCTCACATGATCCCCAAGGAAGGGACCTCTGATCTTATCTAAAACAATATGTCTCGCCTTGCCAACATCAGTTTATTTGTCCTCTTTTTTGCCTGGAGTTCACAAAGATTAATAAATCAGAACCTGCATCCCTCGACATCACTTGCAGTGAATCTCAGCTTTTTTCTTCTTTTTTTTTCTTTTTTTGGTTTTTTTCGAGACAGGGTTTTTCTGTATTGCTTTGGAGACTGTCCTGGAACTCGCTTTCTAGACCAGCTGGCCTAGAACTCACAGAGATCCACCTGCCTCTGCTGGGATTAAAGGTGCAAGCCACTAACTCCTGGCCTCAGCATTTTTCTTCCACATCTTTACAAATAGTGCTTTATTGGGAAACTCATTTAATCTCTCTGTGTTTCATGAGGGGTAATACTATTTCATGATGGTCCTATGATAGTCAAATGAATCAGTATACAAAAAGTAGTCAGAACAGTACCTGGCACACACTAACTAGTATATAAGTCCAAGGTGCTATTACTTTTCATTGATTTGTTACCATCTAATGTTCTCTCTCTCTCTCTCTCTCTCTCTCTCTCTCTCTCTCAAACACACACACACACACACACACACACACACACAGAGCTGATCAAGAGATGATGCAAACTTCTCTTAACCACTTCTGATGACAGAAATAAGGAGAAGAAATAAAACACTGGCATGCAACTTAGGGTTTAAGATAGTTGCCTAATCACAGGCATGTCCTGATTTTGTGATAGAAACAGGTACTATGAGCCGGGCGTTGGTGGCGCACGCCTTTAATTCCAGCACTCTGGAGGCAGAGGCAGGCGGATCTCTGTGAGTTCGAGGCCAGCCTGGTCTACAAAGTGAGTTCCAGGACAGCCTCCAAAGCTACAGAGAAACCCTGTCTCCAAAAACCAAAAAAAAAAACAAAAAGAAACAGGTACTATGGATACCTGCTTTACCTTTTTTCAGTGGTTGCCTAATGACTGAACTTGCATGTATGTCACACACAAATGCACACTACTTCCAAATTAGCACAGATTTCAAAGTCAGAAGGAAAGAAACCATTAGTCATGTACATTATTAATATTCCACTAATGAAATTAATGGATTTTGATTATTTTGGAGTCTGCCTAGGTTTACCATAATAGTTTTAGCAATGACATAAATTCTGTTGCTTTTGTCCTTATAATGCTTTATCCACAAGTCCTTTTATTCTCTTCATCTCGGTGTGTATGGAGAAGCAATGATTGCCTGGAAGGAAAATGCACATGATGGCCCCAGAGAAAGACCCTACCCAACATCAAGACTTTCTGTTCATTGCCACACTGTAATACATCTGTGCCTTGTGAAAGTCATTTATGCCACTTGTAGTGTGATGTTTCTTACTCTTTTGGCTTGCTGAGGGGTCCACCAACCACCCAGCTCTCAAATAAATCACATATGGAGGTTTATTCTTAGTTATGAATGTACAGCCTTAGCTTGGCTTGTTTCTAGGCTACTTTTCTTAATTTGAGTTAACCCATCTACCTTTTGCATCTGGGCTTTTCCTGCTCTCTTACTTCTGTAAATCTTACTCCGTGGATTGCTGTATAGCTGGCTGCTGGGTGGCTGGCCCCTGATGTCCTTCTCTCCTTGTTTTCTTGCAGCCTTCTCCTCATGCCTCCTCATTTCTCCTGTTTATACTCTCTGCCTACCAGCCCTGCCTATCTTTTCTCCTGCCAGGTTATTGGCTATTCAGCTCTTTATTAGACCATCAGGTGTTTTAGACAAGCAAAAATCACAGCTTCTCCAAGTTAAATAAATGCAGCACAATCAAAAGTCACACACCTTAAAATAATATTCTACCACAGCCCCTGATGTCCCCAAAGACAGGGGAAAAGTTTCCTCTATTTCCCTTAATTCTAGCCTTGAATAAATGTGCTTCATTATACTAATTTATGTCCCCCAGGGTTATGGACGAGTGGCTAAACACATGAACTGTAGACTCAAGTAACAAATACACAACATTAGAATCTATAGAAGACATGCATTATAAAGATGCACTCAAATATACTCAACTGAGAAGTCACCACTAGTGTGGAGCAGGGAGATAAGCAGGACTCTCCTCTACAGAGACTATGACAATATCTATGTTGACTATGGATATAAAAAAGGTGCAAGTCAACAGTAACATGAAAAATAAAAGACCCAGAGACTGACATTGGGGTTCAAACTTCAAACTGATGATAAGAAAAGCAAAGTAGCCAAGCTACCAGAGAGCTCTCACCTCTTAACAGGGATGGGGTGTTCCTATTCTCAATGTAGCTAGAGCATGAATGCCTCCTACTGAATACTGAAGACCCTGCTTCTATCTTTTATACCCTTCTAGTACTGGGATTAAAGGCATGTGATCTGTTACTCTTTTAGACTGATTCAATCTCATATATCCCTGGGTGACCTTGGACTCACAGATATTCGTCTACCTCTTAATCCTGAGTCCTAGGATTAAAGGTCTGTATCACCACCTCCCAGCTTCTGGCTGCTGGGATTAAAGGTGTGTGTCTGACTCTTATGACTTGTGACTGACTTTGCTTTCTGAATCCTCAGGCAAGCTTTAATGGATCTATGAACAGAGAATTTTCTCTCAGTATGGGCATTCTGTTCTTGAACTCAGTCTTTGCAGATCTTTGTGGTTTGGGATAGTTTCTTAGACAGTACTGTTATTAAATCTACTGGCTTAACTATGTTATTTTGCCATGTTATTTTCAGTGAACACACAAGTATTATAAAACCTATAACAAAAAGATAAAGGTTTATTCCTAAATTACCAACAGAAATGCATTGTAAGGTAATTTCTAATAGAAGTAATGGACAGCCTGTAACATGTACTTTTTCCTGCCAGCTGCCTGGGTCCCACTGCTGTCTCAGCTCCCAAATAACACACAAGACACCATATAGTTAATAATGCTGTCAGCCAATGTCCAGGGCTTCTCATTGGCTAGTTCTCTCTTAAGTATTAACCCATGACTACTAACATATATTTTTTATAAGGCCTTATCTTTCCAAGGACACCATCCTGACGTGTCCTCTCTTCCTGGGATCACATGGCAACTCCCTACTCTTTACTATTCTTCCCAGAATCCTCCTCGACTCCTAGTCCCACCTGTCTTGCTTCCCTATTGGCCAACAGTTCTTTATTTATCAACCAATAAGACAAACATATACACAGAAGGACTTCCTCCATCATCTCCTCTTTTCTGTTTAAATAAAAATAAAGGTTTTAACTTTAACATAGTCAAATTATATGTAACAGAACAGTTATCAAGTAAGAATTCTAGCTACAAATATTTAGTCCACTAACAATTAGTAAGATTTAAACAAAGTATTCTATCACCTATCCTATCTTTGTGAGTCTAAAGTCTTACTTGTAACTTATCTTTTATCATAACTAAGAAAAACTATAATGACAGCTGTCTGCAACTCCATCAAAGAACACAGAAGGATAATATAAACACTAGAATTGACAGAAACATTTTGCTACCTGGACAGTCACCCAAAGTGCCTCTGTAACGTTGGGGCATCCATCTTCAATCCATAGGCTACAGTGCGTCTGACAAACTTCTCAGCAAAGCAAGAAATTTTAAACTGTCCATCTGAATTGGCAGTTTGTCAGTCATTTTTCTGTGTCCTACAGAATGTCTGGCAGATTCTTACATGAAGCACAAACCCTGTAGGACTGTCCATCTTGCTTTGTAAGTTTAGCAGTCACTTTTCTGTGGGTCCCGCATATCCAGTTTATACAGCATCAGTCAAACAGTTCAGGCAAGAGCAGTTTCTTGTCCAAATAGCTAGTCTTGCCATGTTGAAAGCAAACTCCATAAGGAGTTTCTTCAATGCCTATCATCCTCTCTGATGTAGATTGGTGATGCCAGGAGCAGGCATTCCTCATTGTCAAGAAAAACCCTAAACCATTTAAATGCCGTATATTCTGTAGGTCTTTGAAACATTTGAAGAATATCTAACCATCTCAAATACATCTCTGTATATCTAAAAAACCTAACTATAAGTTTTGACTATTATAGGTAACTATCTATAATCTGTATTTAATTATACATTACATTTTTAAATGAGTTATACAATTATAATACCTAAACAAGAGGAGAATATATATATCACAATATTGACCTTAAATTTGTATCAATAAATGAAAATCCATACCAATAAAAGTATTCATTTCTATACCATAATCCCCTTTTACCTTTAAAAAGAGATTGGTTGTGATCATTAGCCATTTATAACCAACCCCATTTAAATGAAAACAAAAATTTATAAATGATATTTGGGAATTTGGGTGTTGTTCATTCCAAACTGCTTCCTGCTGTTTGGAGATGCTGTCCACACTATGGTGATCCTGACAAAACCTGGCTAAGTCCTTGTTTTTTGTAATCTGCAAGGCTGCATCATCTCAGCTGTTTTAGATGTTGGATCACCTGGGCCACTGCTTCAGGAGTTCTTGCTTTATCAAACCATAGAAGTCCGGAAGTAACCCACAGCTTCTCATTTTCTGTGAAAACAAGTAAAAACTCTTCCCAAGTAACCTGTCCTTATATTTAAATTTAGAAGTCAAAGCATTTTTTTTTCGAAACAGGGTTTCTCTGTGTTGTTTTAGAGCCTGCCCTGGAACCCACTCTGTAGATGAGGCTGGTCTCGAACTCACAGAGATTCACCTGCCTCTGCCTCCTGAGTGCTGGGATTAAAGGTAAATGCATAAGTTGGATTAATTTAGCAGCATTGATAATTAAATGTCTTTTAGCAGTTGTTGCTCCTTCCACAGCAATTAAACAATTCAAAGACAATACAATAGCATACAGTATCCAGACTCTCTGTGTATTTTTCATCTTTACATGGCTTTTTTATTACTCTATTTCTTTTACTTTTACTTATTTTTTTCTCTGAGACAGGGTTTCTCTGTGGAAATCTGCCTGCCTCTGCTTCTGGAGTGCTGGGATTAAAGGCTTGTGCCACCACACCCAACCATTATCCTATTTCTTTTTCTCTTCCAAGCCTACATATATTTTTAAACACACTATAAACTTTTTAGAGGTTTTTACTTCATCTGAATCTGACTTTACTGTAAAGTTTTATGTTTTTCTGGCCACATGTCTTTTATCTGCTAAAAGCCGTGGCTGTTTTAATTGCTGTCTTTCCAAGATGACAGGTATAAGTTTACTGCCAGCACTGGCTGTGCAAGTCTCTGCTTGTCTCTAGCAAAACAGAGCCCATCTGAGAAAAATGCTGTTACCAAGAAGTAGTGCTTTTCTCTGTTCTTTTGTTTTTAAAATCCCTTTTAAGCTTTTGTTAGATTTATGTTGATGGTACCAGGAGTCCATAGCAATGTAGCATAACAGAAACCAAAATTTACTTTAAATTAAAACATGTTTGCTGTAATTATAATCTAAGATCATAATTTCCCTCATCCCCAAAATAATGTTGGGACAACATTTATGGATAGATGTGCTATAGGACTGTAGCGAGCTGCTTGAACCTACCCAGTGAGGCCTAGATTGAGGGAAGTATACAATTAATCATAACATGACCAGGTAACAGGACTGTGATGATTGACCATGCTACACATCTTCTTTCAGCTGATGAATAGATAGTGAAAATGTGCATATGCTCAATGGACTTCTATCTAGCTGTAAAGAAAATTAAAGCCATGAAATTTCCCAAAAAAAAAATGAGTTGAACTGGAAAATCTCATACTAATCAAGGTAACTGAGACCCAGAGAGATAAATGCCTCATGTTGTCTCTTATTCCTGGATCCTAGCTCTGAATATTTAAATGTGAGTATATATCCCAGAGTAAATGCAGAAGCCAGGAAAATAAAAAAAAGATGATGGGGGGGTGGAGCTCTGAAGAGGGGGATCATAGCACACAGGAGCTCTGAAAAGAAAGCTGTGAAAAACAATCTGTTCATCCTTGACCTGTGTTCAATAGTGGACCTATTGCTGAAGCAGGAAAATACTGTCAAATAGAAGCTAAGTCGAGTAGCTAAAGCAGCTGCAAATTTGTCATGGCCATCTTTCTCACTTTGTCTCTCTTGAGACTGAAGTTCCGCAGAAGGCAGGTAGAGCAGCTCCTTTATTTTTAACCTGTACTAAATACATAGCACCATGGTTGCAAGTGCTCAATGGGTAAACAGGATATATGTATTTATACATTGATGTGTGCAGGCATATTAGACCCCCCCCCCACACACACACACACACACACACACTCACATACACCTGAAGGACTGAAGGACCTGGTTCTCTCTTTCCACAAAATGGGTCTCAGGGATGGTACTCAGGCCATCAGCTTGGTGACAAATGCCCTTACATGCTAAGCTATCTTGCTGCCCCCTGAATAAATTTGTAATAAAAACCTGTGTATGTGGCTTCTTTAGACTTAACAGCTCATCAAATGTCTTACTCTTTGCCACCTTTTTCTATGATACATTAAAGTATAAACTAATTGGAAAGACTCTTTGCCATTACATTGAAACATCACAAAAATTTCTTATTGGTTATTGAGATTGGAGTAGCCCAGGATCACCAGGTCGGGACTGGGAAATCCCAGCTCCAGGTAGTCATGCCAGTGGGATTTAAAGACCTCTTGAAATACATCTTTTAACCTTCAAAATGAAGATTTTTTTTCTTAGCTTGCAAAAGCAAAGCAGTGAACAGATGTACTCTGGAAAAACAAAATCTGATCAATATTGGTTAAAGAACAAAGGGATTCAGACCTGAGTGACTTCCACGTTTGGCTACTGCCTATCAATCACTGGTGACAGCAGTGATTGCTCCGCTATGGCAGAGAAGAGCCATACTGATTTCCGTTAGGCATGCTTCCACGAAAATAGATTAATTCTTAGTCATCAGAATCTGATTTGGGTTCCAGCTTAGCAGGCTAATTTTCAGCCCATGGGAGTAAAGTCACGGTAATTTTCCAATCATTTAATGAAAAAAAAAGCAAGCAAAGATAGAAGCAAAACACAGTATCCAAAGCTACCAAGGTCAAATATCCCATGCCTCTCTGGCCCAGTCTCCATCATTGGAGCAGGGGCTACTTTCATAAGTAAATAGAAGAGGATACTCTCAAAGACCATAGAATAGTTATGAGAAAATGTCACCAGGACAAAGCTAAAGAAATCTTTGCTTTCATTGCAGTCTAGCTGCTGTGGTGGCTATAGTTCCCCATCATGGGAAGCAATGGTCCTGGGCTCTATTTACTATCCACAACATAAAGGATACCTGTCACATGCTCTCTGGAATGCTCTCACCACTGCAGTGATGGTACTGTGGTCCTAGCTAAAATAGCTCATACACAAATGTTCACTGAATATACAGATGCCTTCAGAAGGCATTTTTGCTAGTTACTGGACACAAGATAATGACTAGATCTTGGACTTGGCCTGGAGATTTGCCAGTCCATTGGGAGGCAGTGTGATAAGTGTAGTATCAAGGGAAGTTCAAGCTAATATGGAAACCCTGTGTCTACAAATGTTGGGGGAGGTTTTTGGAATCAGTCTTGTATATGTAAGTCTTGGAAAGAGCATATATAAGTATGAGCTTATGCAGCAGTACTTTCTTATCAGGACCACCAACACACATATAATGACAGAGAGACTGATTATTAATTATGAAAGTTTAGCATAGACTTGTTCTCAAATAGCTCTTATTACTTAACCCATGTATATTAATCTACATTCTGCCACATGACATTATCTCATCTCCATACTGCCAATGCTACTTCCTCCAAGTCTGGTTGCTGACTCCATCTTTCTTCTTCCCAGAGTTCTCTCTTTCTCCAGAAATCCTGCCTATACCCCCTGCCTAGATATTAGTCGTTAAGCTTTTTATTACACCAGTCACAGTAATACATCTTCACACAGTGTACAAATATCCCATAACATCCTCATCCATGGAAAAACATAGTCCCCACTTGTACTACCACAGAGATTTTCCCAAGAAGGTTTAAAGTTTCAGATTTACATGAGAGACTACAAAGGTAGAAATGAGGGTCCCTAGTTCTCTGGAGGTTGCATGATCTGGAATGGTTATCAAAACTGAGAAATGATCATTTACTGTTAAACAACCAGAATTATTTGCATCTCACCACATCTTACACTAGTATCTTTACATTCTAGAATCTGGTTCAGGACGTTAACTGCATTTAGCAGTCATCTGTCCTTGATGTCTTTCAATTTATGGCAATTTCTCGGTGTCTTCCTGTTTTTCACAGCTCTGAAAGTCTTTAAGAGTCCTGCCCACAAAATATTTTATAGTCTGTTTGGGTTGCACTAACAAAGCTTCTTAGATAAAGTGATAACTGAGAAGTAAATTTCTTAAATTCTGGATGGGAATCCCAAGAGTAAGACACTAGTAGAGTGGATACTGTTTAGAGGATACTCCTCCTTCATGGGTGGCATCTTCTTGTGTATCCTTATGTGGTACAAGCCGCCAAACTCCATCAGGCCTCTCAAATACTATACCTAAGGATGAGCATTCGTAGAGATAGGTTTCAATAGTGCAAATTTTGCAGGATCACACACACAGTAAGACCAAAACAGGCTGGGAAGATAGAACATTTTCTATCATGCCTGAGAACCTAGGTTCAATGTCCAATACCACAAAAACAAATAAACAAACAAACAAATATAACAGGCAGTTGGTATAAAATGAATTGGCTTAAATTTTCTTGTGATTAGAGCTGTGGATTTAGGGGGAAACACCATAGTTGCATGGTGTTCAGTGTATTAAAACAGGGGCCCTCATTTATATTCACCTCAGTAACTGGCTGTTTGATGGGTATAAAATGTTATTACTTTTAACCTTTCATATTTTATCTTTGGGGGCACATATGGGGAGGTATGTTATTTGCCTCTCAGGTAGAGACATAGCTACTTACGCTATTTAGAAAATTTTTGCAAAGGTTTATTCTTTATCCAACCAGTTATTTATATCACTTGGACACGTGTATTTATTTAACACTATATATTATTATCCACTAAACTTTATTTGATTATTCACATTCTCCAAGTTTTGTCCAATGAAAACTCTTCTAGGTTTATACCTGTGCTCTTTGTTTCTGTCATCTTACCAATGTCCTTGGGCATTAAAGGATAATTCAGAAGCATCGGATGTCATTCATGAACCAGTCCTACATTCAAACTATTTTCTTACAGAGATTTGTTTCCTTTTGTTGAAGAATAGTGTTTAAAAGCTGATGTGGAGACCCTGCTACCGAATCCTTCAGATGGACCTGGAGGCAACCATTCCTGCCTTCCCTTCCTCCATCCTGTAGAGGAAGCGAGAGAAAGAGCAAGTGTAGAGTGAGTGCATTCAGGAGTGAGGAGAGGATAAACCCTTGACCCATACCCAATAGAAGAGGGAGTGACCCCACCTATAGCGACTGGAAGAAGAGATGGGAAGATGACAGAATAAGAACACATACAACAGAAAGTCTTATATTACACAACCAGAGTCTAGGGCCACTACATCACCAAGACCTGAACATCTCAACACAGATGAAATAGAAGAGAATGACCTTGAAAACAACTTCAAGAAAATGATAAAGGCCCTCAAAGAGAATATGAGAAATTCCCTTAAAGAAATGGAAGAAAAAATAAACCAAAAATACATGAAATCAACAAATCTCTTAAAGAAAGCCAAGAAAAAACAATCAAACAGATGGAGGAAACAATTCAAAAGTTCAAGACCTGAAAACTGAGATAGATAAAGAAAACACAAACTGAGGGAATGCTGGAAATAGAAAAGCTGGATAAATGATCAGGAACTACAGATGCAAGCATAACCAACAGAATACAAGAAATGAAAGAGAGAATCTCAGATGCTGAAGATAAACTACAGGAAATAGATTTATCAACCAAACAAAATCTTAAAAACAACAAATCTTTAAGACAAAATATTCAGGATCCCTTTGCTCATCACTCCTCCCTCTCTGCAACTGGATTCCAGGATTTCCGCTCAGTATTTAACTGTGGATCTTTGCTTCTGTTTCCATCAGCTACTGGATGAAGGCTCTAGGGTGGCATATGAGTTAGTCATCAGTCTCTTTATAGGGGAAGGACATTTAAGGTAATCTCTCCACTATTGCTTAGATTCTTAGTTGGGACCATCCTTGTGGATCTCTGGACATTTCTCTAGTGCCAGATTTCTCTTTAAGCCTATAATGGCTCCCTGTATTAAGGTATTTCTTTTGTTGCTCTCTTTTATTCATCCCCTGACTCAATTTTCCTGATCCCTCCTGTTCTCTTGTCACCTCCTCTTTCTCCTACCTCCCTCTCCTCTCCCCTATGCTCCCAAGTTGTTCAGGGGCTCTTGTCCCTTTCCCCTTCTCTGAGGGTCCATGTGTGTCTCTCTTATGGTCCTCCTTGTTTCCTATCTTCTCTGGAGGTGTGAATTACAGGTTGGTAGTCCTTTACTCTTTGTCTGAAATGTTTTTGAACTCTGTTCTATCCTGGATCCCCTTAACACTAACAAACCAATGTTCTCTACAAGTGACTGGTGGGCTGAAATGATAAATTTGCTACTTTAATGGTACTGTAAAAATAAAAATACTAAGGAGTATAATAGATACTCAGATATTCTTAGTTTTTGAGATCATAAAAGTATCTTCATTTTCAAGTTCAGAACAAGTATGGTCATTAACATGGCATTACTAATACCTTAAAGTGACCTCCTGTGCCGTTCTCTAGAGTATTCCCTGATCCCAAACCCAAGTCCAAAGCTGCTCTTACGTGTCTATTCCAAACACTCAATGATAACAGGGAGTCATGAGAAAAAAAGCCTCACTCCTATAACACAGCCCAATGGGGTGACTCGCCTCCCTCCTCAGCAGCCAAAACAACAGTTTATTGGTGACGATAATACATGAAAAAATGTGCAGAGCTGGGGCCTGTATTTCAAAAAATCAATAACAAAGCTCTGAAAGGGGTAGAAAAGAGAAAAGACACACTAATCAATTCAGACAAAATTATGTGGAAGTAACAGAGGCTTTAAGAACTCCCAAGTCCCTAACAACAAACTTTTGATGTATGAAACAAGTCCATTACAGTTGCCCACAGCTCTCAGCCTGGGCATCTTTGCTCTGAGATTTAGGTTTATGGAGTTTGTGCTTCAGCATGTAGCTGAATTCATGGTAGATGGAGGAGGAGAAAAACACTGATGTCCATCCACACCTCTCTCATGTTTCAACATGCAGTGAAAACCATATGATCACATCTGAGGTCAACAGAACAGATGCATAATCCTACCTCAGGGAAGACATACGTATGTGAGGACTAATGATTAGTTTCCATTTTTTAAAACAAAGTTGACAAAAATTTAGTCTCCATTTATTTATTTTTCAGTTTAAATTTAGATTAGAAACAAGGATGCTTCACAAGTCAGTTCCAGGTCCCTCTCCCTTTCCCTCCCCTCCTCCCATGCGCTCCCCCCAACACCCCCCCATTACCCCCTCATTTCCCCAGGGAGGGTGAGGCCCTCCATGGGGATGTCCATAGTCAGTCATTTCATACAGGGCAGGGCCTAGACCCACCCCAAGAGTTCAGGGTGAGAGTGCACCTCACATTGTTGGATGGGAGTCCAAGTCCGTGTGTATACTTGGGATGAGTACTGATCTACTGCCCAAGGCTCAATAGATTACCTAGGCCTCCTCGCTGACACCCAAATTCAGGGGGTCTTGATCAGTCCCATGCTGGATTCCCAGGCTGATGCCTTGGATTCAAGAGTTAACCTTTGTCAGGTCAGCTGTTTCTGGGGGTTAAACCATCCCAGTCTTAATCACTTTGTCTCCATTTTTTAAAAAAAAAAAACAAATATTGGCTATCTTCTACACATAAAATATATACCTACTTCTCTCACCAGAAGCAAAAAAAAGTTCTAAGTGCAAGGATAGCATCAGGATAAAGGTATGAGATTTGGAGGCAAATCTTTAGTGATGAGAACTGATTGTGAGGCCCCATTCCTGTATCACAGCTGAGACATCACCCTACCACTTCAATTCTGCAACCTGCCAGAGAAATTGTATCTCGAATCATCAAAGATAACCCAGGGTCCCATTCCCTGATTCCAGGGCCTCTGCTAATGTAAAGCCATGCTTTCTAGAACAGAGATGATAAGGGCCCTGGCATCCTAAAAAATCAGGGCCTGCAGTCATTTGTGACACCTCCCGCTCCAGGTCAAACAGTCATCATACCTCACCAATAGATATGCAAAATGGACCTACATCAGTGTTGTGTGATAGGTGCTACAGTACTTTTGCAAAACCCTAAACCCAGGAACCCAATACCGCAGCAACTCTGAAAACTGTGCGCTGGATCCCTCCACTGCTGTGGTTATGGACTATGTTGGATGCAGCAAAGGGAAATACCTCCTCGGCTGAGTCTCCTCATTCCAATAAGGAGCAGACTAGGGGCACCCCTATACTCTTTACTCCTTATGCAGCCACCATCACTGCTCTGAACTTCTGTGACTGCGATCATGATAGCCTACCAGTTACTGACTCCAAAAATTAAGAATTTACGATTTTTGAGAAAGAATGTATAATGACGATCTCAAGGATACTCAGTGAGATAATGTCCTGGCTTTGTATAACACTCCCACTCCCCTTCCATACCACAGCTAAGCTGCTTCCACAACCTAGATTACCATGTCTTCTTTAAAGATCTATCCCAATGAATTCCCTGAGCTCTTTGTATATTCATCTTCCACAACCCACCAGATTTAGCTTAGGTCCCACAGCAGTAGACCAGTCTAGTCTGGCTTTCCCTGCCCACACTGCAAAGGAGCTGTAGGCTTGGGTCAGATTCCTCCCTACTATCCCCTAAACCACAAGACCCTCCCATGTCATAGTCAACCTTTCAACTCAGACTTATCTACCACCACACTCCTAACTTGTAATGGGAAGCACATCCTATACGCCTGCCAGTCCCCTATGTCCACCTGACTACATTCCACCCAAGCCTTTTCTAACCTCTAGACTGACCCTCCCACCTCTTCTCTTCTTCCCCTACTGCTTTATCCACAACAAACTCAAACAAGGGAAGACCACATGCTCATATCTCATTACAAGAATACCAATATGATGAAAGATCAAGTTAGTATCTTCTCTCCAAACTTCCTGGCTGGGACATCAACTCTCAGCACCAGTGGCACTTTCATCTTTATGTGGCCAGTATATCCAAGGAGTGCTTAGATTAGTTGACAGTCCTCCATGGCACAAATGAAAATGACCTGACACCTTCCACTGTTTTGGAGTGTTTCATTTAATGCTCTTGTTCCTAGTTGAAGATTACCATTGTTAGCTCAGGCAACTCCTCCCAAGCTTTCTTGCTGACCTTCTCTGGAGCATAAATGCCCAGTCTTGTCCTAGTGGGGGAAGAATAATTTCCCAGGTATACATAGCGTGGGAGGGAACCTAGACTTCTCATTACAGAGGTTTTTCTCCTCTTTCCTCTCTTTGACCTACCTGCACGCCTACTTTCAGAGCTACTTTGTGCCATCTTCTAAGACTTGCTGAGGTTCAGTGGGGGCTACTTGGCTTGCTTCTCTATTTCCACAATCTCAGCTTTTGCTTTGGTTTTCTCTGTCTGTTGAATCACTTTCAAATTGACCGGCTGCTTTCTTGCTTCTGTTCACTTTAATGGCTCTTCTTTGTTCATCCTTGTGTTTTGTTGTAGCGTTTTAACATGCAATTTTTAAAAGTCGCACTCAATGCCCACACATCAGCTTTTTTTAAAATTTAAATTAGAAACAAGCCTGCTTCATATGTCAATCCCAGCTCCTTCTCCTTCCCCTCCTCCCCTGTCTTCCACCACCAGACTCCCCAACCCCCACCGGATCCTGGCTCCATTCCCCAGTGAGGGTGAGGCCCTCCATGGGGGATCTCCAGAGTCTGTTATCTCCTTCAGGGCAGGGCCTAGACCCTCCTCTCAAGAGTCCAGACTGAGAGAGCATCCCTCATTGTGGGATGGGCACCCGAAGTCCATTTGTATGCCAGGGATAAATACTGATCTACTACCCAAGGCCACATAGATTGCCTCCCACAGATTGCCTAGGCCTCCTCACTGATACCCACATTCAGAGGGTCTGAATCAGTGCTATGCTGGCCTCCCAGCCATCAATCTTGGGTCTATGAACTCCCCCTTGTTCAGGTCAGCTGCTTCTGTAGATTTCAACAGTCCAGTCTTGCCCCCTTTGCTCATCAGTCCTCCCTCTCTGCAACTGGGTTCCAGGAGTTCAGTTCTGCTTCCATCAGCTACTGGATGGAGGCTCCTTCTATTATGGTATCTCCCATCCTGCTCTCCTCTGTTCTTCCCTCAACTCAAGCTTCCTGCTTCCCCATTTCTCCTCTTCTCCCCCTCTCCTTCTCCCAGATTCCTCTCCTCTCTGCCCATGCTTCCAATCTGCTCAGGAGATCCTGTCCCATTTCTCTTCCCCAGGGTAATATGCATATCCCTCTTAAAGTCCTCACTGTTTCCCAGTATCTTTGGCAGTGGGATTCTAGGCTGCCACTCCCCTTCCATGTCTAAAATCCATATATGAGTGAGTACATAACATGTTTGTCTTTTTGTGACTGGGTTACCTCACTCAGGATGGTTTCTTCTAGTACTATCCATTGGCCTGCAAATTTCAAGATTCCATTGCTTTTTTCCACTCAGTAGTACTCCATTGTGCAAATGTACCACATTTTTCTCTATCCATTCTTTGGTTGAGGGGCATCTAGGCTTTTTCCAGGTTCTGGCTATTACAAAAAATGCTGCAGTGAACATAGCTGCACAGATGTCCTTGTTGTAAGAATGTGTGTCTTTTGGGTATATGCCTAAGAATAGAATTGCTGGATCTTGTGGTAGACTGATTCCTATTTTCCTGAGGAATTTCCATACTGATTTCCAAAGTGGCTGTACAAGTTGGCACCCCCACCAGCAATGGAGGAGTGTTCCCCTTTCTCCACATCCTCTCCAGCATAAACTATCATTAGTGTTTTTGATTTTAGCCATTCTGACAGGAGTAAGATGGTATCTCAGAGTTGTTTTGATTTGCATTTCCCTGATGGCTAAGGATGTTGAGTACTTTTTTAAGTGTCTCTCAGCCATTTAGACTCCTCTATTGAGAATTCTCTATTTAGTTCTGTAGACCACTTTTTAATTGGATCCTTTGGTGTTTTGGAGACTTGCTTTTTGAGTTCTTTGTAAATTGGAGATCAATCCTCTGTCAGAATTAGGGTTAGTGAAAATATTTTCCCATTCTGTGGACTGCCTTTTTGTCTTGTTGACTGTATCCTTTGCCTTACAGAAGCTTCTTAGTTTCAGGAGGTCCCATTTGTTAATTGTCAATATCAGTGTCTGTGCTACTGGTGTTATATTCAGGAAGCGGTCTCCTGTACCAACTCTTTGAAGAGAATCTCCCACTTTCTCTTCTAAGAGTTTCAGTGTGGGTGGATTTATGTTGATGTCTTTGATCCATTTGGACTTAAGTTTTGTGCATGGCGATAGACATGGATCTATCTGCAGTCTTCTACATGCCAGCATCCAGTTATGCCTGCACCATTTGTTGAAGGTGCTTTCTTTCTTCCATTGTATAGTTTTGACAAGCTTCCTTGTCAAAAATCAGGTGTTGTTAGGTGTGTGGGTTAATATCAGGGTTTTCAATTCAATTCCATAGGTCTGCCTGTCTACTTTTGTGCCAATACCAAGCTGTTTTCATGACTATGGCTCTATAATAGAGCTTGAAATCAGGGATGGTGATACCTCCAGAAGTTCCTTTATTGTACAGGGTTGTTTTGGCTATCCTGGGTCTTCTGTTTTTTCCATATAGTTGATTATTGCTCTTTCAAGGTCCGTGAAGAATTGTGCCAGGATTTTGATGGGGATTGCAAAAGAAAAATCACATGATCATTTCACTAGATGCTATAAAAGCCTTTGACAAAATCCAACACCCCTTCATGATAAAGGCCCTGGAAAGATCAATTCAGGGATAACAGGAATATGCATGAACATAATAAAAGCTATATACCATAAACCAACAGCCAACATCAAACTAAAGGGAGAGAAACTCAATGCAATTCCTCTAAAATCAGGAACAAGACAAGACTGTCCACTCTCTCCATATCTCTTCAATGTTCTAGCTAGAGCAATAAGACAACAAAAGAAGATCAAAGGGATGCAGACTCGAAAGGAAGAAGTCAAACATTCACTATTTGCAGATTATATGATAGTTTATATAAGTGACCTGAAAAACTCTACACGGGAACTCCTACAGCTGATAAACACCTTCACCAAAGTGACAGAATACAAGATTAACTCAAAAACATCAGTAACCCTACTATATATAGATGATAAAAGGGTTAAGAAAGAAATCAGAGAGATATCACCTTTTACAATTGCCACAAACAACAAAAATATCTTGGGGTAACACTAACCAAGCAAGTGAAAGACGTGTATAGCAAGAAATTTGGGTCTTTAAAGAAAGAAATTAAAGAAGATACCAGAAAATGGAAAAATCTCCAATGCACTTGGATAGGTAGAATCAACATAGTAAAAATGTCAGTCTTACCAAAAGCAATCTAGAGATTCAATGCAATCCCTATCAAAATACTGGCACAATTTTGGGGAGAGGCTGGAGTCCTACAATCTCCACTTTGGGCACCTCCTTACTACCATAAGGGTTCCATCATAGCCTAATATTCTACCCAACACTTAAACCTTTAACACATGACACTTTGGGACTATCTAAAGTACACCATATGGTATTCAGGAAATATTGTATGAAAAAGATCCATTTGGTTAAGTTATAGATTCAATTTGAGGATATGAATCATGGCATCAAAAGTGTGCTTTTGCTCCATAATCATACCCTCTAATCTCAGCTTCAGCTCTGGAGAAGCTGATCCCTTAAAAACAGTTTATGCATAGTCACTAATCCACTAATTCATAGTTACTTCTAGTTCTGCCCAAAGTCAGCAATTGTGTCTGCCAGTTGAGTAACCTAATAACTGAAGCTCCAAAATGCCTAATGCTCAACTAATGCAAACCTCCCTTGACAATTCTTCCACTAAATCTCCATGTTTACAATATCCTGACCAACCTCGATTCTACCAGGTCAGGCTGAGGACAGAGGCCAAGTGAAATAAGGCAAAAGATGACAAAAACATTCTGGACACCTGGGACACATTGTAGAACATTGGTATGTGATTTTGCATTCCAGCATATCTCTGCCCCCCCCCGACTATCACTCCAATATCTTTTCTTTTCTTTTCTTTCTTTCTTTCTTTCTTTCTTTCTTTCTTTCTTTCTTTCTTTCTTTTTGTGTTTTTGAGACAGGGTTTCTCCGTATTGCTTTGGAGTCTGTCCTGGAACTCACTCTGTAGACCCTCTGCCTCCCGAGTGTTGAGATTAAAGGCGTGCATCACCACTACCCGGCTACCACTCTAATTTCAATTTGTTCAGGCATTGAGATACCATGAGTTATGAATTGATGGACTTCAACCCATATTAGGTCCGGAGGTGTTAATCAAAATCCATTTTTATGGTGATTGGTCCAAGTGTAGGCATGGAATCCTTATCTTTCCAGTGAGACTTAATTTTCTTTCTGTATATAAAGGCAAAGCCTAGTTAAGAGAAAGTCCTTTGCTGGTCTTACAGCTTCGTTTTCATTTGGCAATAGAAACCATCATACCCATCTTCTCCACATGACAAAATAACTAAGAGTATCAGAGATGTCAACCCTCATGACATAAAGAATAAACAAAAGCCACAGGCTGGAACTCAAGGCCAAGCTCACAACATCGCTGATGTTCACATTATCACTTCTCTCCATCTTTTTCTTCCCACTCCACGTCTCTGCCTTACATCAACTGTCTTTTATGTTGTCTGGCGTTTTCTATTCTTTATTTTTAGTTTGAGTTAGGAGTTGCCTTTTTAACTTTAACTTTTTAAATGTTGAAATCAATAAAGTATCCCCAGTTCCACAATGTTAATATATTTAGGTTAATATTATGACCAAACTCATATTTTTGTTGAACCAAGTATTAAGCAATAGTTATAGATAAATATAAGTTACAAGTAACCCATTCAAAAAATATCAAATTCAAGTAAATTCTTCTTTCTTGTATTTTATCAATGGCTTAAATTTGTCAATACATATTTGGAGTCTAAATCTTAAGGTTTCCTGGAGTTTCTGATTATGTGTGTTTTCTTTTTGTGAACATGAACATATGACTTCATCTAATATCTTCCATATTACTAGTGATTGTAGGAATCCAGGACATCCTTTGAAGTTCATTAACTTCTATCTCATTTTGATTTTTTTTCATAATATTTGGCTGTGGCTTTCTTGTACAGCTTCCATCTTTCCAGAATTTTCTAATAGCTTTTTAAAAACTGCTTTATCAAACACTCAAGTTTTCCACATGTCCCACCATTTAACCCATTCCCTTTGATTTTTTTTCTATGTTCTTGCCCAGGTCTACTCTCCTTCCACTTTGGTTCGGACTGGTGGTTCTCTGAGCCTGATGCTTAGCTATTAGCCTCAATTTCACTGTTCAACAAGATTGAATCAACTTGTTTTTGGGAGCTTAGCTCTTCAGCCTGGTTAAATCCTTACACTGAGGTTTTTTCATAAGTAATTACATAATAACAGACAAATACAAGACAACGGTTTGGTGTTTGAAGCTTTCTGACTACATTATTTGGCTCAGCATTTTGTTGATATGTTAGTTTGTTCTAGAATTTACATATACAAACTTTCCTTCTAAACATTTGAAGACACTGTAGTAATAACCTTGAATATCTAATCTTGTTGAAAAAATGATGCCCACATTGGTTCTGATTTCTCTGTTGGCAATCTCCTTTCCCTAATAACATAAGACATCCTATTTTTCATATCATACAATTTTTATTCTTAATAATCTAAAATGATACAATCTGATGTGCATTTATTTTAGACTGTTTCTTGTTCTTAGCACCCAGATTTATATCTGAACATATATGTCTGCCTTCACTCCTGGGTTTATTTCATTTTATTTTATAGAACACATCATTCCTTATTCCCTGAATTCTCCCACAGAATTCTGACATGGAAACTAGGTCTCTGGGGTGACAGATTGTTCCTCTAGGGAATATATTTGTGTCTTTTCTTTTACTCTTTTTTTAACTTTGATTCTCTGTTTTAAGATATTTCATAAACTTTAGCATACAATTCATTAATTTAAAAATATTGGAATGATGTTTAGATCTCGAGAGCTCTTTGTCATTATTTTTAAACTTTCTTTAATTTAAGTTCCCAAATACAAAACAAATTACATTTTAAAAATTACCTTCTTGTATCTCAAGTATTTTTCATGGTTTATGCATCTTATTAGTCTTTCTCAGTGGAGCTTAAGCAACTTTCTTGAATATTTTGTGGTTCTTATTATGCACACACTTTAGGATGTGATGCAAATGTCTGTCAGGTAGCCTCATGTCTGTGGGTAAGTAAGTCTTGTATTTAGGCTGACATCTTATGTACAGATAAGCAAACCGGTCACAAACTTTTCTATATAAGTTCCTAACTTTCCCCAAGGAAACTGGTTCAATTATCTTAGAGAAAAACCCTCTTGAGTTTGTACCTCAGGATAACAACCTAGCATTAGGCTTATTGAGAAACAGGAGTGGGTGAGGAAGTTCCCATGTGCATATTCTCTTTAACAGCCTTCCTTAGCCAACTGTACATCCTGTTCTTGACAATGTCTGAGTCCAAGTCTTAATGAGTTCTCCTGCCGTTCTACTATGGCCTTCCCTGCAGCCTACATTGGACATTAACTGGGTAGTTTCAACTTTTAAATTTGTGTTTGCCTCCAGCATCCAGAACTTGGTGGGAGTCTTTGGGAAACTTGTAACTTTCCATATTTTCATTAAGATCTATTTTCAACAGACTCTCAGAGAAGCAGATATCTCGGTTTACCACTTTGTATAGAATGCAGTGTTACAGTTAAAATAAAATACTCAGGGTTTTGGGGGGTAGGCTAGGGGGCATCTATTTTCAATGGGCAAACCCAGAATCCCAGCAACAGTGGAAGACACTCAGTATAGTATGATGGGTGTCTGAATTAGTGCTGTGTACGTGAAGATATTTTACAAATAGTTAAGTGTTTAAATCTGTTTAGGAGGCAGGGAAGAATTAATGATTTGTTGAGTGAAGTTAGAAACAGACTTAAAGGATGGCATTTACATGTCTAACATGAGAACCACGTGGCTGGTGGCTTATTCTATGGCACAGTGTGGAATAGATGGATATATGCAAAACAGATGTTGGTCTAAAACTTTAAATGGTCTAAAATCAATTGTACATCCATGCTCAAAAGAATGAACAGGGCTAATGATGCAGAATGGGGGGTAACCAGCAGAAAGATATTCTTTGGAGATGTGATTGCTGTGACAGGACATGAAGAGAGAGGATCAGGCCTGAGGGAGAACTAGAAGAACAATAATTAACAAAAGATGGGATGGGGAAACCAGAAACAAAAATTTCCTTAAGTCTCCAAAAGCACTGATACTTCATTATTTAAGGAAGGATACAAAGAGTGACAAAGACAAAGATTTAGGTATATGTATTCTTATATTTTTGGTTGTGAGCCTAGCCTTTAATGGCTGAGCCATCTCTCCAGCCCGAGTGTATGTATTCTTAAATCCATCCTATTTACTCACCTGGTAAATGTGGGCTACCCTGACTGCCACCCCTCATTGGGATTATTTCCACTAGTCACTCTGCTTCTAGTCTCTAAGCTAGGCCGCTTTGTTGCAGATCTGATCAATTTTTCCCTTTTCAAAAGCCTTTAAGGGATTTCTATTACAACTTAATGTGAGTCTTAAATCTCTCATCAGGAAAAAAATCTGTGACATCAAGGATCACAGAGGATTCCCATCCCTTAAAGACACTTCCCGGGACTTCACAGAGGCTTCTCTTCACTGGAAAGCCTTATTCAAGCTTCTCAAACCACACTCTCCCTGCCATGCAGTGGGTTCAACTCGTTACTCCACTTCTTTGGTCCCTAGTGTGCAGAGATGCGCTGTTCCATGAATTTGATGTTTTCTTCATCCTTTGACCGCTTCTCTCCTCATTGCAATGGTGTTCCCTCTGTCCATAGGCCATCCTTAAGTCTACTTAGCTTCCTGCACATTCCAGGTCTCTCCTTGTCTCATCTATAAGAACACCACTATCCCTATTCTGTTCTCATATTATCGTTTCTCCTTTATAACAGTGTAATTCTGTATTCTTTCATTCATTCATTCACTCACTCACTCATTCAGTCAGTCACTGTATATTTTTTGCTAGATCACCCATTTCATTAGGGCAGGAGCTATGTTTTTCTTCACTGATTTAACCACCCAAAGTATCTCATAATAGTCAGTATCCAATAATTATTGGATAACTGATTTGACAGCTACATTGCTTCTTAGACTGTTTTCTGCTGTTATTACAAAATACTACAGACTGGGTAACTCTAATGAGAAGAGACAGCCGACTGACAAGGTGGTTCAGCAAGTGCAGGTACTTATGCTCGAGCCAGAGGACTTAAATTCAATCCACAAGATGGCAGAAGAGAATGAACTCCAAGAGCGGCCTTCTGATACAGGTGTCATGGCACATGTGCACTAGCACACATACACAAATTAGACAGATGGATGGATGGATAGACAAATGAAAAATAAGATTTATTTGGCTTATAGGTTTGGGGGCTAAGAAGTCCAAGATTGTGGCTTTGGTGAGGGGTGGGCTCTTGTTATATCTTAATATACTGAAGGACAAGCACACAGAGATAAACAGAAAGAAAAATCTAGGGTCAATTTCATTCCTGAGATAACCAGGTCCCTCTGTGGCAAGCAGCTGATCCAGTCATGACAGCTGAGTTCTTTTTGATCCCAATTGCTCT
Source organism: Mesocricetus auratus (assembly GCF_017639785.1). Lineage (NCBI taxonomy): Eukaryota > Metazoa > Chordata > Mammalia > Rodentia > Cricetidae > Mesocricetus > Mesocricetus auratus. Next base: position 66,291,340 of record NW_024429190.1, on the reverse strand, counting down.
TAGAGTTCTCTCCCGGCATTGCCGCACTGAGGATTGACCTTCAGCATGATCTTTGGAGGAGACATCAAAACCACTGCATATGGTAATTCTCTCCTTTCATTATTTTGTTTTACACCTTCCACATTTGCTTTATCTCTTTTCATAGTTTCACCTCAGAAAGCATTTTTGGACACACATTTCTTTTATAAATGGCCAGGGTTCTTTAGAAAATGCCCTGGTAATTACATATCTTATTGCTATAAGGAATTATCAGTATCTTCAATTGGACCTCCACTCCACCCAGTACATATTTCTGTCATAACATAATTTTTAAAGAGCCTACGTTTTATTTTATGTCTATGTTTTACCTGCATGTATTTATGTGTACCACATGCATGCAGTGCCCATGGAGGATAGAAAAGGGCATCAAATCCCCTCGAACTGGAGTTTCAGATGGTTGTCGAGCACCATGCAGGTGCTGGAAACAAACCTGGGTCCTCTGCAAGAGCAACAAGTAATGTAAACTACTTAAACATCACCATATATTTTAAAAATTGAATTAAAATACATCATTCCCTTTTCTTCCTCTAACCTCTCCATTAACTTACCCCACCTTCCTCCTCTCTCTCAAATTCAGGAACACTGGCCTCTTTTCCTTTATTGTTACACACACACACACCTACATACATAATCTGCTTCACCCCATAATGTAGTTTATATGCGAATGATGTAAGGACTGACCATTTGGTTCTGGACTACTAATTGGGAGAATCTTCTCTGAGAAGACCATTTTTCTCCCCATCTCATCATTCCTTAGCTACCTGTAGTTTCTTTATCTAGGGTTGGGGGCTCCACAAAATCTTCCCCTTCCATATCAGCACATTAGCCTGAAGGAGCAAAACCACAGTTACCTCACCTATTCAACTTCCCAGCCTGAAAGAAAGAGCAAGATCCTGTTTCCTCCTGCTCACAATCCTTTCTCCACCCAGTCATCTCACTTCCTGTCTGTATGTTAGCTAGTGGCAAGCTCCACCCTCTGATCTTCAGACACGCTTTATTTGTTTGTTTGTTTGTTTTTATGAGACAGGGTTTCTCTGTATTGTTTTGGAGGCTGTTGGTCCAGCCCGGCCTCGAACTCACAGAGATCCGCCTGCCTCTGCCTCCCGAGTGCTGGGATTAAAGGCATGCGCCACCACCGCCCGGCCCAGACACGCTTTATTTGTACAAACAAAATATCACCACATCCTTGCTCTCTAGTCTGTAGGGAAAGCCTGGTTGCATACTGGAAATACGTGGAAATGTAAAAGGATGCCACTTTTCCAGTGTGAAAACTGTCAGTAAGAATATGGTATGTGCATAAACTCTGCCAGGCGGTGGTGGCACACGCCTTTAATCCCAGCACTCGGGAGGCAGAGGCAGGCGGATCTTTGTGAGTTCAAGGCCGGGCTGGACCGACAGCCTCCAAAACAATACAAAGAAACCCTGTCTCATAAAAACCAATAATAGTAATAATAATAAATAATGTGGTATGTGCATAAACTCTAATAATAATGCAAAACTGGGACAGCACAGATAACTGTTCTCATCCCTGGCTTGCTGAAGGTGGCAGTTACACAAATGATTCTGCTGGCAACCCCTTCTTGACTCACGGCTGAAGAAACCTAATTCAAAAGGTATTCCTACACGGACATCAGTTGAGGCTGTCTGTTCCACTTCAGGCAGGCGTTACCTTGTTCCTAACCACTGTGTCAAAGGATTGTTGTAACTTTCCACAGTTCTACCTTTAGAAACTTCTCTTCACACCATTTTTTTTCTGAACAAACCATAGTGTATTATGACACAAATATTGCAATGCTATACTCTTCCCCTGTACATATCATCTTCTTTGGAGACTTCCTGAATATTACTTAGTTAGTGACAATACACAAATTATGCTTTTTTTCCTGATTTCTTGACTTGGCAATTGTACACATGATAATAGTTAATGAATCCTATAAGAGAATTAATAAAGCTTCACCATATTTGATCTCTGCTGAGTCAGGCTTGGCTGCTTCTTACAGCTCAGTGATCAAGTTTGCTTGTACACCACGTATCCAGATGTGAAAAGCATCTCATGAAACTTCTAGATTAAATGACAGTTCCGGTCCAAGTCTTTACCTTACTGTTTTTGTATTCCAATGTTGTGGGAGAAACTTTGGCCTGCCTAAGCTGCAGTTATCCTGTTCCAAGTGCCCAGGCCAACTGCATGTGCATGCATGGCAGGTGCTTCTTCCCTGAGCCAAGCCACCAAGCCTGCCTCAGTGCCCAGAGACTGCTGACACAGAGACACCAATGAGGAAAGGACAATGCAGTAGAGTCAGCCACCTGAGCCAATAGGACCTTGGGAGGGTGTGTAAAAACAGGTCTAACTTCCTTAATAAAGGAGTCTGCAGCACATCCTGCTGCTCACTGACTCCCAGTGCCTGAGTCTTGGGTGCTGCATCTTCTCACCCCCTCCCCCAAGGGGTGTCCGAACTGGATAACCCACAACACAATGTAAACTTTCTCTGCTTCCAACAGTAATTTCTCATCTTCCCTACCATTTGTTTCACCTGCCATTATCAGCACTTTCTAACGGCAATTTAGGGCCAGACTGACATTTCCTAGAGACATTTAAATGTTAGATGAAGGCTCAAGTTGGCCCAAGAGAAGTATGTGCAATATATCTTCTGAGAATCAATTCTGGATGGGAAAAATCATTCTTGGATTTTGTTCATTCGATTAATTATTTTTTAATGAATGCTTACAATTTGTCGCCCTTTGGCTTGCTTTAAGAATTAATTGAGTATATATATCATTCTAGATTCAAGAAAATGGTATTTTTTAATTTAGTAGTTAAAAAAAGAATGACAGCATTTTTTCTCTAATTGTCCTTATTCATTATTAATTTACTATAAACCTTGAACAAGAATATTTCATTAATAATAAAATATGACTTCAATCTTCTATATTTAGGGACATTAATTTTATCCTTCTACCTAGAGAGAGTACCAGGCTGAGGACAGGTGCTCTCATTCACTCATATTTCTAGTTGTTTTTACAGCACTCAAACGAACAAAATAAAGCAATCAGTCAAGGAGTTGAACAGAAGCACTTGACACTCAGAAATGCATAAAGTTACTTTATTTTAAGTATACATTTAATTTTGAAAAATATAAATGCTAAAATATCTCATCTTCTTCATCTCTTAATTCCATAAAAGTCACAATAGAAAGCTTCATAAAACTGTAAAATACTATGTTATAGGAATTTTAGGTTTCATATTGGAAAAATTATTAGCAATATATTGAAATGTTTTCTGTTCTTTATCATTTTGTTCCACCATGTTGATCTACTTCATTTAAAATAAAAAGATGCATCATTTCTCCAAAGTTAATAAAGACTAAAGAGAATAAAAATAAGAATATCTGAAAGTGCGTACTGATTGTGAAAATTAATGTGTACGGATATGTACCAGCCACGAAAATGGCTGCAAGGAGGCAAGTCTGCGTTTGTTGCACATTGTAGGCCTGGGACAAAGTTACTTCAGGCTCTAAGGATTCATTGGGTGACTTAAGCCCTGAGTTGCAATATTTGCCTAGGAAACAGAATTCAGGATTCTTATGAGTATCCACAGAACACAATGAAATGGACCAGGAATAAGATATATCCACATCTCTGGTCAAAACGCAAGTCTCCAGATTCACATGTATCACAAAAGGGTGTTTTCCTTTTAGGCTGCCCTGAAGCTCAGTGAAGAGACCTGCACACTCCCAGGGCTATGCCGACAGGGAAGAGCACTGTCTTCCAACTGTCTCCAATCACTTCGTACTAGCAGGGCTTCATGCTCGTGTTATGGGAGCAGATGGGACCTATCACAGAATATAAGGAAGAAAATCGTAGGTTCTTGCACCAAAATCATGAAGTGGTATGAAAAAGACTGAAGAAAACTTTGTCCCATTCCGGATCAATGCCAACCTCTGTAATATAATTCAAATGGTTTTGTTTTTGAAAGATAGTCAGCAGTCAATACATTTCAAGTACTTTAACACAGTTAAAAAAAAAACAAAAACATGGAAGACAATCATTCGCTATATTAAACACCAATACATAGCCAACAAAGGATTTACTCTGTGTGTGTTGTTACATGTGCCCCAAATGCACATATGCTGAATTACCGACAGCAGACACCCCCTTCTCTTAGGTGCGGGATCAGGAGGGAAGTTTTCTTTGCCTCTTTTCAACTGAGTACTTCCCAGTCCCACCCCTCAACTTTACTGGAAGGAGAAACTGAAACAGCACTGCCCCTGACACACAAAACAATTAGGATTCCAAGTAGTTTTTGCACACAGTAGGAAAGGAACAGCATCTCCAAGACCTTCTGCAAACTGGAGGTTTCCTGCTTCAATAGGTGGGCTCAGCCCATGCATCTTCCTCTTCACAGTCAGTTTGCACAACCACAGTATTCCTGGTCAACGACTCTGAGTCTTAACTTCAAGAAACATTAGTCTCCAAATTCACATCCAGGGAGGAAGGGTAGAAAGGCATTATAAAGAATTCATTGCTGTGTTTGTGTCCAGTTTACATACAAACAAAACCACCCTGAAGTCTGGTTCGTTATCAGCCAAGAACAAATTCAGCCAGGTTCAGATAATGTGGGTTTCCATGGAGATTGGGGAGTTCTGCTTGTTAGTGTGGGAACTACGGAGCGATGAGAGGGCTTGGTGCTAACTATTCCTTGTAGCAAATGTAAGGTATGGCTTTATGTTCCTTTTGTGAATAGTAACCATCCACTCTGGTCAAAGACTAGGGATGGATCACTTCAAGATCTACTCAAAGCCTGAATTATGACTTAGGTTACTTCAGGAGCTCTCTGAAAAGGATAAAGAAGACCATGAATCTCTAAATAAACTTGATTCATAATTAGAATATATATATGTACATATATATATATCCAGAGATTTCAGAAAAGTAAACAAAGTGGCTTTGATTGAACATCAAGATTGACGCCTTTACTATGCATGACTTTGCATGCTTTCCTGATGTTTCCATCACTAAAAAGGTAAGACGGCTTATGTGGTTTAATGGAAAACTAGGGAATACACAGCAACCATTACAAATGTGCTGTAAAATGTATCACCTGAGATGTTAACAAATAACATGTCATTTCCTGCTATCGTTTCAGTGATAGCATTATTTATGATGTCATTTATACCTAATTTCTATGCAATTTAAAACTTTCAAGATGACCAAATACTGTAAAAGTCACAGATAACTTAGGATAATAGAACCCTTACCCTCAACATTTCAGGAAAGCAGAATTTTTTTTAGTTATGATAAGAAAGTGGGGCTCTGTAAAAGCACACCACAGAATCAGAGTGGTTCAGTTTTGCCTCTCTAGCAACCTCTGACAGTGAGTGTGCATCACAACTGTTGTTATAACAATCCCAAAGTGTGGACTTCACATCTAAACTGTTATTTTAATATACACTTGGTATATAATGTGACTTACTAAAAACAGTGCAATCAAACACCACACTCAGTCTGTCCAATAAAGGTCTAATTATTCAACACAGTATGATGAACCACGTACATATACACACACATCTATTCTGAGTGATCCAACCACCTTGTTCTACGAATGCATGTAAATAAGAACTTTAAACTGTCTTTGGAGATCTATGTGCTTTCTTCCCATTACAGATGTGAGATAGGGCTGTTAAGATTCTTAGGGCTTTTGTACTGTAAATATGTGATATCTGTGATGCTGACTGATGTCTGAGTCATTAATAAGACATATTCACCTGAATTTATATGATAGATTTCTTGGCCCCTGACATATCTTTCATGAGTGGTTTGGGTTTTATGAAAATGGACACAAAGGGCTTGATAACTTTGGCTCTGTCTACTGTCACTTTTTATCTGGCTTTGCACAAGTGTGCAACAGCCACACACAGAGCTTATACACAAGCACACAAATTATTAAAATGAGGAGATCTCTAACAACACTGCATAGGACATCAACATGTAACACACCAGCATCTGCCCCCAGCATGACCATCATCACAGCAGAAGTTACCCCTCTTCCACGTGTTTCTCTCCCCAGACTCCTTCACAGAACAGTTACATTTATTTTGAAGAAAGGGGAAAAAACAACAACCCAACAGATTCTTAGAAACATGATGTTTCGTTTTTCTTTTAATTTGTTCTAGCCTTCTGGCTTACCATAGTGTGTGTGTGTGTGTGTGTGTGTGTGTGTGTGTGTAAAAATCACATTATATACAATACAATTTTTACAGAAAGCCTGGCAGCTACAGGTAAGAGGTAGAACTACTCAAAACTATGTTTCCTGCTGCAGGAAAAATTCATTTTTTCTTTACAGTAATTAAAAAAAAGTTAAAAAAATTGACAAAAAATAAGTTGCAGGTTAGGCCCCATAATTTAAACAACAAAATCTAGGAAGAAAAATATTCTTCAATGTACTCAACAGATAAGTTCATTAAAGGGTTAAAAAAAGTTGCATAGGAAAAAGGGACATTCCAGCACTTGCTACAATGATGGCAAAGGTTTCTCTAACAGGGAGTGAAGTACCATTAGAGTTTTCTGCTTTTGGTAACTGTAAGATCAGGGTTGACAGCAAGGGCAGGTGGGTAGCAGCACTTTTCCAGTCTTGGGGGCTCTGTAAGCAGGAAGGGACTCTGTCTGGAGGTCAAGGGCTGTTCTACCAGACAATGGCAAGTCAATAAGCACAGCTCTAAGTTTAGGTCATGAGTTCCTTCAACAGTTTCATAAAAGGTTGTACAAAATTCTTAATACTTTTGATCGCTGCTTGACAAGGGCAGCTTCTGTGTGTGTCTTGAGTGACAGGGATTTACATGTCAGAGGACATCTGAACACCTGGAAACAAAAGTATGATCCCTCAGGTGCTTTGTGTGTTTTTGTTTTTGCTTTTTTTTTTAAAGGAAAGGGACACTATTATCTTGATTTTACCTATGCAAGAGAGAAGTGGAGAGAGTGACTGTATTATTCAGCCAGTGACCAGACAAAAGTATTAAAATACATGGACGAAAAAAGAAAGGGAAAAAGTTAGAACGGTTAACAAAAGTGTCAGTTTTGAGAAAGACAAACAGGTTACAATGTAGTTTCTGTTCCCTTGTTCCTCCAGGGATAATCATTGTCTTCAGGCTCAAGTTCTATTCTAATTTGAGGCACAACTTCCACTGGAGTTCTAGGAGGACTGAAACAAAACAGACAAAAGAAAGAAGAAAAACCATGAGTAAAACCAATTTCCATTGTCATCTCTGAAATGCTTGTGCACTGTGCACGTTTAAAATGGTTCAGTCTGCTCCAGTCCCATACTAATGCCATCCCTTTCATGTGTGTTAAGAACAGGGACTTTCATTTACTCATTTATTTATTTATCTGTCTGTCTATCTGTCTATTTTTGGGTTTTCGAGACAGGATTTCTGTGTGTAGCCTTGGCTGTCCTGGAACTCGCTCTGTAGACCAGGCTGGCCTTGAACTCACAGAAATCTGCCTACCTCTGCCTCCCAAGTGTTAGGAAGAACAGGGACATTTAAACCAAAGCAAATTCAAGTGAAAATTGCCCAAGATTTCACATATAACAAAAATTCTCAAAATAAAACAAAAAATGAGACTATTATGTTAACTAATATTGTTAGAAATTACAGGCCCAGACCAGTGCCGGAAGATATTCACGGTTCTGTCTTCGGAGGCTCAGATAGGACCTGTCATTGCCAGACCCTTGCTAGAGAGGAGGAAACTCCAGTCACCCTGCGTGACAATGAAATTGTAAGGGCTAAATATCGATCCTGGCCTTTAAGTTTTTCATTACAACACTTAAGTTTTTCATTATTCCTAAGAGTAAAGCTCAAGTCTTTAAAAATGCCTCCCATTTGTGAACGAACTCTGGGGCGATTCCTAGGTCCGTGGGTAATCCATTTAAGTCCCAGAGAAGAGAACCAGGGATTCTGCCCATAAGCCCTACTGCTGCAGCATCCAACAGCACAAGGCAAATGCTGACCTTGGTATACCCAGCGACTCAAGGAAAGGAATTTTATCAGCATGATGTGTGGCGTTCAAGGAATGTTGATGATCTTTCTCCTGGGAAGAAAAAAAATGAAATTAAGCAAAATAGATCAGAGTGTATATGAAAACCTTCATGCAAACCAAGGCAACCTTCAGAACTGGAAAGAGTAGGAAAATCAGGTTTAGACAGTGTCGATGAACATTGTGTCAAGCTGAGCATGCAGTGTGATAGAGCACAAATCCTTTTCCCCCTCTCCTTTAGGGTAGGAGGGGAATCCCTCCACGGGCTAGAACATCCTCTCTATGTCTCACACATGTTCTTGAGCTTCCATCCAGGTCAACACTCAGTCTTGCCTAGCTGCTGCTATTTAAGAGGTAAAGAGATGTTGGAGGTATGTGTATTAATTACATGTTCAGTTTAATGAATTCTGTTCTTCGTTGGCCTACAAAGATCACCACGTCATTAGAAAAGTTTCAGTCAAAGTGGTCATATCTAGGCTTCTATATCAGCCATCAATTATACTAGGTAAAGGGATTTTGACAGGGCAAACAATTGGTATATAAGTTTTTATCACAAGTTTTAGGTTTAAGCTAACCTTTACAGCCTTCTTTTACCGTTAGTCATCTAGGGATGAAAATTAAAGCAGAATATGATAGTGGAACTTAAATTCTAAAAGGAACTCCTAACTAATTTCTGTTGATAAGGGTGGGCATAAAATTAGCTATGTTTATAAGTGATATTTGCAAGTTAGATAACAAAGGTAAGACTTATTGGTTTCAATGCAGTGGGTACTCTGCCTCCTAATGGTGCCCCATGATCCAATTTCCTGGGGTTTATGTTCTTGTCCTTCCCACACTGCAACAGAGCTGTCTCTCAGCTAACATACTATGGCACAAATTCCGGATGGTTTAATCTTAGATTCTATTGCAAAATACCATGGCTTCTATTTGAATTTCAAGCTCTCTCTAGGGAGAAGCATGCCACTGTGCCATGGTAGTTCTATAGAAACATCCACAGGCCAAAGAATTGAAATTTCCTGCCAAAGACCATTGATTGGAAATACATCCTAAGCTCCAACCAAGTCCCTAGAGTCCCAGCTCTAGCCGACAGCCAAATACGCAATCTCATGAGACCCTGCACCATGATCATCAACTCAACACGGTTCTTGAATTTTTGAATGTCAAGAACCATGAGGGAAAATACATGTTGCGCTCTAAAGCTGTTGAATTTGGCAGTAATTCATTAATGAGAAATTGATAACTATATATGCCCCAAATTTTATCAACAGTTAATCATTTCAAATTTTCTTGTTGACCCTAACCTCTCATGAACAGTGGGTGGCATTATCCACTAGAAATAAAAGTGTCTCCGTTGTCATTCCTATACTATTTCAGTATCCTCTGCAGTGCAGCTGGATCTAATGGAAAACATTTTTTTCAAATGAAAACTTAAAGCATGGAGTGTTTTGGCAGCAATTGCTTTATGGTGTTGGAAAAGCTTCATATGTTCACTGATGTAACTACAGAGTGGACTGTCAATCACGGGCAAAAAGATGACATTCACATGTTATTACATGGTAGCCGCCAACCTAATACTGGAGAAAGACCAGGGCAGTTATAACTGTGACTATAAAATAACAGAAGATGAATGAAGAAATTAGGAAGGAAAACACAAATCAGTTTTATCTAGAGAGTTTTACTAATATTTCATGACTGCCATTTAATTGAAAGTATTCTAAATTCTAAATATTAACGACTCATTGATCATAGAGAGACTCCAGGTATATAATTTCTCTCTTTCAACCAATTAGATGACTAACTGAGACCTAAGGAGGACAAACAGTAACAGACAGTGATGTAATACTACATAAGCTGCAGATCTAAATATCAGTGGGGGGGGGAAATCAGTTAAAACTATGGTTACAGGTTTAGCTATTGAAAGCAAAACAAACAAAATGACCCTGATGATGACTTAGCAAAAAGACTATCAAACAAAAATTAAGAGGTTATGAATAAAAGGGAGATGGGTAAAGCTTAAGGAACAAAAATAAATAAATAAAATCTTCTAAGAAGTAAACTGTTTCAGTCTTTACACAGAAAAGAATAAAGACAATGTAGGAGAGAGGCAAATTGAGGGCAGTCCTAGAGGACAAGCGTGGGTCATAGTCAGGCAAGCATGCAAGAGGTTAGTTCTACTCACTGTCCAAGGGTTTGTTATCACTTAGGAAAGGTTGCTGTTCCATGATGTCCATTGGAATTTTAATACTGGGGACCTTTTCTGAGTATGGGCAGTCAGACTGTGAAAGAAATGTACAACAGTTTTTAGAATCTCCTCTATTATTTCAGCCCTTTCTGCTTCCCAATGTTTGCCCAAACCTACCATTTTATCATTTATAGCAACTAAAGAGAAAAGCATCAGGTATCATTCCAACCGCCTAACTTTTCAAGTACTCTACATCTTTATCCATCATTTCTTTCCCTCTTCTGAGTTAATGGGACTGAGTTCACTGAGGTTCAAACCACAGCAAGGAGATCCCTCCATTCTCACTATAAAGTATTCCATAGTTGGAGTCTGAATCAGCAAACCACACACAACTGCAAAGCGTTCCACAACTGAATTCCCAATCGGTAAACTTTGGTTGTTGCATGTGTGAAGCAAAAATGCTCCCTATGAACACAGATAAAACACAGGAAAATTTCCAAACTATATATGGTCTTAAATTTCATGTTTTGTTTTACAGTGTTCTCTGATCCTTTCTCCAGGAAAATTATGACTCATATTCCTGTCCAAAATGAGTTTAAGACATTTTAACATCCACTAGCAAGGAACCTTTATTACTTAGTTTCCCTTTCTTTAATACACTCAAAAACTATTCTATAATTAAAAATTCATTTCAATTTGCTTGTAACAAAAATACTTTTAAACATAAGCAAAAATTGAGAAAAATAAAACCAAAAGGATGATCAAATAAATAGATTCATAACCAGGAAGATGATAAAATTCAATAGTTAGTTGTAGAACTTCATAAGAACAGGTCACATAGCCCAAAATATCATACATTTTCACAGGATTACTACTTAATTTTTAAAGTTTCTATGATCATGTCAGTATTATCTGCAACAGCTAAATTATGGAACTAACCTAAGTATCCAACAGCAGAATCTGGAATCAGGACAAAGACAACATCATACTCACGGGTGTGTGCCTGCGTGCGCACACATGTGCCCCCCCCAGTTTCCCTTTGGCCATAAAGAACAATGAACTCATGTTGTTTTGAAAGAAGTTAGATATAATTAGAGATAATCATGGCAAGTGCATTAATCCAGTTTCAGAAAGATGAAAACTTAAGTTTTCATTCATTTGTCATTCTGAGATTTTATTATAGATACATAAAATCAAGAAGTAAAGCTATCTATGGAGACAAAGGGAACTAATGCAGGAAGGAGGGTAAGAATAGGGACATGAGAGAGAATATGCCCAACATTTAATACAACACACAAGAACTTCAAAAATCAATTAAGAAATAAATGTATTGTTCTAAGCCTATATTTGGACTGAATGGATCCAATTTATCTATTAACTGAAACTATCAAGGAAACAATCTTTTACTTAAAGAAGGGGCCAGATGAGAGGAGAAGGAGGAAAAGGAAGAGGGCTCGGGATATATCTCAGAAGTAGTGTTTCTCTAGCATTGTGACCCGCACCTGTACTTAATTCTCAGCACCTCAGAGATAAAAAAGAAATGACTGTGTGGCTTTTATCTAAAATCTGCTGCTCATGATGAAAATTCCTTTATGATTAATACATAGAGGCAATGAGTTATAATAGCTTTTGAGAACTAAAATGATGTGTTTAGCTGACAAAAAGTTAAATTACGATGCCACATGTACCTTCCTTCATGATCATGTCATAAACAGACGTCTCCCTTCAAATATTTCCTAAAATAACAGCACTTACACACAGACACCTGGGCAAAACAACTCTTAATTACTAGGCAGGCCCAGAAGTGACTGTGAGTAAATAAGACATAATTTTCACAATGCGTGCCATAAATACAAGAACTGTGACCCTGGAGTCCCAGGATGGACACATGTAACCAAGGACCCCACATCATCTGAGTATTGAAAGAGACACTTCCAATGTATAGTCTTCAAATAATAGGCTCAACACATAGAACCTACTGCCCTGATATTCTTTAAACTACCAAGCCCATTCATTGTGTATGAACAAATGCACACATCTTCTGTCTGGATAGGGATGTGATAGAGAAGAAGGAAAAGAAATTAGTACCACCCAAGACCTTTCCCAAAAACTCATTTGCAACATGCAGCAAAAAAGTGGTTAATATCAAACAAGAGCATCGTGTGAGTACAAGTCATCAAAAGCATATTTAAGAATTCTGGGATTAGTTTAAGGAACTCATTTCATTCAACTTCTGTCATGAGAGAGGGGTAAATTTTAAACAACCCCAAAAGGTTGCATATTATTTTAAGTAACAGAACATTCCATTAATAAATGTTTACACATTAATAATGTGTGATGATTTTTTGGTGTTTATGAGTACGAACTGAGGTGTCCATTTCAAATATTCAAGATGAAATACTACTTTAATTATTTTAATATTTCAGCCAACCTTTTGTTTTTTGTCTTGAATGGTCCAAAATTCACTTCAAGCTTTGATTTCTAGTCAGTGTCCTGGTATACTGTCCTTTTTAATACAGCATGCTCATCTGAACTGCAGTTCAAACATGCTCTGTGCTCCCTTTTTCCTCACTGGAAACAGAAAATCTATACACCTGCTCTCACAGAAGATGAATGGTGATAGTCACATAAGTTCCCTCCAAGCCCTTTTCTCTATAGCTAAATGTGTCTTGTATATTTAGCCTTTTCTTATTGGATCAATTTATCTGAAATCCAATTCTGTCTGGTGCTTCCCTTTGCTGTACTATATCCACGTTCCACAAGAAGAATACAACCAGACAACCCGATCAACTACAAACACACAGAGAAGCTTGGGTGCGAGCTCGGGCTTTGCCACACCAAGCTGTGCACACTTAGAAAAATGACTTTAATACACTTTAAAAGTATACATTTTCACTTGTCCGTAATACCTCAGGCTAATTTTTTTTAGGTTCTGAAAAATAAAAAAAGTCAATGTTTATCATTCTAAATCTCCTTACCTATAAAATGAGAACAAAAACATGCACTTTAAGGAGATGTTATGACAGATGGAGATAAAGCATCCTTAGCTGAAGTTATTGAGTAATTAAAAATTAACCGTATTCCTACTTTAGGACTGCAGGAACACAAGCAGATTGTGTGATGTCAAGGATGCTGACAACGCTGCTGTTCCATCAGCACCAGAAGAAATCCATATAGATCCAGAAACCCAACAGAACTGCTCACTGAGTGACACACAGTCTTCATAGAGAAGGTTGTGTGGTAAAAGTCTCATTCAAAACTCACTCTATTTTGTTCATAGAGATAAGTGGTCATATTCAATCAGAATTTTAATAACAAGCCATTATTTTCCAATATGACTAAGTAAAAGCCCCCCCTCCCCGCCAAGAGTCACATGCAAAGCATCATTTTGACAACTCTTTCAAAGGATATTGGTTTGAGTTCTCATTGTGTGTGTGTACCCACGCTCATGTGCGCATGTGCACATGCACATGCACATGCATGAATAAGAAACATAAAACCCAGATTCTCTCTGGGCACTGATTATAGCCACTCTGCCCCTTCTCAAGCATATACTTCCATGACATGATCTAAAGAAGAGTAAGTATTAATATTTTTGTTTCTCAAATTAATCACCAAACTATAGGGGAACAATCTTGACTATGGCACTGATAAAGATTATTCAAGAAAGACCCCTTTCCATCTTTTTTAAGAATTGTTGAGAGAGGGGGCTGGAGAGATGGCTCAGAGGTTAAGAGCACTACCTGCACTTCCAGAGGCCCTGAGTTCAATTCCCAGCAACCACATGGTGGCTCACAACCATCTGTAACGAGATCTGGTGCCCTCTTCTGGCATGCAGTCAGACATGGAGGCAGGATGTTGTATTCAAAATAAATAATTCTTTAAAAAAAAAAGAATTGTTGAGAGATAATGCTAAGTATTTGAGTGTTAAATATAGGGCCCATGCAGCACAAATACAAAATAAAAAATGTTCCTTTAACTGGATTTACATGGAAAGTTTGGAGTTTCCCTTACATCATCATTGTCGCTATCTAAACTTCCTTTCTTCTTTTTCTTTTTCTTCTCATCCTCTTTCTTTTTCTTGTCCTTTTCTGGAATGACATCATCAAGGAAGCTGAGGTCGTGCTGGGAGAAGAGGTAGTCCATACCTTTTCTGACAGCTACAAGTGCCAAGATCTGGAAACACAATCACAAAACAGGTCATTTAAGATATCATAAGGATGCTGCCCTCAACATTTGCAGAAAACAGGTCATTCCAGATGATGTCATAAGGATGCTGCTGACGCTGCCCACCAATATCTGTACAAATCCATACAGGTTCAGTGTCTGACAGAATTGCTTACCCAGTGACCCATAGTCTTCCCTGGACAAGATATTGGATGAAAATCTCAGTCAAAATCTCCTTTGTTTTGTTCACAAAGATATATGATCATATTAAATCAGAGAATGTATGCTTATATTCAAATCAATTTGAATGACACATAATTATTTTCCCAAACCGTTTCCTTTCATGTTAAGTTTTTAATAAAATTAAAAGCTTAAAGGTAAAATAGCTTGCATGTGATTTCTAATTATTGAAAATTTTAAAATTATACAGGTTTCTAAAAACTAGTCCCTAATATAAACTAAATGTTTACCATGTTCCTGATCCTTGCTGAACATTTAGGAAATACTATCTCATTTATTCCTTACAACAAACTCCAGAAATATATTGTTTCTATCACATAGTTGAGCAAACTGCAGTTTATAAATGCTATATGATCCAAGGTCATGGTACCAGTAAACAAAGGATGCAAAGTGGATAGGTATCTTCTTCTTTTTACATTTATTTTATTTTTATTTATATGTGTGTCTGTGTATGCTGTGTATGAATACATATATGCAAGTATCAGTGGAGGCTAGAAGACAGCATCAGAATTACAGGCGTTTGTACGTGCAGGAAACACCCTTAATTGATGAGACATCAGTTCGGTCATTTCTGACCAGAAGTGATTTATATTCTATATTTAATCTCGAGGCCCACTTTGCTGCTTCTTATGCCAAAACTTTTTACATCTGTATCTTTGGTCCTATGAACTCTTCTGCGTTTTGTTAGTTTTTTGGTTTTTTTTAAAATTCTGCAGACAAATACGAGGTTCCATTACATGACTTGCCTTTCCTCAATGGAGGTTCATTAACATCAGCTGCTTACCAATAAAAGTCATACACAGCCAAGTTCCAAAAGCAGTGGTCTTTATCCACACTACACTCTATACTTGAGGCATCCATTTCCTGAAGAGATCAACAACATCTGCCCCACTGACATTCCAAAACCATTTTTTTTTCTTTTTGGTTTTTTCGAGACAGGGTTTCTCTATATTGTTTTGGAGCCTGTCCTGGAACTCGCTCGGTAGACCAGGCTTGGTCTCAAACTCACAGAGATCCACCTGCCTCTGCCTCCCAAGTGCTGGGATTAAAGGCGTGCACCACCACCGCTCGGCATTCCAAAACCATTTATGAACCTAAGGGGATCTCTGAAAAAGTAACACTTTACAAAAGTAAAGGATTTAGCAATATATAATTTACTGGATATATCTCAAATTTATTATGGGTGGTTTAATTTTCCCACTTTTAACAAAATAATGGGAAGGTAGAAAGCCCTTACAGGTAAATGAGACTCACTTATAATGTTCAATTCTTTTATTTTTTACAGCTTAAGGAAAAAAATGTAAGGGATTATCAATGAAAACAAGATCTTGCTTAGAAAATGTCAGTAATATTTTAAACCATTTTTCTATGTCCTTAGGAACAAAAGAAATACAACTATAAACACAAAATATATACATAACAAAATAACAGTCCCCATTAGGAGTTTAGGTGACTTTACAAACAAAGTGTGGTAAGTATAGAAATGGTTTCCAGAAATCAAAGGGATGATGGAACAGAGCTGAGATCAGTCTTATGTGTTGTTATGCATCCGTTTCCTCCAATGATTGAAACAATATATCCTGCAGGAAAGATCCTTAAACAGGAATGTAAACAACTCAAAATACCTTCAGGAAGTTCCTGAAACTGACCAGATTCACTAGTTTCCCCACCCCCACCTCCCATCCCCTCCCATCCCTCTCCACCCACAGCCAGAGTAAGCAATAAAAGCCAAGAGTCCCTCACAGATCAAAAGAGTTAAGCTGCAATGAAGGCTCCCTGACCAGACCACCTGCCTGGAAAAGCCTCAGACCAACTGAGGGGCCTGGAAAGTACACCCTCGAGCTTGTTTAGCTTTCTGCAGGCTGTGCCATATGCTCCAAGTTCCCAGCTTTGTGAACTGCCACCATTGCTGGAGTTGGCCTTGGTGATGCTGCTGTCCTTGATTCTTTTCCATTCCTGTGAGTAACCCCTCACGCATATTCCTGTAAGTAAGCCCAATAAAACTCATTGGTTCACCAAATTGGACTCTGGTAAGGAAGGGACACTGGCACACTGGAGTATGCTCTGGCAGACCTTGCTCTTCTCTCCTCTTCCCTCTGCCTTGCTAAAAGCTGTTTGAGTACATCTCTAAAGCTAGCAGGTAAGGGCCATTCCCTTATTTGGCCACTTCCTCCTCCTGAGGCTGACTACTAAGGTCCAGCTATCAAAGTATTGAAATCCAGGAATTATAAGCCACCCTTGGCTCACCTAATTAAATGTCCAATTAAAATTAAACACCTCATCCTAACACGGGGCTTCCCCTTTTACCTTTATAAACCTCCACTTGCCTAAGGACCATGACTGTCTCCTCTATCCAGAGGCAGTCCTTTGTTCCCCTCAGGGACAAATATCCCAATTTCCTCTCCCTTCTTCCTCTCCCCTTCTCCCTCATCCTCTATCTCCCATGTTTGTCCCTTAACCCTGCCCTTTGTCCCCCTGAGGCAAGTCTCCTTTGTGCTGAGAACTTGGTCTTGGGGTGTTCTGAGCTAATACTTCTTCCTCAGGTGGTATCTGCACTTTGGTCTGCTGGGGGTTCCCTGTCTGGGGTGAGTAAACGTGTGTTGCATCTCCCCAGGAGAAGTTTTGTCATACAATGTATGTATATGTGGGCAGCTTCTCTTGAGAAATAGAATTACAATAAAGTATAGAATTCAGTAAGGAGGCAAGACCTAGAGCTTGCATTTCCTCTTTGCCTTTTCATTCAGAGGGGCAGTTACTTGCTTTACCTTGATGATTATCATGGGAAGACTAGAGTCCAATCTTATCCTCAAAATAACGAAAACCACCTAACTCTAAATACTCTGTTTCTTCTAATGAGCCCTGCCTTTTCTCACAAGTCTACAAATGCTTTTACGATTTGGACTGAAGTATATTTTATTTTTATTTAGATTGGTTCTATTATACAATACCTTAAAAATCATGTGTACTGGTGTCTACTGCTTGCCAGACATTGTGTTATATACTTGGCATTCATTATCAATGCTCGGAACAATAACAACCCTACCCTCCCACTGATGAGTTCATGGTGGCTTGAGTATGTTTGCTGACCAACAGGAACTTGAGCCAGTGTTTGAACTCAGAAGGGCACGATTGTAAGGTGTATGGCCCCAGATGCTGTCATGGGAAACTTAACAACTGGCCAACATGACCAACTGAAGGCTAAAAAGACCATGGAAGACTAGCCACACATTTACATGATCTGGATTTTCCATTGTCACAGTAACTGTGTGATGTGCACACAGCCGTGAATAGTTTCAATTAGGAAAACCTACCATGACTGGGAAAATAATAGCAGCCACTGTTGACTTGAGGATCCAGAGTAGAGCCAGGCACAACACCTGCAGGAAGGTGAAGAGATGAACGCGACGCAGGGGGACGTGGCGCAGGTAGATGAAGTCAGGCTGATGCTTCAGGGGCATCAGAAGCAGCTTGAGACGGTCCATGAACTGGGGAGAGATGTGGAAGAAAATCCAATGTATCATTTGAAGAGCCAACCGAGTCTTTTCCACTCTGCTTAACTAGCCACGAGTGAATTACATTGTGTATTTCAGGCAAGCAATGCCCTCTTCAAAGGACAAAGCTCAGATTAGGGAGTAGGGGACTTACATTATTAGCACAGGCTGATCATGTTGCCTGTCTTCTAAGTTTGGCTGATCAGTTTTTCTTTTGTAGAGATGTTAGCAGGTATATAAGAAAAAGTGGGAACGAAGGACAAAGTTCCAAAGAAAATAACTCTAGCTGTTCATCCTCTACCTTCTATCACTACTCTCTGCTTCTCAACACAGAGGGTTCTGAACCCATTTTGGTATGAT
Organism: Mesocricetus auratus; assembly: GCF_017639785.1. Classification (NCBI taxonomy): domain Eukaryota; kingdom Metazoa; phylum Chordata; class Mammalia; order Rodentia; family Cricetidae; genus Mesocricetus; species Mesocricetus auratus. The sequence goes on along the minus strand of NW_024429190.1, from coordinate 66,272,833 downwards.
ATCTGAAGGAAGACATCTAACTTACGCCTCTGCTCCTGCCTCAGTTGTCTTATCGGAACGAAGAACAGATGATACCCCACACTGTCAGTACCCCAGAGACGTTTTAAAGGATCTAAGTTAAAATGGGAATGCACAGAGTGTGCCAATAAATCCCACTTGCCTTTTCTAGGTTAGATTTGATGGACATACCCATGTCCACCATCATGTCACTGTTTCTTTTCAGAGAAAAGCTCCATACACATACAGTTTCAAGACACTGACACGAGAGCCTCAGAGAGATTGGCTCTGCCATGTATGACCAGGAACTGAAAGGATAACTGTGCATGCTTGTGCCAAGTGAACCTCACAGATGATGTGCCGAGGTGACACTGATGGTGACAGACAAGATGGTACTTAGCAACACATCACAGGGGCTTTTAGGAGGAGACATTGTGTGGACAGCTACTGATCTAATTATAAGACTTGGGTGACAGTTAGGAGACCTGGGCAGTCTATGGGTCCTCTGACAGTGGAACCAGTTTTTATTCCTAGTGCACAAATGGACTTTGAGAGCCCATTTCCCATGGAGGGATGCTCTCTCAGCCTATATATACAGGGGAGGGCCTAGGTCCTGCCCCAAATGATGTGACAGACTTTGATGATCCCACATGGAAGGCCTCACTCTTCCTGGATGAGGAGTAGAGGGGGTTGGTGGGGGGCGTGGGAGGATGGGAGGCAGAGGGAACTGGGATGGATATGTAAAATAAGGTTGTTTCTAATTTAAATAAAAAAGAATTCAGAAATAATGTTTTGTCATACAGAAGTAAAAGTAAGTGGCATTGAAACAACTTTCTTCAGAGCCACTGCCTAGTTGAAGGGTTTTTGTTTTGTTTTCTCTCTTTAGAAACCAATCTTTCTTAAGTGTAAAGATTAGATTTCATCTTTTTTAAAAAATTTTTTGGCTAAACCAACCTCATCAAAAGGGTCTAAAAGAGGAAGAATCAAGAGAAAAATAAGGAACAGTGAAGAGGCATTTGGGACAACAATAACACACTAGCAGGAGTTATACGGTTCAGTAGCTGTCCCCACAATACTCCCCACACCCATCGTTATGAGGCGGTTGGCGATTTTCTTCTCTTTATAGACAGATACTCAGTTCTAGCCATTGATAAAGCCCCTGGAACATCCTGAAACAAATCCCTGATTTAGACTGGATCCTTAAAAGCAAACAAAAAATAATAACTATAATTTTCTAGGCATCTAATGTTCATATTTTCTCATTTGGAGAAGAAAGAGTATTTATAATGGCAGACAAAAAATAAAATACTTTACAAAGTTATACCTCTGAAACACTTCGTTGGCACAATTAAACTCATGTTGCCATTCACCTAGCACAGCCTAAGAGGAACTACTTTGTGTTTCATAACAACTATCCCAGTGCGGAAGAACTCTCCTACTGGATCAAAACCAGGAATGGTTAAGTAGCTTTGCTTTGCTTTTGGGGGGTCTGGCCATTTGCCCAGATCTATCTGACTTTAAAACCAAGTTAATATAAATGCAATAAATGAAAGCAAGGGCTGTTTTGAAGGAGTCCAAATGAATTCTTATGATGTTCACAGAACACGCAGTCTTTTCCCATTAAGACATTACTGAGTGCTAAATAAGGCTACAATTAACAGGGTGCCAGAAAGCGGCGGAACTTCCAGTTTCCTGGTGCCAATTAAATTAAACCTCCATCGAGAGACAAAGGCCCTTACAAAGTTTTCTCTAGCAAGTTTTTTAAAAAGTGGACTAGGGGCAGAAGCAGGGTCACTGGCAGGGGCAAGAGCAGGGTCACTAGCAGGGTCATTGGCAGGAGCATTGGTAAGGGCAGGCGTGGTCATTTTAATTGAAGCTGTGAATAGCTGAAATTTTTGATGAAATCAATACCTAACACACATTAATTTTAATTGTTTATTGTCGTAAAACTTTTGACCACTGAGTTCAGGAGTGTGCACTGCAGGATCACCTGCTGCCTGTAAGGGTTATCCATGTTGACAGGGGGAAAAGGTGAAGAGAGAGACGAGGAAAGAATACTAGTGAAAGGAAGATGAAGAGAAGGAAGGGGGAGGGAGAGGAAGAGGGGAGCTGTGGTGGTGGAGGTGGCGGTAGCGGCGGCAGATGGTCATGGCTGTAGTGTTGGTGATGGTGGTGGTGTGGTGGTGGTGTGGTGGAGGAGGAGGTGGTGGCGGCGATGTTGATGGTGGTGATGGGAGTGGAAATGGTGGTGGACTTGGTGGTGGTGGGAACGGTAGCACAGAGCTCATTTTCTCTTCAGATGACATTAAGCATTCCCTTTCAGTAATGAGCATTCAGGAAAACATTTCTTGACACTGGCTAGTTTTGTGGATCACATCAGAAATGAAAAGCAGATGAAATACTGAGGAACTGGGAAATAAATGTATTTTAACGAGTCAGTGGGTAGAGATCGGTGCTCTCAAGGATCTAGGGCTATCCTTCTCTGAGCAATGCACAGCTTGCTCTCACTGCTGTGGAAGCTTACCTGCACACCGTTAAGTGAGGCCACCCCCATATACAGGAACACGCCGTAGAGAACGGGCATGGGGATAAACTGGGAAGGAAAACAACAGAAACAAGTTTAAAACAACAGCGAAGATATTTAGGGAGAGGAATAATTTAAAAGAAGGCTGAATCTGAAACTAACACACAGCATGTAACAACAGGGCAATGTCAAAATAGTGCACTTAACTCACCGATTGATAAAGTTCTAAGCCTTGTATTAGAACTAAATGCTGATTAGGAGATCTTTAAAATTAATTTCATTTTTCTTCTTTTTAAATAATGTGCATAACAATACCTTTTTAATGGGAAACTGTTTCTGCCCTTAAAAGCACCGGACTATGCAACCCAGATGTTTGTGTGGGCTATGAGGTACAGGCAGAGGTAGCAAATTTCCTCACTCCGGATCCTTTTGTAATAGTCTGTTGGTTTTTCTCTTTACTAATTTTTGCCAAAAGATGTACCAGCTTTGTGTGCAAATGCCTCTTTCAGTAAAATAAACGTCTAATGGCTGCCCATTTTCTTCTCAGGACTATTAAGTCACAAATAATGAGAATATGGTTTAAAAGGAACACATAACACCTGGAAACAATTAATTACACATATGGATTAATGCACATATTTGAAAACTCAATTAATATTTTTATGCATTATTTAGTACAATATCCTTCACAACAACATGGCGTATTTTAACAATGAGAAGTTCTAATTCGGGGTGTACATATTGTTTTTCCCCAGACCTGTGAAATGGAAGCTATCATGTTTGAGAATCAAGCAGTATTCTACTGTTGAGAAATCTTCTGTCTGGATGACAAGAGACATCAACCTTGGGTTTGAAAAGAAAATCAAGTAACTAAAGCACTTTGTTTCAAAGCTCAAATACGAAAACGGAAATGTAATTAAGGTCAGCCAGCAGATCCACATGTGGGAGGCCACTATATTCCTTTAAGAGTAGACTTGTGAAACCACTGAATGCATTAAATGAAGCAATGAAGCACCACTTCTAGAGCCATCTTATGGCAATTCCCTGATGCTGCTCTGCCTCGGACCCTCTGGCCACCATTGGAGAACTAGTGAATCCTAAAATGGACTGCAACTGCCTCCAGTTGTTACTGGTTAGTCACAGGCACAGGGGTGGCCAGATCCCAGGGGGGAAATACACATTTCTCTACGCTGTAAAATGTTTTCTCTAAAAAGCATTAGCAATTCTATAGGAACTGGTTTTAATCTTGAGCTCAGAAAAGAAAGGAAAAAAAAAGGGAACGGAACTGAATGATAAAGTGGGTAGGAGGGCAGCCAGCAGGCTGTAATACCCAACAGTGACCACAGAGCGGTAGACACATGACACTCAAGCCAACTGTGCTCAAACACATGCCTCCCTTTCTTTCAGCATGTGAGTGCTGAGGTTACTTTTTCTTAAAATAAATAAATAAGACCAGTAAACGATCTAATTTATGTCTCTGAATCAGTTTCAAGGCGTCTATTTTCCTTTAATATGTGATGATGTCTCTTCATCTATTGTTACATTTCTAATGCTCCAAGTAAGGAAGGAGATAGAGGAAGTAACAGCTGATTCATGGGAAACTACTTGGTTTTCAAATTTATTTTCATTCCATGTGCATTGGTATTTTGCCTGCATGCATGTCTGTGCAAGGGTGTAGATTCCCCTGGAACTTGAGTTACAGACAGTTGTGAGTTGCCATGTGGGAATTGAACCCAGGTCCTTCGGAAGAGCAGTCAGTACTCTTTACCGCTCAGCCATCTTCTCTTCAGCCCCCAATGGTCAATTTTTTAAAAATCTGAGTAAAGCAAAATGTCCTTACCCGGGCTTAACTAAAAACGTCTTACTAATGTGCTTCTACTACCATAGCAAAGGAACATTATGCTTTGGGCCTTACATTCATTCTCTGAACTTATATTAACGGACTTTACCCAGTCTACAACACAGAATGGCATGGATGGATGTGGGCAAGAAAATAATTAGGGATATGAAGATGTTTTACACACACACACACCAATTGGGAGAAAAGCACACACACACACACACACACAGACACACACACACACACACCAATTGGGAGAAAGGCACACACACACACACACACACACCAATTGGGAGAAAAGCACACACACACACACACACACACACACCAATTGGGAGAAAAGCTATAAAATTGATTTTTGGTCAGATTCAATGTGATACAAATACTTCTGATATTTTCATTTCCTTCACAATAGTATGTATCAATATAAATCCCATAATGGAACTCCAAATGAAACCTGACAGAATTGTTGGGGTAGAGAGTATATTTTATAGAGTCTACTTTATGAATCATATCAGAATGTCAGTATTTAAAAATTAATCACACTAGAATCATTCACTAAAACAGAAAGTTCCAAAAAGAAGGAAAAGAATGCTTTTAAAACTGAGAGCTACCCAGGGTATGGTAGCTCATGCTTGATCCCTGAGCACTGAAGAGGCTGAGGATTGCCATGAGTAGATTAATTGAAGGCCAGCCTAAGCTATTGTATTACAATATCTATGAATAATGAATACTACCAAAAATTAATTTTAAATTGAAATGGAATGTACAGTAATAGTGGGTAAGCATTTATACAAATCAAGTCAGGAGAAATTAAAAATACCCATTTCATAGGCATATCAAGATTGCTAAATGATAACCTGCATAAATGATTATATCATCAATAATACCCAGGAAGCAAGAAAGGATAATTACAAAGAAGTGTTACAGTCAACAAACACTAAAAAAATGAGAAACTTAAATAGCTGATCCTATAATCATATAGAATAATAGAGGTGAGATGAAATTAAAATAAGATTTAACATCTTAATATTATGTCATCAAATTTTCTAATTCTGGTGAATGGATCTCTAGAGATATTTTCCCTTTGTATCTCCTGGTGATTTTTCAATAGTAGAACACTCCCAGAAGGAAGAATGGGGAAGGATATTTGATAAAAGGGAAGACTGTAGCTGCCCAACAACAGGTAAGAATTCAGTAAGGACTGAGATGTCTTGATGGCTTTATGTTCAGGTGAGTGCTTGTGTGTGTGTGTGTGTGTGTGTGTGTGTGTGTGTGTGTGTGTGTGTACCCGCATGTGTGTCTAAAACTAGGAGTAAGGTCTTGATTAAGACATGGGTAACAGAAGTTGAACAGACCTGGGTTTGGATTGTAGCTACCAGCCAGCTATAGAATACTGAGACATTTGTTTGTTTCTCTTACTCTGGGCATCGTTAAGTAGAAAGCACCTATGACAGACTACATAACAGAAAACATCTTGCCAATTTATTACTTAATATGACAACTAAAAAATGATAAATGGAGAGCTTATGCCATCCTTATCCTGAGGACTTTGACTGACAAGTCGAGGAGGCTGCCTGCAGTTGCCAAGGTCTTCCTGTTACCTCACTGACCTTGGTAGGGTGGGTGGGGAGTGGGACTAGGGTACAGGCAGGGTTGGCTGGAAGGTTTAACTTGAAGTCCTGCTTTATTTAATTTCTACTGTGTTGCTCTTTCAGCTAGCCTGCCTTGGCAAGAATACCAACATAATGCCCTAACCCTCTGAAGTCTCAAAACTATATGGATAAAGAAGCTCCGATCCTCAGCCTGGAATGAGGTCTGAAAAGTTTATGAAAGTTACATAATTTTCACCACATAAGAAGGATTCCAAGTGAGATCAAAGAATCTGGGAAAGATAATCTTATGGGAAAAGAAATAGAGATTCTTTGAAGACTAAGCACCACATTTTATTTCAAAAGACACACATTACATGAGGCTACAGAACTTCCAGAGTTCAAATCTTGTTTTTACCGCCTACGCATTTTGAAGTCTAGTGAGTTATTATTCACATTTTTCCTATATTTAAAGTGCGATATTATTCATATAGTTCTTATAGGCACCAATGGGAGACGACATTTTTAAATCTGTGCTGACCCCTGAGTCGAAGGCCCAGCTCAACAGACAGTAGCTTCAATCCTAACCATGGTCACCTCCACCATGGGTGTGCTGCTTCCCTGGTGTAGGACACACTCGGAGATCAAGGATCTGCCAAGTACAAACTAAAGGCTGTCTTCTACACTTTAGTGCACTAGCAAATCTTAACGAAAACTTTTGGCCACGCCTCACGTTAAAGATAAACTCATCCAAACAGAGGCAGCTGTGAACTTTACTTGATCTTTAGTTCTTGAGTCTTGCCAAGAAAACAGGGAAAGACAGCTCAGAGAACTTCCTTTCATCCCTTCACTGCTCTGTGATCACCACTCACAGAACACCAGCAGTGCCAGAGCACTTTCCCTGTGGAGGCTCAGCGGAAGCCACGTCGCCAGCCTGGGAAGCTGGTTCTTCTTACTTCCCAGCAGTTCTATACTAAGCAATGATGCCATTCGGTGCTTTGAGGCATCTGTGACTGTAGCTGGCCAGGGTCAAGGGGTATCCTCATGAGCTTAAAGCTGGAACACTGCAATTCCTTACATTCCTCCACATAAAATTTCAACACAGCGATCAAAAGGGACGCCATAAACTTCATGTTCAAAGTAACTTGCATAAGTAGGCAAACATCTGTATGGCTTCATGCATGCAAGAAAATTGCTCATCTCACCCCAGACCATTAAATTTGCAAGGAGAAAAAGGAGTTGGGCAGGGAAGGTGGTGCACCATTTCAGTTTTTAAAAACTCCCATATAACTCTATTTCCCATCCATTTGATCTAACTTTCAAGGGCAGAATCAGAAGTAAAACTATTACCTGAAGTTATCACCTGTTGCTTAAAAAAAAAAAAGACAGTCACACGGGAGGACAACCCGTGACACCACTTTCTGCATGAATTTTGAGGTTAATTATTAATTGTACCTTTTCCTTTGCAGTGGCTGACATTTCAGTTAAACCGTACCCTTAACATCTGCCTCTTCCTGTACTGACTTTGCAAATGCTAACGAGGCATCTCTGATACAAGCACACCACTTGTCAGAGGTGAGAAGGGCACTTGATCTGAGATAGCCATCCTTATCGGGAGATGCTATTTCCAAAGTGAGGAACTCGCTCAAGTGAGGAATAGAGGTCTGAAGAAAGGCTGCTTCATGCCTGTTGCCTTAATAACCATAGTCTACCGCAAGCTAGGCTGGCAAAACAATTTCATTTCTACATTTGAGAAAACCCTAGCTTAAAAAAAATGTGTGCTGAAACTGGGCAGTGGTGGTGCAGACCTTTAATCCCAGCACTCAGGAAGCAGAGGTAGGAGGATCTCTGCATTTGAGGTCAGCCTGGTCTACAGATTGAGTTCCAGAACAACCAAGGCTACACAGAGAAACTATCTTGACAAAAAGTTCTTTTCCACTACAATGGCTCTTCAGATGAATCAAAGTTGCCAGACAGAAACAGCCACAATGAGGATCCTAGCAGCCCAGTAAAGCAAGCCAAGGCATGGGCTGGCCAGGATGGCCAAAGGGGAGTGTAAATTTGGCTCATGGCTCCCTGGAACTCCATGTCTCTTCTTAATGAGCTCTCACCTCCCCTGTATACACTGAAGTACTTCATATACATATGGGGTAAAAAGGTCCACTGTAAAAATCCAAGGTTTTCAGCTTCAACTTTTCTGCAGCTCTTCTGGGGTACAGAGTGAGGCATAGTTAGGAAGACCTGGTACCAGTTATGAGTTTTATCAATCTTTCTAAAAGAAAACATTAAACAAATTTTTGTTTTGTGTGCCCCTTTGGAACCTACTGGCAAGTTTTCCCCGTGATTAAAACCAAATTTTCTGTAACAAAAACATGGAAGTTTGAAATACAACTGCCCTTTCTGAAGCAGGATTTTAAACTGTTTAAATGAAAAAAAAATCATATACAAGACAAAATAGAGGCTTGGGCGATGGTGAGCAAATCTGAAAACTGAAAGGATTTCTCCTGCCTGTCCCTCAATGGAAAAGCAAGTCTGCACTGGAGCAGTGCATGGCATGAGCCCACCTGCAGGGGAGGGGTGGGAGCACACCTGCAGGGGAGGGGTGGGAGCACACCTGCAGGGGAGGGGTGGGAGCCCACCTGCAGGGGAGGGGTGGGAGCACACCTGCAGGGGAGGGGTGGGAGCCCACCTGCAGGGGAGGGGTGGGAGCACACCTGCAGGGGAGGGGTGGGAGCCCACCTGCAGGGGATGGATGCTTCCTACAGTACAGGGTCTTAACCACCCATGGGGACCTCCCCAATGTAAGCTCACGGCATGAGGTAAAAGTGTCTAAGCATGTCTGCCAGCATCATATGCTAGGACCTGCCAGGGGGACAGAAGCAGCTACAGCCCTTGACAGAAGGTACAATGTTTCACATTCATTAACCCTGTGGTTCTCAACCTTTCTAATGCTATGACCCTTTAATATAGTTCCTCATGCTGTGGTGACCCCAGACCATAAATTATTTCATTACTACTTTATAACCATAAGTTTGTTGTTATTATGAATGTAATGTAAATATCTGTGTTTTCTGATTGTCTTAGGTGACCCCTAAGAAAGAATCACTTGACTCTAAAGGGGATGTAACCCACAGGTTGGGAACCAGTGCACTAAGTCTTTAAAGCCACCTTCTTACTTTTATAGAAATGACCATGGATTTTCCTCTGTCCCTATGACACAGGCCAGAAATAATCTCTCTGACACCATCTTTAACCTCAGTTCTTCTGTGGGTCACCTGATATACACAGTCCTTCATGACTCTGTTCAGAAATTAATGAGGAAATGGAAACTATGGAAACCAAGGATAAATGGTGAATAATCAAGTATTTTAACTATTTAGCAATTATTCCATACCAAATGTATGCATGAGTCTAGTACTTGAAAGGCAAAGTTAGTTTCCAGATTTGGATGTTGTAGCTCCCTCCTCTAAAATTCTTTGACTGGCCACTGATAGAAACTTGCTAATCTGAGAGGAGAGAGCTTTTACTGCTAACTGTCAAATTTGAACATCATTTGAATGTTTTAGAATCATGTACTATCAGTCCATTAGTTGTACAACCAGACATAAAGTCTTAAAACTTAAATTGTTTAAAAATAAAAATTTTCAGTTGGCAAAATGGTAAGCTATTGTTAACAGTGGTTGCTCACAGTTGTTAGGTCTGGGGGAAGTTGGTGCTTTTTACACAGTAGCACAAAGTAGAAGATGCAAATTACCAATAATTAGTTAGGGATGTTTTTATAATAGAAAAGGGAAAGAGAGAAGCTAGCTTGTATCACAAAAACAGGAAGCTTCAGAAGCGAAAACATTAGCTTTCTTCTTTAGTTCTTTTTCCTAAAGGGACCATTATATGTATGTTACTCTGTCTACACCAATGTCCACCTCATCAATCAACCCATATGTTGATTTCCAGCCTTCTAAATATTCTACCAGGCAATGATTCTTCAAAAGTTCATTTCTAACGTTTTCCAATTATACATCAGTCATTTTATCCTTGTTTCCTCCTCAGGACTAACAGGCCTTCTGATTCAAGGAAAAACAGAAATGTGGTTATAATTAAAAATAGTAGAAAGAAATTCACAATGATCAATGTGAATCACTAGAACTCTGTGGAGGTCAGGCAAGGGGCGGAGCTTAGGTGGTAAAGGGTAGGGCTTACGAATAGGCAGGTGAACAGAATAGATAGAAAACAAAAGGAATATAAAGCATGTGGGGAGCAGGAAGGAAAACCAGTGAGATGAACATATATGACACTGCCCTTCTATAGGTCACAAGAGATTTCAACATGGGTAATGTCAGATGGTTCCAACAAGAAGCCACAAAAATTACAGTAAAGGAAGGAATAAGGGCAGAAGGGAAAATCAAAGCAGATGTTTTTAAAGTCCTTTTTTCTAATTGGCCCAGGCTTCTATGTACTGTGAAATCTTGCAAGCATTTCACACGTATGTGTCTGATTGCTAGTTGGTGTTCCAAGTAAGAGAAAGAGGTGCATGTCTTAGAGATTTACCTTCAAGATGGGAGCCATGAAGACGGACAGGCCAGTCAGAATAAATACAAGGGTTCCAGTGACTCTTTGTTCCCTGAAACAAAATCAAAGGTCATCATTCTAACTTCAGTTCTCACGGACCTCTAGAGAAAGATCAAATCAGTATTGGGCTAAAGTATCAATAGTGATATTATGTACTTCAGATCTCAAGAATATCATAGGAATTCAACGTAAGTGTGAACTTAAAAATATTAACACTACTGAACTCATGAAGAAAACAAGTGATTCTTCTAATGCTTTTACTCCTTTCAGAACCAAGAATGAAAAATCACTTCCTCTTGGTCCATCAATTACTGGCTTCTTTGAAGTCCTTATTTTTCAAACAACTTGTGCTGTTGTTGTGTAATTATACCTTCTTTCATGGGAGACAGATATTACATTGTCCCACATTCTAATTAACAAACAGCTCAGGGAAATTTCATGAGTGCAATAAATCTCAACAGTCTAATTTCCAAATCTGCAACAACAGAAGTACTTTTTAACAAATATGATACACGTCCAACATCTTCCCCACCCCCAAGAAAGAATCACCCACTGTTGAAGCGTGGGAAATGATGGCTCTCTTGAGTGAAGCTATGCACCCTCACCCTTGTGAGTAAAGCTTGCTACCATAAAAACAAAAAACAAAAAACAAAAACAATAGTGTACAAAGGATAGCCACTAACCTCCACAACTACTCTAATTTGATATTTGATGGTTATAGTTTCTCAAGTTCTTATGGGGACAGAAATGGGTTGGAAAATCAGAATTCCTTACTCCTTCATAGAATGCTAGAAACCATGGCCAACTTAAGGGCTCAGAGTTCTGAACATGACTGAGATCCAGTAGAGTACTCAGCTGTATATTGAAGAAAATAATTCACACGTTCTTAGGTTGTATCACTTAATATTCTAGAAATCAAGAAAATGCACATACTATAAAGAGTAAACTAAAAGCTACGAGTTATCCTTTTTATTAAAAAGTTCTTTCTGGCAAGGTGGTGGTGATGCATGCCTTTAATTCCAGTGCTCCGGAGGCAGAGGCAGGCAGAGCTCTGAGTTTGAGGGCAGTCTAGTCTACAAAGAAAGTTCCAGGGCAGCCAGGGTTACACAGAGAAACTCTGTCTCAAAAAACAAAACAACAAATAGACAAAGACCTTTCTGGAAAAGATAACTTAGTAATAAAGTAACTCCCACCATCCGTTTTATCCCCAGATTGTATCAACCTCCATATGATTGACACAAAGATGTGTACTCATGGGCTTTACAGTGCCATTATCCCGTGACAGCACACCTGACTCCGAGAAACTTCGGTTGTTCTCCAGGTGCAGAAGTCTCTGTCTCCATCTTCAGACTGTCAATGTGAGCAATGGAGATGACAGTGGCAGCCACATACCAGGGAAGAGCCATGAAGGAGCACACCACCATGAGGATGGCGACCCAAAACAGGTCCAGGTGATACCCAGCTCCCTTCTGCAGAAAGAAGTCACAGCGCATGTACAGTACTTGTCCTCTAGCTGTAGTCAGACACAGGAATTATGATGAACAAAAGGAGCCTGTTCTGCTTCGGGAAAACATCTCTTATAAGGAAGCACTCTGAGGAGGGACTTTCCCTTCCCTTACTCATAATATTCCTTCAGTGGTAAACACAAAGCCATCTCCTACAGCACCTGTGCAGATCCTACTCTATTCTAATTCTGAATAATTAATTTCGACACATGTCCACTTCTCTTAGTATCTATTTACTATAAATTAACCTTTCTGTGTCCAGTTTTACAAACCACCCTCCCCAATGAAAGTAGGGCCCTTAGTTGGAGTTACTGGGACCATTCAATGATGTAATCACAACAAAGGACTTTGTAGCAACTTACAAGGGTGTAGATGTTCTATGGTATGTGCTCATCAAGGGAGGTGGTGTTCAGAGTGGTACTGGCTGTTAAGGCATCATGACCAGTGCTTGCAAAGCAACAGACTGTCTTCCCTATGTGACAGTGTTTACAGAATGTTACTTGTGATGCTACTAGGTGTATGTTATGATCCTCTAAACAATCCTGATGGAGATGGCATGTAAATGATCATCTCTAACTTCTCATAGCCAATGAGAATAGTTGCTTAACCACTTACGAGCCACCATCATTAAAATAAAGAATACTCCCTTAATCAAAACAGACTGATTTAAAACACCACCCTGGTCACAATAACATTTACTGACTTGACGAGCAGACAACGCAACAAAAGTTCCAGCTCCTTTACTCACTAAATAAATACTGTTCATCATGTCTCCAGTGTTTTTCTGTGGTTATATTTCTCTGTTCTATTTATGAAGAAATCAAAGGCTCATACTCCTGTGGAGCCGAGGAAACTAGAGCTGCCTATTCTCACAGCATGAGGGGGAGCAGCACCTAGAGTCACACTATGGCTGATCCAAGAGAATAGAGAGGCTGACCTTGGAGAGAGGGGATGTATGTGAGTTACACCAGAAACCCAGGGTGTGTTGTCATGTGGATCCTGTTACAGTTTGTCAGAACACTGCTCTTCCCTAACAGAACTGCCAAGAGTTTACCCATGGCTTGCACAGGAGGTCGATATTCCCAGAGAATGCATAGCAGACGAGAGCTGACACAGAAGTAAAGACATTTTCTCATAAAGCCAGGTTTGACTGGGAACAGACATCCGCTCATGAGACAAATGCTATGTATATGTATAGAATCAGGTTGCTTTAGGAATGCATAATTATGTGATGTGAAAGTAGAATGTGGCAGAAGAAAAGAAGGCAAACATGGGGTGTGATGCCATAAATTTATTCTATAATGACCAGAGAAGTAGGTCTTGTGATATGTTTGAGATCTCAATCATTCATTTTCTCAACATATAATTGCCTGACAACTTAGTACCAAGCATGGTTCTAGTTGCTGCTGACACGTCTGTGAATAAACAAAAAGAATCCTCTCATGGAGTTTCCCCTCCTACTGTGTGAGACAGTAATGAACAACATACATTTTGAAGGCATCTTACTTGGTGGTAAGTCCTAAGAAGAACCAGAATAACTTGGGTTTGCATCAGGCATAAGATGGGATACCACTAGAGGACTTCCAGTAGCCGAGTGATCTGATTTCTATGCTCTAAGCAGTGTGGCTATTGTGCTATGAACAAATTGAATAGGATCAAGGACAGCAGGGCCAGTTAAGAGGGAGACGTTACAGTTCCTTTAGGAGATTATGGTAATGAAGACAGAGGCAGTTGGATTCTAACAGTACACTGAGAATTGCCCTCCCCTACCAGTGTTCATGTCTATGATGCTGCTGAAGGGCCATTTAGGATCTGGTCTTTGGTAGAAGGACCAATGTCTATAGCTCCATCTTTCCTGCCCACCCCCAAATTCTATACAACACCACACACAGCCACATGAGAATCCTTCAAAGTGTTTTCCTCATTAATGCCATGTGTGTCACTACTCATGGTAACATCTACCTGGCATAAATTCCACTCTTCTCCTTGGTTCAGTCTTACTTATTCAAGACTGAAACTGCTTTTCATTTTTTTTCTGGTAGTTTAAAGACACTGAGTCCAGAGATACAAAAGCTCAATGAATTTATTTCTTCAAATGTCAACATGCAAGGCTTACTAACATTCAAGACTTACTATGTTTAGGTCAATGTCGTACATACACTAGAGTCTAGAGACACAGTATTGAAAAAAATGTTAAAAACTTTGCCCTAAGCTACTGTTGTAAACTCTTTAGAAGCCAAAACTTGCCTTAGAGAAGCTATTCCTATGAATCAGCTCAGATATGCATGGAAACAATCTGCTCCCAAAGGCATGCCTTAGCTAGAAGCATCTGAATGGCTCAGATTGAGTGGAAATAAAATCATGTGCAAATACTAGCATTCCTTATCTAAAACTGTAAGAAGGACCGGAAAAGGAAATATTTAAAAATAGCATAAAACTTATCTGCTCCTTACCACCTCTCCACCTTGGTACTGGCTTTTCTAGACTCTCTTGGATTATATAATAGCCCCGTTTCACCCAATTCTTCCATCCCTATTTACTGTTTCAAATACAATTCTTCAAACTTACATTCTCTCACCCGATTTATCATAGGTTAAAGTCCATCCCCTCCTTTCTGGTCTCAACTCAAATCCCCCCTTTCCCTCACATGGACCAGCATCCTTCAACCCCCTAGGCAGCCATCACCACAGGATGTTACTCTTGTCCCTTTACAACTAACTGTCTTCACAGACTAATCTTTAAACACCTTAATCAATATGTGACACTTCCCTGATCAAAATATTTCAGTGGCTTCCAGTTTTCACTTATAATACAATACTAATGGGAACTAAACAGTATAAAACTACCTGTAAGGATAGACACGAACATTTATTTCTATAATTATTGGCCACCCCACACTCTGGCCAGTACCTAGCAGTGTCTGGAGATATTTTTGAGCATCACAACTTGGAAGAGGTACAACTGGCCACCCTGGACAGAGCCCAGACATACTGACAAATGGCTGTCAGCATATAGAACAACCACCACCAATAGGATTGTTCAACCTTGGCACAAATGCTGAAGCTGACAAACCTTGTGCTGTGTAATGGGAGTCTACTCAGTTGCCCTCAACTTGAGTCACTTGTTCTGTTGGCCTGCTCTCTGCCTCTTGATACAACAAGGTGTTTCTCACTCGGGGGCTTTTGTGTGGTAACTATTATTGAATAAACATTCACTGAAGACTTAGTCTAAACTAGACCCTGTGTTCAGTTAAACAATGGTAAGACAAACACCCATTCTTACAGAGAATGCAGGTGACTAGCTGAGGTAAGGCACACACACAAGTAATTAGATGCATGCAGGACACATGGCACAGCGTAAGATGGGTGAGCGCTAACCTTGACGCTTCCTTCCGGGAAGAGACCGGTGTTAAAACAGTTGTACCTTCAGCATTCAGCACAAGTGTTGGGTATATAAGAAGCAATCTAAAAATGTCTTTGACTTCATCTATAAACCCAAAGGATATTCTATCTTCTGAAACTGCAAAGTAATTTAAGCGCAAGACAGAAACTGTCTCTTTGAAACTGCACATCCCTCACTGCTACAGAACAAAAATAATTTAGGACAAAGTCCACAAAAATCAAAATATAAAAGAAAGAAAAGGGTTAAAAGCCTCACATTTACATGTGGGACCAGGATGACAAGAAAGGAAGGCCTGGGAGGAAATACAAACAAGGAGCAAGGACTCATCACTCTAGGAACATACAGGATTTGGGTGGCACCTTGGGAGTGTCCCACCACGAGGTTTCAGATGAGATGGAGGAGAGGGCACAGGTTTGCACGAGAATTAAAATGCACTCTAAACAGAAAATCGCAGAAGTTTGGAAAAGTTACAAAAAACACCAAGGATGAAGAGTTTCATCTACGTATGGCCTTAAACCATGTAATCAGCCATTCTGAGGAGTGAGGATGGGCTTGCATATTTTTCAGTTATCATCTCTCACAGTTCTGTAAACCTGAGAACCATGTTACCAAGATAATAAAGCATTTCAGTTACATGTGTTTATTGAGGCTAACACGGGAATTGTGATGGGCCACATAAAAGCTGGTGAGAAGAATAAACCATGGGGCTTACTTTGAAAAATATTTGGCTGAGAAATAGGGATAAAGTAATTACCCAAAGAACTGTATGAACTATCATGTGACCACTGGCACAGAATAATATAAATCACTAAGAAAAAACAAAAAGCAAGGGCAATAAAAATTACATTAGGGGTGAAGGAAGGTGACACTAGGGACTTTATATTTAGAAATGCTTAAAGGATGGAGCCGCTTTTGGTGAACAGCGATGACTGGGGAGTGAGGAATAGATCTTCCAGCAGAACTGTGAGAATCAAGAACCCAAAACCATTTATGCAGAGCACTGGCTGGCACTGGCAGCAAAGCATCTTAAATCTAGGTTGACATTGTTTTACAAGGTTCTTTAACTGTCAGGCTGGGAGAAACAGATAGTCAAGAGGCAAAACTCAAGATAGTTGAGGTGCTTTAGACGTAAGACCAATGTATAAGAACATCATGTCACAAACAAACTGTGTTCAAAGAAGCGAGGGAAGTTGGTTATGATGCTTCAGTGGCTAAACTATTATAAGAATCTAGCTTGAAATAATAGCGCTCGACCCAAGACTGTGATAACAGGGACAGAAATGAAAAAATATCGAGCAAGGTAAGTTTAGGAGTTATGCTTTAAAAATAAACCATGAAAATATCATATTTAAATGAAGTGCTTTGTCACAAAGTGTGTCATAAGACAGTGATTGCCAGGATTATATGACAGCTATCTGTAGATAACGGTCCTAAATGATTTCTGCTTCCTACACAACTCTTGAAGTCACTGTTTTGGGGAAGAATATTCCTGGCTTTGTGGTCTGAAGCTGGCTCTGCTCTGGTCTCTGAGAATGACTCAGGAAATGACCTTGGAGACATACTTGACCTTGCTGGACCTGGTTTGCTTTCAAGTATTCTGCAGGTAGAATGAAGGGCATAACTAGTCAAAATGGGCCCAAAGAGTCAAGAGTCTTGGTGTTGCTATTTCAGTGTGGGGTTGTTCAGTACAGTGGATATCATCTCAGGACAGACAGCCAGAGCCACTTGCCACAGAACCAAAGCAAATGCCACCCCAAGCATGCTGCTCCCAACACTGTGGTGCCCCATTTCTCTTGCTGAGTCAGGTTTTCCTTTTGAATCAAGTTCATAGCATTTAGTGTCTTTTACAATTTTAGGCAGTATCTCCAATTTGTACATTCTACAACTTTCATTTCTCAGCAAAATGAGAACAAAACCACTTCATTCATGATCAAAATGTCAACTGGAGGTGTTGGATTTGTGACAAATGACTGGCATCTACACTATTACCACCATTATGAAAAAGAATAGTTTTCAGTAAACAATCCTAAAAGGGATAGAAAGTCATTTTTGTAGATCCATGTCTCATTTTAAGGACAAACATATTTTAAATGTCTACTGTTTCCTAAGAGATATAGGGAAATAAAATGCTTACCTAGTTTATCAATTCTAAATATATTTAATTCTAAATTACCAAAAAGAAAATTTGATAAGCACTGAAATAATAGAAACTCACCTCCAAACATACATAGCCAAATTTTTCCAGTGACAGATTAAAATTTAAAGTGGGTTCCAATATTTCAGATTAAAAATGAATTAGTCCAAGTCTATGTTTAGCCTTTCCATAAACTAAATCACTACTCAGAGCCCTTCTAACACTAAAAAGAGTCAATGGGGAAACATGCATCTCAGTCTTGCCAATGAGTATAATGCCATATGAAAAAGAATCTCCAAGGACATCCTTAAGCATAGACCTGCAACCTGCAATTGACTTTGTTACTAGAATGCACATTACCTATGTGGCTTGGTAAAGCCCAAGTGAAAAATAGAGTTTAAAGTGGTTGAGGCTTCATTCTTTCCTCTCTTGTGCATGTGTATCTGTAAGCATATATTAAGGGATGAATGAACAGAGAGAGATGGATGGATAGGCAGATAAATGATATATGTGCATACATATATATCACAGATGATCCACTTGTAATATAGAATCTATAAGCAAGTTTATGAGTCCAGGGACCATTTAAAGAAATTTTCCATAGTAATAAATAGATTTCCATAGTAATAAATAGATTTTTTAAAGGATATGCAAAGAAGATTATTCTCATGTTGGTAACATGATCAAAAAATGCCTTCCTAAAGTAAATAAAAACTCCCAGTAGAACATAAATTGTTTACTTGACTTTTGAAGTCAAGGCTGACCTCTAACTTGCTACATAGCTGAAGACAACTGTGATGTATTTCACAATACAAAAATTAATGCTATTAATCAAATGATTGTATATAGTGCTATCAGAGACTAGAACATGTATGCATGTACATATGATTCATTCTAATATTTCTGCAAAGACACCTTAGGGAAATTAGTAAAGTACATTTCATTGGTTTCTAGTCAAAAGTATTTAAACTCTTGTGATAGTCTTATAAAATTCAATTGTAAAGTTGTTCATAAAACAATAAAACATGCTATCTCCTTGCTTCTGACCCCAACTTTTAACAAGTGAATTGTTTAGGTAGAGAAGAATTTAATGAACTTCAGTAATATCAAGTTTTAGAAACACGTTTTGAGGGTCTGGGGAGATGGCTCAGTGGTTAAGAGCCCCTTCTTCTTCCAGAGGACCCAAGTGACCCATAACTGCCTGTAATTTCAGCTCCAGAGATCCAATGCTCTCCCTTGAGTTCTGCAGGCACTCAGATATGTGACATACACTCACACAGGAACACATATATATACACACAAATCAAATCAAGATGGCAAGAGTGAAGAGCTGTCCTCATTATGGCCCTTAATTATTAACAGATTAGACTATGAGACTCAGAGTTGGACGCTGTAAAGTTTTCAATAAAAGCCTGAAAAACAGGCTGCAGTTCTGTTGTGGGAGCAAGGCATAAACACATCAGCAGTTGAACAGCCATCTTCAAATTGAAAACGTGTCACCTTATGTAGTCATGGTGTACAATACATATACAGTTATGTTAATGGGAGTTTCCAACTGAATAATCAACCGTTCCCCCGATGATAATTCAAAATCAGTGCCTCATTTTAGATCAGTGACCACCTCAAGTTTTTGTTCTGTAAAATTCTGCTTTCTGACTTCCAGCATTCCTTGGGAATATACATCAGTAATTCTCATGCTCCCACAATTTTCCACCTGTTGAAATACAACCAAGTCTCCATTCTGCCCATCCATCTCATTGAATATGCCAGGAAGCCACTGCATTCCATATCCCTACCTCCCTTAGGATTTCAGCAACTGTACGGGAAGCTGTTCTCTTGACCACCCTCTGTGCCAAAGAAGTCAACAACCACACAGGCTAGGCTTTCCACTAGAGTCTTTACCCCCACCTTCCCACACCACTTCAGGAATGATGGGCAAACTGCATGGAGCTCATTAACTGCTTTCTTTCCCCAAAAACCTTCAAAACAGAAACATCTCCTCTTCAATGAAATATTCAATTTTCTTCTATCCCTAGTTTATGAGTCGTGGGATTTACTTCTTCCTCACCCTCATCTGAAGTTCTAACTGGATGGTTTATCATCTCTCTCATCCCTCTGCCTGGTATATTTCTACACTCAAATGCTTTTACTCTCTCTGTAGTTTTCCCTCTGCCATCCATCCCCCCTTTGCTAAATTCATCCTGGTGATACACTTCCCTATTTCTGCATGTGATTATAATACATTTTCATGCTCCTCTTATATGGTGATTGTGAAAAGATAATGAGTTAATATATAATATAAAGTGCTTAGAAAATGATCTGCTTCATGGTCAGTAGCCATTAAGTTTCTAACTCTTTTTACTTTTATTAGCCCTCTCTCATCCCCTATATGGCATTTTTGAAATTATTTGTGACCTAAAATATCATTAGACATGGAGAAAATTTACCTAATTTATTACAATTTAGGCAACTCTCTATACCACTAAAACATTTTCTCTTGGCTCATGACGATGCCATTAAACCTATGTTTGCAAACCCTAAAATATAAGAATAAAAACTTTTCTTCATACTTTATGGTCTATAATATCCTGAGGTGAACCTTTTAAGGAAAGGGGATAAGGTGGGGGTATAAATGCTTACCAACAGTTTGTAACTGGATATCTGAAAAGTCAGGTGTCAGTGAGGAGGCCTAGGTAATCTATTGAGCCTTGGGCAGTAGATCAGTATTCATCCCGAGTATACACATGGACTTTGGACTCCCGTCCAACAATGTGAGATGCACTCTCACCCTGAACTCTTGGGGGAGGGTCTAGGCCCTGTCCTGGATGAAATGACAGACTATGGACACCCCCATGGAGGGCCTCACCCTCCCTGGGGAAATGAGGGGATAATGGGGAGGGGGTTAAGGGGAGAACACAGGAGGAGGGGAGGGAAAGGGAGAGGGACCTGGAACTGACTTGTGAAGCAACCTTGTTTCTAATCTAAATTTAAACTTAAAAATAAATAATGAAAAATAAAAATAAAAAAATATTTATTTACTTTTATTTTATATGCATTAGTGGTTTGGCTGCAAGTACATCTGTATTTGCAGTGTCAGATCTTGGAGTTACAGTGTGGAGTTTCATGTGGGTGCTGGGATTTGAACCCAGGTCTTCTGGAAGAGCAATTAGTGCTCATAACTGCTGAGCTATCTCTCCAGCCCCTGAAAAATCTTTAATAATAAATATTTGCTCATTCCCTAGCACTAAGAATTGGTGTGATTAAAAGATGGAAATGCCCATGACTCTGACCTGATCTGGTCATTATGTACTGTCTACATGTTTCAAATTGTCACATTCACCCCATAAGCAGATGCAATCCACTTTTTTGTGCGTACAATGTGGGAATGGAACCTAGTGCCTTGCATTATAGATAAGCACGCTATCACCTAGCTACCCACTTCCTATCCCCTACAAACTTCTTGGAAAGGAAAAAAATCTGAGTTTATTTAGCAGAAAGCAGGTGATTTAATTAAATCTTCGATCACCAAGTCGTCATGAAGGTGGTTGCTATACCCAAATCAGAAGTAGGAAGACTGGTGCACAGACCTTTCCTTGATAATTAAAGAAACAGACAGACATTGAAACATCTTCCTCATATTTAAGTGATTGCTACCCAAGATATCACACTAAGGACCTTGTAAACACTAACTGATCTTTGTATGACCTTTCATTATACTATAACTCTCAATAAAGCTTACTTGGTTTTGAATCAATAGATATTATCAAGAACTAGGAAGAGAGTAGAAGGCAATGGTTGCCATTTCTATGGCCGTTTACCTTGAGCTTATGTTCTTTCCTGTTCACAATCACAGCCGTGATTTGCTGGTCCATGAAAATCAGAATGGTGACTAACAAAGCCGGGATAGCAGCAGCAAGGTACACCCACCAGGGGTTTCCTCCAAACGGTGGGACAAACCAACCCCGGTTAGGACTTGTTGGCTAGAAGCAAAGAGATAAAACTTTTTCAGAGCAATGTTAATATATGCTACATGCTTTAAAAAATTCACATTTCAGAGGGTCAACATACTAAAAAGTAGAAACAGTTATAGTCTGGAGGAAAAGATTATTTAAGAGAAGTCTTCCTAAAGGGTGTTATTTTTGAAGCTATCCCTAAAGGTAAGGAAAGGAAATATATGAGCTATTGGGAAAGCAGAGGGTGACATTTTGAATACATGAAATTAGTTGAGATAAGGAGTCAGATGGAAAAAAAAACTAACATTAAGAGACGCAGAAGAAAACCCCAAATGTAATATTCTATAAAGATGTACCAAAAAATTACAAAGCCGTCACAAATTCTGTTTAAATTTTCACACTGGACAGAAATTGTTTCTACTTCTGCCAAATAAGTGGCTTCATAATATGCAAAAAGATATTTTACATGGTATAAATAATTGAAGCATTTGTATCTCTTATAAGTGAAAATTATCCAGAAGAGATTAAATTCCAAGAACTACTTCAGAAAACCAGAGAAAGTTCTCATTTTTCCACTTTCAGTAGATCATATAAGCCTTTTACAGAAAGCAAATTTTCTGTTATTTCCTACTTTAAGGAAAGCATATAAGTGTAAACATTCTTCCTTCCTTTCTTCTCCTCCTCCTCCTCTCCCTCCCTCCCTCCCTCTTTCTCTCTTTCCCTCTCTCTTTCTCTTTCTCTCTCTCTGTCTCTCTGTGTCTCTCTGTGTCTCTCTGTCTCTGTCTGTCTCTGTCTCTGTCTGTCTGTCTGTCTGTCTCTATCTCTCTCTCTCTCTCTCTCTCTCTCTCTCTCTCTCTCTCTCTCTCTCTGTCTTTTAAACAGGGTCTTATTCTACAGCTGAAGCTGGCCTGGAATCACCAATGTAACACAGACTGGCCTTGAATTTACAGCAATCCTCCTGTCTTAGTTTCCTGAGTGCCAGACTTATAGGTATAAAAACAAATTCTGAGTGCATGTTCCCTCTCCTTTTATTTAAAACTCTACAATGGAAAAAAAATTTTAACGTTACCTGTACCACATATTGTGAGCTTGTAAGACAAGACATTTCATCTTGCTTATTAAAGAATTTCAACCCCCCAGGATGGAGTATGGCTCCAGGCAAACATTTAGAAAATACTGATTTAAATGCATTACTTATCAAATTAACTATAATTTATTTTGGCTAATGTCATGTATGTGCATGAATGCATGCATATCCCTTTCTCATCAACTAGTTATATAAAACTGCCACCAGCTTAATAATGTTTGACATTATTATCTCAGTAGTGGGGAAAACAGAGTTGTCCTAGAAAATAGGTTATAATTTGCAATGGAAAACTACATAGAAATGTAGCTATGAATGACTGCATAATAAGTTTTATATCACACACACACACATACACAGTAAATCCAGAAATTACTTAATTCTCCTGTTTTCTTTATAACAATTAAGCTTCATATTATAAGTGTTCCTGGAAAATAGTTTGGAAGGAGAAAAAGACCCCTAAGTTAGAACATGAAGGCTTAAATTCTACCTTCACAACTTGTCTCCACTACTGAAGAAGTGATGGGCATTTGCTTAGTGTTTGTGAGAATTACTGGTTTATAAAACAGGCATGATGATAGTTATGTGTGCATTTATCAGAACTGCTACATGAGTCAAGCCAATTGGATCTATAAGAGCATCTGAAATATACTAAAATATATAAGGCTGAGGTTAGCTCATGCTATGTGCCTTTTTAAAATAAAAGTCAATAAAGCACAAACCAAGAATTTGATCCTAACTGTGGCATTTAATTTTAGTGAAGAAACCAAACTAACTATAAATGAGCCTAATAAGGGATTATCTTGATGGGGAAAGTGCTAATTTACTGAAGTAAATTCACAATAAACTACATTAGGGGAAAAGAAAGTCAAGAGGTTTGAGGAACAAGCAAAAGAGAGACATTCAACTCACCTTGAACTCGCTTGGCACAATTAGTTTTGGAGTGTCCACACCTACTAGAGCATCTATTACACAGAACATGAGGATAGACAAGATAATGGCAAAATCACTGATCAGCTTTCTTGCCTGGAAAATTAAAAAAAAAAGAAAGGATTATTTAGTACCAGATATATGTGCCAGTGTCTATGTTTGAAGTGAAAAAGAATTTGATATTTACTAACATGAATTATCTTCAGGACAGATATAAGAGAGATCACACAAGCAGGATATATCCTTTGTCCTATGTGCAACATGAAAGACATTTGTATAAGAATAAAATCTAAGCACAGATTACACAATGAAATAGAACTCAGTTTATCTGGAAGGCAATGCTAAGAATAATAAAACAACAATATCTTAGTCACACTTCCATTGCTGTGAAGAGACACCATGAGCAAGGCGACTACTGCAATGAAAGCATTTAATCAGAGGCTTGCTTATTGTTTCGGGGGTTAGACCATGATCATCATTGTGTCACACGGGCAAGCATGGTGGTGGAGAAGTAGCTGAGAGTTCTACGTCCTGGTCTGTAGGCAGAAAGAGATTGGCCTGGCATGGGCTTTTGAAACCTTAAAGCCCATCCCCAATGACATGCTTCCTCCAACAAGGTCACACTTTTGTCATCAAAGCCACACTTCCTAGTTCTTAGAATCTTAATTTTCAAACAGTTCCATTTCCTGGTGACTAAGCATTCAAATAGCTATGGGGTCCATTCTTATTCAAAACCACCACAAATAGAAATCCCATTGAGTAGCCTGAGAATGGCATAAATCTATAAGGAGAAGATTCTAAATTCCAATCCATTGAATAAAATCAGTATCAAGATCCATGATAAAACCCAGAGATGGTTTATAGAAACTGAAGGCTGCACAAGCTTTCTCTAAGAAAGCATCCCCTGTTGAGCTAGTACTGGAACACTACTTGATGTGAGGAATGCCTTCATTGCTAAAGTGTGATCACCATTATTTGGTCATTCAATGTCCTAAGTGCCTCCTCTAGTCAAGACAAGGTGTGAACATTAACCCCTGTACTTTCCCATGAAGAAGTGCAGAATGACTATTTACAAGTCATTAAGGTGTTCATAGGTGTGTGGGTCAAGGCCAGGGTCTTGAATTCTATTCCATTGGTCCATGTCTGTTTTTATGCCAATATCAAGCTGTCTTTATTACTGTAGCTGTATAGTAGAGCCTGAAGTCAGGGATGGTGATGTCTCCGGAAGTTCCTGTCTTATATAGGATTATTTTGGCCAGACTGGGGTTTTTGTTTTTCCATGTGAAGTTGAATATTATTCTTTCAAGGTCTGTGAATAATTGGGTTAGGATTTTGATGGGGGTTGCATTGAATATCTAAATTGCTTTTGGTAAGATTGCTGTTTTAATTATGTTTATCCTACCTATTCAAGAGCATGTGAGACATGACACATAGATTGCCCTGGGAAGGGGAAATAGATGGGATCCCCTGGACAAGCTGGGGGTGAGAGGCAGTTAAGGGGAGGGGGAGAAATGGGATGAGAACAAGGAAAGAGATATCTAGCTAGAGGAAGCCATTACAGGGCTAGAGAGAAACTTAATACTAGGGAAATTCCAAGGGATCCACAAGACCCCTAACAATATTGGGGAAGGGGCCTATACTGGTCTTACCCCAGGAAACAGATTGGTGACTACTCTAACTGTCATCATAGAACCTTCATTCAGTAGCCAATGGAAGCAGATGCAGAAATGTATATCCAAGCACCAGGCAGATCTACTGGATCCCAGTTGGAGAGAGGGAGGAGGGATTATATGAGCAAGGCGAGGGGGTCAGGGAAGATCATGGCAGTTGTAGAGCCTCGTGGAACTGACCTAGGCCCTATACATGTGGGCAACAGTTTTGTAGGCTGATCTGTTTGTGGGATCCATGGCAATAGAACCATGATGTATCCCTAGTGCATGAACCGGTTTTTTGAAGCCCATTCCATATGGTAGGATGCCTTGCTCAGCCTTGATGGGGTGGTGCTTGGTCCTGCCTCAACTTGATGTGAGCAAAACAGACATAATCCATATCTTTATGAAGTGCCAAGCCATGTTATATCCAACAAAGCTTGCTCCTGTGTAGAATTAGCGTTCACTTCAACATCAAGCCATTCTCATAGCTAATGGTCAGTTTTCTGATGCTGCTAGATGGCAGAGATGGACTGACGAGGAAGGCATGGTTCTCAAGACAATGGG
Source organism: Mesocricetus auratus (assembly GCF_017639785.1). Taxonomy (NCBI): domain Eukaryota; kingdom Metazoa; phylum Chordata; class Mammalia; order Rodentia; family Cricetidae; genus Mesocricetus; species Mesocricetus auratus. The sequence goes on along the minus strand of NW_024429190.1, from coordinate 66,247,090 downwards.
CTTGAGGAAGTGAATCTATCTCCATGAGTTCAGTAGGAGTTGAAGCAAAGGAAGGAAATTACATGATGATGCAGCATGCTCGAAGGAGCTCAGGGATTGATTCTTAGAATTGCTACATGTCCAGGGCTATAGTATTAGCTAGCAATTGGACCACAGATGTTTCTTCTGAATTGGGAATTCTTCAGCTTCCAGAAGGTCAGATTCTGCTAGCTTTAGTTTGCTCAAGAAGTACACACCATGGAAGAAAAGGCGAGCTATCAGGGATGAGTCCAATTAAATTACACAAAATAATGTCAAAAGCAAACAGATAAGAGAAATAAAATAAAAAAACGCAGGATAATGGTTACAATCACAGTTGCCACAGGCAGATGTGATGGGTGGGACTTTCAGCATTATTGTTCACAATATAAATACATAGTCTTTATTAGCTGCAATTGCTTCATCTGCAAGAGAGGCAGAATAATACCACCAACTTCATATCAGTTTTCTTTATCAGAATTAAAAATGCTTAATCATGAAAGTACTCAACATAATGTCTAGATAAAATACTGTTGTTATTTCATGTTTCAGGAGGCCTCTTGATTGCGAATACTACTCAAATAATTTGATTATCTACTGCCAAGAAGTTCTGAGACAGATCTTTAATTCTACGAAACAAGTCCAGAAATCACATGAAACTGCTTCACAGAGTCTATTTGGATTGGAAATACCTAGGATTGATGTTTCCCAGGGCCTCAGTACTAGATAAAACTCATCAGTTAATTTTTACGCAAATAGTATTGAGAATAGCAGTTCAGGATAGCCTTATAAAGGTTGGTCCTAGGAAGCAGTTTCAGTAATATGTTAGGATGTTATGATCATCTCTTTGTTCTAGGAGGCCACAAATCCCTGTACAACCAGACTTCACTCAAGTCCAGTAGTTCTTACTCATATTTATTATTTTTCCAAACCTCACCCACAAAAATCTAACCAAACTCAAATATCTATAAATTACTCAAAGACTTGGGAATGGTTATTTTAAAATACAGTCACTCCTTTTACTGTAATAGAGAAAGTACACTAATGAAGGTTCACATTCTCCTGTGATCTATATATTCACCTGTGGAGTTTTGCTGCATTGCAGTCACTACTGGCACCAGGCAGAGAAGGAACAGGTCTTTTTTAAGTTGACTACCCCACCAATCCAACATGGCCAACTAGATGTCATTGCTAAGTATACTTGTAGAGTTTCTAACCTGACCCCTGTTATGCTTTGGATCTCAAATGACTCCCACAGGCTTATGTACTTTTTTCAACTGGTTTCCAGCTATTTGGGAATTGTGAGGCCTGTCTAACAGGGGGTAGAACTCTGGGGGAGAGCCTTTGGGGATGATAACTTGGTCCTGACTCTGGTTAGTTGCCATTGGGGAAGGCACAACTGCATGGTCCTGCAGTCAGAGATATAGATGACCCAGGAACAATGCCTTCCCAGTTGTGATGGACTGTATCCCTGAACCATGATGGAGGAAACTCTTCCTCTATAAAGTTCAAGAAAAGTAATCAAAATGAGCCTATATACTTAGGGAGACAGATCAGGTTACAAGACAGAAACTACCATGTGAGAAATACCTATCAAAAATGCTTAGAAACGATTTAAGGTCTTTATCTATGTAAGAAATGATTTTTCAACTGTATTTTAAATATGAGATATAAAATATTTCCCAAAACTTGTTGAACTATAATCTCTTTGCTCCTGAAATCATATCTCATCTTCCTTCCTTCCTTCCTTCCTTCCTTCCTTCCTTCCTTCCTTCCTTCCTTCCTTCCTTCCTCCCTCCCGTTCCCTTATCACTCTTTCTCTCCCTCCCTCCCCCTCTCTCTTTCTTTCTTCCCACTTCCAAAAGTGATATGTGGTCCTTGTAGAATATGTAGAAAAAATAAGAAAAATTGTTCCCCAAATCCTCTATAAAATAAACTCTAATATCTGAAATATATGAAAATACATCATTATGTTATATATGTCTATTCACAGGTATGTGAACATATAATCTTGAACATTCTGATGTTTGGGGGTTTCTTTGTGATAAGGTATCACTATGCAGTTCCAGGTTCACCTCAAAGTCATGATCCTCTTGCCTCAACCTCCCAAGCGCTAAAATCACAGGTGTGTACTATCACCCTCAGCCTGCATCCTGTTTTGTGTGTTCTTTTCACAGTTAGTTTTCTCCATATCATTTGATATTTTCCACAACAGTGACATTAGACTGCTCCCAACTTCTCTACAGTGAACAATATCATAAGGAAATATTTGCAAATACCTGGGGATATTTTCTTGGAATAAATTACTATAGGCAGAATTGTTCTGTCAATGTATATATTAAAATATAAGGCTTTGGGACATAACGCAAAATTACCAGCCAGAATGTAATATTGATTTGCCAATTTCACTCTACCTAACATACAAATGACTCTGGATAATGTAAAAGTTATATCCATTCTCAAAGGGAAATAAGTTGCTACCTCTGACAATATTCAAAAGAACATAAAATAGCCAAATCTCATAAACCTGTTGTTTTGTGTGGTGTAGCAAACTATTCTATTTCTTGTTCCATTCTGATTCTCATATTTCACACAGACTCTACATAAATGCAGCATGCTTTTAAAATGACATTAATATTTGCTCTCAGGAGTATCTCATTCAATGTCATAAAGCCAACACTATATGGACAGAAATCAAGAAAAGAATTTGGAGCTCCTTCCTAGCTCAGAGTACTTGTGTGACCAACAGCCCAGATGACCAAGGTCTTTTTCACTGTTGTGTTTGATCTAGGAATGCTATGATACTCTGAAGACATTTTGGAAATTGAGTTTACTAGACTTCCCAGTCTACTTTACTGGTTACATCCAGGTTTGTTTGCTAGTTTCTTCTCAACTCCTCCCATCTCTTCATGCTCTCTTTTCTATTTAGACTCTTGCCATAATGATTTTCTTCTATCACACACTTAAAAAGTGATTTCTTTCAGGACACACCATGTTTCTATCTATCTATCTGATACTTCCACTAAAAATATTCTGCATTAACAATTACCTTGAAAACATACCTAGGATCATATTGCATTACCTCATATGGTTCACTCCTTTAACATCTTACATGGTTTCTCTGTTTCACAGTTGTCAGCCTTCAGTATCTCTGTCATGGATTGCCATGCATTTGGGGCAACTCTAGTTCAATAGCAAGTTCAGGCTAACAGGCTATAATGTGAGTCAAGGTAGCAAAATCTGTGAAAGTCTGATCAGCCATTAAAGGCCTTCAGGTTGAATGAAGGGGGCCAAGCACCAATGAATGCAGACAACGCTTAGAAAAAACAGGAAATGCATTGTCTCCTAGAACCTCCAGAGAGACACAGTCTTTTTCACCTTTATTTTCAGGATAATGAAACTAATTTCACACTTCGTACATTCATATTTTAATTTGAACTGCCAGATCTACCTCTTAGATCCAACGTTTTCATGATCTAAACTACCATGTTTATGGTAATTTGATAAGATGATTTGGTTATTTTGATAATTTGGTAAGAAAATAAGGTAAGGATATAATTTGATAAGATGGCTATAAGAAACTACGTATTATGAATATGTACATATATATACACATGCGGTATATATGTGTATATAATGTATATATTGCATACATTTCATATATCAGAGTGTTTTACATACATATTTCATATTACATATATGTAAAAACACTCTGATATATATATATATATATATATATATATATATATACATACATACACACACACACGTGCCCACACACATATATTGAATTTGGTGGAATTCCCGGGCAATGGCTGTCTTGTCAAATGTGGCACTATTATAACATGGGTGTAAAGGTTGCTGAAAACACAACTTCTGACAAACATAAGAACTATAGTTCTTAAAATTTGTAGAAGATAAACGACAACCCATTAATGATGCTAACCCTCACTAAAAATCTCTGGCAAAGCTACAACACTCTGTACAACATATTAATTTGTATTTCCCCTCCATCTTAAATCATATATCTAGTTGAGGAACTTTAGAAATCACTCCTAGGGATGTTTATGACTAGGAAATTCATTTCTAAGAATCAGGATCCAGTTTTAACATTCATGCCAATTGATTTTCCCCAGATCACTCTTATATTCAATACTAAATATTTTCATGTGGGAAAGTAGGTGGGACATTATACTAGCAGGCAACTCAGGAGTTACCCGGTGCTAAAATTAACTGGGCAAAACTAAGTCAGAAAGCATCCTAAAGATGCCAAGCAAACTAGATAACAATCAGTCTAGGCTATGTGCATGGGCATTTTCAGGACTGATTTGAAGACAGTAGGACTTGATCTCTTTGGACTCTTCTCACATTTCAAACACATTTAGAAAAAGAAAAGTATATTAATTCCTTTCATCGTTTTCTCTTTCTAAACAATATGCAGATTCACATACTAATAAAAATAAAATCAGACAATCATAGTTTGTAATTCTCTAGTAGCTACTAGTAGTGATAATTAACAGTAGAGGTGCAAATGCTTTCATGAGAGAAAATATACATATATATATGTATATTATTATTATTATTATACCCAATTCTGTGGATACAGAGAGCTCACTCATATTTAGCTTGAATGGACACTTATATCCATCCATCCAAACCCAGTAGTAAGTATCTCTGGGTTAACCTTCAAAATCGTTTGGATCTAAATTTTCCCAATTGGAGAGAAAAAATAATAATAACTTACAGAGAGAAAAACTTTGATTTTTGGGGGGTGGGTCTTTCGAGACAGGGTTTCTCTGTATAGCTTTATGGATCAGGCTGGTCTTGAACTCACATAGATCCACCTGCCTCTGCCTCCCAAGTACTGAGATTAAAGGTGTGTACCACCACTACCCAACTAACTTTGATGGTTTTAAAAATTATTTTTCATGGTATGTAGATATGCTGCAACATGTACTACTATAGTAATGTATGATAGAGAAGCATGTCTAAATTAAGACTATAATGACCATTGTGTAGTAAGACTAGTTTTGACATTTTTGCTATTTTTATTAGAAAAAATAAATTGAGAAATATTTTCTATCCTCTGCAAAATTAATTAGACAATATCTCAATCTATAATTCTACAAACATATAAAATATTTAAACTACCAAACTAAAGAAAAAATTAAGTGGATAAGAAAGACAATTCCAATAATCATATGCTGTTCCTTTATTCTCTGGCAAAAACAACCCAATAAATCTATTATAAATGTACTTTTTATGAAGGATGATACCATATTAATTATCATGGAGTCATAATCATGGAGACACCAACAGCGAGAAGCTAGTTAATTTACAGGGAAAAAAATAAATTTGGCTCCTCGGAAGCCCCAGAGGACATTCAGTTTTCACTTTGCATGGACCGCAGCTGCTCTTAAATTAACTGGGGTGGGTGTGGATGCTGAGCGCCTGCAGAGCCACTCACAATGGATGAAGCTGCTACAGGGAGACAAGTACAGCAACAGCAGACGCCCTGGGGGCTCTCAGTAAATATTAATCTATGATGTCAAGTACTCTAATGAGAGACATGCTTGGGAGTTCTACACAATAGTGTAAAAAAGCATTTAATCTAGAAGAAAAATACACTAGACAAGTATGCACCTTTTGGCAGACACAGGCGTAAAACAGCATGATACTTTTGAAGTTTGATCTCTCTATATAGCTTGTTTTTTAATAAAAGCATTAACTTACTCATAGTAGTGATCTTAACTCACAGGATTTTGATCAAATTCAGTAATAGTCTGGTTCAGACATAGGGTTTTTATTCTATAAGCTTCAACTCGGGGTGGGAAATGGGAGGTAGGCTGGACCATTTTTTAGGATGGGGCTCATAGCTTGCCTGTGGAACTTTCCTAAGCAAGCCTAGAGAAGTGGCCCATCCAGGAGACTGAGAATTAAGGAATCACTAACAGAACACTTCTTCTTTCCTGCCTCAAAACTGGGCATTCCAACAAGGGACCAAACAGGCACATGCCAGAAACAAATAATAAAATCGCATGGGAAAAACTATGATCCAATCTTACTTCAGACTGAAACTAAAAAAAAAAAAAATCTTAGGCAGATCTAGAGAAAGGTAACCAGAGGAGTCAAGATTTAGGAGACATATCAGAAGTAAAATGGTGACTGTTTGGTTTTTTTTTTCAGCTTCCCAGAGAAGCTGTGGGAAGAATGTCTCCCAACATTAGAAGTCTGTTATAGGAAAACAAACCTCAACTTTCCTGTGTAACTCCTAGGAGTATGGGCTGACCCTGTGAACAGCAGCTGTGGGAGGGGAAAGGCAGATCTCTGTCTGTCTGTGGGAGGCTGAGTTCTTATCCCAGAGACTCTCAAGCAACATAATACCACAGCTTTTCAGAAATGCAGAGGCAAGATTAGACTGACTCACATTAAAATCCAAATTCAATTGCCCCAAATTCCCAACTTTTTTCCTAAGGTCTCTTTGTATATAACTCAAGCCAGTATAATAAAGGGGTTAAGGTTCAATGAGGAAAGTTAATCTCAGACTTTATATTAAAGCACAAGAATTTAGCTTTAAATGACTAATTAGTAATTAGACAACCTAGGAACAAGAAACTCGTGTTTCACTGCATACATCTGAATGCTGTTGACTCTCCTATGATAGACAAGTTAGCTGAATGTGCTTTGAACCAAGAGAATAATGTGGTCAGATGGGATGACTTCTTCTATCTATAGCCTGTCTCTGCACCAGCATGAGAAGCCCACTCACCACACTGGGATCAACCATTACTCTGAACTCTATTTTAATTGGGGCTCAACTTAAACTAACTGTAATTTTTTTGTCACATATCTGTGAAAGCTGAAGTATTTGTAGTGAGTGTAAAAATGTCTAACAGACTGAATTGTATTAATAACTAAAGGTCCCTTTGTCATTCTTCATGAATAGAAAAAAGTTAGACAAAAGCAAATTTGACTTTCAAAATGACTTTCCTGGGTATGAAATATCAAAAGAACTGGGAAAAGATCTGATATGCTCAGTGACAGAAAAATCCTACTAAAAGAACTGCAATGATGTGATATGGCTTGATATTTTTGAACTATACAAATGTCACCCAGTTTTCCTAACAACAGAAAGAGACAGAATATACACCTATTACTTCTTACTCACTTTTAATATGTTAGTTGTTTTAGTTTGACAGTTTTTACCTTTCAACAAGAAAGTTCTAAGAGAAAAGAAAACAGAAGAGAAATGTCACCCACCTCTTAGAAAGAACTGTTTATAAAATAAACACCTCTTACCTCTAAATACAGTCAATTTTAGTGGAACAGTGATAGCCAAACTGTCAACAAAGAATTATGGTTTCAAATCATTACTACCCATTTCCTGTGGTTTGTGCCCATTAAAAACAAAATGCATTACCTAGATAAAATGCTCACCAGGTTTTCATTCAAATTCTGGAATAATTTGTTTTAATTCCTAATGCAAGTTTTTCAAAACCCACCATCAGCATGGGCCATAAAATGACACAAAAATGTGATCTCTCAGGAGATCTTTATTGTGAGTGGAAATAAATGACAAAAGTAATACTTATTTGAAACTGCAGAAAGTCAATTTACTTGTATCTATATTAAGTACCTACTATGTGTTGGGGTTTCACTCATGCTCGTGTCCTTCACCTAGCATAATGTGAAGCACATATTAGAATAACCCTCATTTTGTTCTATATGGGATGAATATGCTAATTAATAAGATACACAACAGTAGTTTGTTGAGGAAAGAGTACCATTGAATAGTTGCACCATCTAAATATAACGTGGAAAGTAGTACAGCTGTTGATATTAGCTGGAGCTTAGAGATTATTATTTGTGTAACTGGGATGTGTATGTAGAAATAGCTAATGCTTTCTCCAGGTTTATATTTGAAACTTCTTCCTTTGGTGGTGTGAGACAATTGATTCCTGAAAGAAGGCAGCCACATGTAGTGCAGCCACATCAAAGGACCAATGGTTTTGCCTAAATCATAGTATACTATGGCTTTCTAACTTTTCCTGTCATGATCTGATCCTGCTGTATCTTTAAACTCCACTTGTCTTTTGTTCCAAGTATGGACCAATAGCAGCATTCTTCCATGCAGGCAATCATTCACGGTGTGGGACTCTGGAAGAACATTCATGTGAATGCCTTGAGCCATCTGCCACAGACAATCACACATTATGCTTTGATGTTACTCCTCGAAGTTTGAAGCTAAAAGGCTCTGACTTTGAAGCTGATCTAATAGATCAGTCTCAGTACGGGATGGAGGACTGATGTACCTCTCTGAAAAGAATGGGAGAACATTAGGCACCAGTGGGATTCTGGCTTTCTGGCCATGTTCCATCAAGTGTCTGGGCTCTGTAGCAGGCCTATATAATCAGCCTAACAAAGTCAATCTGCTTCATCCAAAGTACTTATACTATTCCATCACTATTTGCTCCATGAGATACAGAAGGGGAGTTAGTCACTGTCCCTATCTAGTTAAAGGCAATGAAGACCACACTTAGGAAAATCCAAGTGTTGGTGTAAAGGGAATGGACTGGAATAGATCAACCAAACAACCTATAAACAAGTTTGATGTGAAAAAGAAGAGCATTTTTGCGTGACATGGAATGGGCATCTTAGTTTGCTGCACTGGTCCATTATCTACCCCTGTGTACAATGAGCTAGCTAGTTCCTTTCCATATGGGTTGATCAGTAGTGGTATAGGAAGAAACAGAAATAGATGGGTGGAAGATAAATGGGGAGAAGGAGGGGTAGGTACAGTAGAGGGGACAGCAGTGATGGATGGATGGATGGATACATACCTACATACATACACACACAAAAAGACAAGTGTGTGTGAGACAGAGAAAGAGAGTGTGTGTCTGTGGTGGGGGGAGAGAGAGGAAAGAGGAGGGAGGAGAGAGAGGTGAGAGGGGGAGTACTGACTGCTCTGGCTGGCTCCATGTCAGATGGCCTGACTGACTAAATCCTGAAGCCTACATTCATATCATTTCTCACGATCCTTCTCTGCCCTTTCCCTGAATTTTGGGTTCAACCCACCAACCCTTTCCACAACCTCTGGGCCCAGGATACTAAATAATTTCATTGTCACTAGCACTATGACACCATAGTGTCCTGCATTTTCTCTAACCTCAACTTCATAAACAATACCTTCATCAAGTGATCCTCAACCATCATTTCCTAATTTGAGTTCATTATTTGATTCACTCTGGGATCCTGACACCAAGTATCATTGTAAGATTCTGTCCATGGGTGGCCAGGAGGATAGGTTTCGTTAACAGTTGAGATAACACATATAGGAAGAGAGCAAGTTCAGTTGTGGGAATAAAGTAAAGCATGTTCTGAATTAGGTGTGCAATACTTGTGAATCATTCACAGGGAGAGACTCGCAGCAGCTGCAAAAGAAAGGCTGGCATGAACATTGAGATAATCCTCAATGGGTGGACGTCTGTAAGGTTTTATCACTGACTTGTACAGTAGAAAGGATTTATTTCACTTACCAGATGAAGCCTCAGTGCTCCACTTAAAAATACAAAACTATTAGCACTTAAAACAACATTAATTACTGTCTAGCAGAGCTCTCCCTTGGTAGATGAGGTAACTAAGTCAGCAGTGAGGCATCAGAGGGCATACTGTTAATGTGTGTGAGACTCTGTCTAGATTCCTTTATACATACTCTTCTCACAAAATACAACATTTATTGCCATTTCAGTGACTTCCACAACTCAGCAAACACTGAGCACCAGAAGTTGATATAAAGGACAAAATAAAATTTTAATAATTTTCAAACAGCTCACAGCATTAACTAACAACTCTCCAAACATATAGGAATGAAACAATTACGTTAAGCATGGAAGTTTTCATTGTCAATACGCAAGATCAGCATCTATACACTTGTCTGTTTCTACCCACAGAGGTCACCCATCTAATTGACAGCTTGAATTAAGCACACTGAAACAAATAAGAGATAAGCATTATTATTATTCTCTTATGAATATTCATGATTTATGTTTGTGTTATTATTTGCAAGTATTATATAAGATGCATGTAGGTGAAAAATCATTATTGTTGAAAGCCATTTCAATAGAAATCCTAACTAGAACACTATCACTTTTCTATTTTCTCAATTTTCCTATCTCAATTTTAACTTATTAAAATTGGGCTTAGGTAGTGGAATTTTTCAAAGCCTGACTTTGGAAGCTACTATTTCAAGATAAAAGTGACATTTACAAGTACAGTTAAGATGATCACTGTTTTGGACTGTGAGGTAAGTTAGCAAGATGGTGGGACAAGACTTTCTGATGCTCTTCCTCCCATAAAATATCAGATTGAACAATTATCTACCCTAGAAATAACTTCACCAGGCCTAAGAACTCCAAATGAGTGATTACACAGCACATCTGTGTAGGCTACAGGTTAAGATACAATGACGAAAATCATATGCCTCACGTATCACCCTCTCTCCAAACCCAGGCAATGCAACTTGGAGACAGATGCCCTCTGCTTAGAGTCAGGATAGGGAACGAGCCCACAGACACATATGCCCAGGAAAATCTATGTGAGGACAAGATGAGCTCCCATTGCCTCAGCCTCTAGTTGAATTATGAGGACTGCACAGAGCTAGTCTGGTCCAGCAGCCCAAGGTTCTACAATTTCCCCACAACTCAGTCTCTTTTCCACTCCATACTGGAGTAATCTCAGAGCCTTAGAGTATAACCCCCCCCTAATACCAGCTCAGAGACAATGGTCTCAGTCCCTATGATGTCTTGGCCTCTAGACCTACTCAGCACCAGACCAACCTCCGTGTCCCCAGACTTCAGGCCATTCCAAGTCCCAGTCTATACCAGAACCAAAAGGCCTTCACATAGGAAAGGAAGTTAAGATACAGACAATGTGTCTTTATTGACAGAACATGCTAGAAATGCCACCAAAATAAAACAAAAAATCAGGGCTGATTAAATTCAGTAAAATTAAGGATATAAGATCAATATACAAAAACTAATGGTATTTCTCTACATTACTAGAAACTCTCAAAAAAAATCAAGTTCACAAGGTTCCACCAAAGAGGAATGTCTAGAGGTAGAATGGCTGTTGAAATGGGGAGTTTTCTTCAGAGATGACCACTACCTCACACATTCCAAAGTCAACTCAAAATTGATTACTTAACTGGATAGTCTGAAACCATAAAAATTTCAGAAGAAAACAGAACAAAAGGTGTTATGCTGAATTTGACAAAGATTATTCTCAAATAGAAAAACTAACATCACACCTAATTTTATTGCAAGAGTAGATTCCAAGAAAAAATACAGGAAAATGATAAATTGACAAATCAGACTGTATCAAACTAAATGCTTCCACTCAGCAAGAGAAGCAATTAGCCAAGTAACACGGCAAGTGCAAAGTGTGTAAACATAATTACTAACCATTCACCTGACAAGAGATTAATGTCAAGAACATGTAAGGAACTCAAGCATAAAATACATACAGTCCACTTAAAATGGACAGCACACTTAATAGGCATATCTTAAAAGGCATATAGGTCAAGATATATGTGAAAAAATGCTCAATGATAGTAATTGTCCAAGAAATGCAAATTCAATCTACAGTGAGTTGTGAACTCACCTTTGTTAAAGATCACCAATATCAAGAAGACAAGAGATAACAAGGTTTGGCACAGATTTGGAGAAAAGGGAATCCTTACAGTCTATTGTTGGGAATGTAACTTAGTTTAGCCATTGTATTCTAATTGTAGATAATGGCTGACGGTTCCCCCAAAGAATTAAGAGAACTGTCACATGATTCAACATATAATGAAAGAAAATTAGTGTGCCACAGCCTATGTGTACTTCCCTACATCATAGCACCATTCATAACAGCCAATACACAGTGTCATGATAAATGTCACGCACAGATGAATTAATGAAAAATAATAAATATATGCATTCATTTTCAATATTATATAATTATACATGTAACTGGAATACTATTTGGAAACTTAAAAGAAGCAAGATAGGGCAACCTGGAGGGCATTTTGAAAAAGCAAAATAAGCCAGACATAGAAGACCAATACTGCAAGATTTTACTTGTGTGTGGAAACTTAGAAAGTGAAGATCATAGGCCAAGATAGCAGGGAGCCAGGGGAAAGAGAGGATTCTGGTCAAAGCATGCAAAGTCCTATTACAATGAAAGGGTAGGTTTTTGAACTGGAATGTGTAACATGCTGATTACAGCTTATATGTGTTGTATATTTCAAGTTTGCCAAAAGGAGACTTTGTTTCCATTGCAGATATATTTTAACCATGTGAAATTATAGATAACTTAATGTAATCATTCCACAACATAAACATATATTAAAATATGCTGTGTTCCATAAATGCATATAATTACTACTTGTCTACTAAAATAAAAAGTAGAAAAGATTGCCATCTGATGTTTGACATAAGCTTGTGTTACAAATTGCAACATATAAGAGATTTACAAGTTTTCCATAGTTCCACTGACTATGCTCAAAACACATTAGACTTTGGCAAGAAGTAATGATCTGTAAAAAATGCAACAAAAAATAACAACAACAAAAAACCCCAAGATCCCATGAACTGGTAACAACAAGGGAAAAACCACAATCCAGAAGAAATTATCCTTAATTCTTTTACCCAGGAATCTGTTCTATATAGAACTCATCTACTGAAGAAGTAATCTGGTTAAGCACATCTCCTGGGTGTGTACTGGGACCACAATGTCACCAGCACTCAGGAACGGCCCTAATCTGCACAAGTGAGACAGGGATGCCTTAAACAGTAGAAAGTAGGAAAGAGGAGGACTACCTGCACAGCCAGGTTCTAGGTAATGCGCTCTTCTCTCTCTCCCTCTCTCTCTCTCTGTGTGTGTGTGTGTGTGTGTACATCTGTTATCACACCGTGTTAAACAAAGAGTAGCTCTGAGCCTGCTACACTCTAGTATATGTAGTCTCTTTTAATCAGATTAAATTAAACCCTTCCCCCATTTCTCTTTAGGGAGCATTTTCATTCCTTGGGCTATCTACTTTTAGATACCTCATTTTCAACTCTTCTCTTTATTCTCTATTTTGTAAGAGGAAGAAGTCAACAAGTTCATAGTTTCCTAGGTGAAAGTGAATATACTAAATTTCATTTTCCTGGGAATAGAACAGGGCTTCTGTCTACTGAAGTTCTATATAAACCACAATTAAGCAGTTTCATGAGGGGAACAGGTCACTGATATCGATCATGTTTAATGCAGATTACCTGGAAACATTGATCTTTTAAACAATACAAACTGAACTGTAAAGCAAAAGAGCATCTTGGTTTCATTTCCTATCTTTAAAAAGGATATTATTTAATAGCTAAATGTTGGTCTAGGCTCTCAAGAGACTGCAGTTTTGAATTTAAGTTTATTCAAGCTCACTAGAGGGGAAGAGGAAGTGTATGCAACCGAGTTACATTCTAGGTACTACAGCATTCGGTAGTATTGGAAGGAAACACTCGCTCAAATAGCCATATCTTACACCAATCCTAGGATACAACATTGACTTAGTTTAGGCCCATAGAGTGCAGTCAAGTATTAATGTATAATCAATGTTTGAGAAATTCTATGAATTTCTACACATCTGTAGTTGATGATTGGGAAATTCGTCATCATTTAAAACCCTGATTGATATGAAAAGGTTTTGTTTATGTATTTAAACATTGTGGGTTGAAGGGTCCTCTCTTCATCATGTGTGTTTAGATGGAGCCCAGCACATTCCTCCAATCCACCACATTACCAAGTGCTATAGCCAGAATTTACAATGGAATTATGAAAGCAAATCTTGGGAAGGTTTCTTGGAGTAGGACTACAATTATATTAAGTGTGCATTCACATGAACAAAGACCAGAATGTATCATTTAAATGTACAAGGTAACGTTGGACATGCTGAATGGCAGGTGCCTTTTTCATTTTGTAAAAGTGCATTAGTGGTGAGACAGGGCAAATCCAGTGAAAATTATTTAAATCCCAGGTACTTACCGTTGTTGGGAAATAACGACTAGTTTTGAATTTTTTCATAGCCATTGAAGAGGTGTAAGTGCCCAGGAACAGGATGAAGGACATGAGTGTGATATCAGGAACAAAATCACAATTGTTTCCCACAAGCTTGCCTCCGTATTTCAAACACTCCTTCTTTGACAAATAGGCCCAGTCAAAGGTAGCATTGTGGTACTGAAAATAATGAAACAAGAATTTTTTTTTAGAGAACACTGACACATCTGAAGCAGCTTTCCATACTTGATGGGATCTGGAGGGACTGCACTAGAACCGCCTACAACAAATCTGAAGATAACCACTGGAGAATGTAGTAACCTGATGAAGACTTACTAGAGTGACAGGGGGTAAAGAGGCCAGCGTTACAAAAGCCACAGTGAGAGGGATGCAGTGTGGTGTGCACTTTGTTCTTCCAACTTACAATCAGCCATTTGTTCAACAGCAACAAACTATAAAGTCCTTTCCTGCCAGCCTTCCTGTAGGTCAAATGGGATCCATTAATATCCTAACCCTCAAACTGGGAGACTCCAGAAACACCTCTATTGCTCACAAAGCACTCATTTGTGTGCACTTAGGACCACATTCACCTACCTTATGGTACCAATGCTCTAAAAGTCGTGGAAGGTAACTAACCCACATCCTAGTGAGCGCACCCTAGTGACTGAAGAAGTGGTACTATCAAAGTGTGCATGCCCCTGGCTTCTCAGTCGCAAACCTAATACAGCATTGCATTTTCCTTGTCAACTCCAGGTCAGCACTGGGAACACCACGAGGGGAATGGCTGTGATCCCTTTGCACCCCTTCAGCTGTGTGGGAGATCTCCAGTCCTGTGTTCGCATGATCTCAAGCACACAGGTCAGTTTCAAGTGTTCCTGACCTGTTGTCAATTCTGTGCTTCTTTCTGGCAACTCCCCCAATTTTCTGATCTAACACACATGAGAATCTTCCCGTTAGTGTCATGGGTAGACCTGTGCACCTGCCTCAGTGCCTATGCAACCACACCTGACGGCTTCTCTGCAAACCGCCTTTCATCATCCAACAACCACATCAACAGTCACTGCCTAAGCTACTTGCTTCTGCTCAAAGACGGGAGCGGCCGTGGAACAGATTGTCTTCCAGAATTCCCCACCGAATCAGGCTGAGGCTAAACTCAGCTGAGACACATCCTTGTTCACAATTTTCCTGGCCTGAACTGATTTTCTTGATGAATTTTGAGGCTCCCTCTCAGCTAGTGACACAGAATTGAAGTTCCTGCATTAGAATCTACTTCTAAAGCAGTAGTCATTGACTTATTTTACTTACAGGGCAACTACAAGTTAATGGCCTCTAAGTCTCAGGAACTTTTTCTAGAACCTAAAGTCTAAAGGAAACCACTAAATTTTCTCACCCTTAGTATTCAACAGTGCAGGGGTGAGTGCACCTCCTGTGCTAGTCAATAATTCAGGGGTGAGTGCACCGCCTCTGCTATTCAACAGTGCAGGGGTGAGTGCACCGCCTCTGCTATTCAGCAGTGCAGGGGTGAGTGCTCCTCCTCTGCTATTCAACAGCGCAGGGGTGAGTTATCCTTCTCTGCTATTCAACAGTGCAGGGGTGAGTGCACCTCCTCTGCTATTCAACAGTGCAGGGGTGATTGCTCCTCCTCTGCTATTCAACAGTGCAGGGGTGAGTGCTCCTCCTCTGCCAGTCAACAGTGCAGGGGTGAGTGCATCTCCTCTGCTATTCAATAGTGTAGAGGTGAGTGCACCGCCTCTTCTATTCAACAGTGCAGGGGTGAGTGCTCCTCCTCTACCATTCAACAGTGCAGGGGTGAGTGCTCCTCCTCTGCCATTCAACAGTGCAGGGGTGAGTGTTCCTCCTCTGCTATTCAACAGCGCAGGGGTGAGTGCTCCTCCTCTGCCAGCCAACAGCGCAGGGGTGAATGCTGCTCCTCTGCCTAATGGTTTTCCGTGATAAAATTATTTGGTGGCTCATTCCCCTGTGGAAAAGACTCTCTATTTCTTTTATTTGAGTCTTATTCAATAATTAGCCTTTAAGTATGTTGGTCTTGCTGTACATAGAGTATTTGTTCATACTGTGCAGCAATAGCTGTTTCCCAGACATTCTCTGCTTAAATGAATGTCAGTGTGGTTAGTGGAAATGACTGGATATCTCATCTGAGAAGGTTTCTAATTGCTCATAACTTGCATCTTATTGGGTTCCAGGCTAGGAGGACATTGTATGATAATGAGAATTATTTGGAAATACTCTGCAAAGAAGTGTGGAATGGCAAATTTCTGTTGTCTTTTAAATGAAAGAGTTCTATATCAGCTCAAATAAATCAACAACTTTTGCCATTTTAAGAATTCTCTTGATAACAGTGGTCCAGTCTGGCCAGAAATGGAGGAGTTTTCATAGAGCTCAAAAGACAAAATGCCTGTCCAAGGTAATAAAAATCAACCCTAGATCTTTACTTGAAATATTTTCCTGTTACCTCCAATTGTACACAGTTGTTCTGCATAACTGCTTTTATCGAACTTGGCAAGGTGATTAATCATGCCGTGTGTGTGTGTGTGTGTGTGTGTGTGTGTGTGTGTGTGTGTGCGTGTGTGCGTGTGTGTTTTGATTTCCACATATGGATGCCTTCAGGAAACTAGAGCAATGTTTAGAGGTCATAATTGATAACATATTTCTTTGCTTTAAAATCAGCAAAACTGTGCCCTAATTTCACATCAGCAACATAAAATCAGCAGAGTCCCTCTCTATAGCCGGAATTTCCCCAGGGATGTAAGATACACTGGAACAACCCCAAAAGGAATTTTTATCCATTTCCTCAGACAGATTCAGGTTCCAGTGAAAATGGCACAGATACAGGTGCAAAGATAGACAGTTTATCTTCCATTAGTTATTTCAAGATGGCAATGTCAATATTGTAAAAGTACCAAATGAATCTGTTATTGTTGTCTGAAAAAGTTAACCTCCAAATCTCATCTAAGGTCTCACACATAAAAACATTAGGCAACTAGAAAATATCTTAACACCCGAAACATTTTCAAAATAAAAAGTTGATGACTTTCATAAAATCTACAGTGTAGCTGACCATCGGTTCAACTTAAAGATCACAGAAAACACATCTCTATGATTTGTGTTATTTCTGCTCTTTCATATAAGTTGATGTTAAGTGAAGGTTAATTCCTTAAGACTTCAGATAGAGTCTACACCATGAAGAAATACATACAGAGCCATGGTTATACCTGAGTCCAAGTCACCATTGTCTGCTGTGGGTTAATTCAGGAGGCTCAGCATCTCATGCCACTCACTGTCTTTTATCTCTTTGCAGATGTTTCTTACATCTATGGCTTTTATCTTTCTGGGCTTATGCAACATACTCTCTGGTCTTTATGAATAGGACAGACACATGGGAGTATAATCTCAAAGAATCTATGACTGTTAGAATTCTCACATTACCTCTTTTTTCTCAAGATGCTTACAATTTTGCATAGCAGTTATATTGCAGCCCACCCTCAATGATTACCGATATGAATTTGGAAGTCCTTAGAAAGATGTCTAACAGAGCTAGAAGAGATGTAAAGGTTTGAGACATCAGTTGCGATGAGCTGACCTGGGAGTAATGGAGCAACAGAACTACAAGCATTCTGAGTGAAAACGTGGAGAGCATCCAGAGTGCCAATGAGGGAGGTGAGACACCACAAAAGGCTACTGATGGATCACAATGATAGGTGAAAGAAACACAATGGGCTGAAGAATAAGTAGGAGTGAAAAGCTGTATTAGCAATTACAGACTTTTTAAAACAAAATACAGCAGCAGAGGATACTCTAGATTATAAGAACATTTGCAAGGCTTTTAAAGATGAGTTTCTCAGGGACAGTAAACATAAAAGCTGTTCATAGGGGATGAGATAATAAAACACACCCAAACTCAACTACTTGTAGAGATGAAAAAGGAAAAGGGAGTAGTGAAAAAAAAAACAGACAAGTAACCAAACAGACACTGGTTGTAGCCTAGGGCTGGGCAAAATCTGCAAATGATAAATTATACAGCCAAAGGACCAATAGGATTATGCACATAGCAGTACAAAAGAAAGAGCAGAGCTCAGTTTAGGGTATGGCAGGCACCAAGAAGCCCTGTTGACTGTGTGAATAAAGCCCTTCATCAGGCTCCAGTAAGGGGCATATCCAAAGAAGAACTGTGCCAATTTGTCAGTCCTCTGTGCAGAGGATACAGTTAAAGTGAACATTCAGTTTAAAATGGCGAGATAAAATACAAGATGCTCAGTTAACACTCAACCTTAACTATGTGTAAGCATTTTCAGTGCAAGCATGTCCTATGCACTATTCAGAACATACACTAAAATTATTTAATATTTTCCTGAAATTCAAATGTAATTGAATATTCCTTATTTTGTTCGTCAAATCTGGCAATGTTATTCATTTGATAGGATATTTTGAATAACAACAACCAGTAGAGATTTTAAAAAATTCCCACCAGGAATTCGAGAATGCAGTGAACCCAAATAAACGTGTGAACTAATATAAGCTTAAAGGGAGTAAGAAAGATGAAAAAAAAAACCAGCAACAATGTCTATAATTTCCTTAGAGGAATAAAACATTTGCTCAAAAAATTGCTTAATAATATAAGGTGGTTTAAAAAAACAGTGTAAGTGCATGTTTATGAGAACAGATGAGGAAGCCAGATATTACACTGAGTACAGAGAAGACAATATTTGCACAGAGTCCTGAGGTATCAGGAAAAGCAGGTTAGCAAAGCTAAGAAATAACAGGGAATGAAGCCAATGGATGAGGAAAATGAGCAACAGATTTGATGTGCATTTCTTTTTTTTTAATTTATTTTTAAGTTTAAATTTAGATTAGAAATAAGGTTGCTTCACAAGTCAGTTCCAGGTCCCTCTCCGTTTCCCTCCCCTCCTCCCATGCCCTCCCCCCAACCCCCCCAATATCCCCTCATTTCCCCAGGGAGGGTGAGGCCCTCCATTTCTTTATGCGTCGACAGACACACGGGAGAAGAATTAGATACTGTGAGCAGAGACGTTCACATGAAGACACAGAGACCCCTGTGTTAAGAACAACCATGCTCACCATGGAGGAGCTATTTCAAAGTGGTCATCTGCAGTAAACTACAGTGTGTAAAGGGGGTAGCAAGGGAAAAGGTTTCTAAAAAGAGAAGCAGCTGAGAATTTCCAGAAAGAACAATCTCCTGAAGAGACATCAAATCAGTTTTCTGCATCGCATTTTCAAATATACGAAGTGGATTTGACAATTCTCAGAAATACAAGGATTTTCTTAAAAATAAAGTTCCATATTGTCCCCTTCCCCCAAAGTAGCAAACATGAGTGCATATATGAAGTTTTCTACAACAGATTTTTAAAGTAGGAACATGTGTGTCTTTAAACATATTTAAGGATAGGATGGTTTTGACACCTAACTTTCTCAATGGGAGAAAACCATAAGAATGCCATGTATAAGAACATTAATACGACATTCAGATTCCCATGAAAATGAATGTTAACTCCCTGACTCATCCTGAAGGTACATCAGATCAAACCACTATTGCTGCTATGTCAAACTGTCCAGTAGAATGATGTGACTATAATAATTCTTAATCCTTGCTTAAGAAACTCTCCAGTATAGACATTGTGAATTTCATTGGGTAGTATAACAGAGTAAATAAATAATAAAGATTTACACTCTTCTCCTTCAACACACACAGACTGGTAAAAGGTGCTCTTTTAGGTATGATTGACAGTGACATTATACAGAAGCTTCAAGGAAAAGTAGCTGATCTTCTCACTTAGGGCTTTTCCCACCATAGGCAGGCTATATTTGCATAATCTCCAATCTTACTTTATCATGTACAGCATATATTTGAGCTGCAGTTCTCATGAAATACTGAAATATAGTGGTTATTCTGCTCGTGACTAAGATTATTTCTCTGAAAAGTTGAGATTATTGCTCCCAGACAGACATGCAAAGCAAGCTAGGTAGTTTGTAAAATCAGAGAGTTTAAAATCCACCAGAGATGAGGACATAAAGACATTTAAATAAACTGAACTTTGAAATGTTACAAGTCCCTCATAGTAAAAGACACCCACTGGGCAGCAAGTGCCGGATTCAGTGTCTTCTTGAAAGGAATGAGGCATCTGCCCTCCAAAGACCAGGATGATCTTTCTTCTCTCAGAAAGCTGAGAAGTCAACAGAACTATCCCATAGGGCTTCCTGGGAAACAGGAACGGTTTATGTCTTGATTGTGACATAGAGCATGCCACTGCAAACTCATCAACGTGAGCTCATCTGAGTCGGGTATTAAAGGGATGCCTCTGAGGAACTTAAAATAAGGACAGAGAGGAATCGCGTGCAAGGAGCTAATACTAAGCAATTCATTCAGTCATCTCTGGGGATACTGATGTTACATTTTGACACTGAGCTAGAAGCTGAAGCTATTAGATCCTATCTCATTCAGACACAGTATGCCACCAGCTGCAACTCCTCTCAGAGCCTTTTCTTCAGCGACCAGATAAAGAATTTGTTTGCAAGGTAGAGAGAAGTAACCAGCAAGGCATCAATAGGAAAGGGGGCAGAGGTGAGGATAAAATAATTACAGCAATAAAGGAAAACACCAGAAACACTGCCCTAGTCCTCAGGGAAGCTTGTCTGGGCAGTTCCCATCTGTCTGGAGGCTGGAATGTCTCTCTTCCCTGCCCTTCCATCTGAAACATGCCCACTGCACAGGGCAGCTTGTCTTCATGTTAATGAGGATGAAGGGGATGGACCTTCCCTCCTAGGGCCTTAGGAGAAGAAGGCTCACTGGCTAGGGGCAGCACGTCACCTTTACTGCACCTCTCTCATAACTTATGGATCAAAACGAAATTCAGTCCTGATGGCCATATGTCCCAGGAGGAGTTCAGGGAAGAAGAGCCAGTATGCCGCAGCACACAGAGGACTTGTGCCTCTCTGAAGTAATGGCTTCTCCTTCGCTAACAATCACAGTTACTGAGGGAACACAGGCCAGTGGAGGGCAGAATATCTGAGGACAGTAACACTGGCTGCGAGCAGCAGCTCTGCTCAGGACCAGCTAGCTGCAGAACTGGCCCCTGCGGGACCTGGAAGGCTAAGAAGCAATGTGAAAGCAACTGTCTTTAAAATCTTTATTTCAAATAAACATTGGTTTTTATCAGCTTCTTTTTAAAAGCACAAAAAGAATTTTAACTAAAATTCTTTAAACCTAGAAGAAAGCATTTCCTCCTCTATTTTAGGCAAGTTCTTCTGGGTTGGCTGGTAAAGAAACTAAAATCTGAATTCTTGTACAGTGACTTTCAACATGTAGATATATTCCTACACATAAACAGACACACACACACACATATTCACACATACACACTCACTGGCACACACATACATATACAGATACACACACACACACTCTCTCTCTCACACAGTATGATACAAAGAAATAAAGACATAAAGTTCGAAAGGAGTCAAAGAAAATTCTAGCAGTAAGTAATGAAGTCAAGAAAGCCAGAGAATACAAAACAAGAGAGAAACAGGGTCCTGTGAGAACTGCCCAGCAAAGACACGAACAGCATCTCTGAAAGGGATGCTGTGGACACTCGCCACACAATATCTGCAGAAGTGTTCTGGTCTCCTGAGAGATGGGCACTCTCTCAATACAAGGTATTATGTTTTCTGTCTTTGTAACTGGGAGATTGATATTCTTTGGTCAGCTTCCATATTTGGAATAGAAGGAATAATCAGAAGCCTGAGACAGCTCTTTCCCCATTTTCTCCAATATAAAAGTTTTCTCCCAGCATGTGATCTTCCATGCAAAACAGCTCGTTTTTAAAACTTAGTTCAAGTGCCTTAAAGGTCCTTGGTTACAAGCCATGGGAAAGGACACGATGTGATGGAGACTCTGTCCTTTCTAAGTAATGGGGGAAATGTCCGGCAACTGGCATCCTTAGAGAAGGGAGAGCAGTACCAATTGGTCAGCCAGACAAATGCCTAGTCAGGCCAGAAATAGACAATATTAGTTCTTGTTTCCCAGCATTCTCACTGCTCTTATAGAAATGTTTCAAGGTCACAATGAATGGGATCTAGCATTAGACTCTTTAAAAAGGTTTAAAAAGTAATGTTATATGGGTAAATGTTGGTTTCACGTCTTTTAAAGAAGATGAAAAGCTAACTATAGTGATGACAGGTTAGATTTTATTTCCTTTCCCTCTATGTGCAATTACAATCAACACAGCTAAATGGAGACCACATAGCACAATGCATAAATTATAAACTGTGTGGGAAGTTTGAAATATGTTACTTACCATGTCAGTAGAAGCAACTGTTGGCAGGTCTTCTGGGGCTAGTGTAGTATCATTAGATACTGAGAGATTAACTGTAAGAAAAGAACAATTTTTGTCTATGAAAAATAAAATAGAAACAAACTAAATGCATAGTGACCTTTAAAACACAGGTCAGGGCATTAAAAATTCTGAAGCAACATGTAAACACCATGAAAGGATAGGATATGTATTGTAACTGTATTCTTCTCACATTAAAATAAAACAAAGATTGAAGCAGATATGTATGAAAAATATGTAAGAGATGATATTAAATTTGTTTCTGTTATTTTTAATCAACCACACACTAGTGCTTTACCAGTTTATCTTATAGGAAAATGAAAAGTTAAAGAAATCTACTTGAGAAGAACAGATGCTATCCAAAACTTGGGAGCAGTTACTAAAAGTTTAGAATCTTATGTTGGTATCTTTACTATCTATCATTCTGTTTTTAGTGCATATTCAGTATGCATTTGTCTAATGGAAGAAATGCCTGCCTATTATTACGGTGATTACCAGCTTCATGTATAGCAAAATCTCACACTTTGGAGATTCACTGGTTAAGCATTAGGAATTTGTAGTGTTTAGAAAATTGAACTGTGCATGATAAAGTCTATATTTACAAAATGTGTGAAAAACACTAAACAATATAAATATAATGAGATACAAATCAAAATTTAAACTTATTTTCATATAATAAGGCATAATTTGTAGATTTAAGATGCACCTTGCTGAAGAATTTATTTATTAAACCAACCTTTACTTTGGAAACATTTCATTAGTATTTTATTTTATGGGTCTGAAAATTAAAATGCAGTATTTTAATTAAATATTTCATTTTTATCAGATAGATTCTTTTTTCTACTGAAGGGAAGGTTTGCACTTAAAACTGTTATACAGAGGACATAATTAATGGCAATATGAAACAATGTCTATTAAGCTTTTATCTGAGAATCATATCATTTATTCAACATTTGATGTAAAAATTGCTCTTTGATTTCTCCCCCACTCAGTCAAACTCCAGACTCATTTTAGCTCTCTGTGTTTCAGACCTTGTCTATATAAAACTTGAAGGAGAAATGCATGACAGTGTTTGATGATTGATACATATAATGAGATCCATTAGAAGGACAAAAAGCACATAGCTACTCACTAATCTTCCCTAGGGTCTACCAAGCCTGAGTCTCAGTCACAGGCACTCAAATTAGTTATCCACGGTCAGTTAAGAAATCTGGTGAAGAGTGTTTCTCCAGGGGAAATGAATGAGAATAAATACACACAAAGGAAATAGACAAGGCAAAGAAACTAAAAGAGAGGAAATGCATGGCCTAGGTCCTAGTTTGGGTCAACATTATAATCTAGTTTGGTCACTGAAGACTGGACATTGTATGAATATTAGCCAGAAGGTCCTGCCTACCACAGCCCCTCTAACTTGTGCATATGATATGCTTTCTTATTGTGTTTCATTACAAATCCAAGAGAGTCAAGTACACTAAAGATCGCTTGGCCTAAGCAACAATACAAGATTCCTAAAATAAAATTTAAAAAAATTAGCAAAGTATTATTAGCAAAACTAGGGTTTTAGTAGTTTTTTGTTCTTGAAAAAAGAGCATACAGTATATTTTCTTATACTATTCAATTTGATCAAAACATGGGACGGGTCTAAAGATTTATCACAGCTGTGAGAGTGTCTGTCCAGCTAGCACGGCGCCCAGGGTTTCAACCTCAGTGCTAGTTAAAGAATCAGATGGGAGGGGTGGAACAGTGGTAGACAATTGTCTGTCCAACATCATCCTGGGCTATGTAGAAAACTTGAGACCAGTCTGGGCTATAGTAGACTCTGTTTCAAAAATAGGTAGTAAATAATTAAATAAATCATCCTAGAACACACCACAGGCAAACTTTCCCATGTGATTTAAGTATGGGTCAAGACTCTGAAACAAACCATGGCTCTGCTAAGTTTGCAATCAGAAAGCATTCCCCAGTTCAGACCTTACTTAAATTTGGCTCTCTTCTTTCTCTACCATCATTCCTACTTATCAGGATCTAGATGACGTTGTTTATGGGCCAAAGATTCAAGGTGGGACAGCACTCACTAATGGCATCCATGAACTCATAGTGTCTAGCAGGCAGGCTGCTCCTCAGCTAGCTTCTCAATGCAATTTCACCAGCTTCCTAAACTTCTCTGTATTCCAAACATGCTTAACGAGCTGGGGAAGGTGAAGTCTGTGAAATAACTATACATAATACAGACATTAAAATAAGGAATGTATCAATCCCACTCAATTATATTTCTTTACATTTTCAGTGTTGATCTAAGATAAACTAGAAAAGTAAACTGGCCCTAAAAAATACCAGAAGAGCAATATCTAAAAACCAGCAAGAAGTATAAAATACTATATATTCTATAAATATATATTGGCAGGGTTTGGAAGAGTCCATAAATGAGATTAAAAGTAAATTTCTTTAGGCTCACTGATGAGAAAATGATCAATTACAGCTGGGCTCTTGATCTACAAGGGCCATTGGGCACCATTTAGATCCAGACAGAGTATAAACACTTTGGCAACCAATTGCAGACTGATCCATTTATAAGACATCTGCAATATCCTTAATTAGGATTCTGGAAAGGTCAAAAGAAAAGCCCAGACACACTGCACTCTGTCTTTACTTTCAGCTCAGCTTCAAGGCTCAGGGAAAAGTGCAAATCTCTGCTTTAACAATGTAGCTAATTTAGATCTAGCCAGTCAGCACCAGGACAGTCTAGTCTATGCATTCTCACAGGTTTATTGTTTTCCATAAACAGGATTCTCAACTTTTTTGGTCCTCCTTCTTACATATCAACGTTTAGCTGATCCTCTGAATTGTGGAATGCATGCTATTGAAAATAGATATTTTTAAAGTGTCTCTGTTACTTTTCAATCTTGAGCCAGCCCTTCCTTCTTAGTGCTTATGAAAAGGTCTAGTAAAAGAATCAGGAGATGGAGTGGCTTCAGCTGTAAGAGGGGACATGTGCTGGTGTTGACACACATCCTACATAATGTGACCCTCTTTAATCTCCACAGACCTGGTGCCAAGGCTCCACAGGGCCCTTCTTTATATACTAGCAGGAACTGTAGCAACAGGAAGATGCACAAGCTCAGATGAGGCCATGCAGTCAAATGTGAGTAACAACTGGTTACTGCAGACTCTGGCTATGGTGTAACACAACATCACAGGCAGGGAAGGGCACAGTAGTCCTGGCCTAAATTTCAGCTGTGCTACATTTTGAGCACAAGGCTCTAAAGCTCCTTCCATTAACCCTGGTCTTGAAGAAGTTACTTCACTATTCCAAGCCACAGATCCTTCATTTGTGGAGCTGGATTTGAATTCCATTACCCTGTAAAGTGACAAAGATTAAATATGCAGTATAGGCAAAACAGCATGATGCCAGCTTCACATCACAGCTACGTAAATGGTGCTAAGTTTACTACTAAGGTGACCTGGAGAAAGCAGAACTTGACCTGGGGGATATGTCAGATACTTCTCAGAGGTCTTTGTTGTTGTTTGTTTGTTTGGTTGGTTGGTTGGTTGGTTTTGGGTTGACCTCAAACTCACAGAGATCCTCCCACCTCTGCCTCTGAGTTCTGGAATTAAAGTTTTGCACCACCACTGCCCGGCTCATAAAGGTTTTGTGACGATCAAATCTACAGATACTGTGCTATTGAAACAGGTTTACTGAAATCCCCTGGTAAATGTCTTCCGTTTGTATGGTGATGACTAAATATCAGTCTAATCTGAATCTCATGGCTACAATAACACAGAACCGAAAACAAAGACACTCTTAAAGTTACTGTAAATTATCAGGGCTCAATGCTTTACTGTACTCTAAGCATTCTCATTGCCTTAAGGAAATCAAGAAAGTGGGAAGCAGAACTAAGATAAAACTGGATCTCCTTACTCCAGGAGCTTGTCTTTGATCCCAGGGCCCTGGATAAGTTGATGATACCACCTCTCTTGATATCTCTCTTGATAAAGTTGAATCTACGCTTTAAATGTCTAGGTCAACAAAAGAACAAAAACAACTTTTGTGGAAATGGCAAAGAGAATCAGGATAATTCTGTAAGAAAGGACCATGGCTTACTACTCTCTCAGCCCTAAGTCTAAAAACAAAGGTATACAGCTTTTTAAATTTTTTGATTATTATTATTTTCATTTTTCCTAAGTACTTTTTAACAAACCAAATGGGTGAGATTTCCAATGACTAGCAAGCAAGTTAGTCTGTCTTGAGTCACAGATATTCTTCCCACAAGTTTGCCTGAGACACCATGCTATTGATTAACGAGTGGAACTACAGTGGATGTATTATGTTTAGTCACGGTTTCCACAAAAATGTCTCCTCCATACCCTCCCATCATCATTTTCCCAATGTGCCGCAGACATTATTCAACAGAAGTTGTCCAAATACATGTTTTATATAAAGGCAAAGCTAGAGACTATTGCTAGGTCTGGTGACAATGCAAGTCCATTCCTTCGCCACTTCCAGGCTCTACAAGCCTCATGAGGAACCCGCTGAAATATAGGTTAGGACAATGAAGGCAGACTGAAGTGATGAGTGTTTTGGGTTTGTGTGGCTTTCTCCAGAGCCACCATGACCATGAATGACAAAACATCAACTATGCTAAATGCAGGTCAGTATCAAGGGCAAGCATGAGGAACTTACACATTCAAGTTTTGCTATTACTTTATGATGTAAACCGACTTCATAAAAAAAAGCAATGACCTACCATAAAAGGGAAATTGCATTTAATATGTCACCATTCATAAAAGATAAGTTAGGACTATGCTGCATTTCCTCATGTCCCATAACTGGGATTTCTAATTATGAAACTCATATTGACTACACTGTTGGACCACGGTACACACATGGAGCCCAGTAGTACTTTTCAATGGTGGTAACTTGTTATCACAGTATCCATCCATTATGCCAAGAGAAAAACTATGTACATAGTGACAACTGCTTCAGAGCATTCAGATGTCTCTCCATACTTAAATAAAAAAAGGTAAGGACATGGAAAGCACTCCTAACCCTGTCACTTGGTTTGGTCTTAACAGTTTCACACCAGGAGAAAGGCCATCATTTACTCTGAGAGATTACAGACAGTAATGTGTTGGATGTCTGAAAGAGAATATTCTTCTCTTAATCGCTCATCCATTATTAAGCGCATTCTCTCTGGAACAGTTAGCAACTAATCAATAAAATAGAACCCCTCTGTTAACGATACAGTGTCTGCCCCTGAGGCTATTTTTCTGGCTTTTATAATTTATTGTTGTTAGCAGGACTTCTTTCACCTTCAGATAAAGGACCAACACCTGGTCAGAAAATTCATTCTGACCTTTTCTAAACTATCAACACACACTCGAGCATGTGTTTATCACAACCTTCACACATTATGCAAATGAACAGAGAGACTAGAGTAAAAATTTATTTCTAAAGTCTGGGTCAAATGAATTTGGACCTGCAGCCATTTGAAAATGAGTTACACTATTTATAATATAATAAACATATTATTATAATCAAAATGCCCTGTTGAAAAATGTTTCAACAAAAAAATACAATGTGTATGCACTCTATATCATTACAAGGAACATAATTCTTAGAAATCAATAAAGTAGACTCCCAGTACATTTCTGATGATGTTCAAAGAAGAAAGAAAAGACCTTAGGGGAGAAGTAAAGGTGAGTTTAAGGAAAGATGTCCATGTTTTGTTTCCAATGTAAAAAGTCTTAGTACTCACATTTCTGGATGAATTATATAAATTCCCTTATGATGAATTGAACACCTTTCTCGTAACACTTGAAAGTCTTTTGCTTCATGACTATGGAAATAGTACACAATATCCTTAAGGTTTGGACTCAGTGAAATAGCAATAAATAGTCTACATGTGCTAAACTAAATATATTTTTCTTCTCTGAGACACAGGTGCATGTGTTTCCTGATTGTCTATAATAGCACATGGTTATTAATGACTCTCCAGGCTCAGCTTGCAGTAAAAGCTTAATGGGGAAAAAAGGAAATGTGTAAACTTCTTTAAAGAATACGACAATATTAGACTGAATGGAGTTGTATTGCAAGACAATGAGAATTATGAGAGAGAGAGAGAGAGAGAGAGAGATTTTGATGTTGACTGGTTCCAAGTATTATGCCATTTAATGGTAATAATAAAGCTTAATCACAATATAAATGCAGTCATAGATTATGGGGCAAAGAACTTAATTAATTAGTCTATCTCATGAGCCCATACTGCTATGTGCTTGGGAGTCAGAGACATGTGGATCTCTGAGTTCAAGACCTGCCTATTCTATAAAGAGAGGTTCAGGACCACCAGGGCTACACAGAGAAACCCTGTTTCAAAACAAAGAAAAAAATTAAAACTCAGAAAATACATTTTTAAAATGAAAAGGAATTTGAACAGAGGTATGTGGGTACACAGCACTTTGCTTAGAGGACCGAGATTATACAACAAAATGTCTCAATGTTAGACATGGATTATTATAATACAAGTTCTTTGTCAGAGAGGCCACAAAGACAAACAAACAACACAGGCTATTACCATTGCTCTTGGTTGCCCATAACTAGATTGCAAAAGTCCATTTCTGAAGACATTGAAGGAGATAGAAAAATCAGTATAGAAACAATGGGAAACTCTCTCGCTGGAGATATTACTGGGAGATAGATGCTTGCAGGCGGGGGAGATCAGATATCAGTGATCTCACCCAGTACCAAACCATGCATGTTACAATACAGATGCACCAGGAAAGCTATGACCCACTAGGGCAATAGTGGCATGACTGCCACTTGGAACAACCAACTGCTGTCTGATTGGGTTTGAAGCCTACCCCCATAGGAAGGAAATCATGCCTGGTCAAAAACCCATGGCTGGGGAAGTCACAGGAAACTGGCGAGGGTGGGGTGGTGGTGGAGGGGAACCTACAGCTAGTGTTTTGCTAAATGGTTTTGTTGTCAAACTCCCTCCTAAATACTTAAGTCTACAGCCATAGATAGCACTATTCTCCCCTTGGTCAGAGAAGCTGCTTTGTATAATGGGCACTATTTAATGAGGTGACTCATCACTGGTCAAAGTACTCAGAACAAGTGACTGTTAGTTCTCAGCTGCAAATGGGATATGTAAACTTCCCTGCTGATAATATTCTTCTCCAAGGTTCCACGGGAAACGCTTTGGAAAATGAAAATGGAAAGAACGTTAAGAACCTGAGGATGGGTGGGAGTGCTCTGAAATGTCTACTGGGCATGACATCACCAATACATGTATCAATTTATAGCAGCTGTGGTTGCCTGCACAAGACCAAGTCAGTCAGATAAGGAAGGAGCGCACAAGCTCCAAACCATAGCTGAGGAGCTATTGGCAGTAGTTGGCTGCTAAGAGTTCGTTCTCTTCTAGGATGTGGTCACTGATAGGTTGACAACACTCCAGTGGATGGTTCTATAAACATGTACATGTGGGCACCATTGATTGAACTCAATAGGTTACATTCTATAAATAAATAAATAAATAAATAAATAAATAAATAAATAAGGGCAAGAAGTTGCCAAAGGGACTAGGTGGAGCGTCTCAAAAGAGTCGTGGCAGGGAAGTGTGTGGATATGATCAAAATGAATTTTATATATGCACTAGGAAATTCTTAAAGAATAAAGAATAACACGTCTGAAATACTAAAAAAAGGGAAGACATTTAAAAGGCTATAATATATTACGGACATGAGTACAGTTCTCTTAGTGGTGAGGGAACCCTATTTCCATTTCTGCAAAATCTTTCAGTTTGCAGGATCACGACTCCATCTGTGCAGTTGCTGGCTTGTTGTTGCATACTGCCCCAGTGTTGGAAAACAAGGCATCCGCCAGTTTAAATATTATTGGCTCATTGACTGAATGCTTTCACTAGGAGTGCATGTTGTGATGAAAGACTGGCCTTTTGTTGTTCTTAGAGCACTTACTTGAGCTGTACGTGCAACTCTCCCTAGCACCTTCCCATTTCATTCTTCAGAAGTAATAACATTTATGATCCATCTTTCCAGCTTGCTATCACAGCTACAAAGGTTATAGGAGAGAGTTATGTAGGAACTATACAGTCATTTACTTTTTTTCATCTTTCTTTTTTCATTTTTTTTAAAGCAGGGTATAACTGTGTAGTTCTGGCTGGCCTGGAAGTCACTATATAGACCAGACTGGTCCTGAATGCACAGAGATCCACGGCTTGTACCTCCCAAGTGCAAGGATGAAAGGGATTAAAGGACATGTGCCACCATGCCCAACCTATAGCCATTAACTTTATAGAGCTTAGAAAAATATGAAATTGTTAACAATCGCAAATACCCTGTGGTGTTTTGAACAAGAATGGCCCCCATAGGCTTATATATTTGAATGCTTAGTCAGGAGATGGCACTATTTGAAAAGGATTCAAAGGTATGGCCTTGTTAGAGGAAATGTGTTACTGGGGTTGGGCTTTGAGGCTTCAAATCTCATGTCGAGGCCCAAAATCTCTCTTTTGGGATACACATCAGGACGCATCTCTTAACTACTTCTTCAGCACCGTGCTGCCTATTGCCAAGCTCCCTGCCATGATGATAATGAACTAAGATTCTGAAACTGTAAGCGAGTCTTCAATCACATGCTTTCTTCATGAGAGTTTCCTTAGTCTCTTCACAGCAATAGGACAGTGACTAAGACATATCTATATGCCCTTAGTTTCCAAACCACAAGCAAGTTTCAACTCCCCAGGCTTAGAAATTCATCAGTTCCTGAATACATATCATGAATGTCACTTATCTGAAACACTACTAAAATAAGTGAAACCATCAATGTGGATGCAGAAAAGAACAACGGCCCAATGGTGTATTATTAGAAAGAAAAATGATACATGCAAGCATCTTTGTGCTGCCACTTACACTAAAGGTTAAATTGTGGTGAATAATAACAATAAAACAGGAAATATTTAATTACTCATTACACGTTTACCTTTAAAACAATTCCTTTATTGGGGGCAGGGGCTGAGACAAGGCTGACACTAGATAGCCCAAACTAGCTTGGAACTTGAAATCCTCTTGCCTCAGTCTCCCAAATTCTGGATTACAGGCATATACCATCATGTCTGCCTTCTTCAGATGGTATATACTATCACTAACCACATCTTGTAGAACAGAAAGGTGATGGCAAGCTGCTTGGGGAGAATGAACTTGCTCCAGTCATATATTTGGCATCATTCAACGGAAAGATCTATACTGGTACCAATTAGAGGGAGTGGGAGCTGGTGTCCCGAGAGGAATTCAGGACTGATGCTTCACACAGCCTTGGGGACACAGATCAAAAGGAAGCTATAACACCACTGCCTGTACTTGCTCTGCATATGTGAAGCCTGCTCAGCCCTCAGTGCCACATTTTCATACAAAGATCCTTGCTGGCAGGGAAAACTTCCTGGAAAACTCCCTCCTGTCTCTCTAGCCTAATTCATCCTTCCCTTCCCACTCTCTCCCTCTGTCTCTGTCTCCCTGTCTCTCACTCCCTGTCTCTGTCTCTCTTTCAATTTGAACACACTCAGTGATACCTTCCTTAGTCCTGTATTAACTTGTCTGCCAGCATCCAATTAAAAGAAATGGATGTAAGTTTCCATTAGCCATAGGTAGGATGGAGCCAACACCCGATCTATCTTTTTGTGTGTGACAGGTATGCTGACAAACCCCTAAGCCAGCTTCACAAACCACAAAACAGCTGAGTGATAATTATTTTCTTTTAGAAAACCTTGCTGAATAATTACTCATATTTGTGTAACAAGTTACTATACAGACTTTTGCATAAATACACAACATATATGTATGTATATATACACAAATAAATAGAAAAGTCAAAATTATCAATGTTTGTGAGTCTCTTTTCCTTCCTTTCTTCCTTTCTTCCCTCCAGTATTGGGGATTGAACCCAAGGTCATACATATTCCAGGCAAGCATTTGACCTATTGAGTTATGTCCCCAACCTCTGAACCTAGTATTTTCACTGCCCAGTCTTCCCTCAACTCCAGAATGATGGCCTCCATCCAAAGGTGTTAGACATTCTCTTTCCAAGAAGAACTCCACATACATGTGTTTCTCTGGTGGGGGGCAGGTGTAATTATTTTAATACCTACCACAGTACAAGCTGGTTTGGGGCTTTGATTTTGAGGCAGATTCTCACTCTGTAGTCCAGGCCATCATGGCACTGTATAACCCAGGATGGCACTGAATTTGTGGTAACCCTTTTGCCTCAACCTCCTGAGTTCTGCGATTACAGGCTGTGATGGCTATTCTTGGTTGTCAATTTGACTATATCGAAAATTAACAGAAATCCAAGTGGTTGGGCACACCTGCGAGGGATTTTTCTCAATTAGATCACTTGATGTGGCAAGGTCCACATTAAATCCATATCTTTTGAGGTGGGAAGATTCATAATTAATCTAGGCCACACATTCTGGTGGCAGCCTCTATAAGGGACATGGAAGAAGGAAGGTCTTGCCTTTTGCCTGTTTGTCCCTGATCTCACTGCCAAGTTCATTCCCTCACTGGTATCTGAGCCTACTTCTTAGGGATTTCAGTATTTGTGAAGGTGGGCTGAGACATCCAGGTTCATGGACTGAGCAACCACTAGTGGTGAACTTTCCATTGGTAGACAGTCATTGTTGGACTAGTCGGACCATTGTAACAAAGCCCCCTACCGCCATATATAAATATATATATATTGTTTATATGCCAGTTCTATTTCTCTAGAGAACCCTATATATTGCACAGGCATACACCATCATGTTCCACACCAGTCACATTTTAATGTGTGGGTTATTTTGTATACTATCACATCAAGCCTGTTAAAACTCTGCTCTAGGCATGTTCATCTGAATATTGAAATCTCAATCTCACATTTCTCTGCCAAAGTATGGGCTTAACATTAACGTCTGTTCATTATCCTTAAACTAGACAAGAAGAATTGTGGGTGTAAAGTCCTAGAAACCCAGTGTTCTCATCAGCATCATGAACAATAGTCCATGGGATGCTCCTCTCTTCCTTCACCACCCAGATGGAAAAGTGTGTCCCCAGTGTCTCTGTCCCCTCTGCCTCTGGAGAGAGGGGGATGAGTTATAACACTAGCATATCTGGGGGAAATATCACACAGCCTCTCACAGGCTCAAAAAAAACCCTTTAACTTTTATATCATATTCACTTTGTATCTGGTCTATAATGCAATCACATTTACTTTACCATAAATATGAAAAGGCTTAGCCTCAGAATCCAGAAGTGAAAGTAGATATTCCATAAATATACTGCACAATTATGCCCTGGGCTTATATCATCCCAGGATTCTGCTGGACTCAATCCCCTAGGCCTTACTCAAAAATCACGAAATGCATATTAAATTTTACTTTAGGGAACACCATCCTATAGCTATTTGTACACTAATACTCATCATTAAACTTTATAATGCAAACACCTACCCCTCACTCTCTTATAGCAAATACAGAGTAACTTGCTCAGAATAAGTCATTTTTCATAAGTCTTGTGTCCTATAAGACAACACTAAACTATTCTAAAAATATTTTAATGACTTTAACACGTTTTTATAAAAAATTGATAATGACTTAAGTTTGGATTGAGAGATATTAAATTAATAAGATATACAGTCACATTCCTCACTCAAATGTTGCTGTGCTCTCTCCTGACTTCATGATACAAATTTTCTATTAGTATATTATATATTATATACCTATGTATGTTCACATAGCTACCTGCCTTCCTTCCTTCTTAGCATATCTTCCTTACCAACATTGCACAGCCGTTTAAACCAAAAGGTCCCACTTACTCATGAGAGGCAGTCAATCTTAACTACCTTTGTTTAATTTCATGATTGAACTCATAAAAAACTGAATTGGAATTTCCCTTCTATAGTTTAAGATATTCTACTTAAACACCATTTAAAAGAAGAGATTTTTGTAGCAATCAAGAAACAAATAAAATGTGAAACAGAATCCAGAGGATTGCGTTCTTCTACTCTTTAGACTCATCCTATACATGCATGTGCCACCCCCAATTACCTCATAAAACTAAGAATAAAGTACATATCACTTCCTTGTTTGAGGTGATCACAAAGTACTGACCTGGCTATGTTCCCATCCCAGTGCTCCTGATGTCATTTCCTCATTGAATAACATGCTGCAGATACATCAGATATCAAATTCAGTACTGTGATTCCTCAGAGAACTCCAGGTAAGGTCCTTCAGAAGGAGCATGAGCTCATCCCTTCCTGAACAGAGAGTAAGTACAAGGCTAACACGAGGTTTCCTCACCTGGGTAGGGCGGCAGGCAAGCGCAGGAGAAGTAAGTGTTGTACCCCACTTTGAAGTCGGAGTTGATAGGATAGTAGTCCGCTAGCTTGATCATCTTCTTGAAAGCATCATAGATGAAGATGAAGCTGATCAGAGAGGAGAAACCTTCTTCCGTGAAACGAGTGAAGTACTGGACCAGGAAGCTGGCATCAGTGGCCACCAGAATGAGACACATGAAGGCTGACCACAAGCCGATCCAAAGGCGAAACTCCAAGTAGTCAAAATTATGGTCCCTGGAAAGAAAAACAAAAGCGTAACAGATATTTTGGCTATCCCGCCAGGAAACAAGCAGAATCTAAAAACCACTGAAATGCCTACAGAATGGTTGCTAAAAGATCACTTTCACAGGGGAGGGCCTAGGCCCTTCCCTGGATCATATGACAGACTTTGGAGATGCCCTTTGAAGGGCCTTACCTTTCCTGGAGAGTGGAGTGGGGATTGGGGTAGGGGTTGAGGGAGGGTTGAAGGGGGCAGGAGAGGAGGGGAGGGAGAGGGAGCTGGGATTGACATGTGAAGCAAACTTGTTTCTAATTTAAATTAAATAAATAATTAAAAAAAACCCAACCGACCAAACCAAAAGATCACCTTCAGACACTGCATATAAAGCTCAATTTTATCTAGGAAATATCAAGCTTAAAGATTTGATTTCATGCTATTATTATGCGATCTTTAGGAATCACTCTAAAAGTTTTGGTGGGATAGGCACTTAGAAAGCACGTTTAATGTAAGTGTGTATAACTTACTAATTTTCTCTTAAAAGAAATAACTTCTGAGGTGGAAACCTCCCCTCTGCTAGCTGCCTTGATAGAACCAAAGGTTAGTTATGAAGGCTGCCGGGAAAGAAACAGTAGCTGTGCCCTTTCCCAGCTGTGACCCTCATGAACTATAATACCAACCTGGCAAGCAATATATATATATAGTACATCAGTGGTCTGACTGTCCCAGAGGAAACCAATTACTCTGATTGGATTAGAGGCCTGCTGTACCAGAGGAACCCTATACCTAGTACTGGAAATCTGCTAGAAACCCATAGCTGGGGAGGTCACAGACCCTAGACAGGAACTTAATATTGTTGTATAGTTGCCTGGATACGATGTAAAAATGCCTATTAAACATTTATGTTTATAGACAAATGCTATCATCACTTTAATCACAAGGTCCCCTTTTTCTAGTGGATGACAGTGAAATTGGAGACCCATAAATTCTCAAGA
The DNA here is from genome assembly GCF_017639785.1 of Mesocricetus auratus. Taxonomy (NCBI): domain Eukaryota; kingdom Metazoa; phylum Chordata; class Mammalia; order Rodentia; family Cricetidae; genus Mesocricetus; species Mesocricetus auratus. Next base: position 66,211,042 of record NW_024429190.1, on the reverse strand, counting down.
TGCTGATAATAAGCGATGATTGATTGGTCAGCCCTATATAGATACTTATAACATCTTTGTAAGGAGTATGGTAGCAAAGTGGTCGCAGAGAATAGGAGACAGAGGATATCTGTACCATCTTCTGGGGCAGACAAAAATTACAATCACGGGCTAATACCAATTGCATTCATGACTGGTCTATACAAAAACAGAAACAGTCATGTATTGGTGGGACACAGTTTCAAGGAGCCCTGTAACTCATGAATGATCTATTAGCTGTAGGTAGATTTTGGGAGATGCCTACCATTGGAAAACTTACCAGATCTCAATGAATAATAGCAAGCACAGTCACACAAACTAGGTGTGTCACAAAACACTGAAAGGGTTATCAATCTGGAAAGGGACTTCTAGGGATAAGAAAAGGATTCATAGGGAAGGAGGGGAGATAAGAAAGGGTAGGGATGAGTATAACCACAATGCATGTGTGAAATTGCTAAAGAATAAGCTTAAATAGTTTTTAAAAGTATTTTTTAAAGTATTCATGGAGGGTACAAAGTATTTAAAAAGCACTGATACCAGGCATGTATGGGCAGTATGAGTTTTACCAATTAATGAATATAACACTAACATCAGTATGTTCTATGTACTCAACTTGGGACTGTCTTCCACTAAAGGAGAAGAAATGATAAAGGCAATTACATTATTACATGCTGAATGATAGTGTCATGAGGAAAGCGGTAAGTAATTTTGGGAGGGAATGAAGTTGCACACAGGACACCAAGGTGTTTGAGAATACCTATGAAGAAACTTTCTTGACTGAGTAGGGAGAGACAGGTCAGGAAGCAGAAGAGTTTAAAGGAAAAGTGGTGTGAGGCAGTCTGTAATGTGCACTGCGGCTGGAGCATGACCAACAAGAGAAGACAGGAGAAGAGATAAAGGCTGTTATCACATCAAGACTGCCCTGCCGCGATGCAGCCAAACACTACAACTTCTCATTTGAGTGCCCACGGATACCATTTACTATAACTGGATGTGTACCTTGTTCCACTTGGGCTTGTTCCATAGAAGACTTAGAATAGGCCATCACCATCTAACTATGCTACTGTCTTACAATTTCCTTCTCATTTCTTCTAAGTCAAGATCAATAGACAATGATGGGTCACGTAATGATATTTTATGTTTGCATATGGATTATCTTACAATTATGTGGAGAGTGAGTATTTTTTGTTTTTTTCCTTTTTTATTTAAATTAGAAACAATTTTATTTTACATATCAATACCAGCTCCCTCTCCCTCTCATCCTTCCATGCCTCCCACCCCCCATCCCATCCTTCTACTGCTTCCCAGGGAGAGTGAGACCTTCCATGGGGGACCATCAAAGTTTGTCATTTGAGGCAGGGCCTAGGTCCTTCCCCATGTGTCTAGGCTGAAAGAGTATAAGAGTGGGTGTTTTTTTAATGATTATTAACTCATAATTTATTAATGTGGAATAATACTTCTGTACACTGAAGACGTGTTGCTCTCATTGTTAATAAGAAACTGATTGGCCAGTGGCTACATAGGATAAGGTTAGGTGGAAGAACCAGACCTAGAGAATGCTGGGAAAAAGAAGGAAGAGGAGTCTGAGGAGATGCCATGACATGTAGAACGAGCAGGATGGGATGGGAAATATATATATGAGGTAAATGAGCCTCAGGACAGCACATGGATTAATAGAAACTGGTTAATTTCACTTGTAAGAGCTAGCTAACAACAAACCTAAGCTTGGAAAATTATGTTGGAGAAAAACTGGGCAGGATGAACTAATGGCTGCTTAACTGCACAGCCATGCCGACTCTTGAGTGCACTGAACAGGAGGGAAGAAGCCAGTGGCAGTTGCAACACACCACTTCCAAGACACAGTGGGAAGCTCATAAGCCTGGTAGTGGGTCACACTGGCCTTGGGAAACAGTGAGCCACAAGGAAACACTAGCACTGCTGCTCTATCTAACAGAAGCAGATGAACAAATTCACAACATCGCAAATCAAAGGACCATTTGTCACATAATCGGCAGTGTTGACTTTGAGGCAGTGTTGCAAATGTTTCTCATTGCTTTACAACTGTTTTCAAATACATTGCTGGAGACTATGTAACAGTACCAATTATGATGAAACAGACGGAAAAGTGAGAAGGGAACTTACTCGGTGGAAGGAAATACTCTGTAGCCTACAGTAATTAAAACAAACCAAGACACACAAACGTTTTCTGTAGATTCAGATGCTGATCACATCTCATCTGATAAATCTCGCTGTAAGGGTCTGCCTGTTTGTTCCTGTTTATAGTGTGTGCTTGTTTAATCTTCCATTGAAGCCTTTCTTGTCTCACAAAATGTTTTCTTAAACATATAAAAACTGTTTGACTCTCGTTCTGTAAACTGACGTGAATAAGATTCTTTCCAAGTCCTCGGAATTATGGTGGAGGAGGACTCTGTAATAACAATCTACAGAAAAGTCACCATTTTACTTACATATTGCAACTCCAAGGCCTAAGAAGACTTTCACTGATGTTATCCACCCAGATCTTTTTTTTTTAAGGTTTCAAACCCTCACTTGTCTCATGTAACTTATGATACTTTTCAATAACATACACAGTCTGAAACACCATGTGAGAGTCCTATTTAAGGAGTACTGTTATGGTTTGATTTGATATGAAATATATCTTGGGGCTGTGGGTTTATACACTTGATTTCCAGCTGGTAGCACTATTTGGGAAAGTTGAGGAACTTTTAGAAGGTAGAAGCCTGGTGGAGGATGTGAAACCTTGGAAGTGAGCTTTGAGGTTGTATAGCCTGGCCCTGTTTCCTGTTCCCTCTCTGCTTCCTGACAGCCAGATGCTCCTCAAACTCCCTTTGCCATGCTTTCCTAGCCTGTGATGGAGTGTATCCCCTGCAAGTCAACCCTTTCTCCCCTAAGTTGCATCCTTGAACAGCAACACAAAAGTAACTAAAACAGGTGCTGTGTAGACACTGGCTATTACAAAATCCTGCAACACACAACGATACAAAATATGGAAATTCTTCCAAGGAATACTCACAAGACTTAACAAACTGTCATCTAAGGACAAGCTCAGCCAGTAAAGGCAATTCTGTCTTAGAATATTTCAGGTACAGCAGGAAGAGACAAATATATCCAATTTTACTTTGAATTTACTCACATGCTAAAACAACAATTTAAATAATTGTCTTATCTTAATACCCCCACCCCCAATTTAAAAAGACTAAACTTCAAAAGACAATATTGGTGTCACTATTATTTACTTGTGTACTGGAAGCTATCTACAGTGAAGAACGAGGGTGGAACCGTACACTAACAACAAGGCATTTGGTTTCTTCATTGTTTCAGTCTCATGGAAGAAAAGGGCATTTTTAAGAGGGATCCAAGGAAAACAAAACAAAAGTCTGCCTCTCCCTCCTCCTAAAATGGCAACTGTGGAGGCACTCTGAGCTAACTAGAGCAGGAAGCCATTATCAATCTTGGGCTTGTAAAGGTCAAACAAGGAATGGAGCTACAAGAGCCTGGTGAGCTAAAACTAGGCTAGACAGGCCACCTGACAGGGGCTAGTATCAGAAAGCAAGCCAAGCTGCTGTGCTGAAAGTAGGGAATGATGGGAGAAAGTGACATACTGAAACTCTGATCTCTCTTCATTATCTAAGCCAGCAGGAAGTCCTAGAGGGCAAAGGAATCTGGGGCTTGAAGTCCTGGGGAGCCAGCCCTCAGGACATGTAACAAAGCAATGAGGAAGAGAATTACTGGGGAAGGAATAAACAGAAAGCCCAACAGATGGGCCTATACAAATGACTGTCAACTAAGCTCTGGACAACTTAATCAGGAAGGCAATTCGCACTTCCAAATCTTATCATTCCAGTATTTTGGTGGATTGGATTCTTGGATCGATTTCATTACAATTCTGTGCTTTATCCAGATGGGACAACATACAAGAGCAAATAACTAGACAGACAGACAGACAGATAGACAGACAGTCGTACATATACATACTTGCTGAAATTAAACAGAAGCCTCTCAAATACCAAAACAGGTCCTGTGCTGCTCAAAATGGTGAGAGGTTGACCAGCAAAAAGGCAAAAGATGGCTCCAGAGACAGCGGTTCCCAGGAAACTCTCCAACACACCCTAAAAGAAAAAACATGCAGTTGGTAAAGCAAAACAAAGCCCAGCACACTTCTTTTCTTCCTATTGGTGATATCAGCTGAAAAATGAAGATGTGTACATTGTAAGGAGCTCCCTCACAAACAAAACAAGGATAAAGGGTTATCCAATATGAGATACCATCACAGATCTTTTCACACACATAAAATTAATCTTCCCTATTCAAAAGGTTGATTGTTCCTCAAAACAGTAATGACTGAGACAACTGGTATCCAGGAGGCAATGGCATTTCTGACTGTTACTTAAAAACATATGGAAGACTCGGTCAATAAAAATCATATTCTGTGCACGCACCAAACAGAAGAATTGATTCGGTATTTTAAAAATATATTGATTGGATCTTGCAAATAGTAGGTACTTTTAAGTAACTATAATTTTAACATAAGGTCTTTTTTTTTCTAATAGAGAAGATTTGAAGGGGAGATGAGAACAAAGGGGGTGAAATGGTGATGCAGTTTTAAAAGTTATTTTATCTATTTTTTAATTTCACACATGTACACAATGCATTTTAATCACATCCACTCCCGCTCACCATACTGAATCACTCCTGGACATCACCTCCCATATCCATCCCCAACTTAATATCCCCTTCTTTACTTTCTTCCAGTAAGTTGCACATGCGTGAGTAAATGGCCATCCACTGGAACATGAACAACCTAGGAGAGGTCACATCCTGGAAGAAAACCGAGTCTTTCTCCCAACCAACCATCAACTGCCAATAGCTCTCTGCTAGCCATTTGCAATTTTTAAGCCACCAATTGTAAAATTATTATTATTATTATTATTATTATTATTATTATTATTATTATTATCATTAGTGTCGGGCTGGAGAAATGGCTCAGAGGCTAAAAGCATTGGCTACTCTTCCAAAGGTCCTGAGTTCAATTCCCAGCAGTCACGTAGTGGCTCACGATCATCTATGATGAGATCTGGTGCCCTCTTCTGTCCTGCAGGCCAACATGTAGGCAGAGCACTGCATAATGAATGAATGAATGAATGAATAAATAAATAAATAAATAAAATCTTTTTAAAAATTCTCATTACATGCTCAAGCATTTTTCCAATGCAAACTGTACAAAAAAAGTAAGAACCCCACTTTCACATCTGAGTGCCAATAAGTAGCTTGACAGGTGCCATTCATTCCTTATCACCATCCCAACTAATCCTTTCTCAGAGAACACAATTGAAGCAGGAAGTAAAACAACAGAATGAAGATGTGCTTAGACAGACAAGACGGAAAGGGACCCCCCCGGTGCCCCCAAATAGTACTGTCTTGATTTGCTGACTGTTGACACATTGACATTCAGGTGAGCTAACGATGTGAGCGCACTGCATGTAAGAACTCTCAGCCGTGTGTGCCCGTCTAAGCACACACCACTCTCTAACCACACACCACCACTCTCTGCAAGCATTAAATCCGTGTCTTAGGCTTGGGTTTCCCTAGAAATGGAAATTCTAAGCTCATATGCATAAATAGAAGGTTTTACATTTTATCTGGAATTTTTCATGGCTCACCTGAAAGCTAAGGATTTAAATGCTTCATTTGACCAGAAAACCCACCTGTATGGTGGTATGCGTTGTTTATAAGACTGTCTAAGCACACATCACAGGCAAAGAACAGTGCATCATCCTCAATCATCATACAGAGAAATCCCCATGTCTAACCCTTAGCATAGAATCAAAGCTTATCTCAGACCGGGTGTATAATTGGAAAGGAGAAACTGGAGATTTAGCATCCTCAGCTTTACTTGGCATAGCCATTAATCTCTGTAAGGGCAGACAGGAACAAGGTCTTCCTGCATCTCCTGTTTCTCCTCCCATCGTGCTGTCCACCATCCCTCTACCACGTGCTCTGCAGGGCCTCAGCAAGAGCTGTAGGAACTGAAGACATGCCCAGATGACAGCCTAGGTCTCCTTATCAAAGGTCAAGAGCCCTTGTTGCTCATTCGGTAAAGATAGCAACCAATTTCTTCCAGCAGCCCACTGTGATTTATGGAAGCCCTGTGATGGTTCAAAGGCAGATTATTTTTATTTCAGTCCTCGATCCTGTCGTAAATGCTAGTTTTCCGTTCTGTGGTTGACAATCCTGAAACCGAAACAGGTGATTCATTATATACACCGCACTGAAAACTTGCTTAAACCGAGAGATGCTTCCAGCGTTTCTGAGAAAAGAACAATTTTACCACATCTTGACATATTCCTCTTCACAACACAGAATTTTTTAAATAATCCCAGGCAATGAATAACTTTAACTGTAACTAGAGTTTAATGCAACTTACAAAATTGTTATAAACATCTTTTCTGATTTATCACATCCAGTGTTCAGTAATATTTGATTTTCCAAGATAACTGCATTGAATTGCGTCTTGTCAATAGCCACAGGTCTTAAAGACATTCTAACTTCTAGAAGGAACAAATTTTCTAGCACTTCACAAAGATGCAGTTGACTAGGCTGGGGGGGTGCAGTGGCGTCAGGGACAAAGGGGGCCCTGGCACTTTTGTTGGCCTTCCACCTTATTCTACTGCAGACAGAGGTTGCCTAGTAGGAAACAGCAGAAAAAGCAGACAGCCAGTACTCAGGAAATCCAAAGTCTAGACTGTTCTGCCACAAGAGACCCAGTGATCTTCAGAATGTCACCTCACTTCTTTCAAGTAATAAAATAAATGGTGACATAGTAGAGAAATGGGCTCTGGCGTCACACGGTCTCAGGATGACTTACAGGCTACATCAAGTCCCCAGTGTAGTCTCTAATCTGTGTTTTAGATCAGACACTACGTGGAGCATACTTAGGATAGTCTCTAACAATTGAAAGCTTTTCGAACAACAGCAACCTCTCATACACTACATGCTTATCTATATATAAAATAAAGGGGTTGGACCAAGTGACCTCTGAGATCTCAGACAGCTGGCTCAATACTAGGCAAACCTTGCAGACATAACTATGTGTACTTAATCATCTTCACCAGTCACCATAGATCCACGCATCTCTTCTATCAAGACTACGGCAACTTCACTGGTAATTACTTGGATTAGAACAGTGGTTCTCAACCTTCCTATGGCTGTGACCCTTTAATACAGCTCCTCATGTTATGGTGACCCCTAGCCATAGCATTATTTTTGAAGTATCATTGCTACTTCATAACTGTAATTTTGCTATTGTTATGAATAATGTGGATATCTGATATGCCACCCCCAAAGGGACCATGACCCACAGGTTGAGAACTGCCGGATTAAATCAAAAGGACCACAGTAGAACACAAAGTAGAGATGCATGGTCAGGTCTCTTCCCTCACGCCTTCCATCCCCTTCACCCTTTGTTTCCCTCAAGACAGGAAGGAGGTGGAAAACTGTGAAGAGAGGCATGAAAAGAGGAAGATTAGTCCTCTGTGACAGGGGGCAGGGCCTCTTGAACTCTGCATTAAAATATAGAAGCTTTGGGGGCAACACCATGGCACCAAGGGTTGCTTCTTTTATTAAAACTGATGCTTACAAACAAAATAAAATAGTCTATTTTATATTATAGGACTGGAACCAAAATCTATACGAAAAACAATTCGTGACTATTTCTCTGCTTGCATGGGTGTATGAAATTTAACCCAAGATATCCCATTTTTCAAAAAAAAAAGGCCAGGAAAGGTAGAACAAGTCTCAAAACTTCAAGATTAAGCATACAGAAAACTAAAGCATAGAAGGAAGAGTCCAGATTGTTAAAATATACTTATGTTGGAAATACCAGTATTTATGATTTTAAGCTACTTGGGACAAGCATTGTAAGTGACATCACCTCTGTAACAATATAAAGCAAGCTCACTAAAGAGAATTGGACATTAGACATTAAAGATATACGCCTTTAACCTCATTGTAATTTATATTCACATAAGACTAAAAAATAACTTCTGTGACTCAGTACCCTTTGTAGTAGAGCCTTTATCGTTTGGGTTAAGAATTGTTACCTTTGGAGAAGGACTTGGTTGGCAGCAGTAACAGAAAGGGCAAACAACATAAAGGCTAAGAAAAACACCAGATTTTCTGTTTCTTAGACAATTTGCAAACTACTAGAACTTAGAAAATAAAATATTTCAGTGGCATTAAATGGCAATGCATTCACCAATATTACTGTGATATGACAAACTTGAAAAATGTTTTCATTTTTACTCATAAAGAGAGAAAATTTAGTTCATGTTTGGAATGATTTACATGAAGCATACAGCTTGCTGAATAATAAAATTAAATTTATGTAGATGAGTTTTTGAATCTGAAGTTTAGCCAAGAAAAAGGAGGCAGCTGATGGCACTAGAAACAAATCCAGCTCAATTGCAAGTTTTATTGTTTTGGATTGTTTGTCTGCAACAAGGTTTTGGTTTGTTGCTCAGACTGACTTTGAACTCACTGTGTCATCTATACTGAATTCAAACTCATAATCTACCTACCTTCACCTGAGTGCTGAGACCTGCATACATTTTAATGTCAGGTGCTCAGCAGAAGATAAACCCTGTTATTAAAAGTAAGTTAAGGCACGGTACAAGTGCGGCTGGAGAGGGAACTCTGCTTTAAGAACACATACTCTCTTACAGAGGACCTGGATTCAGCTCCCGCCTCACAACCTTTTGTAACTCCAGTTCCAATGGATGAGACATCATTTTCTGGCCTCTGCAGATACCAGACACCCATATGGTACACATGCATACATGCAGGAAAAACACTCATACACATAAATTAAGAATCAACATTTTTTTCCAAAATAATGCAAGTATTTAAGTCACATGAGAATTGCCCTTTTGTTATAATGCTAATTCTTCATATGATATATATTTGTCTGTTTGCTACACTACTGATTCTTCATATGGCATATATTTGTTTGTCTGTTTGCTATAATACTCATTCTTGGTATTCACACAAAGCAGGTAAATCGGCATCTCTGAAAATGACAAGGAGATGAGGCCTAGAGAATCAGTCTTCAGATTGAGCCCAAGTTTGAAGCACACCCATTCAAACAATCTCCCTTCCTCCTTCACAACAGCATTAGCAGCTAACTGCTCACAGACGGACCACACATGCGCAGTGGGGGGAAAACTGGCTGCTGAGCCTTTGCTTATTTTCCACATTGTGGCTTCATCCTATAACACAGTGACTCTGTCCTGTCCAGAGGAAGCGTCCAATTCTCATGGTCACACTCCCCTACTGTGTGCTTTGTCACAGCCAAGATTTCAGGCCACATGTCCAGCAGAAACTAGGGGAGGCAAACTACATCTCTGTTTGAGAAAAGCAGGGGCCCAGGACTTTGAACTTTCTTAGAAAAGAATGAGAAGCCTTACATTCTTTGAAGAACTGTAAACATATATGTGAAACACTCAGTTCCAGCCTAACACTACACAAAAATCAATTCCAGATGGATAAAACACTAAACGAAAACACAACACAACTGAAGTATGTGGGTAAATGTCTTTCTAATCTTGGGGGAGAGGAAGCCTCTTTTAATATATCATGCAAACAAGAACAATAGAAGACTAAAGTTAAAATCTGTACAGCCAACGAAGCCACAAACACGCTTAAAAGACAACATGACAGTAGAAAAAATATTTTGTTAATGTTTCTCTAACAAGTAAAAGAAAATATCCTTATTATACAAATAGTAATGAGGAAAAACTAAATGCCCCCAAATGAGAATGCAGCAAGGACACACGTATAGAGAAGGATTTATGGTGTGGACAGATATCCAGGCTCAGGGGTGGCATCAACTTAAAGCAAGGCATTGTTTTCAACACACAACATAACAAAAATGAGAATTTGGGGGTAAAATATGTTTTACTATGGGTGGGGAAGTGGGTACTCCTGTATATTGGTAGAAATATGAATTAGTGTAGACTTCGTGAGTGTAATTTAAAATAAATAACAACTATAATCAACATATTGCACAACAGTTTTTGCTAGGCATATGCCCTAGGGAGATAATTATAAATAAGAAATGTATAGCTAATGACCATAGTGTTCTTTATAAAAGAGAAAACTGGGACAAACTGAAAATACGTTTATTAAATAAATTATAGTGCATATATCATGTGATAGCCACTATAATTATGTTAAAGAACCTATTAAAGAAGAAAACGCCCATGAAATTAAACTGTTATAAAATATGAATATGTAATCTCATTTAAATAAACTCATATATGTTTACATACCTATGTATGCATATTTTGCAATATGTATGAAATGATATAATGAAAATGACATATTGGAGAAGCTATTTTCAAAGCAACCATAGACTAAAAATGATAAATTTTCACTTTAGCATCATTTGGGACTCCCAGTTTTATCCATATGATTATAATTTTCTGATCACCAACAAAACAGAGTTGACAAAGGTCTTTCTAATAAAAAAATAAAAAAGAAACTTAGTTTCTGACAAATTTAACTCAGAACTTGGAAAGCACATTTTTATTTGTGTGTGGAGGGGTGTGCATTCACATACATATGTTCAGGTGAGTGGTGTGCATGCATGTGCATATATGTGTGTGGATGGGTATACATCCACATATGTATGTTCAGGTGAGTAAAGCATGCATGCATATGTGTATACATGTGTGTGGAGGGGTGTGCATTCACATATGTATATTCAGGTGAATGGAGCGTGCATGCATGTATATACATGCATGTGGATGGGTGTACATTTACATATATGTGTTCAGGTAGAGTGTGCATGCATGTGTATACATGTGTGTGGAGGGGTGTGCATTCACATACGTATGTTCAGGTGAGGGGAATGTGCATGTATATGTGCATACATGTATGTGGAGAGGTGTGCATTCACATATATGTGTTCAGGTGAATGTAGTGTGTATGCATGTGTATACATGTGTCTGAAGACCTAAAGTTGCTGTCAAGAGCTTGTCTGAGAACTCACCACTTTATTCATTGAGGCAGAGTCTCTCCACTGTATCCAGACTGCACCAGTACAGCTACAATAGCTAGCCAGTTTGCTCTAGGAACAACCTGTCTCTGCCACCAGAGAGGAATAATTACAGAGGGTCTGCCATGCCCTCCAAGCGTTATGTGGGTTCCTGAGATCTGAACTGTGGCCCTTAAACTTTCAAGACACATGCTTTAAACACTGAGATATCTCCCTAGCCTGTAAGGCATGCTTAAAGTTAAAGTTCCTTTCTGAGATCACAGGTAAGCAAGATGGATCCCATCCTTTGCCACTAAACAAGCTTGTTTTGGTCGACCAAAACATCAAGTTGTATCATCCCGACAGACAATTCCTGCTCCAAAGCTAGAGTGTGTTACTGTACAGGTCAACATGGTTCTGTGTCTCCTACTCTAAATGAAAAGCATTTCTGTGCCCAGGACAACAGTCACACAGACTGAACTTATTGTCCATTTCTCAGTAAGTTACCAGTTCATGCCAATCCTGTTGCTGTATAAACTGTATGTGAGAGGCATTGCAAAGAAGCACCTTTCCACTGACATAGGAAATTAGGCTTTTCCGACTTGAGCAGATTGATGAAAATGTCTCAGCACAGCAGAATGTTAAAATAAAGCCTCAAATTTGGAGATGCCAGCTATAAATGTCCCTTATTATGAGACAAGTTCTCTTAAAATGTGCTCTGTTAGGCTCCATAAATATCACAAAATTCACAGAATGCTAAAACTCTTACTGAATTATTTTGCTGAAAGGTTTGTGAAGTAGGATTTATATTTACTCCTGGAACAAAAATTAAAATGACTTTCTTCACTCAGTCTTCACTCTAGACTATATTTAGTCATTCACAATCAAGTATAGGGTTACATTAAAATACACTTTCTTGTGCTACAGAAGAACAATTCTTAAAGAACATGGTACTTACCACAAAGCATCAGAGTCTTCCTTATACTAATATCTTCCCCAAAGACTAAGTAATGACTCACTTTGTTACCAAAAAAGTGTTGTATTTATAAGACAGCTAGTTGAGTATCAGGCTTTGTCCAAAGATAATTAGGTGCCCTGCCACTGAACTATTTCTTCAACCCTTATGTTACTTCTGCTTTGAGATAAAGTCTTGTTAAGTTGCCCAGGAAGGCCTTGAAGTTAATCCCCCTGCCTCAGCCTTCTAAGTATCTAGAATTAAAGGTCTGTATCATCAGGCCGAACTCCATCTAATGGCTCTTAAAGTGAAAACCCTTACGTTCAAAAAGTTCTAGTGGAATGAATTTATATATTGATATTTAATAATTAAATCAAAACATCTAAATAAACAGGGCAGTACAAAAATGTATACAGGACATCAGTATGCATGGTGTCATGGTTTAGTTGTGAAGGGGGATAAGATTTCAGAAAAGTGAGGCTGAAAACTGTTTCTTTACTATAGGGCAAGGAGACTATGGCATCAGTTTGATGGGAATTACCAAGAAAAATGAATGAGGTACCATTCTCAAACTCCAGGAATTTATCTAACTCTAAATTCTAAAAGAGAGAAATGGAGACAGGCTGAAATTGGATGCTACAGGAATGTAAGATCAACTCTTGGCAAAGTAGTTCAAGATAAACTATAATACCCCAAAGTTATCTTTATAGGAAATCTGTGAATACCCTCTTTGCAAATCCCAGCATCTTCTAAGACCTTACTAGCTGGCAAAATATATATGCCAACAATGGGGAATGTATGCAGCCATTTGTGCTGGCCTTATAACTTAATTATACTGGCAGCCACTGTAACCTCAACTGCACTATTTTGAATGCAGTTCCATGATAAATTTTATTTGCTACTCCAAGATGATCTGTTTCTAGTGACACACAAACACACAAACACACATACACATATACATAATTACATATTGATATATACAGGCATATAGATAGACAAGTTACTTATGTATGCATTTGATAAGTAGATGTTATAGAGAGGACAGATGATGGTAGGTGGGTGGATGGATGAATGGATGGATAGATGATAGATGGATAGATATAGCCAGATGATAGATAGATACAATCAGCCCTGAAACCAGTGATTGAAAACAAATCCTTGTCTTCAAGCTGGCCAGACCTCCTGAACAGAAGCTGGCAGAAGAGGATGCTTAGACAACACTCATGCAGTGAGTCATCTGTGTTTTCACAACATGTTTCTCCCCAGCACCCATGTCTATTTGTAGCCTGACAATAAAGGCCCTATCCAAACCATCTCTGAGCTGTCTGCCTTTAAAAGCAAGGACATTGTTCTCAGCTGACTCACTGGAGCTGCGTGTACTACAGAGACTAACCTGCTGACTTATTTGTGAAGGATATGATCTAACTGCAGACACCCAGGTTTTCCCAGTGCTTTCTGCAAGGTCTTGGCCCTGTGCTTAGAAAGATAAATGAAGGAAGAGAACTTGAATCCTTAACTAAGCTCATTACATACTATTGCTGTACCGTGTAGGGACATAGAAAAAGGTTGCGTTCATTAATAGTCTAGATAAAAGTCACATAAGCCTAAGGTTCTTACCTATTGCGCTCCCCTCTCTCTACCCCCAAAACATAAAATGACTCAAAACATATCACCAAATCCACAAAATATTTTGTTGTCCTCATGCCAAGTCAAAAAATTGCCAGAGGATGAAAACATTAATAAGGTATAATACACACCCTTTCAGTTATAAGATACTCTTCAACATGGCAAATCAGCTCACTGCCTAGTTCTTAAAACAGAACGAAAGCTATTTGTCAATATTTCAGACCAACAAATATATATTAATAACCACTAATTTTCTATCTTCCTTATTAATGTTTCTGCCACCCAGACTCCTGAACACTGTCTAGAAGAACTTGACTCCTGCACACCATCTAGAAGGACTTAGCCTTAAAGTACAGCTTTAACAGGAAAACACCTCATATACAAAAGAAGTAAAGTATGTTCTTCAATATTTTCATTCACAAAACCTTTACAAAGCCTTCCTATATTAACAGTTTCAAGAAAATTATCAATGGAGGTTACAAAATCTATTGGTAAAATGATTACAGTATGTCAAAAAATCCTCATGTGTCTGTATGACTTTGAGTTGCCAAATTCCCCAGATAATATCTGAGAAATGTTTGGGGTCACTGCTACACACACTGATGTTCTAACTCATTCATGCTTCTTCTAACATCTTCAGAACCCAGAAAACAGACAGGGATTACCCGGATCTTATACAACAGAGGGGAATTCCCATGATACCCATTTATATTATACAACAAAGTCTACCATCCCAGACCTCACTCAAATGGAAACTGATTCATACAAAAGTTACCAAAACACACTTAGACAAACTTATCCCCTGGTCTTAGATGCTACATTCTAAAGGTAAATCTGGGGTGGAGATTTGGATCAGTAGTAGAGTACTTGTCCAGGGCACTGGATAGTTTTATGTCATCTGAGAGGAGAGAACCTCAAGTAAGACAATGCCTCCATAAGATTCTGCTGTAGGCAAGACTGTAGGGCATTTTCTTAATTAGTGATTGATGAGGGGAGTGCCCAGACCATCGTGGGTGATGCCATCCCTGGGCTGGTGGTTCTGGGTTCTATAAGAATGCAAGCTGATTAAGCATGAAGGAGCAAGCAGCAGTTCTCCATGGCCTCTGAATCAGTTCCAATCACCAGGTAACTGGCTTGTTTGAGTTCCTGCCCTGACTTCCTCTAATGATGAACAATGATATGGAAGTATAAGTCAATAAACACTTTCCTTCCCAGGTCTCTTTGGTTATAGTGTTTCATCACAGCAATAGAAACCCTAACTAGGACAACCAGTATACCAGAGGCCCTGAGTTCAACACTCAGCATCTTCCCCACCCAAACACACACAAAAAAACCTTAAAGCTAAATCTCACAAGAGTCTAAAGATTATATTTCAAAGAAGCAGTCAATGTACACATGGGAAGTATTACAACATCACCCTCTCAACAGGAAAAAAATCTTTAAGATGTTTCAGTCAAAGCAGACCTCTGTATCTCCTAACAAAAATTGGCTTTGTTCCTAAACATCTGCTCAAACCAAACAGTGCATCCCTGAAACATCATCAGAGGAGTTTCCTTGTTCAGAGGACAGCAATTAACACAGAAGGTCACAACTGAACCCTCCGCTTTTAAGGGTGCCTATACTGTGAGGAAACCCAAGATATCCTTATGGAGAAGCCATGTGGAGCATCCCTTAAACCCAGCTGCTCCAGACACTCTAGCCTAGGCACTTTTGAGGAGAAGCCATCAGACAACTTCAAACTCTAGAGCCATCTAACTGCGACGTGTATGAAGGGTCAAACAAGGTGAACCCATCAGCCGTCACAACCATGAGATGTAATATAAAATGGCAGCTTTACTTAATGGATAAGCATACTTGACCTAAAATATGACCGTGTGATTTTTTTCCCTTAGTACTTGGTACCACAAAAGTCTCTATCTTATCTTTGCATCTAGAAAGGATTCTAGAGCATAAATATTTACTAGAACCAAATGTAACAAAAATAATTTCTGGAAATTAGCTACATTCACAAAAGAAGAAGCTGGCAGGCAGCATGTGTGAAGTCACATGGGTTTAACACTAATGGGTAAGCAAATGGGAGGGCAGAGCTGGAAAGGGCTTCAACTGAGGTTCAGCTCGCCTCCACTGTATATTCAGTACCTAGAACAAAGCCCATAGTATCAACTTTAAGTCATTTTCTCACACCTTGTTCTAACTGATTGGGCAGGTATATGACATCTTTTCTCTCACCAAAACTGAAGCTATTATTTTTGCAAAAAGAAGGCAAACACCACTTTTCATAACCAACAAGCTGTGGTGGCAATTAATGGTATAACATGAACTCAGCAAGGCTCTTTACAGCTCAGTAACAGCCCAGGAATAGAAGAAACAATTTCATCTGGGATTCACTGAAGCTCAGTCCTACTGGCAGGCATGCAAATCCAGCCTTGAGCAAACCACTCCATCGTTTGATGCATGGATTTGCTCACACTAAAATGAGAGCAAAGAATCAAGTAATCACACGTCCCCAGAGAGTGTGCTCGCCAAGTGAAACCAAACACGGCCTGTCCATTCCAGATCGTGGTAGCTCTTAAACCTTGTGCACCACACAGGATCCAAGCAGCTGAGACGCTTTTGCCCAAATAGAATTGTAGATCCTCATTTCCTCCCCTTCTTTTCCCCACTTGTGACTCAAGCCAGATTTCATCGAGCTATTTTTGTAATTACTAACATGCTGGAAATACAGCAGCGAGCCAGAAGCGAAGTAAAATGCAGCATCCAGCAAAAGAAAGAAAATCACGCTGAGTAACTGAAAGGCCATCTGCTGCTCGCAGAGCTACAGGGGTGAGAAGGACAATCTGCGCCGGACTATTTGTGTCCTCTCTCACATCAGACCCACCTGCATGTTGTCAGTGGCATCCCCGAGCAGTCCTCCAAAAGTGATGGCGTTGGTTACCGTTGCCAGATAAATGAAGAGAATTGCCGAAAGAGCCTGAATATTTAAAGCATCATAAAAGTCACTGGCAAAAAATGGTGCTTTCCTCTTTATGTCCTTAATTAATCCACCACAGAACCTGGGCAGGGAGAAAGCAAACATGTGATCAAGTAGAAGATAAACAGCCATCAAATTCATCAAGACATAATTCACTAAGTCGCAGAGAATTTGGACTTCAGATGCTTGAGTCAATGACAAGATACTATATAAGACAGTCTCATTTAGATGAGACAGAAAAAAAATGCATGGGAGAAATACATCTTCTGTCTCTCTTTTTCAGTTACCAGAATAGGTTCAACATTCCCCAAAGATCGTCCAGTTCTTTAGATGACAGCACTGAATAGACAAATTATAATTTTCCATTCTCCAAAGACAAACATGCAAATCCAGTGCACATCTCATAAAGCCTCTTAAGATATCACAATGTCATTTCAGCCCACTCTAGTATCCACTGAGACCTGTAAGATGTGCACACTCAGCCATTATTCTCTGCTGGGAAAACAACATTGAACAATATAGGCTCTGAAGCTCTGACCTCATGGAATTTACTCTTGGGGGTGGACAGTAAGATAAATAAGTAAATAAATAAAATTGAGAAAATTAAATGGATGTGGGAATTACATAGTTCTAGGGAAGAGGCATTGGGAAATGTAGAAAGATGGCTAGACTGAGCCTCTAAGAAAGTGAATTTGGAATAAGGACCCAAGGTAAAGAAGGCATGCAGGTGTGTGATAACCAGTAGTATGTGTTGAGCCCATCGACCAGCCAACTATTTTTCCAACAGAATCTCAAAAATCAGCCTTGCCTATGCAGAGCGTGACTTCTGAGCAAGGTACCCCTTTCTCAAGACTGACATGTTATTCTCAGCTGTGCAGGGCATCCTATCTCTATATCCTTGATATATACTGGGCTGTGTAGCCACTAAATGAATGTGGAAAGGGGGGGTGAAGAAAGAATAAAGCAACAGTTTGATGCATTTCAACACATTAAATTCCATAACTCATATCTGGGCTATATGTTAAAATTGACAAGGTTATTCCTAGCAAAAAGTCTATAAAGAACTGTAGTCATGCATGATGTTGAGATCTATGATGGACCATATATGTGATGGTGGTCTCACAAGATGATTACGGAACTGAAATGACACTATCACATAGATGCATCATTAGATTTGAAAATATTCTCCAGTGCAATTCTCTCCTTGTATGTCCTGGTGATATGCTGACATAAATAAACTTATTCTACTGGGAGATATATAAAAGCATATAATTATACACATTCATGGCTGTGTTACCAGTTCATGCATTTGACATATTACAGTTTTTATTATTACTTTAGTGCATTCTTCTTCAACTTGTAAAAATAAGTGTACTGTAAGACAATATGCCATGTTAAGCTGGCAATGGCTTCATACATGTCATCTTTATCTTGTCTTTTGACTGTATAAAGAGGCCACACTGAACAACAGGTTAATACCTTTAGATTTTTGTAAGTAAACTCTGATATCTGCATGATGACCAAATAACCTAAAGACAGAGTTCCAGACCATATTCCATCATTAAGCAAATCATAAGGTGGGGAGGTTTTGATTCTTAATTCTATCAGAGGAAGGGAATAGTTCCTTTTTACTTTAGGAAGAGTCACCAGCAGAAGGAAATAATTTCATCTTGTTCAGATTCAACTGCATATTAAAATGACATATTTTTAATCCTGTGACTTCCATGTCTTCATGAAAAGAGTATCCCACTAAAATTTGTACCTAACCCCAAATAGAAAGAGATCACCTAACAATGGAGAAACGATCACAATAAGAAGTTAACTGAAGGTTCTTGGGAATCACATTCCTCCCTATGTGGCAAAGGGATGGAGCAGTGAGCAGTGGCCTACAGACCACGCCTTTCCACAACAATGTTACACACTTTAAAGTAAATGTCCAGGGAAGGGATGGAATTATGAACCCACACGAGAAATCTCATCAGTGTGGCCTACCGCCCATTCTCACCTGCCAAAACCTAACTTTCTCTGCATCATCCCATCACTTGTTCCCCTGGTCACACTGTCCAGATGTCAGTCTCCTAGGAGGTCTATGCCTCAGCCCCTTTCCAAACTCATACCCACATCAATTGTCTCCCATCTACTTTAGCCCTTTCCTTGAACACTGTTCTTATCCACAAGACCCACTCAGATCACTCTGTCTAAAAACGTGCTACTACTCATCACCAAAGTCACTTTTTATTTCTTCATTTTCCTCATAAACTCTTTGGTGCATTTATTTTTCTGCTTATGATTTCTCACATCTCTACACAGTAAAGCTCATAAGGCTGGGCATTAATATATTGCTGTATCTCCAGTGCCCCTGACTATTAGATGTACTATAAATATCTGTTGGCTGAACAGAGGATCAAACCAGTAAATGAAATATTGAAAGTGAATTCAGAACAAAGAAGGGAAATTTAGATCTAAGGAAAACCTTATCATGAATGGCAAAAGGTTCCATCAGTTACCGGCCAGTTCTCTGTAGTTCTTCACAGTCACCGTGTCCTCCTCCTCCATGTCCTCCATCATGAGGTGTGTCCCCATTCATCTGGATGTTCTCTCCACCCGAGTACATATTCTTCCTAAGAAAAACAATGGGGTATAAGTAGATATCTGTTTACTGCGTACATTTGCTGTTAGGCTGTAGTATGCTTATAGAGACTTATCGAGGTCTTCTCAGAAAAAGACCATGATGTCTTATTCTCTGCTAACAGACAATTCTTGAAGTGTTCTATCTAGAGGTGAGACAAATGGCTGGGTGAACAAAGACTTTAACTTATTGCACATTTATAGGAATGAAACTGTTTCACCTGGGGAATGACAGATTTCCTAGAAATGACTTCTCAATTTCTCTGCTAAACTGCTTAACCTGCTAAGTCTACAAGGGCTATTCCTGAATAAAATGATCTTTCCACAGGCACAGACAAAAAGTTCCCAAAACATCCCCCAAAGGACACCCATGACACTTTCTGACATCAAGAGCTGAGCTGAATGCCAGCACCAATGAACATCAAAGCATGATACACTTATCTTGCAGTGTCAAGTAAATCTAAAGCCAAGGCATATCAGTAATTCATTTAAGGCAAAATATTTGTGGGGATCTAGGACTATCAAAACATGGCCCGGCCCTAAATCTTTTCCAAATGCAACCTGCTGAGTGGCTTGACACTCCCCGAATATTGTCAAACACATGACGGCTTACCTTTTGTCAGATGATGGGAGACTTTTTGGAGGTTCTATCCTGATTGCTGGGTCCCATTCCCCAGGTGGAAGGACAATGACTTCGTCTAGGAACTCATCAATGCCAGCAATCAGGTCCTGCCTATCTTTTGCTTTGTAAGCAATGTCATGGAACACCTGAATAGCGAGAGATGTGCTGATCAGCCGAGGGAACTTTCTGAATGGCTCACAATACATCGCAGCTGAGTAATACAACCCACAGTGCACTCTGACATGCCCATAACTACACTCTCATCTTCCCCACTATTCAGTCTATTGAGGGGTAAAGTTTATGATCTCAGCATCTAAGCAGAGGTTTGAAAATATGGAATTTTAAATGTGTTTTTTCTGTTAAAATTCTGACAAATGCTGTGAGAGCCAGATGAAAACATTTTCAAGATCCCTACTGAAAACCATTCCCTGAATTAGAAATGTCTGAACAGCTGACTGTAAAAATACAGTAAGACCAAGTTTACGCTATTAAAATCAAGGAAAGACACATTCCTGTCCTCTAACAATGTGGGCTGTTTTAAAAGAAAGAAGAAAGCCTGAGTTATATTGGCAGAAAGGAATAGGTACGTGCTCACCTCCTTCCCGTCTAGCAAGATGATACCTAACTCACCAAATGGAGTATAAGGGTTTGAATGATAAGTGCTCCTCACTGTCTTGGATATTTGAGCTCTTGGTCGCCAGTTGGTGGTACTACTTAGGGAAGTTTAGGAGGTGTAATCTTCCTGGAGGAAATATGCCACAGGTGGCAGGCTTTAGGCACTTAAAGTCTCACTCTACTTTTAGTTTACTCTCTCTGCTTTTGCTTGACTTTGATGATACGAGTTCTTGGCTTTCTGTAACTGTCACCTGCCTCCATGCCTTCCCATAATGGTGGAGATGGACTCTTGTCCCTATGGAGCTATAAGCTTAAGTGTCTTCATTTTTCTGTAAGTGGCCTTGGCCATGGTGTTTCGTCACAGTGACATAACTCATACAGACAGAAAAGGCATTGTGTCTTTTGTTCACATCAGAGAAGAAGTTTCAAGGTAGCACACAATCCCTTTGCTCAGCATCCCATTCTTCTAATTGAGCTGATCTGAAGGTCTTCTCAAAGTCAAACTTGTAAGTTAATAGTTTAATCATCCAGAAGAGAATGTGACCCCCATTCCACACTCTCAACCTGTGCTAATTCTTTCTGCTATATCACTTCTCCTAGAAAATAGTTTTTAGAGCTATCAGGCAACACTAGTTTGGGAGCTCTGGGGTTGAGAAGAAGGCAACATGCAAGGAAAGTTTTTCCTTTGCAGCAGACATAGCTCTCTCCCCTAATATTCTCTGGCAGACAGGAGTCAGAAATATACCTCCCCAGCCAACCTTGCCAGAAATATTGGCAGTTTCAACCAGTGAGATGTAAGAAAAGTAAGGTTGTAAAATATCTTTCATAAGAGGCCCTCATCAATATCAGAAAGTCACTCTATGCCCATTACATGCAGCCTAAAGCATTCCTAATTTATATTAGGAAATAATTTTAAAAGAAAGTAACTATAAACACATAAAGTTAAATAAATCAACCAACTAAAATGAGGGGAATAAATGTTCCTGGGAGACAGCAAAGTTGTGCTCTTGGATCCAAAAGAGAGTAAACCGCTGAACAATAACCATGCAGAACTTCTCTACCATAGAGGGACAGAGCCTCCGACTCTACACTTAACAGGAAAAACTGACAAATTGATCCACGGAGCAAAAGTAAAATATTTGAGAAACAGCAAAGTAGAAAGACTAGAAAGCACAAACTGATACTCGTCTATTCCAATGGCATTTCCTCTACTATAAGACTAGTCCAGAGTTTCATCATAACTAAATATTCTTAGTAATACTAAAGCTACTGCAAGTGTGGATGAAATGTCAGCTCCAAAGCACTGAGTAGTAACAGTACCTGATGTGCCACAGATTGGCCTTGCCACAAGACATAAACCATAACAACAATTATATTTGGATACTCATGAAAATGTACCACCTACTTTTATTATGCATTGTTTTATAAAAGTCATCATGTCTGAAATAATACAGTATAAGGACAAATGTGATCAGAGAATTGATAAATTAGACATTTTAGGAGATAAAGTTAACACAATGACTTTGAACTTATTCGGCAATAATTAAACATCAGTTTAACAACTGTAAATACATAAGGATTGTAACCTAGTATTTGCATATTGGTCACTTCAGACAGTAACAATTTGTTGGTATTGAGAACACTCAACATCCTCTTTGTTAGTTATTTTTGCAATATAGAATTAGTAGCTGTTAATCATCATAGCTCTAATATGTCTCATATTATCATATAGTGTATAACTGAATTAAAACATCACACAATATCCTATAAGTAGGAAAACTGTACGATACTCATTTACTTTAATTTTTAAGAAATTTAGAGTATTTTCTAAATATTTTGCTCATAAAAAGAGATGGAAATGTATTTTGTGTTAGAATCTAACACAAAAGCAAAACACATGCCTTACTTATTGGAAGCTGTTCTACATAAGGAAGATCATTATCCACAAATGACTGTATGTCATTCTGTGGAGAGCCTTGTAGCCAGATAATTCTAACTGAATAAACCATGACAGTCAATTCACAGTTTAGACAGACAACAAGATAATCACACATCCCCTTGTCCTATTTCCCTACCTCGTCAGACATCAAGGTGGCGATGGCTCTTCCAATCTCATGGTAGGACTTGGCTTTCCCCTTTGGACCTAAGAGAATGAACAAGAACCTAATGGAGAAGGAGAGAAACAAAGGCTGTAACACACATTTCATCAAACTGAGAAATCATCATCTTAATCCATCACAAGTTCAGCTGCAGAGACCATCTTTATCATGCATGTGCACCAGCAAGCGCATTCATGTGTGTGCCTGTAGAGGCCACAGGTCAGTGTCTTCCTGAGTAGTTCTTCCCCTTCGTTTAGATACAGGGTCCCTCATTTCATCTGGAGCTCACAGACATAGCCCAACTTGCAGCCCAAGGATCCTCCTGTCTCTGCTTGTTCAGCCCTAGGAGTGCAGGTACACTCAACTGCACCTGCCTTCTTACATCGCTGCTGGCCATCTGAATTTGCATTCTTGTATTTCTGAAGCAACACTTTATAGGACTGAGTGACCTACCCAGCCCCTAGAACTCAAATGAAGAAACATGTAATGCTAAGGGATGAGAAAGATATTCTTTAACCCTACCACAAGGTATTACTGAGTTAATTTGAAGGTATAGAAGAAACCTAAAAGCCTTCTTCATGGAGCAGGAAAAGCTTTACTTATGTACTTCACAAATAACTGATCTCTCTCTGTTTTAAACTTTCCACTGTCTTCATTTCTACTGACTTTGGAATCGGTGGTACAAGTGTGTTAAGGCCATTAACTATGAAGATTTGGTACATTTTCTCATTTCTCTGACCTTCCTGACCCAATATGGGCAGTGACAAATGCTCTTCTCTATATTTTTTAGGAAATACTGTTATTCATCTGAGTGGGATTCAACACAAACCAAACCTTCACACGTAAGCCACATACTGATAAGAAGGAGAAAAAAATATGAGAAGAAAAAAGTACCATTCACAAACAATTAAAAGTCCTTTGTGGGTTCCTGCATTTTCCTTTCCAAATTTAATCTCTTGATACCATAAAAAGTATTGCCCCAGAGCAAATATGCCCTGAAATAAGCAATGATGAACTTGTCACTTTGGAAGGAGTTCCTTCCACACCATGAAGGTAAAGAGGTATGTCTGCACTAAGGAAGAAGGAACCTTAATAAGTAAGTAAATAAGAAAAAAATGTACAAAAGGTGACATTAGGTAAATCCTTGCCTCATGGTTGCTCATGCCTTACCTAACAGGGAGGAAATGAATACAACACATACAATGGTGTCATGTTTCCACAGCTCCAGGAAGCGTGCAAAGCACCTTTATCACCTTATTTAAATTCCTACACAACCCTCCTGCAAAACAGAGCTCATCCTGTTTAGCACTAAGGAATCTGAGGGTGGGGACACAGTAGGTTAGCCCAAGGTTTGTGCTTGGTAAAGGACAGGGCTGAGGACAGAGCATGTGGCCACGACTCGTGATGCTGTGGTTCAACCTTCAGCGTCAAAACAACAAAATCAGGAGAGGACAGACTGCTACACAGGCATTTTATACCCCACTCCTCCAGTAATGACTCTACACATACACACACAAACACACACACACACGCATGCACGCACGCACAATTCTTCTGATACACTGGAGCTGAGATTCAACAAACAAAAGCTATCCAGCAATCATTTCCATGGGTTCCCTCCTGCGAAAAGAATTGTGGATTCTTACTTAGACAAGAAAGAGTAGACAAGATATAGTGGCACTAGGAACAGTTTAGCAGCTTACTTCACTAAATTTTTCTTTTATTTACTTAGTTCTCTAACTCACTTTAAAAAGAAAAGGATTTAAATCAATGTCACCATCGATTCCAAAATGGTCCTAAGCATATGAATACTTTTCTTCATTTGCAAAATTAATTCCAAAGAAGATAGGAAAAAAAAAAGAACAAGGAATTAAGATTGTGACAAATGTCCTTACAAGTTTGGACACTCAGATTTTGTTATCAGAATAACCATAAAGCCATACAGAACTTATGTGCTCAGAACCTGCCCTGTAGTGGAGGCTAGACTTACTGTTGAGGGTTGCCATAGTGAATGAAACAGCAAAGACAATTGGCAACTCTGAAGCCTGCTCAAGGATGAAAGTGGTCACTATTAGAACTGCACTTTATTCTTCCAACACTTCCAGGGATGCTTGGGGGTTTGTTGTTGTTTTGGCCTAAAGGGAATGGTCATTGCTCTTAGCACAACACATGCAAAATTTTTTAGACAATAAGGCAGGGTCCCATTAAGAAAAAATTTTTTTTAATTACCACTGGTTGCATTTATCAATTGTGCTTGCCTGTCTATAAAGCACCATGCCAGAATGACAGAAATGGTTAGGCTAAATGGACAGGTGTAGTAGCATAAAAGAAAGATGTCTTGACACTAGTTAGTGCCTTTGTTTACTGGATTTATCTTGTCTTTTATTGTTTCCATGTATCTAAATATTAATGTTCCAAATAATGTACAATCATTCACATCTTTTCAGGGCCACTTTGTGCCTCTATCACTCCTCTCTGGTACCCCCATGTGAATTCAGCTTGCAGAAACACCCTCTGGAAACTGATAAATGAATTCGTTATCACCTTGTACACACGGCAATAAAACTTAAATAAATATTGTGTTGTCTGTGAGAAATACTCTCGTTCACTAATAATGCTCAAATGTAAAGTTGGCCAGAGGACAGGTAATAACTGTCCAAGACCTGACAGAGTAACGGAGCCACCAAGTCAGCATAAGGGCATACTTTTTCAATAAAACATTTACTACTTGGTCTTTGCTCAATAATACCAAAGAATGGAAGGAAGTAGAACGTTAGTGGAAGCTATAACACATACTATAACAATAAGTCAGAGTATGTGGATTATATTGGTTCAATAACCCAGAAGGAAACGTATCTAGGTTGAGATAAAAAGACATTTATTCATTATAAAAATGTCACCAAGTGCCAAGTGGAAACAACATGGTGACGTAAAAGCAGTTTTCTTATTATTTCGGTTAGGAACAGTTCAGAGATCTACTCCCTGAAACCATGAAAGGAGGAAGTCTGGGCATAGGTGTGCGGCAGCGGCATCGCTGTAAGGTACAAGTTTCAACTTGGCAGCAGAGACGGGAAGCAGCTTCTAATCCAGTGCACTGTTGCAATGGGGATGGAGCTCTGCAAGGCCTGAGACAACCACAGCTGGGAGCAAGTTTGGAAGCCCTGCTCCCTCTGCCTAACCCTGCTCCCCTTCCACCCTCAAACAAGCAAAAGCTGTTTCAACTTTTACGATGGGCGGACATCCTGCCAAACTCAGCTTTTATAATGCACTGAAAACTCCTTTCATGACACAAGCTGGTTTTTGTCAATGGACAGCTGTTATTTTTAACCAGAAGCCTTTTGCTTTATTAACAAATTAAGAGTAAACACCACATTGGTGTGGCTGGAAGTGAACAGTCCATGTTGACAGCTCATGTTATTGGGTTTTTTTCTTTTCACTTACAACTACAAATGTCAGAGCTAGACTTTACAATAATTCCTAGTCATCTCCAGAAGTCCCCTTCCTACTTTTGTAGGATTTTTTTTTCTTCAGGTAACTAATTGAGCCTGCAGAGGGTGCCTCTGGCACACTTCACAACAGAAAGAAAGCCCAGATGATTCGTGTCCAGAACCACTGGCCTATACAAAATAATTCTAGGCAGAGTGAGCACAGTAACAGAAAAGAAGTCGGTCTTCCTAAAGCGCTAGAACCTTTTAGAAAGGACACACCCCCACTTCCTGATAGATCACTATTTCTAGACTGAACCCAGCATGTACCGATCCCTTACTCCAAGCTCTGAAACATCAGTGAACCAAATAACCCATTGTGCATAATGAGCAGCTTTGGAAGATGTGGCTAACTTGTAGCTTCCACAATAGACTCATGAAGACCACAGCCTATCACCACCACTTTAGATGCAGTGCAGGACACAGACAGAATCCATAGCAGGAATGTTGGCCCAAACTCTCTGAAAAATTGTAATTAAATGATTAAGTCCAAGCTATTTTTCATAGGCTAGTGATTAAAACACACAATAAATATGTATTAATTTGTAAAATGCTAAAGAGACAAGTACTATATTTAGGAGGCTAAAGCTCACTGTCTTAGATTAAGATCTAAAAGGAACAAACTGATTTATCGTTATTGCTTCTTACTTTCCTGAAGTGTCTTACCCTAACCCATTTTAGGTACCTCTCTAAGTTTGGTCACTGTGTCAGATGTGTAAAGTTCTACCTCTAGCATGAATAGCAAATCTTCTCATCGCCTCCATTCCAAGGCTGCTAAGTGGTAAGAAGAAAATGAACCAACATATATCTCTGTGAATGGACATAAAGTGACAGCAAGAAATTCAAATTCAAGGCATTAGAAACATCATAAACACATCCTAGCAAGTCACCATACAGAAAAGAATGGTGTGTCTGCTTTTGCATGAAAATCCAGACCCACCCTACACACACACACACACACACACACACACACACACACAGAGCCAGCCATTTATAACCACAGCACTGCGAATAGAGGCTACAAATGACCACAAGAAATGAAGTATAAAGAACCCTGTGAGCTTAGCTAGGAAGGCGACCTGAGAGCCAAACTTCTGAAAAGGCCCAGAATAGTAATGCTGTTTCTCAAGAAGAGTAATAATAACATTCACAGCATAATTCTACTCTAAATTTTAGGAAACAAATAAACATGAAAAGACATGTGCAATGCAAGACTTTTCAATTGTGCCCGCAGAGCAACAGAACAGTGTGCAAGTTAAAGCCCACCAAGGAGCACAGGCTGAGTCATCACAATGGCTGCATGTTCCTCATGAGATTTACTTTACTGTATGTTACAGGACACAGCCATTGTAAATATCCCCCTGTACATACACACACACACATAAACAACAACAACAACAAAGCCAGCTAAGGAGCCTCTCTACTGGGTGATTACAGCTTAATGTGCTTCTGAAGACAACAATCCTGGGAAATATTAATATATGAGGGTATATTTTTCAGATTACAGCCCAGAAATAGTTTTATGATATTGAATTACATCCCTTCACTTGTCTTAAATAGATGGCTTCACTCTCCTTGCTCTTCAGACGATGCCATATTTCAAATTTAAATGACCACCTCACTCTGGTGCGAGGAGAATGAACTAAAGAATGAGGCATATAGGAGGAGATGATAAGAGACAGACAAAAGGCCATGGTTTGAAACTTCGTGTATGTGGATCACTGGTAAAACAAAAGGCCTTTAAAATGTTTTTTTTTATTTGTAGCTTCTAAAGGGGAAAAAAGAGTAATAAAAACGAAAAGGCAAGAGCAATTTTCTTTAATATTTCTCAGCATGTCTTCTCTTTCTGTCTCCAGAAAAGTTAGTGCCGAGACATACAGAAAGCCATCGGGGCACCAGGCTGGAATCCAGACATCCTGAATCAGCGGCTTGCCAGGTGATTGCTCAGACAGAACTGCAAGGCTCCACTGGAACGTTACAGAAAGCACCAATCACAATAATCCCATTAATTGCACAGCTGTGATCGCCTCCTTTCCAACGTTATGCAGCCAATGTCTACCCCAGGTATTTAAAAACGATGGGTGGAAGGACTCATCCTTGCCATCAGGAAGAATGGCTGAAATGAAAGGACTTGGGGACATTGGCTTCTCATTTTCTTCCTAACCTGGCTCAGAACAAACCTTGACCCTCTCGTCACTGTTGATTAACCATGCTCAGACCATCTGACTCCACTAAGGGGAAGCCACCAAAAAGAAGTGACCTCCCTCTGCCCTGAGACCCACAGGAAGCATACTCCTCCCCCGATCAGGCAGCAGTTTCCCAATGTCAACCTGAAGCTACAAATTCCTCTTTAACGTCCTTCTTAGCACAAGTCTAAGTGAGGCATTAGCTTTTCTTCCCCTTATCATGTGCCTCTGTCAAGCACCTGAACCACTAAGCGCAGCTTCGCAGAAAGACAACAAGATGACTTCTAGGGTACAGAGCAGGAGAGTGACATGTGACTGTAGCATAAGTATCATTCCCTTGAATGCAAAATTGCATGCTTGATGTAAAATGTACAAATTTGAGTGCTTAGAAAGAGAACAAATTTTACAAAGATGCACCTTTACATATATATGTATGTATGTATGTATATGTATATGTATATGTATGCATCTATGTGTTGGCTCATCTATATGTGTGAGACCAATAACAATCATCTGATAAGACAGAGGAAATGAAAATAATTATGACCTCAGAACTAATTACTAGTTGTACCAATCTGGGCAAGGTATTTAAACTCACTGTCTCCATCTATTAAATATAGATACTAGAGTTTGCATACTAAAACAATGAGCCACAAGAAGAAACCAGCACACGGACCAATCAGTTAATATAACCGTCATCACCATTACTACTCCAGTAACATGGAATTTGAGAGCACAAATGTCACTCAGGCACTATTTCAAATGAAACATCCCCAGTGCATTGAGTGTATCCTCACTCCACTGATTCACGGACCTAAGAGGGAGAGTGCTTTCTCTTAAGCATCCTGTGAAACCTATGGGGTGGGAGAACAGCTTACCTTGTGGGCACAGGGACCTCAGTCAGAGCACCCAGCATGACAGCCTGCTGTAGCCGAACAAAAGCAATGAAGGGAGTATCCAAGAAGTCAACCTCCCCAACGAGCACGTTGGAAGCTTCTGCATCACGTGGCAGTTTTTTCATAAATTTATTCTTCAGCTGAATAGGAAGGGCCAACAAAATACAACTTATTTCAAGAGAGAGAAGAGTAAGAAAACATACCATATACAATCCTCATAGGAAATCTCTTCAAATGGGTCTTTACACAGCAGTACTTGGCCAGACATTTTTATATTATGATTAACCATTACATTATAGTAAACATTTATCTGCCCCTTCAAAAAATACTAAAGATGCAATAAAATGGAATATATATTATACCCACACTCATATAGTATGCAACATATCTCCATTAATTGATTTATTCACTTACTCAATACACTATTGAGAATTAACAGACAATGATCTAAGCCAGAGGGCTAGCAGGAAGGACTCATTCATTCCATGTCCCCTATTAGATCCATATAACCATGGGGGGCATATAATGTGATATAAAGTAGCAAAATGGGACAGATAAGAAAGAACTATCTCTCAGAGCTATCAAGGAAAGAGCTTCACAAGAAACACATTTGACAGTGGAGAAAGGGTACAATTAAAGTGCAAAGACTTACTGAAACACCATGCAAGCAGAAGGGAAATGAAAAGCCTTTGGACAGGAGGATGCTGGTGGCTAGAGAAGTAGTAAGAAGCCAAGTGTGGGAAGCTAAGAAGCAAGGGTGAGAAGAGAAACTGAAGCTGCATGTGCTATGGGGACAATGTTATGGGTCACTGAAGGTCATGCACAAGGTTTTACGAAGGCAGGAAGATGTCTCCTACATAAGTTGAACATGACTTGGAAGCCACTAGTATTGAAGGCCACAGAACAGAATAACACAACCCTGAGTCTATAAGCATAGACTGAGAGAAGCAGCAAGACCCAGACCCTGGGCCCTGGGCCTCTCTGTCCTTCAGAGAGGTAGAACACATTGTAGAAGACAATGGAGAAGAGCAGTAAAGAAGAGGAAAACTAGGACTTCAGCAACAGCTGGAGAGAAAGGCTGAAATGATGACCAGGTGTTAGCAGCTGCATTCTAAGCTAGTGAAGGTTCCAACAGAATGACGCGTAAGAGTGGATCAAAGAACCTAGCACAACAGCCATGCTGGAAAACTGCAGTAAGAGTAGGTACAGGGGACATCAGGGAACCAACCAAACAATGAATCAGGGAGTGGACATTGGGAGCACTGACTGTTATGTTAAAATGTGTTGCTACAGAACAAAGATGAACAATGGAGAGGTCGGTGGAAGAGAGTACAAAATGGAAAGAAAGTTTAAAAGTGTGAATATCACAGTCCTTTAGAAAGTGAACAGAATGCGCTAATGGAGGCAGATTGCTGCTATAGGAACGGTAGAGAATAACTACAAAAATAACTGCAAACCAAACATCCTGGAACTACCGAGCAGGGGTGGTATCCGCATCACAGATAGAGGAGTCAACTGTACACAGGAACACAGCTTACAATCCTACCAAAAAAGCAGACTGGATGGGTTTAAACGTGGGTGATTTGAGAGACTTGCTAAGTGGTGATGAGGGCTTTTAAGGACTCGCATTTCTGCAGTGAACCAAAAGTGAGCTGATGGTGAGGGGGAGGGAAGTGTTTGGAGGATTAAGGAGAGTGCAAAGCCATTTTCTCTCTGAGTGAAGGCTGCTGGACACAGTTGGTCTGAAAGTTTGTCTAATACTCATTATTCCTCTATACAATTCAGGGGAATTATTTCAAGCAATAATGGATGGATAAAGATAAGAACTTGAAAAGACCACGCAAAAGGTTCAGACTTCTGATAAACACTTTCTACCCCCGATACATGTCTTATCCTTCAAGTCAAAAGCACCTGTGAGCTTAATTGTTTCTGCCATAGATTACTGTTAAGACGGGAGGTGGCAGGCATAGCTCAATATCCCCAATTAATAAGAAGGCTGTGTCAACATTTTCCTTTCAACCTCTACTTAAGAGTTTCTTAACTGGGGAAAATCTATGACATGGAAACTGGTCTCTAGAAGTCTATTAGCCTCCATCACCTTCCATTCCCCCCGTGTAAGAAGGTAGCCCTAAATAGAAAAAACAAAAGAGTTAGAACCAAGACATTGTGGGACCCAAAATAAATGTATAAATAAGTCAAAGCCGAGCACATATTCTTAGATATCCACAACATGGTTACTTTAAGCAGTATGGAATTTTCTAAAACTTCCACCACTTGGCATGACTATATTAAAAATATATTATAATCTCATTTATAAGAAATCTGTATAGAGCTAAAGATCATCTTGCTAGATGAAATAAATAAGACTCTGAGTACAAATATCACGTCTCTCACATCTAATATACACGATCTTGACTGAATTTTTATATACACGGGCATATGTATATAAAAATACAATGAGAACATAAAGAGGATGTGGTCTGAATGGAGGGATAGAGGGACTAAGAGAATGTAATAGGAGGGAGACAAACCACTGCATTTCTTCTGTCATATGCACAATATAGGTTTCATAGATACAGATACATACACACAAGGGGAGACTACTAGGGGATGGGAAGAGATCAGCAAGGAGGGAGGAAAGACAGAGGAAGGTAGGGGGCTGAATATGAACAGAGAACAATGGCATAGGTGTATGAAAGGATAATATAACCCCATTAATTTGTATACTAAAAAAGTTTTTTAAAGTACCTTTTTAACACACAGATATGAAATCAGCAGACCCATAAAAGGTCTAAAACCACCACAGGTCAAAATTCGTATGACCTAGGAAGTTAATGAGGGGTTCCTAATTACACAAAGCAGACTGGAGTGTGGCTGAGTGGCCACACACTAGCAAAATAGTCCTTCTTTATAGACACAGAATACAAAGCACTTAAGAATCTGACTGTCCAGCCCTGTATCTGCACTAGACTCCTGGCTAGAGATAGCCAGACATGCTGCCTGCAATCACCTATGGTTACATGGTCTCATGCTTCCGACCAAGGAGTATCCTTCGGAGTTCAGCACAGCTTGTTCTAACATCTCAGCCCACTTCCTTGGAAACTCCAGTAGTTGTTTCCGAATCACACTCACGTTAGATGTTCTGAAGAAGGTCAGACTGGTTCTTTGGAAATAAACTCAAGATCTACTTTAAGTATAATTCATTTGTAATAAATACCATGAGTGGGAGAAACAGGTTTTGTAGCAATGAAAATCAGATCAATAGACCATCAAACTGTCCAGAAAAGTTATGGAAACTTTTAGGGCTCAACTGCAACAACTGTGCAACTCACAAAACACTCAGAATATTCAGTCCACAAAATACTCAACAGTGTCTGGCTAGTTCTGTCACATTTTCACTGAGATTACTGGAGTCATATAAATCAGCCCTTAGATAAATCTTTCCTGCCTGAACATGCTCCTTGGGTGATCTTGTCAAGTCTCACGCTTTTTTTTTTTATCTTTTTTTAAAAATTTAAATTAGAAACAAGCTTACTTCACATGTCAATTCCAGCTCCTTCTCCCTTCCCTCCTCCCCTGCCTCCCCACCAGTTCCCCCAGCCCCCCTAGCCAATCCCCATTCTGCTCCCCAGGAAGGGTGAGGTCCTCCATGGGGGAATCTCGAGAGTCTGTCATTTCACCCAAGGCAGGGCCTAGCCCCCACCCCAATGTGTCTAGGCTGAGAGAGCATCCCTCCATGTGGGATGGGCACCCAAAGTTCATTTGTAGACCAGGGATAAATACTGATCTACTGATTGCCGAGGCCTCCTCACTGACACCCAAATTTAGGGGGTCTGGATCAGTCCCATGCTGGTCTCTCAACCAATGTTGTACTTGAAGTTCTAGCTAGAGGAATAAGACAACAAAAGGAGATCAAGGGAATAAGCCTTGGGCAGCAGATCAGTACCCATCCCAAGTATACACACGGACTTTGGACTCCAATAGAACAATGTGAGGTGCACTCTCACCCAGAACTCTTGGGAAAGGGTCTAGGCCCTGCCCTATATGAAATGACACACTATGGACACCCCCATGGAGGGCCTCACCCTCCCTGGAGAAATGAGAGGATAACGGGGGGGAGGGGAGGGCACGGGAGGAAGGGAGGGAATGGGAGAGGGACCTGGAACTGACTTGTGAAGCAACCTTGATTCTTATCTAAATTTAAACTGGAAAATAAAATTAAAAAATAGTGAAAAAAATTGTAAAAGAAGAAGTCAAACTTTCACTATTTGCAAATGATATGATAGTTTACATAAGTGACCTGAAAAACTCTACCAGGGAACTTCTACAGCTGATAATCACCTTCAGCAAAGTGGCCAGATACAAGATTAACTAAAAAAAATTATCAGTAGCCCTATTATATACAGATGATAAAAGGGCCAAGAAAGAAATCAGAGAAACATCACCCTTTACAATTACCACAAACAACATAAAATACCTTGGGGTAATGCTAACTAAACAAGTGAAAGAAGTTTGAGTCTTTAAAGAAAGAAATCAAAGAAGACACCAGAAGGTGGAAAGATCTTCCATGCTCTTGGATAGGTAGGATCAACGTAGTAAAAATGGCAATCTTGCCAAAAGCAATCTACAGATTCAATGCAATCCCCCTCAAAATCCCAGCACAGTTCTTCACATACCTTGAAAGAACAATTCTCAACTTTATATAGAAAAAGAAAAGACCCAGGATAGCCAAAACAACCCTGTTCAACAAAAAAAGTCTCATGCTTTTAAAATTCACCTACAGGCTGATGACTCACAAATACATACCTTCAGTCAGAACCTTTAACAAAACTCCAGATCCGCAACACCTCCATCTGGATTTCTACCACACATTTCATTCCCCACATCCAAAATGAGCCTCCCTAATACAGCTCTCCTCCTCCATTCCACCCACCCTCTGAAGCTCTCATTCTTCACTGCCTGCTGAACAGCAGCGATTCCATTCTTCTGTGCCTCAGACCCAAGACTTCACCGTCATCTTCAACCCTTCTCTTTCTTTTGTACCCAAGTCCATTCCGGCAGCAAATCCTGCTAAATCTACAATCGCACTGTATCTAGAATCCCATTGTTTCTTACCACCTTCAATGTCACCACCCTGGTCCATGCTGTGATCATTACCTATGTGGCATTGGCTTCCTGCCTGGATTGCCATTTTCTACCTTTGTTCCCCAACTACTAATGAAAGCAGCCAAATCAGGTATATCAGAAGCCAGATCACTTCATCCCTGTACTCAAAACCCTCAATTGGCTGCCACTTCGTTGGGTGAAGTCAAGACAATTATGAAAACCCCTGAGTCATCTAGAGGCCATAAGCTCCACACCCTGATCACCTTCCATTTTCTTCTGGTCTTTGCTGTAGCAACCATTCCAGCCTCCATATCTGCATCCTTACACCCCAGGCTTGCTCAGCTTAGGCCAGTCTTTCACAGCTGCTGTTTCCCTGGACAGGAAGATCGGTAGGGTTCCCTTCCTTAGTCCTTCACTATCTACTGAAAGTCACTTAATCAGTAGAGAGACTTTCCCTACCCCCCTCTCCCAACAACGATTTCCCATTCCACTCTCTGCCTTGATTATTGTTTCTTGTACTTATCAAACATGCCACATGGATCTTCATAACCTACCTCCCCACCCCAATACAAGCTCTCTATAGGTGAAATGATCATCTAATGTGCTCAGTGGTAGGTTCCCTATGTCTCAAAGAATACTTGAGAAGAAAGGTTGACAGTTGTTAAATGAATGAAAGGCAATTATTATTTCTACCCTTCCCCTTCTTTTTGTTTATATTTTTAACTTTTTCAATTTTATGTGTGTGTGTGTGTATATATGTATGTGTTTGTTTTTATGTATGTGGACATGTAGTAGTGTATGTCTGTGTGCATGTGTGTATGTGTTTGTTTTCATGTGCATGGACATATATGGGTGTGTGTGTGTGTGTGTTTGCTTTCATGTATGTGGGCATAGAGGAGTGTGTGTCTATTTATGAGTGTGTGTGTGTGTGTGTGTGTGTGAGTTTGCTTTTGTGTATGTGGACATACAGGGGTGTGTGTCTGTGTGTGTGCTTTCATGTATATGAACATATAGGGGTGTGTGTTTGCTTTTGTGTATGTGGAAATATAGGGGTGTGTGTGTGTGTGTGTGTGTGTGTGTGTGTGTGTGTGCTTTCATGTATATGAGCATATAGGAGTGTGTGTGTGCATACAGAGGCCAGCGGCTGCAGTTAGGAATGATTAGAAATCATCCTTGGTTGTTCATCCACATAACCAATCAACTCTCTCCCTCAGTTGGGTCGTTCAGTAAAAACCAGATCTTGCTAACTTGGCTAGTCTCACCAGCTGACTTACTCTGGTAATCCCCCATCTCAGCCTCCCGGGTGGAATAATAGGTGGGCTCACGCACCCACCTCTTAGGCACATAACTCTAGTCCCTGTGCTTCTACAGAGAGTGTTTTAACAGAGAGTCATCTGCACAGCCCTCCTCTTTATGAAGTCAGTCAGTCAGTCACATCCCACCTGGTCACAAAAGTAAATAAAGGGCCTCGATATGGGCCACTGTCACTAAAATCCTTCCCTAACAAGATATATTCATGACCCACATGAGAAAACAAATGTTTTTGTTTAAAAAAAACTTGTGTTTATATGTGTAAAACTCAACACCGTCCCAGTAAGTAGTGGTTGTTTCCTACCAGGCTGGAAGGGATATCTCAGGACCATCAAACCAGGGAAGGGAGAGGTCAGAACCAAAATCTAAACAAAAGCTGGAGAAAAAAAATGGGTGGAGAAAGGGCAGTTAAGGCCCTAGTCTTGCATGATGTCCTGCAGCCCCTCTAAGAATTCTGTCCCAGTTAAGGAAACCACTGCACCCCCCCCTTTCAGGCTTACATGACTCTATAGTGTGTTCCTCTCCAGTGCAGAGCCAGCTACAATAGTGTATCTGACAGATGAGCTGAGGAACACCAGGTTACATAAAACTGAATAAGCCTCTGCAGTAACCCTGTATGCCTCAGAGTGTCTCAGCTCCCACCAGCAGAAAAGGCACATTGTGGCATGAGAGCCAATCACAAAATGTTGCTTTGGATAGAAATGTTTTCCTCTTTCATCTAATCTTAGTCAAAATATATAGGTACCCGCAATGCTCTGGGTCTAACTGCAGGCACTGTGGAGAACACTTCTGAAATTCACAGTGTCATGAAGAAGCAAATTCAGAAATAGCTGGACTGAAAGAAGAAACATAAATAACATGGAAGTTACATTGTACAGTAGGAGGTCATAAGTCATAGCAGTCACACCCAGTAGCAAGGTTCAAGGAAGGTGCTTCTCTGAGTCAAAGCTTAAAAATCTACCCCATAATGTTGGCTTATCAAACACTGATTCACGTGTTATCTTTTTAAGGGATGAAACAATATCTGATAAAGGAAAATAAAATGTCTGAAGTATGAAAGCTGATTCTGGGCATATACAATAAACCTTGAACAATCATAAAATAGTAAGAGAAAATTGTACAGCTTAAACAGCAAGGCATCATGAAAGGCAATAACAGACCATGAGAATAAGAACAAAATACAAGGCTTATAATTCGGGCTAAAAGTCTCCCAATAAAATCATCTGGATCGAATTCCAAAGATAAAGGCTGACACATTCCTTCCTTATAGATCATTAGTTGTTTTTCCGAGGGAATGCCACGGCTGGATTGTATGCAGGGTCAAACACAAGAACACACACATTGCTGAGAAATCCCTTTAGCCAACCTTGATTTCAGAGAAACAGAATCCAAGCAGCTGCCTTTGGAACTACAATCACCGAAATATACTTTGGCTAGCTCAGCAATTTTGTGACTTTTTTTTTTCCTTTTGGCTTCTTTACCAGATTTTAATATAAGCAGCACATCCAGATGTGTGCATACTTTGAGTCCTTTAGAATGCATTCTTTCCTACAGAGTAATATCTTGCCCTAATTTCTTAGAGCTCTACAGCTTGCCCTCTGCTGTGTATGCTTACTCCCGCACGTTCCTGAATGTTCTTCCTGTCGCAATGATTTCTATGAACCCAGAAAGCACAGCACAGGTAGGTCAAGACACTGGAAATTGTGAACGGATAAAGCAGAATAAAGTAGACAATGAGAGATGACAGTTCTGCTCTGAGATAGGAAAGCTGTTCATCCCCTAAGGACAGTACCCCACAGCTCATGGCAACAAGCAAATCTTTCATTCCCCACTTAGATGTCAGTGTCTCCTACCCTGTTGAAGAAAAAGTAATTTGAAAAGTTAAGGTTTCCCAGATGGGACCAATCACACTATAACCCCTAAGTGATCTTCATTACTATAACCACTGAGGAACAGCATGACCTCAAACCCACTTTGATGCATACACACACCTAACAGAATCACCTTTGAGTAGATCCAACTTTCCCTTGGAAAGTGGCAGGTATTAAAAACTTTCTTTTTCTACAAACATGGCATGTACTCACTCATATATGGATTTTAGACATGGATCAAGGGAGTGTCAGCCTACAATCCTAGTGCCAGTGAGTATGGGAAACAGGGAGGTTCCCAAGAGATATGCATGATACCCCAGGAAAGTGGAATGAGGCAAGATCTCCTGAGCAGATTGGGAGAATCAGGGGAAGGGAGAGGGAACCAGGAGAAAGAGAGGGGGATAAGAGGAGGGGGAAAAGAAGGCATGGGGAAGCAGGAAGGTTGAGTTGGGGTAAGAATAGAGGAGAGAGCAGGATGAGAGATACCATAATAGATGGAGTCATTATAGGTTTGAGGAGAGAGTTGACATGAGTGAGATTTCCAGAGATCTACAAGGATAACAGCAACTGGAAAACTAAGCAATAGAAGAGAGACTACATTAATAGCTCCTCCCTGATGATAAAGTTGATGACTACCTTATATGCCATCCTAGAACCTTCACCCAGTGACTGATGGAAGCAGAGACAGATACCAACAGCTAAACACTGAACTGAACTCCAAGAACCCAGTGACAGAGATGGAGGAGTGATGAGCAAAGGGGTCAAGACCTTGCTGGTGAAACCCACAGACAGCTGACAGGAC
The DNA here is from genome assembly GCF_017639785.1 of Mesocricetus auratus. Taxonomy (NCBI): domain Eukaryota; kingdom Metazoa; phylum Chordata; class Mammalia; order Rodentia; family Cricetidae; genus Mesocricetus; species Mesocricetus auratus. Next base: position 66,172,798 of record NW_024429190.1, on the reverse strand, counting down.
AAGGAGGAACTCTTGAACCCCAGACTGATGGCTGAGAGGCCAACAGGGAACTAACCCAGACTCCATGAATGCAGTGTCAGTGAGGAGGCCTCAGAAATCTCTGGGATCTTCAGTAGATCAATGTACAAATGAACTCTGGGAGCCCATTCTACATAGAGGGATGCTCTCTCAGCCTGGACACATGGGGAAGGGTCTAGGTCCTACCCTGGATGAAATGACAGACTCTGGAGATCCCCCAAAGAGGGCCTCACCCTCCCTGAGGAATGATGTGGGGGTTGGGTGGGGGGCTGGGGGAGTTGGTAGAAGGACAAGGGAGGGGGGGTGGGAGAGGGAGATGGGATTGACATGTGAGACATGCATGTTTCTAATTTAAATAAAAACATATATTGAGGGAAAAAACTTTCTTTTTCTCTCCCATAATTATTGCATTAAAATAATTACATCTAGGAAAATGTGGCTTCTCAACTCACCCCTCCTCGTGTCCACATACTGAAACTATCCTGCCTACCTAATCAAAGGGATTATTCTTGAAATTGCTATTAACATTTCTCTTTCTGTCCTCATTTTCTTAGTTTTAGTAGGTGATTTTCTTGTTTTCTTTTGGGAATCTCCAGGTGTTATTCTTCCCCAAACAAAATCATCTGTCAAGGTCAATGTCATTGTCTGTGCCCTGGTGCCATATCCTTCCCTGTAGATGATCTCTGTGGTTAGGGAGTTACCATGCATACTGATGTGCTCCTGATTTTCTCCACTTGTTATCCTATCATGGCATACCTGTCAGAAGTGCCTATTTTCAATCTCAAAAGTATCTTTCTTTAAAAGAAAAAATATATATAACCCCCTACATTTGCATCTCACTGGGATTTCATCAAGAAAAGTCTACTATACCATGTTATGTTATGTTATAATTATCTGTTATAGATATTTAACACTTAAAGAATACCAAAGCATGAGGGCACCTAGGTAAAACAGCCACTTGTGAATTATTTGTGTTTTCTGAGAATGCATCTATTCACTCTATGTAAAATATAAATTGTTATGACAAAAAACTCTACTGTCCAATCATTTTACTGTGTTCTGCCTCTGCCCATTACCTTCCCTATGCCTACAGAGAAGTAGCCAGATGAAACTTGGCAAATACAATGGATTTTTTTATTTCCAATGGGAGCTTCACAGCGCCTTAAAGACAATGCACACATTAGCTGCTTTCTCTTACACTGAAGCAGCACACTGGAAAGAAGAGACTCAGGGTGTTCATACCTGACTGACTAGTAGACTCTCTCTGTGTCATGGCCTCAGTTGTATATTTCTGCCATAATAGTTGACTATGAACCTATGAATTCTCCTACTTTAGGTTCTGCATGCCTGCTAGTACTTGGTTCACTACACAGAAGCAGAGCTTCCAGTCAGTATGATTCCAAACTAAAAACTTGCATAGTCCTTCTTCAACCCACATGTCAACCAGTAGAAAAATAAATGATGTCTGAAGGAATAGCATCATCCATAATAGTGAATTCTCTTTGTGGTGATATTTAGTTAGAAGTTACCAGGCTTATTAGTGAACCAGATCGACTGATTGTTATGCAAGAGAAACAAACAGAGACTAGCCATAGCCTTAAAGCAGAGCCACCCAGCAAAGATATTAGATACAAGCTTCAAAAAGACTTTATCACATCTGAAAATATTGATTATATGATATAGAATTTCAGCACAATGTATTGTAAAGGCAAATTAGTTGTCTTAGAGACTGAAATGTACCACTAGGTTGTTAATTACAATATTACTTATAATCTAAACCCTCAGAATATTCAAATGTAGAATGTGGCCATACCCAAGCATTCACTATAATTCATGGCCTTAATGGCAAGCCTTATAAAAGAAATGCTAAGATTTGTATGTATACATCAAGAAGGCAACAATACATGAGGGTTTGGGTATATGGCTCAATGAGGCACATGCCTAGAATGCACAAAGCCTTGGACCAGATCCCCATCCATTCAAATATACAACTAATGAAGGCAACAAACAAAATAATATATGAACTCTATAGAAGGCAAAAGGAAATAAAGAATAATTAAAAATCAATAAAAGTGAAAGCAAGCAAAGATATAAAGCCTAGCGGTTATATTTTATGATTTGACAGGTGTTGTCTTAGCTTATTTTTCTAAGGGAGTAAAACAAGCTGTTTCTTGAGAGTTTATAAAATCTAAACTATTTACCATTGCTTACACTGTTAATGGCAGTTACCATCTACGATGTAGTCTGAGGTTTCCAAAATACACAAAAGCTGAGAGCACATAAAGTCACTAAGTCAAAATGGCAGGAGGCTGTGAGATCCTGCTTTTACTTTTTAAAACACTCATCAACTTCTGTCTGTCCTTTTTTAAGAAATACAACTTCAAATAAAAACAAATGCCTGAAGGTGAAAAATTGGTTTTATAATTTTTCTTTCTAAATTTAGAAATCTCACCACCATTAATGCAAATGAGTCTGCAAGGCAACATGTTTACAAATGGCCATCAAGCTAAATATAACATGAAGTGGGTCTAATTTCCTAAACAGGATGAAATTTCAAGCAATGACCTCATTAAAGAATTTAAATTTCCAAGCCACATTTTGTGTCTGATATTATATAAAAAAAATAACACTGTTATTCAGGCAGTTAGTATTTAGTAATTTTAAAGCAAGTTTATTTGTTCTACTTTAACTGAATTCTTAGAGCTAACTTATGAAACATTTATTCTGTCATTTTAAAGATGAGGAAAACTGATGTCTAAAGGATGTAAGGGTCTCCACTAACTCAGTGAACTAAGTCACTAGGCCAGAACTTGAACACAGACCATCTGCCCAGGTCACTGCATGGTGAAATTCTTACATGTCTCACAAATACATTTGACTACCTCAATTTTAGAAGCTCTTGACATAAAAGTCTCCGAACCTCTCACATACTAAAACAGAGTTGAAACATCTGCAAGAATAACCTTTAATCACATTTTTAAAATGTTAATAGTATTTAACTGCATAAAATAAATGGTTCAGAGAGAGAAGCTGGGGTGAAGACAGCCAAAATTCAGAGACTAGCACTTAGAAAGGGCTTAAAGGAAAAGACGAACCTACAAACGCTGGATACTAGGTTAGGGGATTTTTTTTCAACCTTCTTTCCCTACATTGTATGTCATAAACTCCACAAATTGTAAATATGGGTTACCCACCCCATGTCTCAAAGATGCTATTCTGTGTGGTAATAAGTTTCCACCACCTACCTGCTCTGACTTCTTTTTATATGCTGCAGTTCCTGACTCTAGGCTGGCACTATGGGAAAGGTAAATCTGGTCCTGATTTCCTCCATCTCCCTGGACATTTCCTAGTCTGTCTTCTGTAACTGTATTTGACACAAGGCATCACTGACTACTATCTGTAACTCATAAGTACGTCTAAAAAGGTAAAGTATCTCTTTAAAAAACATCACATATTACTCAACTTTGTTACCCTGGTGCCTTGCAGTCTGAGCCTTGCAGAAAGGGCTCAGAAAACATTTAGCACAAAAATCCCAGGTTAATTTATTATCCTAGGTGAGTAACCCCAGGTTATAACATCAAAATGGAGATTCTCATAGCAGGTGATCCCCTAGGTGCTAGCAAATTGCAGAAAGGTAGGTCTTCAGTAATAAAGTGAAGGTGTTTTTGCTGTCCCAGAACAGGTAACCATGCATTGCAAACCAACACTAGCCAACGTCTTTCTTTAATTCCTGAAGAAGTACCTGATAGTGCTATCCTGTGCTGGAGTTTTCTCCACAAGCTTTTGAAAGGGATCCCTGCCTTTGGATACAAAGGGCTTCAATGATTATCTTTAAATCATTGATGATGATAATTGACAATGGTTACTAATATTCTTTCCTATCAGTGATCACTGCCCATGCACTGAGCCAGGAGTGCTTCATGCATCATTCTCACATTTTTGCAAACCCGCTATGATTTCTGGCTCCAATTTCCCATGAAGAAAGTGAGGTGGAGAGATTACAGTACCTTGAGTAAGATCATGAAAGGAGAAAAGGCTAAGCTAAGAGCCAGTTCAAAGGCTAGTCGTCTACCATCTTTGTAACCAGATAGAGCTGTCAGCAAATCTGGGCTCTTGCCCACACAAGGCGTGAGACCTTGGAAAAACTGCTTCATTGCTTTGAACTGAGTTTCCTCATTTGTAGAAAGGGCATCACAAAAGACTACCTCACAGAGCTGTGAAGAGGAGTAGAGGAGCTAATATTTGAATGCCCATGCACAATCAACACAATATTGAGTGAAGAAATGGAGCAGCTCTGAATCAAGACAGCCTCAGTGGCGCCTGGAGAGTGAGAACATGACAGAGAAACGAAAGGTAGACGGGGCGGAGTGCCTGTGTAAAGAGATGAAGAAGCAGAGTCTTGAATGGAGCACAGCAAAGGAAGTGAGGCTCTTCAAAAGCCCAACATTCCTCAATGCCAAAGGCAAACACTGCAGCAACCCTGGTGATTCACAGACACTTAAAGTGAACATCTGACTGGCACTCGGCGTACCTGTGTGACTGGCACTCAACATGCCTGTGCCCTTATTTAACCTACAGAACAGTCGCTAATAAAACCAGAGTTAGCATCTTCATCTGCAGACAGCACTTGCGAGTCAAGTGTTATGCTACAATGGAGAAGCTCCAAAGATTGTGCCAGAGGTAGCAGTATAGATATTCAATAAATGGTGACTCTGCAACTGCAACATAGTCTTAATATCACCCTCAAAAACCCAGGAAGAGGTGCTGAGCAAAATAAAGCTTCTCATTCCCAAAGGGATAAAATAAACTACGGCTTACACACCTCCACTTTAAATTCAAATATAACCTTCCAAATTTTAAAGAAATAACTCTTCTCCCAGCTTGGAGCTCCGTCTTAAAGCTGTGCAACTGCAGTTTGGAAACTCTCCAGGAGAGTTAATCATGCCACACTTAGAAAATATTGTAGAGAGTAACCCATGATGGGGTTACCACATCAGATAGATTGAAGGTTGGGGTGAGTGTGGGTGATTCAATACAACTACGGTATAAAATAGATATAATTCCTCATGATGACTGTATCATTGTATCTATCTGAATTCCCTCAAAATGGCACACTTGTCCTTGAACAACTGTGCTTAGCACAGCAAAGGGGGAGAAAAATTCTTTACTTCTAATTCTGGATCTACCTATTAATATCTAAAAGGCAGCGTTTGTTAATAATCTTCCCACTTCCGCCCCCAATAGAAAGATTTTAGACATAGGGCTCCTTTCATTGCCCGGCAACCTCTAGCTGCCATGAAGGAAGAAAGGTTGAGCAGGGAACAACCAGAGGAAGTCAAAACAAACAAACACAATTAGCATTGTGGGGTTAGTGCCTTTAAGGGAAAATTATAGTTTAAGGAGAAATGTTTTACATGTATTCTCCTCTGCACACACCCCAGCCAGGGTAACTAATAACACGCACAGACTATTCTGTCCAAAACAAGAAGTTCCAGGCATGACAGGTGGGAGGAGGAATCATCAGAGGTAACATAGGCAACCAAGAGTAGAAAGTTAAAGACTTGGGAAAACAAACACCCATGCAGAATGCTTTTCTTGTGGTAAAAGAAAAAAACAAAACAAACAAACAAAAAAAAAAAAACCACTGTCTCAAACATCACCTAACCTTGGCCAACCTCCACTGCAACCCATGAATCCAACAGAGCTTTGCCCTGGTCACCATATAAACCACAGAGCTGATGCTTTGGACCTCTCAATTACTATTTTATTTCTCTTCAATTGAAGTCCCCTCACTCAGAGCAAACAACAGCAGCAGTTTATAACCTGGGGTCCCGGCTGAGGCTGCAGGGAGCTTGTGGGTCCCTTAAAGTTACATGCAATTTATGAGCCTTCCAACTGAAAACATGCTCAATGAAAACCAAAGCTGTTCCTCTCTAAGGATGAGAGCTGTACAGACTTAAAACTATAAGAGTTTTGGAATGGAAATGGAAAACATGTGTTCTTTTAAGTATTGGGGGATGGGAGCCGCAGAACAAGAAAACCTGCCTCAGTCTTCCAGATGTGTTGATGGCAAGAGCATCTTTACCAGGTTAGTTCTTCTCAGAAGGTTCCTGGCTCTCCTGTGACCCAGAGAAGCTAAAGACAACTTCTTCAAGGTCACACCCCTAGAAGAGCAGACATATTCACTTGAACCCACCCCCATTCGTTTCTCACTGGGAGACAAGAAAACTGAAATGACAACCTATTAAAATGCCTTTTAAAAGAAGTCAAAATAGTTAAATGTAAAAGAGGTGGCAACAAAAATCAGCTGCCAGGCTGACAAGTCCACCTAACTCTTAAAATGAATGTGAACAGATGTTCTAATACCTAAAGATTCGAGTTTAACAAGAACTTGTCAATCAAAGTCTGTGGAGGTAGGAGTTAGCACTATCTATTCACTTCCAAATGGCTACTCTCAAATTGTCTTAGAACTCAATACTATCCTCTGCGAAGCACAGAAGCCAGGTCCTAACAGGGCTCGGATGTACAAGCAACCATATGGCCCTAGAAAAGCACTTCAAACAGGCAGCTGTATGGCTATAATTAAATCTGTAGTAGTCATGCTATTATTTGTTTAGCAGGGTTTTTTTTCCATGCACTCTTCACTGAGGTCTCCAAGAACATGTACCAAATTAGAACGACAGAGCATAGCAACAAAGTGAACAAGAGGGAATTGAGGAAAAAGTGTGTTTCTGACAACCAGGGAGCATATACAGGAGTTTCCCTAAGAGTTTCTTATTCTTCTGCACTTGGGGCTAAAACCATCAGCCGTGACTGTCCCTTGAGTCTATGAACACTGAATCTGAGGGTCCTCTCCTCTCCTTCCAGGGTTCCAGGGTATGTTCCAACCCCTAATTCTGCCCTCACTGTATGTGTGCATGCATATGTGTGTGTATTTGTGTGTATGTGTGTTCGTGTGTGTGAAGGTTGAGATCAGAGGTCAACCTTAGGCATTGGTCTTCATATTCCACTTTGTCTAAAACAGATTGCTTGTCACTGCATACCCCAGACTAGCTGTCCTGCAAGCTTCCAGGGATTCCTCTCTGCCTCCCATGTCAAAATAGGAACACTGGCATTACAGACGTGTATAATCAACTTCATCTTTACATGGGTCCTTAAGATTCAAACTAAGGTCCTCACATTTAAATAGCAAATGCTTTGCCCACTGAGCCATCTCCCCAGACCCAGGCTCTTATTTTTTAATCCATATGCCATTCATCAAAACAGAAACTCTTAAAGAGTGCAAAGATTACCTGGTCCAATTTTGGTGTCTTCTTGAACATTCAACAGAAAGAAAAAGGCATCCAACTCAAGAATTAGTGCACATGTCACCTCCGTCTATACCACAGTTTCTAATAGAATTTCTGCTCCCTCCTCTAGTTATCTAACACTTGACATTATCTACTTATTTGTGTCTAAGTGTATAATGTGAACGCAAGGATTGGACCTGAGTCTTTTTTGTAGTGTTCGTTCCCAATACAGTGAATGTAACTGTTCATCAGGTTAGAGCCCTCTGATGATCACATGCCCTGAGCATGAGAACTCTATGAGTGTCTCATTACTACTGCGTGTCCTGCTCAGAAAAGAAGGTGTGGTATATAAATGTACTTGAGCTATTCAATTTCACGTGAATAGTGATGATTTAGACCATAAGTTGCCATGTTTATCCTGTGACAGGCTAAATGGAGGCTTTTCAGATGACAGAAAAACTCAGTTACATATTCACATGTTTAATACTATTACAATGGAAACCATTCTTAGTCTGTAAGAAAGGTAAAGGCAGGCTCTTGGTAGGCTCTGGTCCAAGGCCATAACTTGTTCATTTTCCTCAACTTTCAAACCTATTGCTGAACATAAACATTAAGGTTTAGGCCTTAAATTTTCTTCAAAGACCCATGTGTTAAAAGTTCAGTTCCCAGCCCGTGGTGCTACTGGGACAGAGAACCAGTAAAAAAGGTGGAACATAGTAGGAGATCTTCCAATTATGAGGAATTCTTGGAGTTGTTCATTTATATCCCATCCTCTACTTCCTAGACAAATGATCAACAGCTTTGTGTCACTGTGATACACTGACATGCCCTGAATCTAAAAGTGATGGGGTCAATCATCAGGGACTGAAACCTGAGAGCCAAAAGAAATATGTTACAGTAACAGAAGGCAGACACAAAAATATTTAATCAAAACTTAAGTATGCAATTGGTTTCAACAGCTACAGTAAGTGTCATTATAGAAAAGTATATTGTGTAATGAGACATTATAACATCAGGTACCAGCCTAGACTCAGGGAACTTCCCCCCAAAAGATAAAATTTAAAGAGAAATAGAATATGTATAAGCTTCCTGTAGAGAATAGCATTGTAGTTGAAGTAAACAGCACGTGAAAGACCCAGGCAGGAAATTAGGTGGCATGGTATCACAGCAGGAAGATGTCCCTGTGGCTGTACTAACTCATCAAGAATGAGAACTTTGCATGTCCATGACAGAGAGATTCTAGGTGAGATATGCAGGACTCTGAATGTCACTCTGGGCTTCACTGTGAAGATAACACATCCTCATCGATGAGCAAAGCAATGTTTCTACACACTGCTTCAGTAGACAAGACTGCCATACATGTTCAGTATATTCTCAGGCATTTTTGTCAGCTTCCTGTGTGTTGTAGTTTAAATATCATAGTGGTTTATATGAATGTAAATATAATTTCTAACGTACTGCTATAGATTGGCTTGCTACTATTGAGAAAGCAGGGAAAGAGACCATGCCATGAATATAAATCTTGCCTATATGGAACTGCAGAACAATTTAATGCAGAACCATACTAGATCATGCTCTATTCCAATAAAACAGAAACAAGACACTAAGGCTCTATTTTGCTATTTTCTCTTGAGCCACTCAAAAATTAAAATATACACTGTCTCACTCTTTCTCTAGCTTATATACATGCCATTTTCCTACTTAGTTTATTCTACTACTATACTTTCCAGAAAGCAGGGGAGAAGTTTGAGGTAAGTGGTTGGTGTTTATTTTGGTTTTGCTTTGATGCTGGGGCTAGAACCCAGGTCTTCCTGCATGCTAGGCAGGTGGTCCGTGGTGAGCTACAACCTGAGCCCTGGAAAACATGTATCCAGTTTCATCCTGCCTATACTTTATCCCATCTCCTTTTATTGTCACAAGGACACGAAGACATGATGCTTTATTTTTAACTAATGTTTTTGTAAAGCTCAAAGGGATAAGGACTGCACAAAATCACTAGGTAAATGGCAGAATCCAGGCTTTGAATCAGTATCCCTGAGATGAGAAAAACCAGACTCTTCTGACCCATCAAGGCAATCTCTACTGGCACATCTCTACTAGCAAGAAAACTAGAGAAGGCTCTTGACTTTCTCCCCATTCTCTTGAATCATTTCTTTTCTTTCCACACTAAAGTATTACAAGCTCAGAGCTGAGAGCAGAAGGGAAGAGCTGAGATGAAGCCAGGCTAGCCCCCTTCATAGGTTAGACTATGAGGCACACATACACAAGCACACACATGGGGGGCAGCTTAGCATATAGCCCTTGGTACAACTGGAGGGTACAGACTTGCCTAATAAACCTTTTACTGATTTGTTTTGGTTTTAACCCTTTATTTTGATAAAACCTGTATGCTGCACTACTTTGGCACATTGTTTAAAAAATAAAAGAACACGCTTTTTAAATTTAATCTTGTGTCTTTCACATCATGCCTCCTGGCCTCATCCATCTCCCTCCCCATTCCAAATAAAACAAAATAAACTTTAAGAGGAAAAAAGGGGGAAAGGGGGAAGTAGCAGGAAGGGAAAAAAATCTCATCATTGAAGCTGTAGTATGACACAGTGAGTCATACAGTAAACCCCTTTATCCAATATATTATTACATGCAGGCGTTTATTGAAAAGAATAACTGGTCTGGTTCTAGGCCCCTGGTCTCTGCTGCACCCATCCACACAGGGCCCTCACTGGGACTCTTCATAGACATCCCATTGCTGCCCTGTGCCATGGAGATCCTGCTCCACAGGATTGACAACCCCCACACACCCCATCCCATACTCCAGCAGATCACAGACCGGGTGGATGTTGGGGTGGGCCAACACTGGTTCTGGGTCTGGGTAGTTGCAGGATTGGTCAGCCTACCAGCTCTCTCGTCTTTGCCACCAGGGTGAGCTCTCCATGGCCCTGGCTAGTTCACCCCTTGCAGTTTTGAGCAATGGGTGGGGCTATCTCCTGCTTTCACTTCCTCAAGGTTGTTTCTGACACATATACACCTTCAGGGCCAGCTCTACTGGGTTGCCCAGGTGAGATGTAGGGGCCATCTCCAGAGTGCTGCAGCAGATGAGGGGCAGAAACAGCTCTCTTACTCTTACGATCTCAGGGCCAGCTCTCCCACCTGCCTCAGGTGTTGATGGGCAGCAAGGAGGGGTGAGTAATGGGGACAGCTCTCCCACGCTCGCAACTTTGAGCCTGGTTCACCCACACCTCTGCCAACAGGGTTTGGCTCTATTGTACTGCCTAAGGGAGGTGCAGGGCCTGTTCTCCCAAAGTGTTGCAGCTGAGGGCAGGGAGAGCTCTCCCATCTGCCTCAGGCATTGATGGGGTAGCAGACATGATTTTTCAATATTATGGAAATTCAAACTGTGCACATGAATCCAGCTCTTTAGAAGAGCCCACTACTGGATTCTGTTACTGAGATGTCCTTCAGGGAGTGCCAGCGTCACATGGGATGGGAACAGGGCTTCCATCTCTCAATGAAAAAGTCCCTCATGACACACTCTTACAGATGTTTTCATAGTCTTCTGATGAAAAGGGACAATTTGTAAGAATCCCTCACTTTGAAAGGTAGCTTCACAACTATTGGAAATAGTAACCACCACTGTTATTTTTTTCCAAACAAGTTCTCTCCTCCAAAAAGTAGTGACTGGGATGCTTTCTTGGGGATCAAGGTTCAGCAACCCAGTAAACTGTCCAAGTACTTGCTTTCTTCAACTGAAGTCTCCACATAGGCTATGTATTGAACTATCTAGTTTTACAGGTTTATCCATATTGAAAAACTTTTAAAAAACAACTTGGCTCTAAGTTTCCTTTGAGAAATGAGCCTTGTGAATTAAAAGCACACTGACCATTCTCTTTCCTCTGGCTATGAAGCTTTCCTGACAGCAGCTGAGTTTGAATTTTACTTGTTCTTACTTATTTTCAACTGTATACACTGATAATTACTGTGATGTTACCTTGGGAATCCAACCATAAGAAACTAGGCAAAGAAAGACTCACAAAATATAGAACAAGCAGGTACGGCAATAAATCCAAGTTGATGGTAAATCCTTTAGAAACTGAATCTTCCTTCCCCCAATTTCACATGACCCCATGCCACACTCACCAAACACAAAGTTTATATCTAAAAGAAAAATGTTCTATGGTCCATAATCTAAATCTGCTCTATTGGGGCAGTGTAGCAATACTACATCACCTATAATAGAACATTTGAGTGCTGACAGCTAGCTTTCCAGTATATTCTTGAGACATACTATCTTTTATTTTAAGCGAAATTAAAGATTCTACGATGATTTCTTTATAGTATAGCAGCTAGCTAGTTTTCATAACAAGAAAACTGTGTAAATAGATTTTAACAAATACATCAACAAACTATGTTTGAAGTGTTAGCATTTAGATGCTTGTCCTAAGTGAGAAAAATATATAAATATGAGATAGTCAAGAATGCATGTTTTGAGCAACTGGCTGACCTATTAAAACATACTGCCAATGAATATAAAAAGTTTCACCAGAATGAAAAGGTAAGACAGTAACTTCATTTTAAGACACCAATTTTCTGTGAGAGATTATCATGTTCATTTCATTAGACTTAAAAAAGAAATCCTAACACAGAATATCGTTCTTCCCAGTGAGTCACTACTACAGTAATTAACTCACTAGACCCTTCAGCTCTCCCCACAACACAGAAGGTATATACACTAAAAACAAAAAGTGACAACTTTATCATGCACACAATAGGTCCTAGATAGTGTTAAAAATTCAAAGTAGGAGCAATTGCATCAGCTGCAATATTTAATGGTGGATCTCAAGGTAAGTGCTACCAATACACCTCAAAGTAAATGGTACCTGGACTGGAAAGATGGCTCAGCAGTTAGAGCACTGTTTGCTCTTCTAGGAGACCTGGGCTTGATACCCAGCCCCCACATGGTGGCTCACAACCATCTGTAATTCTAATCCCAGGGGACCAGACGTACATGCAAGGCAAAACAGCCATACACATAAAAATAAAAAATTTAAAAGCAAAGGTCTGCCTAAGAAGGGTAAAGAAAAATATACTTTTGAATACAGCATATGTAGATGTGATAACAAAATTCATGGGGGACAGTCAGACGCATTTCATTACTGTGAGGGTAAACCAATATAGCACAAAAGGTAAGAGCACAAAATATTAAGAGCCAAATTAGCAATGTAAAGGTGAAAGATGAGGAATGACAGATACATAAAACAAACCTGACTTGTATCCTACCTAATCTTACTGCAAAGCCAACCAAAACTGAGAGGCACTGGCTCACTTACATAATAAAAGTGACCATGACAGTGAGGATTTGCACCACACTTTAACACTCTCCCTTTTAGAAAACCACCCCACAGAGACTGCAGTGCTAAGTGGATTATAATTCTGTACTATGAACCAGAAAAACTGGAATTCAAAAGATGTAAGAGTCAATCTGCTTATTGTCTTCAGTGTTATTCCTGTGATGAGCCTAAAGTCAGAGTTTCCACCAGAAGTGCCTTTTCCACTGTCAAGAGTAAATAAGTAAACAAAGTATTAAGGGTATACTCGTATCAAACTTGATGACCTAGAGGCGACTCTGTCCATTGTGAGATGGACCCTGGACAGTCAGAAAGCCAAAGAACCACAAGGCATTTCAGCACAGCAAGAGAAGATTAATAAATCAGATGGGTTCTAACTGGATTATCCACTGTGACCCATGGACATGCCAATTTGTCAATCTAATCTACTTTCATTAATTTGACAAGGGACACTAACTATGCAGATGTAACAACAGAATAATGTATCTCCTTAGAACTGGTGGCTTTGGGACCACTTTTTCATAGAATAGTAAAAGCTACAGTATTTTTAATTTGTTGGAGAAGGAAGCCATCCACTTGTATTGTTAAAATGACAGCTGCAGTATTGCTTATTTTTCCCACTTTGTACCAGACTCTACCTAAGGACAAATGTCTCATTTGGCTAACAAGCTTGTCTTCTATTATTTATGTTCTCTAAATGGCCGGGAGCCTCCAAAGTGCTCATCTGTCTTTGATTGGCTGTCCTGGCCTGCTCGGATGCCTTTCTTTCCGTGAACTCTGTGCACGCTATTGTTAGGATCACCCTACCTGAGACCACACATTGCACCATTCTAAAATCATATTACTGTGTGGTAGAGGAGATTACTCAGTGGGAAAGATGCTCATGAGGACCTGAGACTGGGACTGGATCTCCAGCACCCAGGTTAAAGACAGTGCCAAACGTCTTTAATCCCATGCTCAAGGGACAGGGGCAGGCAAACACTAAGGGCTTGCTAGCCAGCCAATCTAGCCAGAATGGCAAACTCCACGTTCAGTAATATGCCCTGTCTGAAAAAGCAAGGTGGAGAACAATAAAGGGAGGTATCCATTATCAATCTTTGGCTTCCACATGTGCACACACAAGTGAGCACACCTGCACATACATACACCACACACACACACACCATAGATGCACATACTAAAATAAATACATATGAACATCTTTTTCTCATGGACCCCACCAATCCAATCTAGGACACAGACACACAATATGACATATTTTAATCACGATGGCAGCCGAATTGTCCAACTAGTCACCATCAGAGCCTTAAGAATTCCTTGGATTTTTAAAATACTAATTCAGGTAATTAGTTCTTTCAGCACGATGTGTTCCTCAAAGTCCAGAAGTGATCAACTGGACACATGTCTGTTTCACTGTGGTTTGAGACCTAAAAGCAACCCTAATCCCTACAGGCACAATTCATTATGGATTAAAAGCACAAGTGTGCAGACAAGAATGTAGCTCTGTTGCTTAAATGAATTTAACCTTAGGAAAATTAATCCCTTAACTCAAATTTGCCCGTGTATGTAAAGTAAGGTTTATATTAATCATTCTAAAGCATCAAGGTAAGGAGGTGTCCTATCTTTGTTGATTTTAAATGATTGCCCATGCAGGAAGAAGCTCAATCAGCCATCTTATGAACAGATCACTTACCTCAACACCATCAGATTAAACTGTTGAATGACCAACAGGGCAGCCAGCTTTGAAATGCAACGTTTGCAATGGCTACCTATACAATCACTCAGTAACTTTTTATTCTCTTACTATCTATGCACAGAATACCATGCAGGCAGGGATGTGCATGTGGTATGAAGTACTGGTTCTCAGATGATCAGAGACGTTACTGCTGCCCTTTTGATAACGTGGCAGAAGAAAAAGAAGCCTTATTGTCACTTCAGTTCAGTTCTATCAGTAAAACCATAGCCCCAATGGCAACATGTGGAGAAATTAGAAAGCTCTGTGAAGGACCAAAAGATAATGAGATGTGGCCACCGACTCCACAGGCATCTGGATCAACAGGCAGGCAACATGGGAACAGTAGGAAGTTCTCAATTTCAGAAGAAGAGCAGAACGACTTCCTTGGGTGCCATGGCCTCTTCCTACAGCTCTGAAGAGACTCCGTGTGAGGGGAGCAGCAGACTCTGTAGTGGTGCCACCATATAAGGGGAGGGGGTGGTCTACTCATCTCTCAGCTGCCCACATGCAGCACTCCTTAGAGGCACCTAATGAAGCCCCATACGGAGCTGAGTCTGGACCTCAGTTCATTTGAAATTCTCCCAAGGAATGAGGGAATGAAACAAAGAAGAGGCGCCACATAACTGCAGATGTGTTAAGTAATGCCTGGAAGAGAAGGCTTGTCCAGAGCAGGTTGAACTTTTTCTTTTTATTCCAGATACAGACCACCAAGTAGGACTCCTGAGAGAAAAATCATTTCTAGATTGCCAAGGAAACTCCTAGAGGACTTCTACAGCTGTCTCAGTGCTAAGACCAGAAAGACCTTCAGCTTCCGTTGCTTCAGAAATGCAATAGAAACACAAGTAGCCAAGGCTACAGTCGCTGCACTTTTTACCTGTACTTTGGGATATAGGCAACAAACAAGAGTGGACATCCAATCAAACCAGGAGCATGAACTCAGTCTAATTATCTACATTTTACCTTCTGAAGAGAGGCCCAAGATGAACTAAGAAGCAAATTCAAGCATGTCCAGAGTCTCAGTTTCATCAGGTACTTAGGCCTTTATGTAAAAGATAACTCAGGGGTTTAATTGACAAACAGGACATTAGCAGCAGAGGAAGCTTATAAATATGTTTTAAAAATCTACAACACAATTAGTAATCCCTTTGGGAATTAACTGGCTAGTCAATAAATGGTGACCCAGTAACTGCACTTAGAACACCTTCATAAATACTCATGAAGATATAAGCAGAATATTACAATAAGGCTATTTCTTTTTTATTCATCCTTTCTTTGTTTTGTTTTTCAAGACAGGGTTTCTCTGTGTAGGTTGTCCTGGAACTTGTTCTGAATACCAGGATGGCCTCAAAATCACAGAGTTCTGCCTGCTTCTGCCTCCCGAATGCTGGGATTAAAGGTGTGTGCCACCAACACCCAGCTTAAAGCTAGTTCTTATAGGCACACATAGTTGTAAGAAAAAAACAACTTGGTATTAATGACCACATGAATAAAATTAGATTCAGGTATACTATACAACCTTCAAAAAGAATAAATACAGTGGGTTTCAGAAAATTCCTATTTGGTTTGTGTAACTATAAAAGTATTCATGCATCCAGAAAGCCCTGGACTTTAAGTCCAGCTACTAACAAGGGTTACTTTGACAAGCTAAAATAGACTGTTCGCATTTGCCTTGCTTGAATTTTATAGCAGTTTTATATACTTTTAATTGAGGAATTCTGAGGTGTAAAAAAAAGACAATAATGTTCTTACAGTAAGTAGTGATTGCATATATATTATATATATGTATGTATATATATGTATGTGTATGTATGTGCGTATAATAACTATTATAAAGCTTTATAACCACGGCCTTAGATAAATTGTTTAACCATGCCCATAAGGTACTGCTGTTGGCTCTGTAACAATTTTCCACTTCCAAGCCTTGCTTATTGAAGTCTTAGTTAAGGGGAATTTGTGATATGAGACTCTACCTAAAGATTACAGGTAATGGAATCCCACTTCTCTTTGCAACATAGTCTAAGTACATACATAGAATAGCTGGCATGCAGAATGATGCAAACTGAAAATAACAAAAAATAAAATATTTAATATACAACTTTTCAGTTTATTATTTAAGATATGTCATATCTGCAAACCCTTTTACCAGATGTATAATGCAGACATGCAGTGCTCCCAGCATTCAGAGCTCAAGTTCAAACAAGACAGACATGGAGTGCTGAGGAAATGGCGTACTCAGTAAAGTACTTATACACACGACTGCAAGGACCTGAACTTGGATCCCCAGCATCCAAGTAAAACTTGTGTGTGACAATGTGCCAGCAATCCCAGCCCTGGGAGAGCGGAGACAGGCCCCTTCAGCTCAGAAACCACAGTGGACTCCAGGCTCAATGAGAGACCATGCCTCAAAAACTAAGAGGGAAAGCAACTAGGAAAGACATCCACTGTCAAGCTCTGGCCTCCAGCACATGCGCACCATGCGTACGCACACACAAACACACACCCACAGAGGTGGGGGGAGGAAGGAGAGGGATAGGGAGAGAGATGGAAGACTGTACCACAGAGCCACTAGGAGCCGATATTATTTTCCTGCAATGCTCCTTTCCAAACACAGTAAGTCTGCGACTTGTCCACTCCTTAGTGAAGCCTCCAGTGTAGACAGCATTAGTACCATTAGTCATGTATAAATACTCAGCTGGCATGACTGACTTCAGTCACAGAGACCTAGAAGACTGCCAGTGTGAAAACAATCACTCCAAAGCTCCCATATTATGTTCTCCCACAGTATGCCTATGCCTGCTTACAGTGCATTAGAAAATTTAAATGTTTTCATTAGTGTGGAAATACTTTAAAGTAGGAAGTCTCTTTACTTCTCACCATCCTTCCGTAGCACAAAAGAACTTGCTTTGTGGGTACTAATGAGGCCTTCACATTTATGGCTAATACGTTAAGAAACTGGCATTGTTAGGTTACTGAGTTCTCAATGTAATACACAGAGATGCTCATGCAATGCTTTAAATAGGCACACCACCAGGTGATCCGGAACATTGGCAAATTCCTCCATCCTATCACAGTATCCACAGTGATCGCTTTAAAATGTAAATCAGAACATGCAACTCCCCAGGTAAAGAGCCAAAAATAGTGTGGCGCTGCACTTACAATAAAATAAAAAAGGTCCCCCTGACTGTGTTCTCAACCTCTTTTCCCACCACACACCTGCTAACCTTGCTGCAGTCACTCGCTCTGGATTTCTTTTTTCCGTCTTTAAATGAAACATACTCATTCCTACCTCAGGGCCTCCACACTTGTTTCTCCCTCAGCCCTGAAAAAAAAATTGCCCTGATCTTCCTCTGCTGATTCCCCTTCTCATCTCTGCCTCCCTACTTCCTGACACTCCCTCAGTCCCTTGTTTTACTGTCAGGGCAGTGGGGGATTATCCTATTTTCTTGGCTTTCCTGCCTGCTCCCTAGCTCTAGCCTCAAACTTGGAAGCTCTGTGACTCAGAGGACAAATCTGCTTCACCCACCCCTGGAATTTACCACCAAGAGTCACGTATGGCATGACTTAGGAACATGTAATCCCCTTCCCTGGCACTTCCACGTTTTCTAAGTTAGTACTAGTAATACAGCAAACTAGTAACAACATCAGTACTCAAACTCTAATCAGCCACCAATGGTCAAAGCTTTTGAAACATGGGCAAGAACACGGAAACACGGAGTGGGAAAAAGGAGCTACAGTAGGTCCAGTTCCTAGTTTAAAAAAAAAAAAAAAAGACAGACATCAGCCTTATTGTCTCCATGCAAACTGATCCTATTCTAAACGAGCCTGAGGATAAGTGTCACGTGACCACCCAAAGGTACACAGCTGATCAGACAGCAGTTGGTTAGCACCAACTTATGAGTGTCACATCTTGCAACCATGTGGATATCTTGACATGCTGAAAATACTGTAGTTGGTTAGGACTGATGCTGAGGTGTTCCTTCCTTCACGTGCATCAGAACCTACTTCTTCAGGGTTACAATGAACATGCTAATCAAAAGAACTGAAACCTCATGGGGTCCTACTCTAGACGAAAAACAACAGGTGACTCATGAAGCCAGAGAGTGGGGAGATTCAGCTTCTCCCAGAGATGAGTCCTTTATTGGTTGTGCAATACAAAGTGGTCAGCCCTGTAAATAACCATACACATACAAACAATAAAACAGTTCAGAGATTGTATTTTATGTATGGGGGGAGCTGGGTGTGGGTGTTTGAACATGTTCGTGAGCACATGCGCGCATGCAACAATAATAATCCAAGAAAAAGAGGCTATCAGTTTGAGAGTTGGGAGTGGGTCCTAGCAGGGGCAGGAGAGAGGAAAGAGAAAGGAGAAAGTGGTCCAATCCTATTTTAACTAAAATGCATCGAGAAATCAAAAAATAATGAAACACACAGCTGAAAGAAAACTGAGGCATTGAAGCCATGGGGGAGCCCGTTGCTGCCATCAAATCTGTAGCGACTAAGGACTGACAGACAACATGCCTTTGTTCTCTGGTTTTCACAGATGTGATTCTGTTTGGAGCTCTCCTGTCCCAAAGGTCCCTGAGAACACTCAAAAGACAAGATGATAAGCTCAAAAAAGACTTTACTGCAACTTCCTCCACAGAGTAAAGATGGACCACCCATGTTCAGCAGACCCACAGAGAAGAGAAGGTGCTTCTTGTGTACATGTCTACATCTGTGAATTGGAAAGAACCTGTGTGAAGGCACTAAGAGGGAAATTCTGCTTTCAAGTCATGAAAGTATCACCCCAACTAAGCTACAATGAGTCAATCCTGCACTGTTTGTATAGAAAAATGAGACTAGCTCTCAATCACAGACTGTGTCTTTCTAGATTCCATCTTATAGTTGTCAAGACAGCAATTTCAAGTTCAGACATGATTTAATGGTTTATCCTCTTACTCTCTGACAAAATATTTAAATTTACATCTACTTCCATAAATGACCAAGACTTCAAAAATAAAAATCAGGGCTCCCAAGTACACTAAAACTGACAGACATCAGATAGTGCTTAAAATAATCATGATACACTTTAAAATTTAATCCTAGATCAAATTCCTCCAGGAGACCTTTGTGATACATTGCCTGTTAATTCTGTTAAACAATGATGTAACCAGATAAGTAATTACAAGGTCATGTGAACCTTACATGCATTCCTGGAATTCTGTAAAGTATGTCTACCTACAACATGGGCTGCAATTTGCCCTAACATTGACTCTGCAAGTGTGATATAATGTTGTACCACTGATAGCCTGTAAGAATCCAGTCCTAGCTGGGCAGTGGTGGCTCACACCTTTAATCCCCGCACTGGGAAGGCAGAGGCAGATGGATCTCTGTGAGTTCGAGACCAGCCTGGTCTACAAGAGCTAGTTCCAGGACAGCCTCCAAAGCCACAGAGAAACCCTGTGAAAACCCACAGGAGAAACAAAAAAAAAAATCAAGTCCTATAAAGTTAAGAGCACAGTACATCTCTACTAGTTCAAGCTAACAAGCTACTGCTGAGGATAGCCATCTGGAGATGTAGCTCAGTGGTGGCAGACTCATATCTTATGTATGAAACCCCAGCAGTGATCCCTGGTGCTGGGGAAGAAAAAAGCCACCCCGTGTCTTGTCCTTTCACATTACTCATGAACACTGGTGTTTGTTTAAGTCTCGCATCTTATACAGTTCCATTTTTCAAAGAGCAGAAAAGGGGCAAAGTGATGCAGAAAAGCAAAGCAAAGACAATTGAGAAAAAAATAACTGGCTAATACAAAAGCACCTACAACAAAAACTGGATCTATGCAGATGCACAAGTCAATGAGCTCCAGATGTACTGCTACTGTACTCCTCACAGGTGTTTTTCCGCTTAGTAAACATAACAGCCAAGCAGGGAGGCTGCTGGGGCACTGAATCGCCCCATTTGGGCTCTGCTTTTCTGCTGCTCTTAACTGTTTTGAGCTAATTTTTAATCGGACAGCCACTACTGAAATCCTGAGTGCATAGGCTTGGCAGAGCAAGGAAGAAAAAGTGCAGTCCACAGATTTGTTTCTTCTGCTTCCTCAAGACAGAATCTCATTAAAAAACATACCATCAAATTGTGTCACCCTGGAGCTGTCAGAAAAAAAAAGCCTTTCTGTTCCCCTTCACGACTCTGAACATGAAACCCATCTCTTGGTTAGCAGGAAGTTTTATAAAGCTCCAGGAAGTCATGAGGCCCAGTCACAACTGTTCAGATTGCATCCAGTCAGAACTATCCATCAATCAGAAACTTCTGCAACAATTGGATGGAAGTTTGGGAGGGCAACTTAGAAAAGCACACAGGACAAGTTTGACTTCACTGCCAAACTCATTTCCAGGACACAGGCTAATTAATTGTAAAAGCTTTTTCCAAACAAATTTGAGTCTGGCAACCTGTTTTCCACATCCAGACAGAGGAAAAACAGAGGGAGAGAGAGAGAGAGAGAGAGAGAGAGAGAGAGAGAGAGGGAGGGAGGGAGGGAGGGAGGGAGGGAGGGAGGGAGGGAGGGAGGGAGGGAGGGAGGGAGGGAGGGACAGAGAGACAGAGAGACAGAGAGACAGAGAGACAGAGAGACAGAGAGACAGAGACAGAGAGACAGAGAGAGAGAGAGAGAGAGAGAGAGAGAGAGAGAGAGAGAGAGAGAGAGAGAGAGAGAGAGAGATTCAGGGTTATGGTATTAAAACAGGTTACGAAATAAGATCTGGGTTTAAGAGAGCTCCATCTGCAAGTGCATTTTATTTTATCATATTTTATTTTTGCCTTAAAAGGCTCCAAGTGGTTTTGTATTCAAAGCATTAGGTCGCTTTCCCCTCCATGTCTGATGGGAACAAGACTGTGAGCCACTTTAAGCTCCTTTCCAGCCTTTGGACGGATGCAAAGGACAGAGATGCTTTTGGGAGAAAGACCTCACTGAACTAACTGGCTACAGCGCCAGCTATATTTAGGTGGGTAAGTTCTCTGAATATATACCATTAACTTTCATTTGCCAGCTTTGAAGACTGAACCAGTAAAATCCCTGAGCTAGGTCTTTTTTTCTTCACCTTTAACATCAACTTTAGGGACTGGAATGCTGACAGAAGACAAAAAAAGGTTGATTTCAAGAACCCAAATCACACACATTTTACAGCAAAATCAACAACCTATGTACTCTGGTCCTTGAAGATAAAGTTGATGTGATTCACATTGCAAACCATGAAACTCCCTCTACGTGTGCCCAGATTTAAAGAGACCCAACAAAATGAGAAATTTCTCCCAGCCAACATTTACCAGCTGTCTGCTCACAAATTTCTAGCTAAAGATGGTCGTCCCTAATAAAAGAAGACATACTCAAAAATGTATCAACCAGATATGTCAACCCTAATTGGTGTTTCCTTATCCAAGTTCAAATCCCCTACCAGAGGGTGTGAGTAATTAGCACTGTTTGGTAAAATCTGGGTGGAGCCATGGTGAGCATGGTAGCTTTGAAGGAAATACTGAGGGTCCAAGTTTTCCTTCTGCCACAGGTGTGTGCTTCCCAACACATTTGCAAGCAAATGCCCAGAACCCTGACCATATCCAGAAGCCTCAGAAGAAGGCAGAAGAACTAACCGTGTCACTGTTTGTGGAGGAGCAGCCCAAGGAGTCAAGAATGAATATCAAGGCCACAGTCATCAGTCCTGATGCAGATGCCTCTTCCAGAAATACCAATAGATAAAGATAAGAAGGATGGCACCAGATCTCAGAGAAATGTGAAAGTCAACTTGTTGGAAACCCATTAAGCTTCTAATCCATGGGGGAAAGGAATGGAATGGTACAAAAAGCATAGGGAACTGAAAGAAAGGGAGAATGAGAGATTAGTTCCAAAGCTTTTCCAGTGATCTGATCTGGGCAAGTGAAGGCCTTTTAAGGAAGCATTGAGGAGAAGGTTGAAAGATCCAAGAGCCATTTCATAAGTAAGAGAGTAATTTCACCTTTCTTGTGCTTTTTAGAATTCACCACAGCCTATAAAACTCTTGTCATTACTACAGGAGCTGCCAGTTAAAGAAATAACACTGTCATAAATTTTTTGTAGAAAAAAATAGCAAA
Organism: Mesocricetus auratus; assembly: GCF_017639785.1. Classification (NCBI taxonomy): domain Eukaryota; kingdom Metazoa; phylum Chordata; class Mammalia; order Rodentia; family Cricetidae; genus Mesocricetus; species Mesocricetus auratus. Next base: position 66,150,313 of record NW_024429190.1, on the reverse strand, counting down.
GTATGAAAAAAAATCAAAGCTACCCTACTTAAAGAGACAGATCAAGAAGAAAGCCTGGGACTGATACCCAGATAATGTGCTAGGCATGAAGTCAACTAGAACTGTGTTCTACTGTTATATCAAACGATTTAAAAGGAAGTTAAGAGAAAGAATCAGATGCATGGTTTTTCGAAATATGCATAAGGTACTGTTTCCATGTAACAGAGGGGGAAAGCTGGTACCATCACACACCTAGCCATTTTTGAAACAAGTAGCAAAACCATATTTTCTCAATTCATGTCCCTTACAGCTTACCTGTAAATGTTGGAACAGGCTAGAATTTCTGTATGTCTGTCTGTCTGCCTGCCTGCCTGTCTGTCTGTCTCTGTCTTTGTCTCTCTGTCTCTGTCTCTGTGTGTGTGTGTGTATGTGTAGGTATGTGTGTCAAGAATATCTGTATATATATATGCACATATATGGCAGAAGGTATGTGTGTGTGTGTGTGTATGTGTGCACATGTGAAGATCAAAGGCTGATATTGAATGTCTTCATCATTCACTCACCATTTTATTTTTTAAAGCCTGGCCTCTCACTGCCCCTGGAGCTTTCTGATCTGGCTCGATTGGCTGCCCAGCAACCCCAGGGATCTCCCTGTTTCCACCTCCCCAGCACTAGGATTACAGGGTGTTCAGCAGCAGCATGTTTGCACAAACAGCACTTTCCAAAGGCCCCTCTGTTGTCATAAAACATGAACTTTCATTTCTTTGAAGCGTTATGATTTTTTCATCAAGAAGTATCAATATATTATGTTGTTGAAATATAATGTATTTACACATTCACAGCCAACTAGGAAAATGACCCAGTTTATATCGCATTCTTTTCAAAAGAAAAAAAAATGGCAGAGGTTCAAAATCTCTGTCCTTTATTACAGATGCTAAACGATATACAGTTACCAGCACCCCTTAGCCTGTTATAGTACACCAAAACACTTTTTCATAAAATACCCCACTTAAACCCCACAACAAACCCAAGGTAAAGGTTATTAATATGCCCAGGCTTAGCCAACTGTAGCTCCAAAACTAATGGAGGCAGGTGAATGTATCACAAGGGCCAAAGCCAAGACTCACTGGTGTCTCCTCTGCTCACCACACAATTCTGCTTTCTTCCTTAGCAAAAGAGAAAATTCTCATCTGCACATAATGTCCATTTTAGTGTGACATCCACTATCTCAAATGCAATCCAGCATCTCTTAGATACACAGTCAGTCTTCAATTTCAAAGAAGGAAAGTCTCTCCTTACCTGGTCCTTCTCCGGTTTATCAGAAATGTCATTCAGACTGGAGGATGTCAGATTCCTATGGGTCATGGCTGGGCTACCTGGAAAAACACCAGCAAATTCCGATTAGAGACCTCTTTTCAATGGCACGGGGCTGTGGTTAAGCATTCAGTAAACACTGAGCGATGGTAATGAGAATGGTGACGAGGCTTTTAACCACAATAGATCCTGTAGCGTTTTCCTGAGTCCAGGCTGGAGTATAAATATAGCTAAGTGGAAAGTGTGTAAAATCCCAAATACTCTGTCTTATTGCTTGGTTATATTTCAGGTTAAGTTAAACCACAAAAGTGTCTAAAGCAGTAAGTGTAAAAGCCTGTTTGTCTAGCTGTGTTCACATCTCCCGTTGTCTTTTGCACGTCTCTTCTACTGTTCCCTTTTTCCTTTGCTTTTCCCCCGCAGACACATCTCCCCCTATCACCAGGAGAACTGGTCTTGGGTGTGTACCTGGGTCCCCTTTCCCCTTGCCCTGGGTTGTCCTTCCACACATATGACTCTCTCTGGTCACCCAGAAAAGCTATCCACCCTCCTTTGCCCAGCAGACATTTTGGTCACAAATAGTTCCCCTTGTTGGTATCTGGTCCAGAATCCCCAGTCTTTGCCTCAAAATAGTATTGTCACAGGTGCCTTGACTACTCGGTGTTCCAACTACCAAGGTAAACACTTTGCTTTTTCCTCTGTAACATGTCAGACTTTGAATGATACACTATACAGGGCATATGACATTGAACCAATCTTTCTATATCAGTCAGAGGTCAAACTCACTAGTAATCTACCCAGTTATTCCCAACACTTAGACACAACAGAAGGGACATCCAAAGAGCCACAGGCTGGTGGATTGCAGGGAGACCATGGTAATCAACAGGCTCCTGGGCTTCCATTTTGCAGTGGGACTTGAAATTTCTAGGCTGATTAAGCAAAACAGTAACTCTTCAAAGCTAGGCGTTTGACCCAACCCCTGCAGGGTGCTGAGCAATGCAGTAGCTATTAATCCTCAATGATCTGAGTCAGGCAAGTCTTCCCAGCAAGAGGGCAGAGGTTGAAAAGCAGCACTAGGTCCAAGCACAGTGTCTCCTTGGCTTGAAACCATTGTTCACAGACATGAATTCCCTCCAACAGAAACTCCAACACACAACCTTACAAAAGACAAAAATCTGCTCCCAGTCAGTTAATGTCGGTGTAACAGCAGCTCTTTAAATATTATAATCCCCTTGAACCACTATATCAGAAAAGACCTAGTGTTCTGAGCCGGGAAGACAGGGTATTTTCCACTCCGCTGCATTTCATTGAGTAAGCATGGCCTAGATCTCTTAAATCCTTTACCTGGCAGGGTGTTTTATTCTAGGAAAATCTGAGCACAGGGCATTACTTAAAAAAAGGAAGAAAGAAAGAAACATCTGACGAAGTGTTTCTTAAGCAAAATTAAAGGAGTCCTGTTGAAGACAGCAGTTTATGCTTTGAATTGCATTCCAACCAGTGTCAACTGATTCAAAAGGTGTCAGGAACAAACCTGAACTCCCCCAGATTATGCTGAGATGGAAACTAATGGAAAATGATGAGTAGGTTTAACTTTGTACTTTCCTTCAAAAAACAGAACCGGTCATTGGCACTACCTGGCTGAAAGTTCTTCCTGAATGAGAAGGACAAGTCACATATTAAACAATGAAGGCTGAACAGTCCTGGTCACACACACAAGTTAAACACAGCCTTTGGGCAGAAACGGACCAGACTGACTTCTAATTATTACAACAATTTTATTTAAGTGGCAGCAATCACATAATTTGAAAGTTAAATAAATTAAATGCTTTGGGTAATAGATTAAAGAAATGGATTCACTTTGGAAATCTGTTAAACACTGTAAGGTATATTTGAACCTATCCCTGTCCGTCTTGCCACAAATACTGAATAGCTAAAAGCCAAAACAATGGGGGTTTTGTTATAGTGATAAACTTGATTGACATGACAATCTTGCCAAAGAAACAAAGCCTGTCTCATTTGTCTCCTTTCTGAAAGACTCCCATCTTGTGGTTAATCTCGAGTCACTCTTTGTGGGGAGCAGAGGAAGGCACAGATTGAAGAAGGACGAATGAACCAGATGAGAAAAAAGTGTGTTAACAATCAAATGCACTGAATCTCCTAAATTTGATTTGATTTCTAGTAATAAAAATAATTAATACGAATTTTCAATTTTGTAACATATTGTAACAGCTCTGAGGCCGACAGATGCAGGACAATGGGTAAGATGATTGGAATTGTTTAGTCTTTTCCTCTCTCTTTCCCCATCAAATACAGTAAGAATCCACACTCCTCAAAACCTGGAGCTAGAGACAGCCAAATGCTGCCCAGTGCTCTGACTCCGTGATAACCAAAGTGAGGGCCCAGGACCAGCAACATCCACATCAGAGGGGCACTGTCCATTCGAACCCAAATTCTGAGACTCTGACCATGCTAGCACCAACAAAACTCTGGGAATGGTTCATAGAATAAGAAGTTTTATTCAAGTTGCACTGCAGTGTGGAAAATATGGAGAACTACTACTCAAAATGAGAAACCATCTTGGCAGGCAGTGTGCTACTGGGACTCTCAACTGAAAACACCACGTCTGAGCTTGGAAAGTCAGAGGCATTATTCTGACAACTTGCCCTGTTGCAAAGCCCCTGCTGTCACCTGTCCTATCTCAAGCAAATTGCTAAATTAGCAACCTCACTATAAAAACACACACAGAAGAATATTTGGGTTTTCCCTTGTCTCCTCACCTATACAACAAAATCAATAAATACCTTGGTTTTGGAAACTCACTTTGACCACAGAAACATATTACCAAAAGCAAAGAAGACAGAACAAGAGCCAAAAGAGATTACGAACTAGACTGTATGTGGGAAACAGAAATCTGTATGTTGATTTTTCACAAACACAGGAAGCTGTTACACAACTGGCCCCTAACAATGAAGTATTGTATACATTTTGCAACAGATATGCAATAGGACATGTTGTCAGAATAAATCAGTGCTCTGCATTTAGAGCTGGAGCATGTAACGTAAACTCATTACACGGCAACACTGAGCAAAAGGACTGGAAAAACTGTCACCTGGCATCAACAGGTGAAACAGAAGAGTGTTGTAGAGTGTGTTACCTTTGGGGACAGGTGGTAATTTACTCAAGGCTGCATTCAAAACCTCGTTCCAACTAAAATCCAGGACATTCAGATGTCTTGGGACTGTTCTTGGCCAAAAGGAACTTTGCTTCTAAAGTATGATTTTAAAAAGAAAAAAAGGAAGACCCAGTCTTGGGTGCACAGTCATAATTAATCCAGATATCACCATGTTCAGGCCATAAGGGAGAGAAAACATTGGAGAATCACATTTCCAAGCAGTTTCACACGGTTGAAAGCTGTTGCTGTTTCATTTCCAAAGTACCCGCTTGGCAGGTACATACCGTTTCTATAAAAATTAATTACACTCTGTACTGTTTGAAAATCATTGTTATTCTTTACTATATATGTAACAATTTAAAAAGTCCTTTGCAATTGTATCTGTTAGATGCATTAAAAAGAGGTGAAGAAATGTACAGCACAGGAAAATGATATTTAAGTGTGAGCATAAAATTCAAATGTTTACATAATACAATGAAAGATTAACCCCCACCTTACCTCATACCTCCATTAGAAGCTAATAAAATACAGAGGGACATGCTAAAACAAGGGTTTCATCACCTATGAACCATACAGGATTCTTTATTCTCATGAGTAACTAAGTAACAATTTCAACATTTAAAAAAAAAAGTTCCCAGGACTGATAGACCTCACCAAGCCTGGCCACTCAGGAGGCTGAGACAGGGGAAAAAATCCAAGCTTAAGAGCAACCAGGGCAACATAGTGAGAACTGTCTCCAAACACAAAGTGAAGGTTGGAAGCCAGGCGGTGGTGGCGCACAACTTTAATCCCAGCACTTGGGAGGCAGAGACAGGTGGATCTCTGTGCGTTCTAAGCCAGCCTGGTCTACAAATTGAGTGCCAGCCCAGTCAGGACTATTGTGCACAGAAACCATGTCTCAAAAAAAAAACACAGGAAAAAAAAATAAATGTTGGGACTACCGCTCAATGCTAAGGAATTTACCTGGGTTCAGTCCCCATTATTACAAACACATTTTAAAAGATAAATAACTACCCTGGGCAGTGTTGGCACAGGCCTTTAATCCCAGTACTGGGGAGGCATAGGCCAAAGGCAGGTGAATCTCTGAGTTTGAGGCCAGCCTGGTCTATACAGTTCTAGTACAGCAGAGAAACCTTGTCTCAAAAAAACAAATAATAATAAATTATTATTATTATTAATTGTATTAATGTTATTATATAATTAATAATAATATAATAATGTAGTTTATATGTATAATAGACATATAAGTGAATCTAGGTAATCATAAATTTCCTGAATTTTATCAAAAATTCAGAGGTATGAATCCGATTTACACTGCCTGGGGCCACCGAAAAATATGCAGTTTATTTTTAAGAGCCTATGTCACATATTTGTCCCCAGTCTGTGGAACTATTGAGAAATGTTGGAACCTTAAGGATGGAGGGGGTAGTAAAAGGAAAGCAGATCTTTGGGAAGAATCTTTCAGGGGCATACTGGCACCTCCCACAAGTTCCCACCATGATGCACTGTCTGTGCCACCATGGGCCCAAACCCAAGAGCCTAGCAACGTCACGTTTTAAATACTTGTGTTTAAGTGATTTTATTGTCTGTTTGGGATATAAAGAATAAGTACAAAATCAAGGCCCTCACTCTGTCTATTTCACAGGTCTAGCCTCGGAGCATTAGTGGCACTTCATGAATATTTTTAATAAATAATATGAGTGGGCTGTTTTTTATTTAGAAACTACTATAAATACAACTGTGCTAAACCCATTTCTTATGGAGGGAGGTATTCATTGTATGCACTCTTAGGAGCCTTTAGACTTGGAAAGCCTGAAGGTAAATAAGGAAGAAGTGTGTAACCAGCCCAGAAGTCACAAGACAGAAAGACAAAGCTAAGTTGGCCAAAGTCTGTCTGCTACTAAGACAACAGAGCACAGAAGCAGTAACAATAGAAGAGAATCTGCACAGGAAAATCCAGGAACTGAGGCAAATGGAAGGTATGAGAGCCTAGGGCTAAGAAAACCCAAGGAAACTAAAATAACTCAAAGCACATGAACACTGTGAAGGAGGAGTATGTTTGGTAGAAAGAAGAAGACATCAAAAGACTCCCATAACTATCAAGGCAGGAGTGAAGTTCAGCCAAAAGCTGAAGTCATTCTTAATGTATGGGGCAAGGAAAAGAAATGCCCTTATATGGAGAGCTGGATGTATGCAGAGATCAGCTGACAGTACCACAGACACCTGCATGCACAAGCCTTCCCAAATTCTATTCTCTTTAGTAGATTTTCAGATCTCTGCAACCCAGTCCCTGTGGTTGATCTTTTTAACCTCAACTCCAGCACTCTGGTTTTTTGTTGTAGTTTCTAGGTTTTTTTTTTCCTCTGTTTTAATGTTCTAACTACTTGTGAGGTTTCCCTAGGTTCAATCGTAAATCCCAGACATCTCAAAAAAACAACATGCAAGAGCAAAACTTCTCTAATTCATGATGATGCTGTTCTAATACCAGTAATGAGTATTTCAATTTCTCTGTGACCCAAAGCAGCTTAATTGTTTTAAGTATTTCAAATTCTCATTCTCTCTCTCTCTCTCTCCATACACACTGACACATTAGAAACACTAAATAGGAAACCCACTACAAATGCCATAAGGAGTCTGCAGTCCTTCTGATAACAGCATCTGTTATTACAAAGTTCTCTGTGTGTCTCACATGCACATGTCCATGCATACACCCATAGGTACAGTTCATATGCACACATAAGGTAAAACAATGAATGAAAAAAACCAGCCAAAAATATTGGTAAAAATATTCACAACAACTGAGACCTTCTTATCTCACAAACACAGAAAGAACCTCCAGCAAGCCTGTGCTATCTAGGAAGAAGGTAGATGCAAAAGGCGTACTAGGAGAGACATGATGGGCAGATCATTGCCTTATTTGAAACAGGCTCTGACCCAAAGTATTTTTCATTAAAGAGGCATTTGAGGTCTACCAGGAACTTAAGACAAAACTCAAAAGTTAAACATACTCCATGAAGAAAATAAATAAAAATGGTAAAAACAAATATAATTTAGAAAAAATTAAAATTCTATTGGCTTATAGAAAGTTCTGAAATGATTTTATATCTATAACACATGCATGGTACTTAGAAAAAGTGATAAAAAAGATCTTTGAATAAACAAACAATTGCTTTAAACATCAGTGTATACATCCCTATGAGTACAAAAAGAACCCCGCAACATGAGCTAGAAAATAATAATAAATCCTGTAAAAGGGGAAATGGATAGCAAAGCCAGAAAATATAGGGAAAGATCAGAGGCATAGAGGATAGAGTCAAGAATGTCAAAATCTGATTACAGAAAGTATTATTAAACCAGAACAAGGATAAAGAAGGAATGCCCATTATCAAGAATATGCCTAGGCTAATGAGAGTGCATCATTAGTAATAAGTCTCCATATTTTCATTTGAGAGCTGGTTGGTGACCCAAAGAAATGTCCAACTACAAATGGCATCCAACATGGAACCCAAATTTCCACACAGGGCCTAAGAAAGCTGGAAAAAAATGGATACAGATTCTTCAAGAGATGCTGCTATGCTATGCAGGAGAGCACTTGAGCACCGTTCAGGTTTAGAAAGGACAGGAAATTAAGTTAAAATGTCTGCCACAGTGTCACTACCAACACCCTAGAAATGGGCCATTAAAGGCAGATATTGGTTAAACTCAGCTCCCAGTTAAACACAGTTCTTAATCAGAACTACAGGCTTAAGGCTTGGCTCTCAAGGACCCAAGGTAGAGCCAACCACAAGAACCTCATGATGGAGGGCCTAGCTACCGCTTAGCAGTTTAAGGTTAAGCTCATATGGCCAGGTAAAGATACAGGCATACAATAAAATAGGTCCAGACCAAAACAAAACAAACAAACCTTTAAGCAGGTTACAGTGTGCATAGGTACTTAAGAAAGAAAAGAAAATGGCTATAGACAGTCACAAGAAAGAATAAAGAGTTTAAAAATAATTAAGTCTTTAAAGAAAGACTAAAGTAATATAAAAATAATTAGCCAATAAAGATGGGAAATACACAAGGAGTCTGTATGATGTTTGGTTGGCTTTCAATTTTTTGAATGTTGATGAGCAAATGGCAGCTGATGAGAGACATGGGATTGTAAAAGGAATTGCTGAATTAAATTATGCTTTAGTGCTATCTTAACTATAAAATGGAAGTCAGAAAGTGTATTGCATTGGTGGAAAGGTTATACTTTTGTATCTACAGGGAATGAAAGGCTGTGGATTCCTTTAAAATAAGAGACCAGATTTGATTAGGGGAGACACCCTGAAAATCTTGGCTACAGACATAAAGAAAGAAACCTAGTAAATCTACAAGACAGATGACATCCTGATCCGTTGACATGGGAACATCTCTGAAACTGGATGAGACATAATAAATCATCTTGTTGGTTACAGAGTCCTCATGACTTATTATTACATGCCATCCTTTCATATGGCATGGATAGAGGTTTGGTTATACAGTTCAAACAGGCTTACAAAGTTGACAGAAGTCTTTTATCTGCTCAAACATCACATACACACACACACACACACACACACAAAACATCTTTGACTGGCTTGCATACAATGCAAAGTCCATACCTTTGGAAGAATTTCCAGAGCAAGATGACCAGACACCAGTGGAAATGGGTGACCCAGGTAAACCAGAGTGCCTCTGTTGCAGTTTTCTCAGAGAGCTACACTCAGAACAACAACTTGCCCAAGTGGCTAGCTTTACCACAATGAAAGCAAACTCCATATGGAGGTTCTGCAATTTCCTTGTCTCAACTGCTGTCAGTATACTGTACCAACTGGACGATCAGGACATGCAGGGAAAACACTACTGAACTTTGTCAAGACAAGGTGGAACAGTCCTTTAAAGTTCCTGCTTCAAAGCAAGTCTATCAGATATTCTAAACCTGTAGGCCAAAGATGGCTGCCTCAACACTGCAGAGGAACTTGAGTAACTGTCCAAGCAGCCAGCTGTCTAGGTCATTTCTATAGTTTTGTAAGTTGCTTGCTCTATACTTCCTGTTTACTCAGGTAATATTATATTCTTCTCAAGACTCTGATGGAGTTAAAGATGAGATACTTATAGTTTTCCTTGTTACCAAATTCAGAAAATCGACTTAAATGAGAGATGTAATGTTTAGAACGTAGAGACATAAATCTTAAATTGTTCATCTAAGGAAATGTTTTGATGTCTAAAAAGATAATTTGGTGTTGGTAATACAAGTTAGAATAGAAAGTAAATTAGGCATACAACTTTGGACTCACCAAGATAGGATAGATAATGGAGTTTTTTCTCTGAATTTGCTAAATGCAAATAGGAAGGATATTGTAACTGTAATTCTTACTTGGTAACTGTTCTAATTATATAAGGTCGTACTATGTTAAAACATAAAACTGTTCTTTAGACAAAAAAAGGGGTAAAGTTGCTTAATATTTGCTTAACTATGTATAGATAGGTTGTGTTTGTTTAATTATATAAAGATGTGTTGCTGTTTTACCTTGCCTGCCTACAGCACCTGACTGGTCTAATAAAAAACTGAAGAGCCAATAGTGAGGGAGGAGAATTGGTGGAACTTTTGAGCAGGGAGAGTAAGTAGAAGAAGGGATTTAGGCTCAGGGAAGAAAGAAAAAGAGAAAGCAGGGACACACTAGGGGCCAGCCAGACATGGAGGATGTGGGAGAGTGGGACACACAGGCTGAAAGAAATGTAAAGAACCCTGAGGCAAATGCAGATGAAGAGAAACAGGTTAAATTAAGTTATAAAAGCTAATTACAAGCATAAGGTAAGGTCGAGCATTCATAACATATAACAATAAGTCTCCATGTCTTTATTTGGGAGCTGGTTGTTGTCCCAAAGAAAATTCCATCTACATGCATCTTCAGATCTGAAGGGCCCCTCAGGACAATTTAAAAAAAGATTAAAAATAAAAAAGCATGAAGATGAATTCTCATAAAACTTCATAGAGTCAAAAAAGAAAAGAACACCCTCACCTTCCCTATCTAGAATCAGAATGAAGACTTTTTTAAACAGCAGAAGTGCTTTGTGGAGAATATAATAGTGTCCAGTTTTTAAAAGAATTCTTTAGTAATCCAAATCATAGATTGACTCAGGAAAAATTATAAAGGAAATCTGGCACTAAAATGTTATAAAAGTATTAGTATTTTCTGGCAGTATAATTTAACAGAACAAGAAAATAAACCAAAGACAAAGCAGCTACCATCTCAGAAGGGGGAGCAAGGAAAATCAATGAGTGACTACCCACTGTGGAGCAGGCCCAAACAGCAATAGGCAACTACGGTGTGGGGGTGGCGGATAACATTAAAGCCAACAAGAAGGGGCCATCCTGCCAAAGGTGCTAAGCACCCTGCAGGTTATTAGTGTCGTTGAGATATGAGCTCAACAATATAATAATGGAGTTTTGTTTTGATTTCTCTGTTTTTTAATCAGTTTGAGGGCTGGTAGACTGGCTCATGGGCTAAAGGCACTTGCTGCCCAAGCCTGGAGACCTGAGTTCAATCCCGCAGCACACACATAAAAGTGGAAGGAAAGAACCAATTCCACATGTCCTATGACCTTCAATGCACACTGTGGAACACACACACACACACACACACACACACACACACACATACACATACACACACTAATAATGAAGAAAAAATAATGAAGAGTTTTTAAAAATGCACTTTAAACCTACAGTTTAAAATAACTATCAAAAAAAAGTACTTAGAGAAACCATCAAAGTCTTTGAGTGAACTATATTAATATAGCCATAATGTGAATTCTATTTAGGGATTGTCAGTATTAGATTCAAGTGACAGAGAAAGCAGAGCATTGAATGGAGAGAGGAAAAAGCACAGATCTGATTAATATTGACAAGAGAAAGTAGAGTAGCGATGACAGAGTCCGGTAACACCAGCTGAGAGGAGGAGGAGGAGGAGGAGGGAGGATATGGCTGTTAATGTCCTTGACAAGAAGTCAAAACATTATGTCAGTCTTGCTACATAAAAAAACTGAAATATTAGATTTTCACTTCAAACAACAAGAGATATTTATAAGGAACTAAAAATAATATTAGTAGCTTAATTGGAAGAAGGAATCATGCAAATAATGGGGTTTTTGATGTTGTTGTTTGCTGTAGAATACATGAACAGACTATATCTGTGATGAAAATTTTTATGGAAACATGAAAAGGGCCATAAAAAAGGTGAAAAACCAAATGCAAAGCCACTCAGAGCTGGAAGCAGGTGCTGTAAAGACCATCCTGGGAAGCACAAGGATAAAAGAGAGCTGTTAGTACTTCACTCAGTGTTTCTGACACTCGCCATGTCGGCGTGCCTAGGAACACAGCACTCGGGAGGCCAAAGCAGAAGATCTGCAGGATCAAGGCCAGCCTGGGCTGTACAATAAAACCTGCCTCAAAAGCAAAACAAAGAGGAGGAGAAGAATGAAGAGGTCTTCCAGGCGGTGGTGGCGCACGCCTTAAATCCCAGCACTCAGGAGGCAGAGGCAGGCAGATCTCTGTGAGTTCGAGGCCGGGCTGGACCGACAGCCTCCAAAACAATACAGAGAAACCCTGTCTCGTAAAACCAAAAAAAAAAGAAAGAAAAAAGAATGAATGAAGAGGTCTTTCTGTGCTTTTCTTTTGGTTATTTTGTTTCAATTGGTAAGCATATTTTATATAAATATTTTACTAAATGTGGTGGTATCATGAGAATTGCTAGGAACATTGACTACTGGCCAACTTTAGGAGCTCTCACTAAATTAAATCAAACATGGAGACTGAAATCTTTATATAAAATAGAATTACATTTTAAATAGTTTAGCATCCTCATGACAGACTATTTACACAATTTAAAAAATTATAGCTAGGGGTATTTTCCCACAAGCTCTGTCTGCAATGATTTGAATGTCTAACATTAGTCAGCAAAATCCATTACAGCTGAGAAGTCTGTGCATGTATGTAAAGCAAGTCATTCTCATCATTCTGTATCTGCAACCAAATAAATATGTAAGTGTAGACACAGTGATTGAATACATGTGGAGATAAAGACAGGTGCATGAGCAGAGTGATAAAATGGCAGCAAACCCACTCCCTGAGTCTACACTTTCTTCTCTGGCTTCCGAATGCATGTATGCATGTGTACATGTATGCTGTATACATATACTACTGGAGGTTGAGCCCAGGGTCTTGAGCATCCTAGGAAAACACCAGGGTTGTCTACTGAAAAAGCATCATCCTCACTGAGGTGCTTGCTACTCTCAGTTGGAAGTGTCCTACTTCTAAGTTATATCTATATATCTAGTTCTAAGGATCTCAAAAAGTATACTGATATTTCACTCTGTGACCCTGACCTGCCTGATATTTCCTGACTACTATCTTTTTAACTGGGTCGGGATATGGAGGACTAGGAGGTGAAGAGTTTGAATGGTGGTTCATACTTCACTTTTCTGGGATAAGCCTACAAGACACATTCAGAGAAATGTTTTAAATATATGTTAGCATGATACAATGGAAAGAAGACAGAGTTGGCATAAAAAAAGAATAGAAAATGGAGCAGTAACTCCCTAAGATTGCTGTAAGCAATGATCAAGGAAGCACATGAGTTAATATCCTGCTGTGGTGCTCAAGAACTGGTACTTTGGTTTTCTTTCCATGAAGTCCACTGATTGCAAAAGAAAACTGTCAAGTAAAATGAGCAGGGTAGGTGTTCCATATCAATTCATCATGTGGATGTTTCCAGTCTTAGGAGATGAGTCCAGATAACAAGGCAGTTGCACCTCTAATTCATGTCCAGAGCTGGGAAGTTGAAACTGTCTTAGCCATCAGAAACTGAGCACCGAAGCCCTAAAGAAGCTTTTCATCGTCACACAGGAGACGTGAAGTCACAACAGGCTGACTGTGTGACTGCAGAGAGAGCTGTGTGACAGACAGCTTTTATCAAAGTGGCAGGGCCAAGGTAATCCATAGTTATTTGTTAAAGAAACACAAATCCCAGAATGGGGTAACATGTATGTAATACCAGTTGTTCACAAGGCTTCGGCAGGAGAATCACATGTTTGAGGTATAACTGGGCTATAGAGCACACATACTCAAGGCCAGCCAACACAACATGGTAAGACATTTTCTCAAAATAAAAAATAAAGGGGTGGGAGGAGTCTGGGAATATTGTTATGGGTAGAATACTTGACAAGCATGTGTAAGGCCTAGATTTAATACCCAGTAGAAAACTGAAAGAAGGAAGCAAAGGGGGGAGGGGAACAGAAGGAAGGGGAAGAGAAGGAGGGGAAAGAGGAAGAGGAGGGGAAGAGAGGGACGGAACTCTACACAGCCTCGTTGTGTACCCCCAGATAAATTTAAAGCTCATCTTGCTATTTCTTGTACTACTGCCAGAATTATAGGCATTGACTAGCACAGTTAGAATTATAGGCAGTCACCAGCACACTTGGCTTCATGTGGTTCTGGGAATGACACCCAGAACTTCCTGAATAGCAGGCAAACTCTACAAACTGAGCCACATCCCTAGACTGAGGGACAGAAAGTTCTTTAATGGCACCTGGTGATATCATCTGCAGGGAGAAGGTAGGGTTCATTTCAGTGTCTGATGCTGACGGTGTTTCCTACTGAAGCAGTACAGAGGAGGGTTGATGGTGTTTCCTACTGAAACAGTACAGAGGAGGACTGACAGTGTTTCCTACAGAGGAGGACTGACAGTGTTCCCTACTGACGCAGTACAGAGGAGGACTGACGGTGTTCCCTACTGACGGTGTTTCCTACTAAAGCAGTACAGAGGAGGACTGACGGTGTTCCCTACTGACGGTGTTCCCTACTGACGCAGTACAGAGGAGGACTGACGGTGTTCCCTACTGACGGTGTTTCCTACTAAAGCAGTACAGAGGAGGACTGACGGTGTTCCCCACTGAAGCAATACAGAGGAGGGTTGACAGTGTTTCCTACTGACGGTGTTCCCTACTGACGGTGTTTCCTACTGAGGCAGTACAGGAGGGTTGATGGTGTTTCCTACTGAGACAGTACAGGAGGGTTGATGGTGTTTCCTACTGAGGCAGTACAGGAGGGTTGATGGTGTTTCCTACTGAGGCAGTACAGGAGGGTTGACGGTGTTTCCTACTGAGGCAGTACAGGAGGGTTGATGGTGTTTCCTACTGAGGCAGTACAGGAGGGTTGACGGTGTTTCCTACTGAGGCAGTACGGGAGGGTTGACGGTGTTTCCTCCTGACGGTGTTCCCTACTGAAGCAGTACAGAGGAGGGTAAAGTGGTTGACCAAAGAACAAGTGTGGGACACAAGAAGCACCACACAGAAATAAAAGCCAGAAGCAGCAGAGACCTTGAGACTGCTTCACCAGGCCTAGTTTTGCTGGTTAAACATTGCTCAAACCATCGAACAAAGGTAATTTCTAAAAATTCCATTCTCTGCTGAACCAGTACAAAGAAGAGGAGACAGGAAGAGAAACACACCAAGACTAAGGTGAATGAGTTCCAAATTTTACTTAAAATTTCCTCCCACAGAGTAGCAGAATTTCCTCTCAGCCTCATGATCAGAATACAGAACAGAGGGTACAAAAAGCTTAGAAGTCCCACAGGGAAGAGCCCCGGGAAGACTGGTGTCCTAATAATACATGTGACTTGTAGAATCACGATCCCAGGACAAACAGATCTCCTCGACATTTCTCACCAGGTTGACTTTCTCCTCTAACTAGATATCACCCACTTCCTAATATCTGCTTATGTAGTTTTGGTGACAGGAAATTTTCCAATTAATGAAGTGACCCATTTTATCACAGGGGAGTTCATTATTACAGGTGACACAATATCCCAGCTAAACTATAATGTGCATGGGCTACAAGGCCAGTATGAATACAGCATCAAGGTGCCAACTGAAGCATTGACACACTCCTCAAGAGGTAGGGTCAACTTAAGTGCACATAAACTCTATTGGTCCTCTTTGAAGGCATGTGCATCTTCTCATAAGCAGAGGCCTTTGCTTCGTTCTATAATTCTCTAGCACTTGAAAGCTAGTCACTGATGTCTCCAGCCCCTCCAAATGAAGTGCACAAAGGGCTCTGTGATGGGGGATGTCCTTCTGTATATATATATATATATATATATATATATATATATATTCTTATTGGTTGATAAAATAGGCAGATAGGTGGGGCTACCAGACGAGGAGAAGGCTGGGAAGAGAAAGGACAAAGAGGCACGGCAAAGAGACGCCATCTGCTAAAGGAGTAACATGCCGGATTATGGATAAGCCACAGCCTTATGCATCCTCATTCAAGGGACCATATCTTCATCAAGCAGTTTTATGGTCTGAATTTAAGAAAACAGAAGGTTGTATCTGGTCATGATTCTCTTGGAAAATAAAAGAGGCTGCAAAAAAAAAATACCTTTCAATCTCACCCAGGAGTATCAGGAGTCTAAAGTCAGTATCTTCCTCACTGAAATACTCACTCAAGGAGAACTAGAGCTTTCCTCAAAAGGAGTGAAGCAAAGCCTGCCTTCCTCTACAATGTAGAGTCTACATACTTATAGTAAACCAAGTCTCATCAGCCAGCTAAGTATGGGCAAGTGTAGACCTTCTGTTACCTCTTCACCTCATCAATGGTTAATAGGTTCTCATCCTCCTCCAGGTGTGGGCTGTAAAGCTACAAGCATCTTTCACGCTGCTTGGGATAGAATAAGTTCACTACTAACATCGTTCTTGGGAACAAATAGGTCAACTTGTTAGCCCCCAGAGAATAAGCACTGTGCCTGCCCGCCGGGAACTGGTAGACTGAATATGTTAATATAAATAACATCACAAAACAATATCTTGTATTTTTTCTTACAGATTATATGCACTTCCCTAGAAATACAGATAAAATATTAAAAGATATTCTTTGGAAGTTGGTAAATGCATTAAACCTCAACATTGACAGTATTTCCCTAAACCAAGAATCCATAGTAAATGTGTGCTGGAAAAATCGATTTTTAAATTAAGACTTTTCCTCAAAGAAAAGGTGGACCTTATAATTACGTGTAGCCTGTTCTTTCTCAGAAAGTGTGTTGGTGTTATTTTTTCCAGTACATTCACACAGACTATACACTTATTTGTAACCATGGTTACTACCTGCAGAAGATTTCACAGTTTGTGACTTTCTAAAGTAAAAGCTCACCACAGCCCAAAGCATGCCCATAGTAGCCCATATTCCAACAGTTCCCTGGAACTACAAAGAATGGGCCTTATATAGCAGAAGCATCCCAAAACAATTACGCTTGGAAGGCTATCATTGAAAAAGACCAGAAATTTCATTTCCTAACCTGAAACAGCAAAATGGAGTTATCGGTGAGCACAGCTCTTCTTATCAGGCAAGACAAACCGTGACTGAGGGAAGAGAGGCCTGAGAGCTGAGACAATGACAAGCAGATGAAGAAGTGGGCAGGAAAAGTGCCATCAGAAGTCTGCATGGCATCCAGCTTTGGTCCTCCCACTAACTGGGTGACCATAAACACTCCCTGTCAGATAGGAAAGGTCACAATGAAGGAAAACTCAGATCGGATTACCACCAGAATGACCTGCATGCGCAAAAGTGACCGTTCAACCTGGTACCTGGGCCAGGACCCTGATGTACATGCATCCCCTCTCTAGATTACTGATGTTTTGCCAAAAGGACATGAACCAGCTCTAGAAGCTTCCCTGGGAAGGCCGTCAGTCACTTCCACTCACATTTTCTCTTCACGGGGTCACACCTAACTGTAAGCAGGCAAGGAAGGCATGCCCTCATATGTGCTTAGAAAGAAAGAGAGCTGGAATATTTATATGCTAAGATCCCATGATTACCAAGAATACTTAGCTTTTGCTGAACCACAGGGTTTCATCAACACCATGACCTTGTTGAAACCATGTTGCACAAAGGATGGCTGGGATCCTCATAGTTGCCTTCCTGACATCTTGAGTCCTCTCAGAATGGTCTGGGAAGCAAGCAGTGGAAGGTCTGGCTAAGGAGTCTAATTTTGTGTCTAGCATTAACAGCAGCCATAGGAAAACAGCAGAATTAACTGTGCCACTGTGGCTGTTTGGTATGTGGATAATAGGATGAACAATGATCTGATGACTTTATAAAAATTATTCTTTCTCTAATCATGATATGTATTCTTTTCTCTCATCTACCAAGTGTTCATTTTGTCAACAAATATTTATGAAGTATCTGTCTACCGAGTGTTCATGAGTGTTCATCATCTAGTCAATAAATATTTATAAAGTATCTGTCTACCAAGCTCCCTGAAAGGTAAAAAACTCCAATCTTACCAGATTATATATTTAGGAATGTGTGTGTGTGTGTGTGTGTGTGTGTGTGTTTGTGTGTGTGTGTTTGTGTGTGTGTGTGTGCATATTTAACCACAATTAAAGACAAAAGAAATCATGAATTTGAGAGAGAGTAAGGCTGGTAGTACACTAAAGAGAGGTGGAGGAAGGAAAGGGGGGAAACACTGCAATCATATTTTCATTTCAAAAATTTGTTTCAATGATTAAAAAAGGAAAAAACCCAACCTATGTACATCAATCACAACCCATGGTTCAATAACAGTCCTCATAGTACTATCACCATGAAATAAATGAGTAAAAACATAATGTGTCAACAAGGAGATCTGTATGACTGAAAACTTTGCCATCATTCATTATAACACTGTTTATTCAGAACAGCCAAAACAAAAACTGGAACTACTATCCAAAACGTCTTGGTAATGGATACTACACATTCTAGTTAAATATATGCTGCCTACCTACTATCTACTTCTCTTCTCCTTTTTAGATTGAGCAAACTTTTAAAGATGGTCAAAAAAAGAACTTCTCTCAAGCAACCTCTAAGGAACAATAGAGGGGGAAGTGTTGTTGAAAGAGCATGGTTAACAAGTAACTTAGTCATGCAAGAATCAGGTGGATAAACTGGTCCAGTCCAACGTTTACCGACACCATGCTTGGCACTGGGCATACAGAGATAAATGGGATGTGTTTCAGACTCTTTGGCCCCTTTGTCAGCAACAAAAGAAGCATAAACAGTGTGATGTAATGATAAATCAGCAGAGGTGGGGGATGGGTGTAAGGGCATAAATGAGCGAGAACCTTGATGGCTGGCAGGGAGGGGTAAAGAAGGCATGAAAAGAGGATCTTGGAGGAAACAAGATCTCTAAAGATAGGGTAAATCTAGCCACATCAAGTATGGGCAGCTGGAGAAGAATAAGTAATACACTGAAAAGCATGAAATCAAAGCTCTTGGGAATCTAAACTATTTGAGATTATAATGCAAGGGTAGAAAAATAGAAAGGATGACTATGGAGGTGAACACAGACCAAGTAAAGGACTGGAGAATTGGGGCTTATTCTTACCACTATTAGCTAGACTGGAAACCTTGAGCTTGGACTTACAAATGGTAGGGCACTCGGTAAAATGATGAGTAGCACCAAGAATGTGCATTCTGGGGTGATTGTGAAGGGTGAGTTCTATAAAGTAAGGATAAGGGCTGGAGAAACAACGGGTTTACTGAAACGGTCCCCACAGGAGGCGGGAAGTAAAGAAGCAGGAAACTTTGGAGGATGAAGAACAACCAGACATCCCATATGCAGCAGGGTCTTGAGGGCTTGGTAAAAGGGTGGATGAAGGCCTACAGAGCTAGAGAATGCAGTAAAGGGAGGGGCAGTAAGTAGAGCTGAATTCCGAGGACAATCATAAACATCACAGCCTTTCCGATTACCACCAAGAGAAAAGCCCTGTTTCTGAAGATTCTGCCAGCAATTTTCATCAAAGTATAATTCCACTGTTTGCTGCCAAGAAGAAATTTTATTATTAACTTTGAAATTGATATCCGCAACTAGAATATTGCATTTGCTTTTCCTACTGCCTACCTCATTCACATGTGCACAGACACACTAATTCAAGTAGTTAGGTTTTCCGTTGTCTCCAGTAATTAAATCCAGACATTGTTTGGCCTAATAATGATACTTTATTGTGTATCTGCATGGAAGATTCTCCATCAGTTTCAGATTAATCCAGTCTACCTCACTAGTCACCCATGAAGCCACAGTCACACTGGTTCATCTGGTACCTCCCTCACTGGGAGAACACACAGGAGCTCCCTGCATACTGGCTTGCTCCAGCTTCACAGTGCTCTCAGCTATGCCCAAAAAAGGATGCTTGCAAAGCCAAGGCTACAATTCGTATCGTGATTGGGTAGTTGTCCTAATACCTATCCACTGCATAATATCTGAGTCTACAGCTTCTGAGAACATGATAGCATAAGCATTCTCTAAAGCCAGGTGTAGAGAATGGCTCCTAACATCAAATAAATGAATATTTTGTGGCATGTGTCGCTGCTGGGTACAACAAAAGGCATCTCTATATGTCTTATACACTGTCCACACATGAGAACTTATGTTTGGATCCCCAGCACATGTATACAGTCCAGGTGTCCAGATGTTGTGGCATATGTCTATAACCCCTGAGCTGCAATGGTGGGGTGGAGACAGGCACAACCTGGAACTCACTGGCCAACCTGTCTAGCCAATCAGTGAGCTCCGGGCTCATGAATGACCCTGTCTGAAAAACTAAAGTGGAGAATTATAAAGAAAGACAGCACAAAACAGCCTCTGGTCTACACACACACACACACACACACACACATACATGAACATGCACATACACAAAAAAAAAAGAAAGGAAGAGAAAAGAAAACTTAAAGAGTATTATTTACCTGGGCCCCAACTACTAACATTTAGCACATCATTAAGCAAATAATAAAAAGATAATTCACTACAAAATAATAAAAATATTATATAAATAACCTCTTTCATGAAAAATAATTTTCCTAAAGTAGTAAAATAACACTCAAATATTTATGAACTTCTGTGAGTGGGTATTGGAGATACCCAGGGTTCCTGAAAACCCACTTTGAGAAACAAGACTTCAGCACAAGGGTCAGGAAGCGCTTTACTGGCTGAAAATAACTATTTCAAGTTTTGTGGGCCCTGTGATCTCTGTTGCAACTACCTAACTCTGCCATCAAGGCATGAAAGCAACCATAGGAAATGCTAATGAGAACGCCCTTGTTCCAATAAAACTTCATTTGTAAGACAAATCATCCATGGGCTTATCTGTTGACCTCTGAGCTAGAAGATAGCTAAGTAAAACAGACATGCATCCTTGTCCTTAAGAAATCCATGACAAGGGCCAGAGAAGGAGTTCAGCAGGTAAGAACACATCTGCTCTTGCAGAGTGCCAGAGTTTGGGTCCTAGCATCCATATCAGACGAATTACACTGCCTGTAACTCCAGAACCAGGATCCAATGCCCACTTCTGGCCTCACAGAACCTACACATGTATATACATAGCCCTGCACATGTTATTAAGAATAAAAATAATAAAGCTCTTTCTTTTAAAGAAAAGTATGGCTCAATACCAATAAATAAATAAATAAATAAACAAAACTCAATGTTGCTATGAAATCTCGATAAAATACTTCTAGAATTCAAGGTCTGTAAAGAATTTTTTAAATGGAGAAGATTTTAAGAATGTCACAGACCCTAATGCAAAAGTGGAATTTGAGAAGAAAGCTTCAGGAGGAAGGACGGGATCCCAAGCAGGGAGATTATTTAGGACAAAGGCATCAAGAGAGAGAAGCACCTAGAAAATTCAAGCAATGGTAAAAAATGCCAAAATACAGTGTGTACAGAGAGAAGTATAATATTTTGAATGTGCTTAAATTTACAACTGCAGGTTGCTGTGCAATGGAACTTGAAGCTCAGAGGTTTGGATGCTGTTTAAGATGCACAGAGACACCACTGGGCATTCTCACATGGGGATGTATCTTATTAGCCAAGTACAAAAAGACAAGGGGAAGGCAACATATTGTAATGTATCAGTACAGGACTAACTATAAACAGTGACCCCAGAAAACAGGCTAGTGTATCAGACAAGAGATGAAGCTAGAGGAAGCAAGATCCTGAACAAGGATAGTAAGACAAAGACAAGGAGCATGTCAGAGGTGATGTGGAACAGATTTGGGGGTTCACAAAGGGTGTTCATGGTCCCAGGCCAGAGAAAAGCATAAGTGGTGTAAGGAGTAGGAAAATCAGGAAACGGGACAGATTTGACAGTGAAAGAAAGAATTTGCTCATAAACATATCATCATTTTTGTCAAGCACCAGTTTGAATCTTCACAATTCCAAATTCCTCTTATAGGAAAAAAAGTAACAAAAACAAAACTATTTTATGATTTCGGCAAGCTGTCAGATTTCTCCCAGATCTGTGCCTCTTGAAGTCTCATCCAAGTCTCCAGTATTCTGAAAGAAAGCAGAATTCCTAAGCTTTTCTTTCTCTTATCATCCTTCTGTAAACTGTTTAGAATCAGTATATATTTTTGTCCACTGTGAATACAATATGAGGTATCAATCAAATAACTCAGGAGATTGCGTTTAGAAACTCGGGGTAAACAGTAACTAATTCCTGTGGAGAAAAGTAGCTCAAACTATCTGTATTTTTAGAACTCTGTCACTTGTTGCTGCACACCACTTACATTTTCTCATGTCTTCCTTTGACTAAAAACCCTGAAGACAGATGTCAGGCTTCTGGAAGACTTTATTCCCTGTAGTCTTCTGAAAACTACGCCTAGGAACAATTATAGTGAGAGAAGTTTTAGTTACACTTGTATCTTCTTTTGGCTTATAAAAGACAAAAACTTCCCATCCAACAACAAGCTATTATCTTGACCCTGGTGAAGAAAAGACCAGAGAGGTGAAATGTGGAGTATCTGGACTCAAGGTAAGAGTGTGAGGCAATGAACATCTCTAATGTGGTTGTTATTCTCCAGCCCAAATAAAGGCTGACAGAGTTCAACTATGAATGTGATAGCATATCAGAAATTTAATAACGTCAGCCCCTAGTGAAGAAAATCTTCAAAGATGGCCACGTCATGCATGATGGAAGGAGAAATCTCCACTGCCATGTTGCTGTAAGTCCATAACCATTTTCCAGGAATATTTTCTCATCATCCTGGCTAAAGTTCAACACTTGATCCACCCTGGACTCCTTCACTTTCCTTTCCTGACACCATAAGTTTGTCCACCATGACATCAGCCTGCATTACCCCTTCCTTCCCACTTCTGCAGTCTCAGACTAGCCCGGTCCTTAATTCCCTTCATCTCCAGTCTACGGCAATAGATGCCCTATCCTCTCCTGTTCAAAGGCCAAAGACAGCCACACACTCATTCCCCTGGCCCACAGTTCTGTCCATGCTACCTCCACAATAAAGTATTTTCCATAAGCTTCCACAAATGGACTCAATTATTTTACCTTAATGCTTCAGTGTTAAAATTTCACATCTTCTTTGTTAATTATCAATGTCAAACAAATTCTGTGATTTTTCTCCCATCCTATCACAGACTTTCAATTTATTTTCCTAATTCTCTGCACACCTGTTTCTAATAACCATGGTGTCTCCTATAAGCATTTCAAAGTGTGTCCTGTGCTACAATCTCATGCACTGTAGACAAACACGCCTGCCCTCCACTGACCTGGCAGCATTTACTGTGACCTCTCTAATCCCTTCTGGGGTTCCTTCATTTTCCTCCATCTACACCCTGAACTGAGAGTCAGAGTTCAGGAAGCAGCTTTGGACTTGAACCTGCTGAAGTGTGCTCTCCGGATCTACTACTTTCCTAAAGAAGTTCTAACCCTGTCCAGAGGACATCAGAGTGAAAGGACATACTTCAGTTAATCCAATCTCCAAATTTAATTATTTACTTCCAGATATGCTTGAAAGGGAATCTGAAAAAAAATAAAAAATAAAAGTCTCACAGTTTAGTTCTTTAAATTGTTGGGCTAACTATGTGGTCAGACTGTAGGACAGATCAAGGGTTTACTATGTGGTCACATTGTAGGATAGATCAAAATTCTAGTGTTAAGTCACTCAGTTTTTAACTTTCCAAGAGCAGTGCCACCTGAGCCAGGAGAGGAACGGAATCACAGCAGACACCAGGGTAAGCACTGCAAAGCAGAACAGTGTGCTGGACACAGTCATTTACAGTGGATGCACAGATGAGACAGACAGACAGACACAATGCAAAGGAAGGCGAAGAAGAACACAGAAAAACTCCAAGTGTCGCCATCTTCCTAAGCAAGCGCTCAGAACTGAGACTCCAAAGTGGCTGATCTCATGCCACTAACAGCAAAGGGGCACAAGTGTTTCATAAGGGCTCAACTGATGCGGGCTGTTAGATGTCAAACTGAATTCACAGATAAGCGCTCCTACTGAAGAGCCATTCTGGATTTACCACGATAGGCGATGCGCTCACACCCCGATAATGGCAAAGCGTTTAGGCTGGTATTAACCTGTCCTGAATCAGGGAAGTGAAAGCTTTTCTTTTGTTCTCAGTGGCCCGGGCTGTTTCAGAACTGCCTGAGAGATCTGTGAGAGGAAATCGTTTTTTGGTTTTGTTCCAACTTCTAATTCAATACCTTGGCAGCATTTGAAATGGATAAGAGCTCTAAGCTCACATCTGCCTCAGGTGACAACTGAGATAAGGAATGCTCTGAAATGATGAGAGCTTACTTCCCCAAAACACCTTTCAAAGCAGTTCTTGAAATGTAGTTACTTGAAGTTACGGGGCCTCAAAATACCTTGCTAAGAGTATGGAAAGATTCAGTTGATGGCATCCTATTATAATCCTGATTATTAGCTGATATTTTTGGCAGGTTTTTCAAAAAGCAGTTCTGTGTTAATTATCAGGAAAAATTATAATCAACTCATCAGATCAAGATATGCAAAAATCTGGGAAATAGCTCTCTTAGGTACACAATATCCACTTCTAGCTAATGGATAACTGTGGCCAAGGTGGCTACTAGTGAAAACGGAGCTGCTGGTTGCCTTCAATGAAATGATGAAGCCTCAAGAATCATTTCAGAGCATGTACAATACAAATCTTGTCCAGAGGCAAACAGCATTGTTGTATCGAGGACTTGTAATGCACTGGGGATGTATAAGCTCGAGATGCAGCTTATACATTATAATGGAGTTGAGAGGAGAAAGTATAGACAAGACACTCGGAGAGCAACAGAAAAGAGTCCACAGTAAATCTGCCATTGTGAGGCCCAAACAATAGATGCTGGAGTATTCTAATATTTAAAATATCTGTGATTATAGGAGCTATTTCATAAAGTAGACGGATTCCATGCATATCCTACCTGCTTTAGAGTAGGTTTACTTTAAAGTCTATGGTAGGCAGGTTCAGCTAGAGTTCACCATCTTAGAGACCAAAACACAAAGGACGAGCTGATTTGGAGAGAGGTTCACATCACATTAACAGTAGACAAAAATGAAGGTGGGTAGGAAGACGGAGCCAACAATATTTAACCCTAATTTATGCACCTTGGGATGCTCAATAGGTACTTAATTGATTGAACTGACATGGTAAATAATAGGGACCCCTCAGAAGGTGAGGCTGTATATCAATAGTTTAGGAAGAGAATATATAGGAGAGAATATAAGTCATCAAAAGAATTCACTCGTTACTGAGCGAAGTCTTAGATTATCATGGGTCTCAGGCTAGATTTCATATGGTAGCCATTAACAAACATATCAACAGCAATTTTATCACTGTTACCAATTTCCTTGATGCTTTTTCATCTGGGTGTCTGATATAGAATATAAACAAGCTTTTCAGGCACAAAAATAGAACTGCTCAAGAAATAATACTACCAGAACCTGGATGACTGAGGACTGAGCACTGTGCTACAGACACTTCTTAATTCTCACAAAGATCCAGTGCTGGCAAGATTGACATAGTTTTGTATATGAGAAACCCAGTTGGCAATACAGAAGAAGCTTTCCCAACGTCACAAAACCATCAGTGGTAGATCAAGAATTCAAACCCCTTCAGTCTGATTCTAAACTCAAAAGCCTGAACTGCTTCCCAGGAAGCATTACTAGGAAATACATGGATTTATAAGATGGAAATATATGATTCTTGCAAAGGAAACCATGTGGGGGCTGGAACTGCACTGAACAACAAATAGATCATTCCAGCAACCTGGCTCTGTAAACTCCTACTCTTAAAGAATACACCCCCTACACCCACCATATAGCAGAAGAAACAACCATATATTAATCCTGTCCTAGACACACATGAGCTGTGTGTTTCTGGAAAGTTACTGAACTCTCTAGTCTCATCTTTTTCATCCAGGAAGTGTAGATTATGGAACTAGCTACCACACAGGTTGCTTAGCAAGTTAAATGGTATCCTATAATGTACTGAGACCAGAGATCATGAAGAGTAATAAAATGATGTTCATGATGTTTTATTGCTATTCTCTTGGTTAGACCTACTTTCTAGCAAAAACAAAATGATTACCAAGTTAATACTTCAAAAATAGGCTCATCCTCCCTCAGGTCTTCCCTCCAAGATTATGTCTCCACCTCTTCAAAGAACCTTCTTCTGCTATGAGCACCCTGAGGCCAAGCCACTTCTTCAGTCTTACATGGCTGTATGGATGAGCGTCAGGTAGGTATGCCTGTGTTCTGTTTTGTTTTGTTTTCAGCAGTCTATCATCTTACACAACCAATAGCCACATGAGCTCTGCCTCTCTCATTAGAAAGGAAACCCTTGAGGGCAAAGACCCATGTGATTCATCTCTGAATGCACAAGAGCCCAACAGTGTCTGGTGTACAGTGATATGGAACACATTTATTTATATCTCTATGAAGCACAGAGATTATTAATAGTTTCTTAAAACATAAAATTTATAGCAAGAGAAGTCCTGAAAGAATATAGCTCAACAAACACTATTTTGGGATGAACTAAACCTTTTCCCACTAAGTCAGCTGAAAAAGACATCTTCACATTAAAGTGAAATTTTCTAATTCTAAAATAGGAGAAAGCAGAGACCTAACTATGTCACTGTACATGAGATTCTTGATATCTGGAAAAAGTCTACATGATCAATTTAGAAATACACCCGTGTGATTGTCCGTGAAAACCGCCTTCTGCTTTGGTTTCAGCAAAGCTCCATATTTGACAAAGGATATGGTGCTCCCTCAAGCTCTAGGTCATCGTCCATATCAGCTTCCATCCTTCAGGCATATACTGAGCATTTGTAGAAGAACTTAGTAAGTTCTTCCTAACTACCACAGAAAGACTGCATCTCAAGTTAGCACCCTTACATCCTTGGAAAGAGACCAGCATTGGAATGAGGAAAACGGAGTTTCAGAAATATGGCCCCTAGACAGGCTTTCATGCCATTCCTGACCCTTGCACAGTTCTCACTACCTCACAAGGTACTGGAACCAGGTCAGCCAGCCACAGAGAAAATTCTGTGATAGGAGCAGCCAGTCATCCCAGGTTTAGCAATACCCTCGTGGGCACTTCTCAGGGATGGCTTTCACTCCAGTAGGTAACCCAGCCGTCCTGCCCTCCCTCTTCCCACCACCACCATCTTTGCCCCTTCCCCACCCATTGACTTACTGAGCCATCCCACGCTGGGAGTGCGCCGCACTCGGGGGTCATCATCCAAGGTGCGGTTTGCTAGGCAGGGCACTGAGTTCTCAAGCGGGCTGCGGGCTTTTAGTGCCAGAAGCGGAAGACAGGAAGTGGAAGACACATGAGCAGCCACAGCAAGGATGAAGATGGAAGCATTAATGAGGAAGAAAAAAATACCAAGGCAAATCACACAAGCGAGTTAAAGGAGAACAGTGACATGGTACAGACATGTTACAATGGCATTCACCTCCTCCCAGGACCCTGAGCCCTTAAATGGCACAAATGCCAACAGAGAATGAACAAGGTTTTGTGAAAAGTACATTCAATCATTATAGCGCCCCAAACAGAAATGGATGATGTGTGCTGTGAATCCAATACACAAAACATGGATTATATCCAAAAGACAGATTTCTGTAAGGAACATTCATCTGACGACACAACATCAGGACTGTTAATAACTGTTCACCACGTAAGCACACAGAGGCAAGTAGCACACATAGGGATGGGATGTCATGTTAGTAAGCAGTTTTGTAGTATCTACCCAACGGTCTGACTATGGAGCTTGTAGACAAGTACAAAAAGCAGTAGTGTAGACATTGTGTCTGGAATATTTTCCTTGACGAATGCAGACTGGCTCTCAACCTTCTGTTTTTTAACCCCTGCTGTAAGATGACACTGGAACATGGATAAGCTGGTGTGCTTTAATACAAATTCATTTGAAATGGAAATTTTGGTCTTCACTTTCCAGTGCCTTCCAATATCTATTTTTACTAGAATGTTAACCCTTGGTGTATCCATTCCATATCGAGGATAATGATCCAAGATGAACATTCAGTCAAGTTTTTCTAGGTGCATTTCATCAACTGGAGGGCACGACTGACTTCCTCTTAGGACAGGGCCATCTGCTCTTAGAAGCTCATGTAACTTGGTTTGCTAGTCTCAACTGTGCACCATGCTCCAAGGCTAGTAAAAACAGGGCACTGTTGTATTCCTTTAAGGAAAGATAGTAATGTTGGAAATGCATGACCATAAGGCAAATCACAATTTAGACTTAAAAGAATTTTCCCCTTAATAATAAAAATAGTCATTCTATTCTCAAGGTAATACATTTAGCATAGTCCACCAAACATAAACATTAGATAATCTATTCACATTGTGTGCAAGACAGGGCAGGCAAATGGTCATTTTTTAAGACTATACTGGTGACCAGAGAGGTCAGGCTTTAAATTGAGCCATTTACAAATGAATATAAATTTATGGTTAAATTTGGACATTGAGCACATTATAAACTCCAGAAATATTTTTGTAAATTTGTCTGTCTGTTTAAAAGCTGTAAATAAAGCCAGCATTTGTTAGCAGGCCCTCTGTGCCAGCACCTGTTTGAGGCAAATCTGATGTCTTCTCTCTTGCAATCTGAATTTTTAATTGTTTTCCATAATTGAACTTCTTTGCAAGTTTTTATTGCACTGAGAAAAATGAAAAAGCAAAATGGACCAGTTGAAATTATTCCAACGTTGTTTCTGTGAAGAGGGAAGCATTTAGAGATATTCATCAGCGTACTGACCAAGCCTCACCTCCTATTTCTCTTGGCAAGGCATAGACCACTACTCCTATAGACCTACCTATACGAAATGACAAGTGTAAGTGCAAACAAGGCCACACTAAGATACGTTCAGTGAGAACTGCTGGAGGTGAGAATGCAAAGTAAATGCAAAACAGTCACTGAGTCCTTTAGCTGGTAACGAGGATGGAGATGGACAAATTTTCTCTCTGATTTCATGGCTTGCTTCTGAGAGAAAGACTAGCAGGTGTACCCAGTCCATTGAAGCTAGTAACTTCCAGTCTCTCTCCCTCAGCTGCCTCCACTTGTCAGTATGGTATTTGTTGGGAACTAATCCTAGAGATTCCTCTTTGTATGCACAGCCCCCATGAATGCTGAGCCTCCCCATCAAGAGGGCAGTGGAATGGAGTCTGACAGATACCAGCCAAGACCTGGCTCCAAAAGCAGGCATGAAAATGTAACCGCCCATAGAGACTTGGCACCTGTGATTCAGGAAACCTTACTGGAGCCATCTGGCTGCTTACCCTAGTGAAAACATGGAGGCTCACAGCATCCCTTACTTACATTGCCAAATTCCAACACGTTGATTTGTTGGACCTTTTATGTTCTATGCAGAGGAGAGAGAGAGAGAGAGAGAGAGAGAGAGAGAGAGAGAGAGAGAGAGAGAGAGAGAGAGAGAGAGAGAGAGAAATGATGCAACCTTTTGGGTTGCCTTTTTTCTTTTTTTCAATTCACAAATTTACTCTAGCGATGAAATTTTGATAAGCTGTTCTGAAATCTAGAGGATAACTTTCTAGAATTAGAGCAGGATAATGATATATTATGTATACCTTTTCTACATAATACTTTCGCCATATCTCTTCTCTCTTCAGCTACAAAATAAACAGCTTGGCTTTGCTAATATCATACAACTTTCTTTTAAATTACTTTTGCCTGACTTCAGACATAAACAAGGTAGGAACTCGCTTATGCCACTCTGTCTTGACGAGGAAATGCATGGTTCTACAGACTTTTGAGTGACGGTTTCCAGTGTCTACATTGTTGAAGATGGTGCTGTGTGAGAGGGGGAAAAAAGTAATGATTCATACTCCCTTTGGGAATCAACTTACAAAAAGCCATCAATCCTAAATCTAGCATCTCTCCTAGAACCAAGCAAATTAAGAGAAATTTCTCTAGGAAAATCTTCCTTAGTAAGGAGAAAATAGACTTTGCTCGTTGTAAACGTTTAAGGCTCTTGGTAGAAATGCAGAATTGTATGTTTAAATAGTTATTGAGCATCACTGCTCTTTCAACACACTATTCTGCTATGCTATTACCTGGCTCAGCAGCCTCCTTCTACAAGCACACCTGAGACACGACTCCTAGAAATATAAAGGATTTGACTGACCCCCTTGTTTGGTGAGGCCCTGCTTAGTTAATGGCCAACAAAGTCCTTCAATATCATTTATTGTATGGAGTAAGAGGCCAGGATTCACTGGGAACTGGGAAATAGATGACAGCAGAAGCTTATTTCTCTGTAACTGAATTAGCATATTGTTATAAAGTAAACATTCAACATTTGGTCCCTCTGCTAATTATGTTTGTCTGTTAATTTCACATCTGTTTCAAGACTTCCACCTGCAAACGGAGATGCTGCATATATTATAACTATTATAGATCATATTGGCTGATGTAAAACAGGTGTTTGAATATTGGGAACCAGCACTGTTGCTAACACTACTAATACTCCTGATGTTTGCTTTGTCCAGCATCATGAAGGCTAGTGGAAAACACTAAAGACAGCAGCTTGACCTGATTTAAATCAACTTTAAGATCTGAAAACAATGTTTAAAAGACATATCTGTACTTTTGTATTAAGGCAGCACAGTTCACAATAGGCAAGATGTGAAACCAATATAACTGCCAGCTTAAACAATGTGTTGTATACAAAGGAAAGGGTATTATTCAGTCTTAAAGATGAGGGTAATTATGTTATATATGGCAACATGAGTGAGTGGAGAGGTCATTAGGTGCAAGGAGATGCACAAAGAAAGACAAATGTGACTTTGACGTGTGTTCTCCATATCATTGGAGAGCACAGTAGGACCATTAGTTCCCTGAGGCTGCGGGGTTGGGAGAAACAATGGAAGATGTTGGTCAAATGCCACAATGCTGCAGTTCAACATGAGAAATGCACAGTAAGTATTGGGGTAATGGGTATGTTAACTAGCTTGATTCAATTACTCTGCATTTTATACATTGGACCTCATTTTGTATCCTATAAACAAATACATGTCAATATCTAATAAAATGGATAAATCCAGCTTTTAATTCAAGAACTGGCAAAGATCTCTTTTTGTCATGTATTTTAATGAGAGACAGTTTGGTTTGTGCTGACTGGGGTATGCTCGGCCAGTCTTGGAAGACATTAACATTTCTTCTCCTCTTTCCTTTTGGAAGACATAACAGAGAGTAGGTCACACTCACTTCTTCTGACTTGCCCCCTCTTTTTCCTCTTCTCTGCCTTCCCTCCCTTCTTCTCTGGTTCTCTTCTTTGAAGACCAGGACACAGTCCCAGATCCACACCACCCTCCCTCTCATCTACTCTCAGAGCAAGATAAGGCTGTGGAGAATAAGACTTCGCAAGGGTGACTTGATTTAGTGTCCCAAGTCCTGGATGGTCTCCTCAGCCTTGCAGCAGCATGTGACTGTTCCTGGAGACAAGGTCTAGGGCACTAATACTCATTTGTGCCACTCTAAGGCAAAGAGAACCATTTGTGGCATTGCTGTATCTTAGATTCTTGTTGTATAGACTAGATTGTCAATTAGTAAAATTTTTAACAATATGCATTTCATGGCAACATCCCATGCTGTTCACTGATAGTGAAAGCCTGTCAGTGCTCACATGTGCTGGTCAGTCTTGATACTTTAGGTAGCAATTTAAAATACTATAAAGTCCACATTTGACAACTCATTATGGATTGTTTGACAACTGTAACATGACAATGAAAGGAACACTGCTTTAAAATTGAAACCTCAAGAATCTTTTTCCATTAGTGATGGGAGGAGGGGGCTGAGAAGCACAGGCAACAATAGCACACAAGCTGAAAGTGGTAAATTGATGATCTGCCCTCAATTTTAAATCTGAAAGTCACTAAAAGTATCCCTCAAGATATTTCTGAATATTATCTGTTCCTGAGACCAGGATCTTATGCTATTAATAAAGTGTTTTCATAATACATCTTACCTACTCCTGGTAACATAAACACAATAACACACTATTACCCTTATGTTACAGACATAACAAGACTCAAGGAAATTACATAACTCTCAAAATTATGTACCTGCTAAATACCATCGAGGACTGGTACAAAACCTTTGGAAAGGAGGGCATCATGTCTTCAAGAAGATTGGGAAACAGGCCTTGAATAGGCCTAAAGATTCACTGTGCTCTACTCCTAAACTGTTATGAAGTGTAGGATGGACTCGTAAGTAGGATAAAAGTTTGAATATTGCAGATCTGGAAGACCTGGGTAAAAGCAATAAGAATGGTGCCTTATGGATGAGTTAGAAACATATTACCCAAAATAGCCACAGTAGCTGCTATCATTAGCAGGAGACTTCATGTGGATACTTTGTTAGAGACTCTGGAAGAGCGTCACTGCACTGAGCTCTGGCCAAAACATTCATCTGTGCTGTGCAAATGCACAGAGAATGAGGGTCCAGAACCAAACAGATGGATTTGTGCTGCTGGGCTTTGGAAGGAGCTGACTGCATTCAGAAAGGCACCTGGGATGCCATACTCATCAGAAAGAGATATGTGCCTACGGAAAAAAAGATGCTACCTAACCATCTCAGAACTAGAGGTACATGACGCCTACTTCAGAAGAGCAGAATCTTTGAGGGAGGTTAGGAAAATGCTTGTCCTAGTTTATTGCTTCAGGGATCATGCTTGAATTCAGCAATATGTTGGAGAAAAGTGGGAAGTAGAACAATACAGCCTAAAGACAATTGGGCAAATTAGAATCCAAAGCCCAGACCAGAAGCAAAGAATTGCTAAAGGGACTGAGAAAGCTGCCGAGCCTGGCTTTTGTCCCAGCCAGATCTAGTCCACACCAGTGTCGAGGCAGCCTGATCTTGTAGTCACACCACATAGCTCAAGTCAGATTCAAAGCAAAAGAGCCTGACTAATCCTGCCTCTATTTCTCTGGATTCTAGAACTACCACAGCAGCAACGCCAAAGGCCATGATTCCTTCCTAGTGATGGTTCTGCGCTGTTCCCACTACCCGTTACTTTCTAAATATCCAAAGCTCTTCTGTGCTCATGTCAAAGCAGCTACATGGGAAAGAATGAGGCATCATTTTCCTGACTGGGTGAAAACTGGAACAAAGAGTCTGGATACAGAAGCCAGGACTGCGACAAGGTGCACGCCTGCTTAAAGGGGAGGGTGGGGAAGGCAGTGAACTGAAGCTGAACCCAGTGGCATGCTGAGCAGCAGAAGGCTGTGGATGTCTATAAATACAGAAGAGCCCCTGGGGCAACACTGATAGTGTAAGGAAAGCTGTGTGAGCCCCAGGAGCCAGCTGCCCTGCTTGGAGCTACCACCTTCCCCGACTCCTCAATGCCTTGTGAAGTAGTTGTCCCTAGCCTTGGATGTCCAAGGTGGACCAGGATTCCTCTTATAGCCATGTAAGCAAAAGCATGGAAGGTTCAGACTACGAGGAGAAATGGCCTCGGCCCCTCCCACTGTTACACAATGGGCACTGACACCATTTACCAAAAAAGTCTGAAGAAATACATAAAAATTATTTCTATGAGTTTCTTCCCAAAGAGGAAGCTACCCAAGCAAAAAGTCCAGAAGACACTCCTTGAATATAACTGAATGCATTTGTTGAGCGATTACTGTCAGCTACCATTCAGGCACTCACGTATCTCACTGGATTTTTTCATTATTTCTGTTTTACAGACATCAAAATGGGCTGCACTATTTTTCCAATTCTTCAGTAGGAAAAATAAGGAACTTTTTACTAAATAATAGTGAGTTCAGGCCGGGTGTTGGTGGCGCACACCTTTAATACCAGCACTTGGGAGGCAGAGGCAGGCGGGTCTCTTTGACTTCAAGCCCAGCCTGGTCTACAAAAGCTAGTTCCAGGACAGCCTGTTTCAGGGGTGGGAGTGGTGGGGGGGAGTTCATGATAATGAACCAAAAGGAGGGAAGCATAGGGTGAGTCAGTCTGAATGATTACACTATCATGTATGTTAACGAAAGAAAATGAAACAATAAATATATGTTTTAGGTTTCACTCACTGGTCAGTAGTGTTTCAGTCTGTCCTCTACTAAATCAAATAGGTTTTTAACTACCAAAAAAAAATCTTTTCAATCCTAGCAGATTACTTGTGTTTTAGAAGCTGTATACAGTTAAGTACATGCTCTGAATTTCATCTGTGTTGTAAGTATTTTCTCCATTACTTTTTAAAGTTTAGAAAGAACTGAACCAATAATAAAGCAAGTCCTGGTATCTAGAACTTGCTGGCCTCTACAGTGTGAACACTGCCTTTGTAGCAGAGTTCAGCTGCTTACTGGAAGCCACTGGAATCAACATTGGGACCCGGTGCACGAGGGGACCAGAAACAGACCCATTTTATAGTATTTACACTCTCACACACAGGTGGAAATCACCACAAGTGCACAGATTATAGTAAACTGTCACCAACCAAGTAGGAAGTCCTTCATGTTGAGTATTGCCATAGTCTTTTACTATATTTAATTGAATGCTAATGGGATTTAACAGAAGACGCAAATAACACACTGCTGGCAGAGTCTCCCCTCACAGTTGGATCTTGTGAGCAGACGAGAGCTGACTCTGAGACACCAGTGGAAACTAAACAATCCTTGACTTAAGTGGCTCCATGCCATTCAGCTATCTGTCATGCTGTAGCTGGCATAGCCAAAGCAGTCTCTGTCATGGAGTCCTATGTCTATATTTAAAGCTAAGATGATTTACATCTATCTAGGCTTTGCATGAGGATATTACAGGCCAGCTCCAACTACAGTCAACCTAAGATTCTTGCTTATTAGAAGAGCAATGACAACTATATAATTCCTTACTTTCAATGCTTATTCAAAGAGCATTACATAGTCCTTAGGTATATTAAGTGATTAAGCCCTAAGACACAAGAGTAACTGTGCAAACTTGCAGATTAAGAACAAGCACCTGTAGAAAGCCAAAAGCGTGCCACCCCATGATTTATGATCATGTACCTTGGAGGCACGTGTAACTCATTGCTGTAGGATCTCTCAAAGCCAAATCTTGCCTATGATATTTAAAGAGTTGGGTAACACAAAGGCCAATAATACCACATTTGAAACAAACTAATCATATCCTATGCTTCAGGGTATAGGCTGATCATTTGAGAAGCCAAAAAAAGAACTGCCTGACGTTCCCATTTGCGTCCTGCCCTGTGTGTAGAGCATTGCACAAATGAGAGGAGAATGATGGAGGCAAGTTCAGCTTCCTCTGCAGTCCGGGATCTACCGAGAGGACAAAGTGTTGAAGAAGGAGCAATCTTAACTCATTCCTTGTACCTCACATCCAAATACCTTCTCCAAAAGCTTGGTGGCTGAGACTTGCCCATGTCTAGTTTCCACACTGTCTGTAGTGCATGAAAAGGCAGCTCACCCTTCTGGAGAAAGAGCACCATGGCAGCCAGCGACTCCTCAAGGCAACATATGAGCATGTACAACTACATGAGTACATGAGTAGTACCTCTATGTACTACTACTGATACAATGATTTAAAGCAAACAAAACCTCTACCTGTTGTCTGAGTTTTTTTTAAGAAACTTGACATTTAACTGCCATCATTGCAGGTACACATGCTGATTAAAACAAATTGTTCGTAAGATGAATTACAACAGCCAGCTCAAGCAATGGCACTGCCAGCCATGGAACAACCTTTTCTTCAAAAATAAATCAACAGGCATATAAAACCCAAGATACCTCTGTTGACAGCAGTGTTCCCAGTAACAGTAGAAGCATAAAACCACAGCAGAAACATTCAAAAATAGATTCTCTTTCTCTCTTGTGAATATGCTTTATTGAAAGCATTCATCCCTTAATTATTTAATACACTGTTTTGGTTTAAAAACATGGAATTCTGTTTATAGTAATCTATCTTCAAACCATTGGCTTTGAATGGTAAGTGAGAAAAATGGCATTCCTGGAAATGGATTGACTGGGATCACATTCATTTTGTATAATGATTTTAACCTGCCTTGTGTCTGAGAACATATTCTATAATATTATGAAAGTGCAGGTGACTACACCGGGTTACAATTTCCCTCACTCTCTTGGTACTAAGAAGACGTGATGGTGGTAGAGTCTAGGGCTCATTCTACCAACTCAATTCTTGCTTGACTCTGCCTACTACACCTTCATTTCCCACACTTCACAGAAACTTGTTTCCTCTTCTCAAACTGCACCCAAACATAAAATTTATTTCCATCGATGGGAATGATGCCAAAGATAGACACTTTGCAAGAAGTTGTGGTAAACACAATAAAATAAATGTAACAAGAACATGGTACCTTTCCTATTGTTACATAATGAGTTAATAATCCATCTTGAGTAATTATATTTCCATCTGAATATGATTATTATTTATCATGAAATCAACTGCCTTTTCAGGTGGCAAAAATAATTTTGAGTCATACACCAGTAAGATGAACACTAATAGATTAGACACAAACAGCCATCTTAAAGCAAAATGTTGTTATGTGATATTGCAAAGCATTTATCATATCTTATTAGATACTCCTAGTTGTTGTAAGACATAATCCCTGAGGCACTCAATATTTATTGTCTGCAACCTTGCTGATTCATCTGAAATCCTCAGTTGTTTCACCGAAGAGTTATTAACAAGCCACTTTAGTCAATCAGCACAGACACACATGAAGAGGCCAGGCACTGTGGCTTTGTAACCTACAGCAACAGTGAAACTTTTCCACTAAGATTGCACACCTGCCCAATTGTATAAAAAGGATCATGAAATGACTGTGGCACATGACCTTGATATATTAAGAGGAGGGAAGAAGGATTCCAAGGGATGGAGTAAAAGGTGAGTGGCACTTGAAGAGACAGCAGCAGCCAGCTGGCTTTGCATTACCATTATCAGGGTTGGTGAACATCCTACTTGCACTGGAGACAGTTTTCCCGATGTCAGCCAGGGACCGAAGGTTGGACTTCTTGGTTTGATGCCGGTGTTTCCGGAGCAAAGTATATGTGACCTTATCCTTAAGGTCAGGCTTCAATAGTCCTGCCTCGATCTGGTGGTCAGCAATCATCTCTGATAGAAAGCAAAGTGACACAAATATCAGACATCAAACCATGAAGCTAACTGTCAACTCTAACTTTGTGGATGTCACCTCACCACCAAATCTAACATCATACATTACTCCAACTTTCCACTTTATATGACGGGACAGAATGCTGGCATTAATGAGAGGGTTATAAACATTCTAGCATTAACTGTCATTAGAAAGGAAGAACTGTCCTTACTTCTTTTTATTTTTTTAATAGCCCAGTTATGGTAAGTTCCCCTAAAACAAAGTTTCCATGAGAAACACAATTAGTAAGTAATTTTCATTTTTCAATTTAAAAAAGTGAGGTTCAAATCTTCATGCCTGTAGTACATAACATCAAAGGTATAAAAAAAGAAGAATGAAAGAAAGAGAAGCTGTATATTGTAAAATCATGAGGAATGATTTTTAAAGTCTTATCTCCTCAGTTCTTCTAAGTTATGTTTTCTTTAAAACACCTTTTCCAATTTCAGAACAACTAATGAAGGAAAGATTAAGCTATGAAATTATACACTAATCTTTTCAGAGGCATTAGATTTAATTTTCCCAGTCAACTCCAATTAAAACCTTGTTTTCAAATACAGCTGGACTAACCTGTTTTAGAAAATTTTAAATCTTAGTCTTACTACAAAAAAATGTTTCTATTCATTCTTTACTGTTTTAACTTTAAAAAGACAATGGCTTTGGGGTCTGGAGAGATGGCTCAGGTGGTACAGTCCTTCACCATGCAAGCAGGAGAGCATGAGTTTGGATCCACAGCACCCACATAAAAAGCCAGGTGCCGTGCTCTCCACCTGTAACCTTGTACAGAGGGGAATGTGGTGAAGAAAGTCAAAGCCCAGGAGTCCACGGGTTCCATGAGAGATGTCATCTCAAAATATAAGGTGGCTAGCAATTAGAAAAGACACCCACCACAACTCTGGCCTACACTCACGCAGGTACACACATCCCACACATGCTCACACACACACCAAATCTTATTTCAGTAGAAAACAAGCCTCCTTTCTCATAGGCAAGCACATTCGCAGCCACAGGTAGCCTGAGCATGCTATTCCTATCTCTGCCTCCATTCGGGGTGACACAGGGCAGAATCTGTCTGAGGTGTGCAAGGAGAAGCACTTCATTGCACACCTTCCTCCTAGGAAACTCCTCAGGGGAGGGCAGTTCAAAAAGGAGCCTGTTCTTATGCAAAAGTCTGGCAGCAAATTCGGTGGGTGGAAGGACAACAGACAGCCTTAAGGAACCCTGCACTGAAGAGAAGGGGCAGGTGGCCCCAGGACCTTGCTAGCGACTCATGGCACTATTATCGTTGGTCCATCTGTAGAGCAAGCACTCAGCCTGACAGTCTACATCTAGAAGCCAGCAATTTACACAGTGGACAGTCGGCCATTTGTAAGCCAAGAAGAGGCTAAATCAAGGGTTTTCCATCATTTGCCTGGCACAGAGGCCATGCATGTACAGACATTAACCACTTGGTAAGGGACCTGGAGGAGGCAGGAAGTTTCTCTTGTGAAGTGTTTTGGTTTGGAAGTGGCCTTCAGCTTTGGGTATTTTTAACCACACAAACCCCACTCAGTAAAAGCCTGAGAATGACCCTGGAAGTACAATTAGCTCTCTGTCCCACAGTTCAGTAACTAAGTGCCTTCAGACACAACCCTCTACTTTCCCTGTAAGTCCCATTCTGAAAGTCCATTTACAGAAGAACCACAAAAATAAACAGCCCCAGCACATCTGCTGCAAGTGTTATCAGACTCTCATTCCAATGCCAGGGCTGTGGGTTAAAGTGTTTCTTATCTAGCCTTCCTGGCAAGGCTTCTCAATGCATATGCATGCACAGCCGGCCCTCTGTACTAATGCCTGGGAATCACCAGTTAGGCAGGTTACAACAACTGTGTAGCTAAAGGCCTTCATTAAGCTTCCATAAAAATGGCCCACATAACAGGATCTCTTTAAGCATCGACTAAAAAACCTTTCAAAGGAAAGTGGGGGGCAGTAACTTTTATAACCACACTGAAATTAAGTGTTCAGTGTTCAGCTCCCACAGACACTACCAACTGAGAGAAAATGAGCCAAGTCTAGATGACAGCAACTGAAGGAGACCTTGGGGAGCATCAAGTTCAGCTCTTGTTACACAGGTGAGAAAAAAGAGTAAGAAGTGACTGCCCCCCCCCGTACAGACTAATGAGAGGCAGAACCCCGACTAAAATTGAGACCTTTCTCCATTTGACACACTTATGCCCACCAGGCACACTTATGCATGACTATAATGCTAACTAACACTCTGGACGCTTAAGCAGAGGGACTCTGAGTTCCTGGCAGCATGAGCTACAAAGGGAGTTCAAAACCAGCTCGACCCTCAAAAGAGTCAAAAATAATTTATAAAAAAAAAAAAAAGACTAGGCAGAGAGAGAAGCGACCCATGATTCAGTAAAGGGACACCCAAGGCCAACTAAATATTTCTTAACTTCAAAATTAACAATTATGTAAATAAATATATGTGAGTGCGCCTAATAAAGACATTGGTTAGGTCTATTCAAATCATCTATCCCAGTGTGAAAGATTTCACGCCATAGCCAATCCCCTGAGTGACAGTGCTAAGACATTTGGCAAAAGCATACCAAAACCATTCAATATGTTCAAAATTTTTGGATCTTCTACAACTAGAATTCTATACTAATCAAACAATTTTGCAAAGCTATAACAAAAATTTGCACTTATCTTTATAATAAAAACTTAAAGGCCACCCAAATACCTCATAGATTATTTTACAGCTATTCTGTTTTATTTATAGAACAACAGGAAAATATTGATACTTATGTTTTTATCTTTAAGCAAATAAAAATTAAAATGATGAACCATGGGACTGGAGAGATGGCTCAGCAGATAAGAGTGTGTGCTCTGCAAGCACGAGGACCTGAGTTCACGTTCTGGCACCCAGGTAAAAAGCCTAGCATGACTATTCATGCCTAAAACCCCAACATTGTAAGGCAGACACAGCCAGACCTTGTGAGCTCACTAGCCATTCATCCTAGATCATCCAGATAGGGAACTCTTCAGATTCAGTGGGGGAGCTTGTCTCAAGGCAATAAGACCAAGATTGATGAAGAAGACACACAACCCTGGCATCCACCAGTGCATACACCCATATCCTCACACACACACACATGCAACACACACACACACACACACACATACACACACACATACATACACAGTACTGTAATTCCATTTTGTGAAGAAGTACCGTAATTCCATTTCATGTGCATAAACAGAGTTACCCAGAAAAAAAAATGCTGAGATGATAGGCAAAATTAGATTAGGGAATATTTCACTTCTATGGTAAAATCAGGGAAGGTTTTATATTCATAGTAAAAATTCTATGGATTATTTTTAAATGAGCATATATTAATCTTATGATTATAAAGAACAATAAATATAAATTTTAAAATATAAAAGGCAGGGTTCTTTTAAGAAAAAGAAATCAACATACATCAGGACTCACACATCTGCAGACAACCAGAGCTCAGGGTGTATATATGTGTGTGTGTATATATGTGTATATGTGTATAAATACATGAGCTCCAAAAATAGAACTACATTTTCTCATCCATTTCGCATTGTGCTAAATACCTAAAATGGATTACAGCTTTTTTAAACTTAAGAGTAGAAGAAAATTCCATGAACTTGAGTTCATGTATGAATGACAACCTTTACATGTAGGATTACAATGGTGATGCTAATAATAAACCTATTAAAATAACTCTTGAAAACTATGTCTTGTCTTCTGTAATGTTTCAAAGACAATTTTTATTAAAGTACAGTAGTGATCTCTCTCACACACACACACACATACACATACACACACACACACACACACACAGCACAGAGATCCTGAAAAAAATCAGAAGTAAGCAAATTTTAATGTAAAAATGTCATTTGCCAATGACCAGCAGTGATCTTCCTCTCAGGGGCAGATGAGGAGAAACAATAGCGGGTTGAC
Source organism: Mesocricetus auratus (assembly GCF_017639785.1). Classification (NCBI taxonomy): domain Eukaryota; kingdom Metazoa; phylum Chordata; class Mammalia; order Rodentia; family Cricetidae; genus Mesocricetus; species Mesocricetus auratus. The sequence goes on along the minus strand of NW_024429190.1, from coordinate 66,109,384 downwards.
CAGCAAGATGGCTGGAAATCATCCTACTATTTATTAAGTATAATTGTATTTGCTATTATTTCTTTTTCTTTGCATTTTCTGAAGTAAAATTGGGCTGCTTGGAGAAAACACAACACGAGATTTAGAAGTGTGTAGCTATTATATGTGCTGGCATATGCAGGACATAGCAACTTCTACTTCATCCTCTGCTAGGAAAAGATTTTCCTAATAACAAAATAATCACTACAATTCTTCAAATTACTGCACTGTCTTCTGTCATTCAAAATGAAATATGGGCTTTGTACTGCTTATATCTTATTCTCCATGAGTTTTTATTCTATTGGAGGATTTTTGTTTCTTTATTGGGTTGCACTTCTTTAAGCTTGCTCTGTTTTCTCTTCTGTTATGCTGGTCTTTTTTATTTTTTTTTTGTCCTCCCCTTGTTTTGCCCATGATGAGTGGTTTGTCTCTGAATTATTTTTCTGTATTATCAGTAACTGAATGATAGCACTGGCACTCTGCCTCCTTGCCCCAGGGACTGCAGAGCAAACATATTAGTGAGTGATGATACCTCAAAGTGACCTAGTGGTATCTAATTTTAACATGAAATAACAATGTTTAAAGCAAATGCATGGAGGTTGGAAGAGTCCAAAGTCAATAATAAAATGTTATGGAAAATTAAGCAAGAACATCAAATTCGCAATTCATCTTTTTTAAATATAGTAGATGTCAGATCTTCTGTGTTTGGCCACTGGCTAAAGAGGGTCTGATTTAATGTGGGACTCTGTATTCTGCTATATACAGAGAGTCAAGGAGTTGCTAGAGACCAGAAACTCTTTAAGGTAAGTCATTCTGGAACTGAAGACCACGAAGACAGCTTGGCAATAAAGTCCAGCTTTTCAGAACAAAGAAACACATCACCCTGTTGATCGGCTCTAAGACCAGCAAAAATATAAATATAAATAAACAAATAAATGGATGAATATAAATGAATGAATAAAGGTTCTACAACTGCCATTTCCTCAGTCCATACTCTTTGGAATTTTTCTTTTTGTTCATAAAACCCCCAAGCATCTCCCTACCAGACTCAAATCAGACTTCAAGTAGAAGTTTGGCAAGTGACAAGTAGGAAAATCTAGGTAACTAACTACACTAGGGAACAGTATAAGTCCAATAAGCTTGGTGACCTTACTTAATTCTCCTAATGACTCTGAGGGACACTGTGATGCTCAGTTTCTACTGTCAACCTGACACAGTCACCTGGGATGGGCATCTCTGGCAGGGACCACACAGATTACATGAGGCTGTGTACATATCTGTGGGAGACAGTTTCTATTACATTCACAGATGTGACAAGTCCCAGCCTAAAGGCAGACAGCAGCATTCTGGGACTAGACAAAAAGAAGGCAAGCTGAGCTCAAGCACCCACGCCTTCCCTGCTCTCTGTTCCTGGAGATGGATGTGATGTGAGAAGTTCTCTAAGGCTGCTGCCTTTGTGACTTTGCAGCTATGATGGACTACAGCCTGGAACCACGAGTTAAAATAAGCCTTTCTCCCCTAAGTCGCCTGAATCAAGGTATTTTTATCACGGCATCAGGAAAGGAAACTCTGGCGTGCACCTTAATACTGCTTTCACAGATGAGGAAACTCGGTCTCCATGAGTAGCTAAGTACTGTGTTTTGGCCATGACCAGCCACACTAGCAGAGGAAGACTGTCACCCCACTGCAATCCCAGCATTCTTCCTGTGAAACCACTCAGTATCAAATGGAATAAACACACAACTCCATCCAGAAATTTTTTTCATACAGAGCAAAATATACACTCACTGGAAGGAAGAAATGTTGAAATTTCACACAGAGACATTCCATAAGCTCTGGTGATATGAATGATAATTCTGTGCCAGAGTAACCTGACTCAGTCACATAAGGTCTTGCTGGCATCATGCCCCACAACATTCCTCCACACACAGCTTCATGACTGGACATTCACTTCCCATCACACCAGCCCAGGAAGCAGAGGATTTCCATTCTTCCCTAAGACATAAACTCTCTTTTGAAGATAATGAAACTGAGGTGCAGAAAATCTCAGCGTAACATCTAGAGGCAAAGAGTTCTAAAAACCTAGTGTCCAGATAGCCAATTAAAATGAGATTGAGAGGGTTCTCTTTCCAGAATATTAATCTAGGGTGAGGTAATGGCTCAGTAAGTAAGTAATTGTCATGTAAGCATGAGAACCCACGTTCAATCCCCAGAACTCATGTGTTAAAAAAAAATCAGGGATAGTGGTATATACATATAATATCAAACCCTGGAGTGATAAAAACAGGTGGATCACTGTGGCTCAGTGGCCAGCCTGACTAGTCTACTCAGTGAGCTCCAGCCCAAGGAGAGGTGCTGTCTCAAAAAACAATAGCTGATTGCAGCCCAGATATGGGAAGGAGAGCCTGGGCCCTCCCCCAAATGATGTGATGGACTTTGATGATCCCCGTAGAGGGTCTCACTATCCCTGGGGAGTGGGCGGTGGGTTGGGGTTCGGTGGGAAGCATGGGAGGGTGGGAAGGCAAGGGAATGTGGGGAAGGATATGTAAATAAGAGTGTTTCTAAAAAGGAAAAAGGGGGGCTGCTGGAATCCAGTTGCAGAAGAGGAGGAGTGATGAGCAAAGGGGTCAAGACAAGGCTGGAGAAACCCACAGAAACAGCTGGCCTGAACAAGGGGGTGCTAATGGACCCCAGACTGATGGCTGGGAAAACAGGATAGGACTGATCCAGGCCCCCTAAACGAGGATGTCAGTTTGGAGGTCTGGTTAATCTATGGGGCCTCTGGGGTAGATCAGTATTGATTTTGGGAGCCCTATCCACCTAGAGTGGTACTCTCTCAACCTAGACACTCGGGGTAGGATCTAAACCCAGCTCCAAACAATATGCTAGACTTTGAAGATGCCCCATGGAAGGCCTCATCCTCCCAGGGGAGCAGAAAAAGGATGGAATAGGGGGCCAGTGGGGGCAGGGGAGGAGGGGAGGGAGAGGGAACTGGGATTGACATGTAAAAGAAGCTTGTTTCTAATTTAAATTTAAAAAGGGAAAAAATATTAAAGTGATCAGCGATCAAAGAGAAAAAAAAAGAGGTGGTTTCTGAGAAATGAAACCAAGGTTGACCTCTAACCTCCAAAGGAACATAAACACATGCATGCATGCTCAGAAGCACACACAGCCATCCGTCCACATGTATGCATATGAACCCACACATATATCTACAAAAATGCTAATTATGCTAGGAAGTTAAAAAATTAAAATATTTATGCACATTAAATATGATCTTAGCTGTAACAAAAAATGGAGGCTAAAAGAAAAGCACAAAGTAGAAGACTGGCAAATACATCTGGAAGAAAATATTCCAAAATAGGAATAAAAACCATAACCAGAGATGGGCATTATTTCTTAGCGCTACTTTCCTTACTATTTGTCAAATTTTTCACAAATGGCTCATTTCATGACAGAACTCTAATAACAAGTGCTATGGAGGCTATTCAACCACGCTTATCCTAGTAGGCATCTGAATGGAAGGACATTCGCGAACAGGAAGAGGAAGTGGAATGGCATACTCACCCACCAGCTGCGGGAGAGAAGATGCCTCCAGGTCAAGCATGATGGATCCTTTCTCCATACAGGTCCTCAGCTCAAACAAGCTGTGCAGGGACAGCGTGGCCACATGGGGTTTGCTCCATCGTTCCCCACCCTGCTCCACTTTTTCTTCAAACTTAATCCACCTAGGAAGAGAGATTAGTGAGACAGAACTGCAACCTCCTTGAAGGCAATGCCAACCCCTGCCCATGCCCCGGACCAGCACTTCCATAATGTCTCCTCTTGTGCAGTCTTAACAGTTTATTATGTTGTCACCTCTGTCGTCTCCAGAAATACATATAGTCACATGACCCTCCTTTTCTTAAGAAAAAGTGAACCAAAAAAAGTCAAAGCACCCCCCACCCCTGTGTAATCATAAAATCCCTAGTAATGGTTAAATAGGTGGCCATTACATGAGAAAAGAAAAAGAACATACATCTCAAAATTTCTCATGTAGGGCGATCCTGTGATTACAAAGTTAGCACCACTGAGGACATTCTGTTGGGACCTTACAAGATAGGTTTGTGTAAAATGAAGGAGCAACAATGAACCAGTATTTATCTTGAATGGAAAATGTTCAGTTGTTGGTGCTTAACAAGGACTATGTTTTGCCATATCTTCATTGGATGTCCCTGTCTCAGCTGGCTTATGTCACTCTCACTGAGATGCCAATAGTGATTTCTACCCTTGAATCCAGGCTCCACATGTTTAAAATGAGCAAGGCCAGTGGACCACAGACTCACTGTGATGACAATACATCCTCTAGTGACCTTTGCACTGGGACAAACAGCCCTCATCCACAGCTTCTGCTTTCTAAGATAAGTCGACATTTTGAAACAGAGAAAGCAAAGACATTTGTTTTTAAGTTTGAGGAAAAAAAGAACACATTTGGAAGCCTTTATAATACATGTATCATATCACACAGACTCTCTCCTAAGCAGCTAAAGGAAATAGGATGCCTCATTACTGCAATCACCAGCATTCTTCTGCCTTTCCCATTGAACCTCTGAAGGATGTTGGAATGAGGATGATGGGGTTAAATTTTGTTTTCCTACATTTTTGACCCAAGGGTTTAATGATTGAAAAACATTTTCCTAGAATAAGCTAAACACTCACCTAACTTGCTGCAGACGAGAACAAAGGGCAGGGGTCAGAGGAAGCTCTACAGAAGGTATTATTTATAGAACTCTTGACAACCCACAGAGAGGGGGAAGAAACTCACTAAGAGGACTACAAGTGAAACAGATTAAGAGATCATTCACTGTGTTGAAGAAGAGTTTAGGATTTTTAATCACACCCAACACTCATCTGACTCAGAAGTATTTTACCAGAGCCCACCACACTCCTCCCAGGAAGCTTCTCAGAGCCAGGCAACCCTCCATGTCAATGGTAACTTCTGTCTCCACCCTCTCAGCTGTCAAAGTCTCCAATACTCTGTAAAACTCCTTTTGGTAGATATTACACCACCCAAAACAACAAGTGGCCTTGACGTTTAAATGTTTGCCTTTTTATCTCTAGAGTTTAAAAGCCACTTGGGATTGGTCAACTCCAAATACATACACATGTGAGCAAAGCTAAGTGGATAATGTATACAGAAAAAGACCATGAAGTTGAGAGGGAGTAGAGGGAGATATTGGAAAAGTTGGAGGGAGAAAGAAGATGGGTATAAATGAGGAAAATATAGTACTTGGGTATGAAATTCTCAAAATAATAAGAAAATTTAAAATTCAGCAGCACCACCAAAGAGATTCTAAATCTTCAAATATGGACACAGTTTATTTCTATAGAAGTAGTTGAAACATATTCCAAAACAGAATGAGAAACATCTATTATGCCCCTCTCCATGTGTATATGTGTTTGAAATGACATTTTCTTCCTCTTTGGTTGGAATTATTTCCAGAAACATAGAAGGAGCTGGGAAAAAATGAGAATTTTGCATCACACATTTACAGTATTTTATGACTATAACAAAAATAATAATAAGCAATTAAGGTAACTGGGTCACTTCAAAAATAATCATATAATTATTATGATGCTGTTAACTTTGAGTAACATCTTTTCTTGCTTGCTCTAAAATCTTTAAACATGTTGTGGTAGATGTCATGTGAACCATTTTATCTTATGTCTTAATTTTTAGTTTAGGATCAGACTCCAGAAGGTAGAAGTGTTCATAGTGTGTATACATGTATATCAAGTCAGTGCTACCTAGAAATACGCCATCTATAGAAAACACAGCTAGTACATAATTTGTACTCCTGAGTATTCTCACTAGCTAAGAGAATCTTTGATCACAGAATTTAAGCCCAAGAAATATGGCATAGGTTTACTAGGAACTGTAGTGCAATGCTTCAAACAGGCTTCATTTCCCCCTTATCTTTCTTAACTGAGTCCCCATCCATCGGTTGCTAACAATCTGCATTGCTAACCTTATACCCTGAAAGAGAACTAAGCATGACTTGTCTGTAGCAGTTTTCTGCCATTACCTGAAACAGCATGATTGTTAAGTTCTTTAAAATGTTGAAATCTTGGAGACTGAGAATTCCTTTTTGTTTCATTTGGGTGAGCTGTGGTGTGGTGTGGTGTGGTGTGGTATTTGAATCTTCTAAAATTCTTATGTTGGGCTAATGAAATGACTCAGCAGGTAAAAGCACTTCCTATGCTAGCCTGACAACTTGAATTTGATCCCATAGGACCCTTGGTGGAAGGAGAAAACTAACTCCCAAAAAATATCCCCTGACTTCACACACACACACACACACACAAAAAAAAAATATATACATATATATACATACATATATAATATAAATAAAATTTTTAATTATATGTTAAAATTTTGAGTATTTGGTTTTGAGAGAGGTTTTTCTTATTGGGTTGGGTTTTTAAGACATTCTTACTCCACAATCCAGGCTAGCCTTGAACTCATGGCAGGCATCCTGCCTCAGTTTCCCAAGGTCTAAGATTATGGGTAGAGCCACCTCCCCCAGTTTTTATGCTGAAATTCTAGAGCCCAGGGAGAAGACTTTTGCAACTAGAATGTGCTATCAAGAGCACATGGGCCCATCACACACCAAATCTGCAAAGCCCTTAATCTTAAACTTCCTACACTGCAAAACAATGAGGACTAAGTTTCTATGATGTGTAAGATATTTAGTTTACAGCATTCTGTCACTGAAGCCTGAATAGGCTAAGATACTCCTCAATTAACTAAGCAATAGAATCTTGATAAAACTTTTCAAAAACGAGCAAATCCACTGACTCTCCCCTGGCCTGTCTTTTATTTATTCCTCTCTGAAGCTTACAATTGTAGCTAACTTCCTGACTTAAAGCAGAAATCATAGTAAATTCCTCAAGAGCAATGAGAAATCATAAATTCCAGCTAGGCTGGACTTTCAGAAGAGCACCAGTCACCTCAACGAATCACACAGACCTGCAGGTCAAGATTACCACAAGGAAAGGAAGTAAAACCTCATAACTAGTCCACTATTTACAGTTCTATTCCTAAGGGACATATACAATCTCATGGCTCATTTTAGCATTTACTTCCATAAATATTGAATACTGTGATAACAGCGTAACACACAGCTAATAGCATATGGGAATTGGTGCAATGCCTATCAAACAAATCTACTGCTCTAATTGTTCAAGGGATGGTTATACCAATTTGTCCATTTAAATTGGTTATAGTTAGTTTCGTCCCAGAAAGGGTGCATGCTCTGTCTATCTGCCTCTCACATCAAGGACAAACTTGAAAAACAAAGAGTCAACACTCCTCAATTCAAATCAACATCCATTAAAAAGAAGGCTGAGACAGAGAGACCAAAGTTCAGACTATCCAAGTACCAGACATTTTGCAAAGGTGCTTTAGACCCATGTAATTATGTTTTTAAAAACCAGACACTTTTACTGAAAGCCACCATCTACCCTCCACAATCACTATGAATAGCCACATAGTTGTAATGGGTTTCTGTCTCCCCCCTCCTCTTGTTTCAGTACATGACACGCTACAGGAAAATTAATTTTAGAAGTTGGCTTTTTAAATGCATGCAATTACAAAACTGTTGTACCCTTGGAGGAGCAGTTTATGAGGTGAATTTTATTTATTCCAAGGTCTTAGAAGAATAATGATAAAGTGCTCTGCAGTGTAATATACTTTGAGTGGCTGCCAACCAAAGAGCGTTTCACTCGTCTGTTGAAGAAACAGAAAGCCCACTGGGAATCACTGAGTTTTGCAACTTTCCAATCATATGATTAAATATAATTAAGTAAAGACAAGACCTCTAACTTTAAAACCTGCCAGTTTCACGGTGGAAAATCCTCATGACCTTTGCACTAGAATATAATCCAACTGTGTAAAACTACTGATATAATAATGAATTTCTTGCTAATTAAAAAAGTGCTTCATCACACATAAAAAAAGTCAATGCTAGTATATAGCTGGGATAAATGCTATTTTAGGAGAATTCATAAATTTCCAGATCAACTGTAGAAAGTATCACCTATAATTATCTAAATACAATGACATCTAATTACATATGTAATTAGATTCCCCAAATCTTCTTACAGAAAATAAATAAATAAATTCAGTCCAACAAGGATTTTTCTCAGAGTCATCTGCTATAAAAATTCAAAGAACTGTGGGCTATGGAGATGGCAAACTCACAGGATAAGGTACATGCTGCTGGTCTGTGGCCATGACCTTAAAAGAGGTTCCCCAGAGGTGAGCTGGGTCATCGTGCCCAACAGAAACACAAATAAACACTAGTTTGCATTGTGTTCCTGGACATGACACTCCGATGCCCTTTTCCTCTGTTGGCTAATGTTTCTGAGAACTTGTGAGGGTTTTCTTCCTGACCAGGTTTGCCAGTGCAGGTTGGATTACACAGAGGAGGTGATCTTTCACATAGAATCATGCCATATTGGTGATGTTCAGCACTGGCCACTGAAAACGCACTAAGGACAAAGTGAAAATGAGGAGTCACTTTCGAAGAGCTAACCCTAATTCAAATGAAGAAGTGGAAGAAGAGTGAAAAGCCTGTCCCTTCCTCGTGATGTGAGGCCATTCCTCAATCTGTCTACTGTTCACCTGTCAACTGATTCCAATGGGTTCCTGTTTTGTTTTGATTTATGTTCTGTTTTGTTTTATTCTGCTTTGTGACAGGATCTCATTTATTCCAGGCTGGCCTCAAACTCATTATGTAGTCATGAGCCTCCAGTTCTCTTGACTCCACCCCTCCAGTGCTGGGATGGTAGTTGCAGGCCACCAAGGCCAGCTTCACGGATTTTCGGTGAGGGGTACAGGCTTCTTCACCACTTCAAGTGGTTCCATCTTAATTACTGCAGCTATACTCAATGTTGTTTTTTCCAATGACTACACATTGCAAAGGTGCCCTCTAAGAAGGCTAACACTGTACCTCCATCAGTCAATCATACTTTTCAAACATGAGAAGTCTACCCTTTGCACAGTCTTCAGCTTGTGCCCTATTTTGGAAAAGCCACTGGAAATTTTAAAGTTCTAGGAAAGACAAAATGGGAGGAAATGTGAAAAGGAAGACATGGAGCTTACGGCCACTTTAAATCCATTAGCAAAGGCTTCTCTTGCTGCTAATGTTTCATAACTACTCTACTTTCTCAGACTCAAAGGGGCCATCTTCTCTAGTCCTGAAAACATTTTCATTATGTGAGGAATAGGACCAACCTAAAATTTCTAAAGTCGGATTCAAATCACAGTAATGCCAAAGCTTACTATAGGATATTCTTATTAAATAAAATCATTAGTCAACTGAAAAGTACAAACCTTAAAGGGGAAAAAAGAATGATATTTGCTCTAGGCCTGCACTAGAAACTACAGCTGGTTTGAAAAGTCTAGATATTTAGCTTTCTTTGAAATAAAACTGTCTATCTGCTATCAGCTCTTGGTGGAATGCATGTAATTCAGCAGGAAGGCCCTTGTTTAGCATGTGTGAGACCCTGCCACACACAGTCCAAAAAAAAAGTGTCTATCAATGGAAATTTTCAAAGGAAAGAAAAAAATGTCAAACATATTTGTCAACCAGAAAAAAAAATCATGCCACATCATCACATATGGAATTGCTCTCTTCTAGGCACTTAATTTGTATTCATTTGGGAGGTTTGGGGCCTTTTAATAGGGGGTTGGACATTTTATTGTGGCTGGAAAATGCACATCACAAATGGAAGTCAAACATCACTACAGAAACATTTTGACGGAGTGTGTGTCACAAGAAGTACAGATTACGGGAGATCTAAATATTCCCAGAAGCATAATCACTGCCAAAGCTCTCCATAGAATTCAGATGGGACAGCACACTCAGAACCAAGATTTCAATTCTCTACACACCCTGTTCCGTGAGTATGGCTATGAGGCAGGGAGTTCTGGGCATAAGGAGCAGGGTGCGGAACAAGAAAGTGAAAATCCCTGCCATCTCAGAGATTTAACTCCATTAGGAAGACATAATAGCAAGGTAGATAATACACTAAGTGACAATGAGTGCAAAGGTCAAAAATATAAGGGAGGACCTGGGACAGGAGGTATAGGCAAATGTTTTAACTCAAAAGTCAGGTAATATATGAGTAACAGCCTGAAAGAGGTAAGCAAGTGTGCCATGTAGATAACTGAGGGGACACAGGCACAAGGTGGTGCCAAGTACAGAGTCCCTCAGAGAATAGTACAATTGGCCACTAGGGCTCCACGAGGCTGAACTACAGGAAAAGAGACAGAAGGCTATTCGAGTACCTTGGGATAGATAGTTTATAAGCAAAATAAAGGCAGGTATAAGGAGACCAGCTAATTGGAGGGTTTCGCAGAGCTGGAACCAGGCCTGAAGCAGGAAATGTGATGAGATACTAAAATATCTGAGTATTTCATAGAGTGAAATCAAATGTGTCAATTGATCAGAAAACAGGTGTAATCGAGGTGGGAGATAGGAAGACTCTGGTGTCCTGGCTGAAGTATTCAAGAGAATGAAATCGTGTACTGAGATGGAGAAATATGTAGGAGGAGCAGATTTGGATGTAATAACATTATGACTGCTAATAGCCCTCCAATTACTCAATGCCAATTAAATAAGGAAGGAAGTCTAGAGATATAAATGCAGATGCCATCAGTATATTGAGAAATCTCATGAGCTTTGAAGCACAGGGCCTCCCCTGAGCTTTAGGATGGATGTACTGGGTACTCTGTCAGACCACAGCAGAAGGGATGATAACTAATTTTCTATTAAAATACAATTACATACAAGTATGGAAATGTCATAATGAGTACTATTAATTTGTATGTTAACTAAAACACTCAAAAGAATAGTTATTTTTAAAGCAATTCATTCTCCACCGGTTAAATATTCAACACATATTTATGAGCAGATTCTATGAGCAGGCACTTCAAAGCTAGTAGAATGCTATAGTAAGCAGGACAAGATGATCTCTGACTTTGAATGAATTCATGTAATAAGGAAAGCAATATCAGAAATGCAATTAGAAATAGTCATAATGATCCTAAATAGAAGAAGTTATCCGAAGTTTCTCTAGAATTACATCACCAAAATACATAGCTTGCCTAAAATATACTTTAAAGGAGGTAAAGAATGTTTGGCCATCTTGGTTTTCAGATTCCCATATGACCAAGCATCATAACTCAATCCTGTAATCTCAGTACTGAATAGTCTGGGGCAGGAGAATCACCATGAGTTCAAAACAAGTCTGGGCTACAGAGGATACCTGGTATCCTCCCTGAACCAAAATGAACCAAAAATAGAAACATTATAACTATTTCATTCAACACTGAGTTGCCTACACAGTGAAATGTGTTTTTTCACATTGCTGAGATCAAGGGTCATGTAAATTAATGGGTATCCAACATTTGACAAGAAACAAAGAACAAAGCCATTCCTGTGCTCTCGTCAATGATAACTATTAACAAATAGTTCAACATGAAAAGGCCAAAAGCTACGTAAGAGGTACTCCCGATTAAACCAACATACACAGAAGAAGGAACTTTTAGAACAAGAAAATAGAGAAGAGGAAATCTTGGAAGACCCTCTCTTGACATACTAGGAAACTAAGGCTCAAGAAGACTACCATCTATACTGAGCTAACTAATGAACAGCAAAGCCAACAGTAGACTAAGACTCCTCAAGTAGTAAGAGCATGGGCCTCACTCCACAAAGAAAGAAAGGAACAAATGGAAAATGCTAATAAGAAACAGCCTTTGCTCCAGTATCCTACTTTTGGGAGATGCTTTATAGACTTGAGGTGCATCCTGTTAGTACACATTACAGGAGATTCAATCTGGAATATGTAAGTAAATATCTATGAAAGTCTCAGCTGTGATTCCTGGAACCTCAGAAACTTGCAAAGCATTGAACAATTTACAAATCAAGTCCACACAAATATTCAAGGTATTATACATATATCACATATTATATCCAAATAGTATATATTTTATAAGTCTGCATGCATAATCACATGTAGTAAGTGCTATTATTCACTCGATGAAGAAACAGGGTCATGTAATAGGACAGAGTATAGAATTAAACTGAGGTATCTAACTTCTAAATTCAGATAAACTTTCCACTTGATTTTAGCTGAAAATTTAGAAGATAATGGAGCTTTGGCTTGAAATTACACCATCTTTGTCTTAGAGCTACGATTTTCTCCCCAGAACCACTTCTGTTTTGGAATAGGCAGCATCCCAGAGGATAACACAAGATATGATCGCATGTAGAGATATATCTTGGCCACAGCCTTGGGGTGATAGAGTTTATTATCACCCTTATGTTTTACCATTAAATAGCCTACGAATTAAGATTGACTTCTCTGTCAACAAAAGTCAAATCCTTACAGGCCTGATTAATAAAATATGCTCCAGAAGTGAACAGGAGGTATCCTGCATCCACATTAATGTCCGATGACAGAAGAAACAGAACTACCCATTTTCTAGCCCAGTGTCACACCATCAACCACCTGATGCTAAGGCCAGAGAAGGCAGCACTCATCCATTTGCCCTACACTTGCTTCCCCAGGCCAGCCCTGCATTCCATCAGCCATGTCTCACCTCGCTGTCTCCTTCCATTCCATCTCCTGTCCATCCACAGCCAGCAGCTCATCGAGTTCAGTGAAGAGCTGAGGCGGCGCGGGACTGTCATCTTCCTCTCCCAAGATGAATCGGATGCGTTCTGCGGCAGGAGAGACTGCAGAAGTGAAAATACTGCGGTTAAACATTGGCTGGAAAACCCTGAGGAAAGTGTAGCTTCGAGTTCTTCCTCTCTCCCCAAGATTATTGGGCTTCCCTTCCACAATTTCAATGGACATCCTTTATCTTCAACTCAAAGCCAAAGAGGAATCAAAGGCTCTCTCTACTCCTGTGAGCCAAACTATATCTCAGTTCTCCACCCTTTCCAAAAGGGCAGCGGTCTAGTCTTGTATGGTTTATGAGAAAGAACCTTGAGCCCTCAAATGAGCTGAGGCCCAACCTCATGACTTCCCCTCCTCCTCACTTATGACCTATCCAAAATTATGAGACAGAAATCAGTCTGAACCAATCACTTCTCCAAGTAGCAGTGGGAGGGATGACAGAGTACCCCAATCCTGAGATTCCTTAGGTCAACCACCTGCCCTCCCTCTGCCCACCCAGGTCCCTCGCTGCCTGTGACTGGGTAACCGTAAAGCTGATGAAGGAATATTTAACAAGATGGGTCTCTTCTTTACTTAATGGCAGTATCCAAAAATGTTTAGTCACACTTGACTGCACTTGAAAAACAAGTCCAAGTAAAATATTGTACACCTGAGGTAGGGGAGGAAAAAGAACATTTTCCAACACACTTAAGCACATAATTGAATGGCCTACTAGCTCCTTTTGACCCCATCTCCTGAAATCACGCAATGAAAAATTAACTAGAATTTCATTCGGATTATGGGTTATTCTCTTTAAAGAGAGGAGCTAACACTTGGAGGTCACATCACAAAACTAAGGTTTATGTATACTTCCATATGCCTTAATAAAACCAAGAATGTCAAATCCATGAGAAAGCAAACCTGATATATATTATAAATAGATGATTGCATATATACATATAAACATGCAGAATATATATGTCAAACAACCTAGGAAAACATGTAAATCCCTACCATCTGAAATCTATAGAAATGCAGGACAGACTAAGATAGTTCCGACCAAAATATAATTACTAAAAGAAAAATTCACAAGTAGTCAATTCAGTAATAAAAGCTAATTATTAAATAAAATACATTCTTTATCTATTAAAATGGAAATGATGGAAAAAGAATGACCTTGATCAGTATTTACGAGTCATGCACTCATATCCCCAGAATCTCATGAACAAAGTACTCTCTAAATGGAAATTTAGAATTATATAAAAATGTTTTGAAAGCATATTTTTATAATCCAGGAGTTCTTCTACTAAAATTACAGTCATTTAAAAATATAAGTTACTTCAAATATTTTAATATAAAATTGATTGTATTGTTTACAATTGAGAAAAATTTAAATCCTAAATATGAAGAAAAGAAGATCAGTTAAATAAAGCATGATACAAACATACAACAAAACACCATGTAGGCATCAGCTATGACGCGGAAGGGGCTGGAGACATGACTCAAGTACAGAGTTCTTGCTTAGCATGCTCGGGATCCCCATTTCAATTCCTTTGCATTAGAAAAAAAAAAAGTAGGCAGGGAGATGGTTCAGTGGCTCAAGTTTTTGCTGCGCAAGCTTAAAGAACTGAGTTTGAATCTCCAACTCCCATATAAAAAGATGGGTGTGGTAGCACACATCTGTAACTCCAGTGCTGGTATGGGAAGACAGGCAAATACTAGGGGTGTGGGGTGGGGGGGGGGTGTTCTGACCAGTCAGTCTACACAAAACAGAAAGTCCAGGGTTTAGTGAAACACCATGTTTCACTAAATAGGATGGAGAAGCAGAGTAACACCTTTAATCCCAGCACTGGGGAGGCAAAGGCAAGCAGACCTCTGAGTTCAAGGACAGCCTCATCTACACAGAAAGTTCCAAGACAGTCAAGGCTACACAGAGAAACCCTGTCTTGGAAAAAAAAAAGGAAAGGAGGGAGGAAGGGAGGGAGGGACAGAGGGACGGAGGGAAGGAGGGAAGACTGACAAGCAGTTGAGGAAGGCAACTTGACATCAGCCTCTCATCTCTACACACATCTCCATGAATGAGGGCACACTCACATACATGCACCTGTGTGTTCAGAAATATATATATGTATATACATATATATAGACATATATATATGTATATATATATACCCACACACAAAAAGAAAAGAGAAGAGAGTGAAAGTAAAGTATTCATGTATGGGATTTCCATGCAAATACCATTGAATAAAACATGAAGCAAAATTGCTAACTTATGGCATATAAACCACATAAAATTAAATGAGAAAAGCAATCACAGGCATAAACTGGTCCTACTTTAGTATTGTTTTAAGTGTATGTTACAAGAGAAAGTCTAAGATTTAGGCAGCTCAATTTTGCTCATGCCCACATGCATGTTATTAAAGTTTTCACCGTCTAGTTAAATGACACTAGTCCCTCAACAGTACAGTTTGCATTTCAGTTAACACAGTATATCCACTTGTTCTTGCATTAAGTATAAACCTTGCTGCTAGCTCTTTGGTCCATGAATCACTACATAACTAGCAAATGGGAGTTTTGATCACTAGTCAATCCCATTATTTCTTTAGTCTATCAGTGACTGGCCACTGAACACTCATGATTCAGTTCACACACCAACATCAAAGTGTGTGGTCTTCACATCTCCTCAGGAGAAATCCACTTGACCCAGATAATCCACAAAAGGGAACTGGTCAACCAATATGAAAGTGAAGCACACAAACAAAAGATGGTGGCATCAGAAGAAAACTCTGAACCAAAGGAAATGCGTGTATAGAGACATTCAGGTCAATGGAATGCTGACATGCTTTCACTCACCATGTGGGGGAACTTCAGATGCACCCGGGAACTTAGTGAAGGCAAGCTCATTAACACACATGAGTATAGTTGTAATAAAACAACGACCCTGCCTTAATGAAAATCAGGAGGCCTTCTCTTGCCACACAAAGCAGGAAAAACAAAAAACAACAGATGCTGATCCAAACTTAGAGAACATTCCAATGGTCACCAGGAGAAAAGAACAGACTTTCTGGTCCATAAGACACAGCATTGTGAGAAGGTAAGTATTATTCACTAACCCAGTAAGATGTTATGAAGAAACAACCCACTACATTCTTGATGCTTCTAATGTTTTAAATTATTACAGACTAAGTAAATACTAGCTTGCCCTTCCAATTTTCCAGTACTCTTCGAGTTAACATCAAGAGATCTTAATGATTTGAAAATGTTTTAGGAAAAACGAGACTTTCCCATAGATGTTGAGGGTACCTTGAGCTCATTCAAGCTTGTCTGGTCACTGTTTTCATTAGTGCAACACCAGGTCATTGGACAAGTACTGCATCGATCTACAGGCACATTTTCACTTAACAAGTATACTTTAAACATTACGGGGTTTATTTCTAGCACTGTTTTCTTCCATTTACTTTTTCTAAATCATGAAGTATCTATTACTATTCATGCATTCATTCAGCTACTGTTTACTAAGCACTGTCTGCACTCTTAAGTGGGCTTAGCTTCAGGCTCTACATAGTAAACAGAACTCTGACAGAAAGATCCCTGTTCTCATCATGCAAGTAGAGGAAATAGACATCAACTAAGAGACTGATTAATTTTTTAAGTAAATCAATAAGTTCACACATGAACGGAGAAAAGAAATATTTGTTAAGTGTGTTCGCAAATCATTAAATTAAGGCAATTGAATGCATAGTGAGGCACAGTACAATGACTTAGTTTTACTTCTATAATTAGAACAAAATAGCTTTGAATTTTCTCAATGTCTCAAGAAGAAAATATATAAAGCCTTGGGACTTTTGTGTAAAATATTTACGATGCCTTTCTAATCACAAAATTAGAGGAGACACTGTAATAGGACATCCAAGGAGGCATGATAATGAAATGATGGGAAGAACTCGGGGGTGTGAACAGTGTTTCTGGGGACCAAGATGGTCACATTACTAAAAGTTTGGTCATCTTAATCAGCACGCTGCTTTCAGAACTGGAGTTCACAAGTGTGGACCACTTGTTACCATCATTTTACATCAGAGACCCCAAAGGCAGCTGAGAGTAGTGGTGCACACCTTTAATGCCAGCACTAGGAGGCAGAGGCAGGTGAATCTCTGTGAGTTTGAGGCCTGCCTGGTCTACAGAGTGATTCACAGGCCAGCCAGAGCTGCATAGTGATATATTGTCTCAAAAAAAAAAAATAGTGAGGAGCATGCAGGAAGGGAAGTCTAGATTTAAATAATCAACTGACTTTTTGTACCTTCCTAGAAATGTGAGGTAGACTTGTCCAGACTTCTAGCACAGAATAATAAAGTGTGTGTGTGTGTGTGTGTGTGTGTGTGTGTGTGTGTGTGTGTACGTGTGTGTGAGTCTCCTGCACTGAGGGTCACGTTCCTATATGGCAATCATCCACAGAACACCACTCTCTGGTCTGGCATTGCCAGCATAGGAAAACACCAATCTTTCACTGAGGCTTCGGCAGAACGGATGGAAGACTGTCACATCCCCCCACATTAGTCTCTAGGTGCCATGCCTAGATTAACTTATTTGTTAAGTACAGACCTGCGAACAGCCAGGAGATAACCCTTTGGGGAGCAAAATCCCAAAATCCCGTGTCATGAAGTAGCATGTTGGAATAAGGAATGAAAACAGGAGACAGCACCGCACTGAGAGTCCAGACTCTGGAACCAGACTGCATGCATTAGCACGGCACACATCTCAGCCCTGAGACCTGACCCATGTTAATTAACCCCTTGTTTTTCAAATTCCTCACTTGCAACACGGGAGGACAGTGGTGAATATAGGGCCAAAATTAGTCTTGACACTTGCCAATGTGACTTGTAAAAAAACAAACAAACAAAACAAAAAAACACTACCTTATAGTCACGGCTTTCAGAGCCATGGCAAGTTGTAAATATATAAAACAGAAAACAAAACTGCCAAAGGTATGCATGGTTTGCTTCAGTGAATCAAGAGGCTTCGGGAATGAGAGCACAAAGTGTGCCTGCTTTATTGGAAACAACGAGAACAAGGGGGAATAACAAGCCCTTTCACCCTTTTGGACCCAGGCAGAACATATGTCAGAACATGGTCCTGTATTCCATCCAAAGGAACTGTGATTCTAAGTAATAACTAAAATAGCATCCTCATAAAGAGACTGTGAAGAGCAGACAGAGCATGACAGAGAAGAGGGAAGAAAAACTAACAAACAGTTCGGTGGCTCTGCCTGGAGCAGTGAAACTGACACTTCTCAGCATCACTTTTCCACTGAATCGCCCTCTGCTCAGAACACACTTTGGCCTTCTGAAAAACTGCAGACTTTCTCAGCGGTTCCTACGTCACTGTGTTGCCTACATGCCGAACGACAAGTTGTCCGTCTCGGTTAGTGGGAGACACGTGCTCCCAAGCGCTCTGTGACGAGAAGGCATGCAAACACGCGGCAGGGACGCTGCCCACACCAGTGGCACCCACAGCAGGCATCACTACACATCAGCACATCTTTGCTCGTGAACCTGAACTTCACCTTAGAGCTCATCGGGGCAGTCAGTGTGCACCAGTCAGAAACGAGAGAGGGCGATCACTCATGAGTGCTTCAGTTCGTCTTTATACCACACTGGCCCCATGTATATGTTTGTCCATCTTGTTTCCCACAAAAACTCAGAACTATCTCCAGAGTATGCCTGCCCGTTTCTTCATCCGTTCTTTTATTTCTTCCTAGAGGAAACATTTGAAAACTTTTCCTCTCCTCTCTTAGTTTTCCAGTTAAGAGTTCTAACTGATTAGGGGGGACTATATTCTGACTGGATTTGATCCCTGCTCCAAAGGAGGCAATTTTATGCATGATAATATAAGCATGGTCAAAAGCCTGGCTGAGGAAGTATTATTTTTTGGCTAAATGGACATTTTATCAAATTGCCTTCTAAATATTTATGTTTATACTTATAAATATGGGTTACTCACAACCTTGATCAGAGAAGCTTTTTTTTCAGTAGTCAGTGATGACATGCAGAACTAGTCAAAACGCTGAGTAGAGATTCAGTGCTCATCCCCAAATGACCATTCTTCTTAACACACCACTACCACCACCATTGCCATCACCACCAACACCATCACCACCACTACCAATATCACCACTACTATCACCACCACCACCACCACCACCATCACCACCAACAACAACACCATTACCATCACTACCACCAACACCATCACCATCATCATGACTTAGGAAACTTGCAGAAGAGACGAAAAGGATGTAAGAGTCATTAGAATTGGAATTCAAATGCTAATTCTAACTGTATTTATAGCATCACTAAGTTGTGTAGTATAGATGGACTTTGTATATTAGGAAGACTTTGGGTCTAGATAATATTGGTGTGCAATATTTTTTATTTATTTGAAGTGTTCCAAATAAAGCTCATAAAAATAAATAAGTGCCAGATAATGGGGAGGAATTCTGTGAAATGTGGACTTCTGGACTTGATAAGGCTATTGCTCTCAAGAACTCACACTAGCTATGGTGTCCCAAACAAGATCAATCCAGCCAAAATTCCAGCACAAGCAGGGGAGGGGCTCTTTAGGACCCACCTATGACTGAGGAGTTACTGGCAGTTGCTAGCTGGTCAGTGACAAAGAATGACTCTGTTTCAATGTAAGGCCCCCGGCAGATTTGTCTCCTGATAGATTTCATATTCACTGGCAGATGCTCCAGTGAAGGGCCCCTACCCATACACCTATGGACAGTACTAATTGCACTTAGTGGATCATATAAAAAGAAAGAAAGGCCGTGAAGCTGGGAGAGAGTCATGTTGGGAGAAGTAAGAAGAAGCTGAAGGGGACAAATTAGGGGTGAATATGATCGTGTTTCATTGCACATATTTATGAGATAATTCTCAAGTATCAAGAAAAATTATTATCAGAAAGAAAATATTATAAAAGTTAAAAAAATAAATTTTTAAATGAATATATTTCTTCAAAAAGGCATATCTATGATATCCCATGTGGAAACCTGTTACTTTGTAAGATAATTTTTAAAATAAAAATACAGTATTATTTCAGAAATAAATAAAAAAGAATTCTATCTTTTCCAATAACCCATACTAGCCAGTCTTAGAGAAATGGAACTCTCCGTTATCCTAGCCCCAGAAGCAACAGTAACAACTATACAAGATCCTTCTTCTGAACAAGCATACAACCTGCCCTGTGTTGCCTAGCTTTGCAGAGGTGACTTAGTCAGTCCACTGTCCTCCAGGATGGCAGGCTCTGTGTTTACATGCCCTCCTCAGAGAGCAACACAGAACTGTGCACACAGTTGCTACCTTCTACACTGAATTAATAAATTAGAGATGGCTGACTAAAACTTGACTACTTCCTAGTACATAAAAACGCAACCATTCGCAAAGTGAACCTTCTATTTTAAACAAAGTTATCTAAGTTTTGGAGAGTGGATTTAATCTCCCCTTCCCCTTAAATCTACCTTGATTAGCTGCAAACATGAAAACACAGCAGTCATTCAAGGCTAAATAATCCCCAAATAAAACAAAATACACCATAACTAAGTAGCTTCCTTTTGCTGGAACCACTACCCCCCCCCCGCCCCTGACAAAGCTTATCAATGTGTATGTCTCTATTACAGTATATACACACACCACCTCCTCCATGTTTTTGTCCTTGCTGCATTTTGTCTTTGCACACCTCATCTGGCAAGCCCTCCTGGCTCGTCCCTCACTCAAACAGATCTTGAAGCCTACCTTGGGAACAGTCAAGTTATGCAAGTAAGAACAGATGAAGAAATGTGTAAGACAATGGAGAAATGAAAGCATAAAGATATATGACCTGAACCAGTTCCTCAGAAGAGGGAATTGGCTATGGATTGTCTGTGTTTTATTTTTCAAGTGCTGCCTAGAAAATGATGTAACATAGCAAAATGGAAATTAAGACCTGGTAACCCAAACACAATCATCCTCTAGAATTCACCGGAAACTAGTTTCATGCTCTCCACTTTCCAGATACCAAAATCCACCTGTGCTCAAGTCCCATTCATAAAGCAGCAACGTACTTGTATAAAACCCGCATTCTCTCCAGTGCGTTCCTTCACACCTCAACTATTTAAAATACCTCATACAATGAAAACCCCATGCAAACAGTTGTTACACTGTGTTGTTTATGGAATAAGAAAAAGGTCTGTACATGTTTAATCAGATACAACTATCGCCGGCATTGCTATTTCGATACATGAAGGTTAAATTCTGTCAGAGTCTGTGGCTATAAAGGAATAACCATATTTGTGAAATATGTCATATGATATAATACTTATTAAAAGATTATAAAGTATTCTTATAAAAACACCCCTGGCCTTGGGAATTCAGAGATGAGAAGATAATACGTGACAGAGAAAATGCTTTCAGTAAAAATGTACCAGGTAGGGTTAGAGAGACAGCTCTGTGGTTAAGAGATCTAGCTGCTCTTGCAGAGGACCTGGGTTCAGTTACCAATAGTGGCTCAATCCAATCCCAAAGTCCCAACACCCTCTTCTTGCCTCCCCTGCTATTAGGCACACACGTGGTTCCCAAATATACTGCAAATCATTCATATACACAAAAAATAAACAAGTCAAAAATAGGCAATAACTAATATCTTTATGTCAGGTGTTTGTTACTACATAAGAGTTACACTATGTCAGATGGTACATTATTACATCAGCCACTTTATTTAAACCTATATCATACACAGGGAAACAGTTTTAAGATGATAAAGGACTTCACCAAGATCATATGAGCCAATGATATGATCTCATCCTCTGACCCCAAGCTATTCCATGCCCATTTCTTAGCCACTGCACTCATGTTTTTACAATGAGATTAATCAAAAGAAAAACATGGTCAGAGTGCCATATGAACAGTACAGACAGGAACGGATTAGATTTCAGAAGAGGCAGAAATCACCCTGGCATATGAAACAGTCCTGAAGTAAGTTAATTGAACATTTGGTTCATTATCCACCCAAAACAATTTGTGAATGTGCCCTTTATTCTCAGTCTGGGAAGCATCCCACTGTGGCCACCCTGAGGGCTACCAAAAAAAAATAATGTTTCTAATAGGAATAATGGATATAATGAGCGGTTCATTCTGAGAAGGGCAGGACTGCATACAAACTACCTTCTGTGGGTTAAATGAGGACTTGAGCAAAGTCTTAGCTCTCAGACCACAGTACGAAAGGCAATAACCTTATGTAAGTTATCAGTGTGCTGTTATCAGCTGGTTGACACAGTTAATATTTGAAGATTCATTTTTTGTTGCTAGTTGGTTTATTTGTTTTGACATAGGGTCTCCCTGTGTGCCTAAGTGTCCTTTATTAACAGATAATCCTCCCCTCTACCTGCTGAGTTCTAGAACTAAATATTCATGTTTGTTCCTCATTCTGAGATCAAAATTTCAAAGTAGATATCATAAAGGCTATTTTATTGCCAAGCCATTATAGAACTCTTAAAGTACATTTATATAGAGATGGATGATACATATGATAATTAGATGTATGTATGTGTTTATGTATATATTCATATATACATATATATTCTGCATACATGTAAGTCCTCAAATTCCATTGTCACATTTATAAGAAATAATTAAATCAACAAAGTATTATAACTCTACAAATGGTGAAAACACACCAATGGCAGTGGCTATTAGTCTTGGTGGAATCCAAGTTTGGAGGTAATCTACTCATTAACCTGCTGTGCCTCAGTCAATCTAGAAGAAAAGTTATTATTTATTAATATGCTAACAGGCTCTACATGGGTAGATTAGAAATTTACTCTTTGTATTTTAAATCACCCAATAAATAAATTGCCCAGTAGCATTCATTAAAAACAGATCATTTTAAACCTATGTGGGAATCTGTGTATTAATAAACTCACACTCACAGAAAGCTGTCAAGTATGACAATTATCTTTAATATTCCATGATATTATTATCCATCTGGAGATACTCAACATCCCTAAGAACATGGGTTTCAGAACCCTATTGAACTATCTCTTACATAGAAGACACTGACTCTGGACCCAGTTGTATGTACATCACAGCCCATGAAAAATCCATCTCCAAGTTATCTGTTGGGTCTACAAGGAATATTCATCCTTTGAACTCCAAAAGAAGGCCCAATTAATGCTCTCTGTCTGCAAACACCCTATGATGGGGATACCACATTTCAAATAGTTACACTGGAGCCAGTCACTCTCAATACCCTGCCAAGGATGTCAAGTCCCAAAGTTCCTGAGGATGCAATAATTAAGTACCAAGCAACCAGAAAGTGGGAACAAATGCAGGACCAGAGAGTCTAAATTGACATGACAAAGGGAATTCAAAAGGTCAGTACAGAGCTCAGAATATGGTCTGTCCCTCCTGAGCTCCTAAGTTTTATCTTTTGACATCTATAACATGTCAGATAAATTTCCAGGAAAAAAAGTAAGAACTCAAGAAAGAGGAGGTCTTCCAAGCACCCCCATTCATCCATATGTAAGCACTTGACCTAGGCCATATCTGCCTTGTTAAAATTATGAGCACTGAGTACCCTGCATGCCTGGGTAATCATTCCTTCTGGATGCTGTTTGTAACTTCCTCTAGTCTTTCATTCAGATCAAATTACTTCCTCCCAAAGGTCCAGATATACCCAGACTCTTCCTTTCATGAGTCAATAAATTCATTTTTGTTGTTGTTTGTTTATACCAGTTATAATTGGGTATTGTGTCCTTACAGGACTTACTAATTCATAATGTGTGTAGAAAAAATGCCCAAAGGATACAAATTACATGCTAACAATTATCGCCTCTATAATGTAAAAAGTATTACTGTTTCTTACTTTCCTCACTTTGTTTATATGTAAGTTCCAACTCTCCTAAAAATACCATTTATGTCATATTTATACAGAAAATGAACCAATTAGGTTTTGAATTTCTAAATTGAGAACATTCATGTCAAATTAGTACCAGACACTCCCCTAAAGTAGTTGAGACTACATAACTCAATTATCCTCCTCAACAGCCAACACAAACACAACCCCATAGCACTTGCCTTTACTGCTATCTAGAGACTGGAATAGGCAGATCTGAAACACAAAAGACTGGCCATGGCTCTGAATGTTGGTGGATGGAGCAGCTACAAAAGGCCATGGACACAGAGCAATGGGCTTGGGATGGAAGGCCTCGGGCATGCGGCATGGAAAGGGAGGCGGCTCTCTGTAAGCAGAACAGGGGACATTTGGTGAATCAAATAGTTAAGAATATGGCCACTCAGCAAACTTCTCCAGCAAGATCCAAAGTTCCTTCCATGTGTCTCAGCCACAGTAGAGATTTTCCCTGAATTCCCTCCTTCAACAGTTCGCTTCTTTTTGCTCTGCCAGAACTGTCCCTGATAAGGTTTAAATGATGAATCCCTCTGCTTAAGAGTGAATACATCAGCACTTTTTCCAGGTTCAACTCAGAGCAATTATCAGCACAATGTAGACCCTGGGGCTTCTAAAGTCAGACTTGATTCTCATCAACACTGGGAAATATTCAAGATTCCCAAAATAAGCTCCACAGACTCACTCAAATGCAACTATTTTCTTTACCGAGTAGCTAAATTTATAGCTCCAATAATAGTGTCACAACCACCCTGCTAATGCTGCCATTAGATGTCTTTTCTTATGTGGGTACAAAGAAGACATCCTCCTTCCTGCAGTCTCTCTGTGTGAGCACAGAATGGCACCAAGCCTTAAGGAAACTTTACAACTTCTGTCTTATCCTTGTTGCCAAAAAATCTTACCCATCTTTCCTGGACAGCAGCATCGAGAAATGTGGTTCAAAATAATCTATTTAAGTGCCAGCAAGATGGTTCAGTGGGTTAGGGAACTTGACACCAAGACAAGCAACCAGAATTTGATCCCCTAAAACTATATAGTGGAAGGAGAGAACTGACTCCCACAAGTTGTTCTCTGATTTCCATACATGTGCAGTGCACGCACACACACACACACACACACACACACACACATATGCACGCACACACACACAAAATAAAAAGTAAATTAATATTTTAATACATAAACAATCTATTCAAAGCAGGTTATAAAGAATAAAACAAAAATTATGTATATAATTTTTTTTCTTTTTAAAAGAAGTGACATTCTTCGTAGAGGCATTGCTCTACAGATCTTGGTAGAATTCTGGATGTAATAAGAGAAATGTCAACAAGATTCTACAATAAACTTTTCTTCTTGTCTGCCTTGTTTCTGTTCTGAGTCAAGGGTCCAAAATTAGTGGCAGTGATTCTCAACTTCTGTGAAGTTAATTATATTCTCAGCAAAGGGAAAAATTACAACAGGTTCTCCAACACTTCCTACTATTCATCTAGAGCTTCGGTATAATGCTCATTTGCCTCATAACACAGTTGGAATGTCTGCCTCCTCCAAAACTCATGTTAAATTTAAGTGCCACTGCACTGATATTGAGAGGTTAGACCTTTATACAATGCCAAGGCCCTAAGAGCTCTGCCCCTCAAGAATGCACCAATAGTGTTATAGCAAAAATCCAATGCTAACACTTTGCTTTCTCTTTCCCTCCTGCAACGAGATCCCTTCCATTAAGAAAGCCAACACCAGATATGGACACCTTATACTGGTCTTCTTACCCTCCACAATTGTGAGTCAATGCATTTATGTTCATTGTAAATGAGCCAGTCCCTGTTATTATATCCTATCATCACCCAAAAGATAATAATTCACCTGGTTATTTACCCAAAAGACTTCATGTTGCCAAACAATAAAACCAAGACATTTGTAAAACCTGAGTTCTACTAATAAAGAAACGATATAGGAAAGACATAAGTCCAATGTAAGCTCTTGTGTTATTTTATTAATCACCTTCTCAAATATTCAATAGAGATTTGGTAGGTTTATTTTTAGTAGATAATTAAGTGGAATCAGCTACATTTTAGAAGCATTTTGTGGATACAGAACTTTCATTTGTTATAGAAATAAACATCATTCTAAATTATTAAACTACACAAAGCAGATGGAAAATAGATTAGAGTGATAACTGCTTAGGGACTTTAAAGTCCTATTAATGTGTGCTACATGCAATACATTTAAGAGTAATGTCAACAAAACTAAACAATCATTGTCTTCCATACAATATATCAATCTCCACACCCAACAATTCTTACTTTCTTAAGTTAAAAGCCTATGTATATCATTTAAAGTCATCTGGAAGTAGCTTCAGTTCATTAGAGTTAGGTAAACAGATGCCACTTCAAAAGAGATTGATTACTAACAGTTTCCTGTCCATAATGAAACTGCTGAGAAAGTAGTTAGTGACTTCTAAAGCGTATGGTAATATGGTAGGTATGGCTACTCCATAACTGAGGGAAGGATGTCCAATTAATTAAATGTCAGTCATAAAACTTGGTTTGCCTTTGTTTTTTTCTAAGACAATCCCCTCTTTAGATCCAGCAAGTATCAGTTTTATTTAGAAATATATTTGTCATAAATATATTTATGATGTTCTTCAAGATCTTCATAAGCTTGAACTTGCCTTTCTAAAAATTACATTCATAAAAAGACTTATGAGCTTTATAAAGTAGGCATTCATCTAAAATTTGCCCTTATATGGGGGTAGGAAGGAACTACTGAAAAATCAGGCTAAGAATAAAATTACCAAGTTATAAATTATTTATGGCAAATACCAGAGTCAACCCAGGACCTCCTACCTACACAGTGAAAGACGCTTAAGCCTGATGAAAGAAGGAAGGCAAAATCTTTAATGTTAAGGTAAACATGAAATATGCTCAGTGATTATGTTAATATGAAAGTGAAATAAATAATGCAACTACTGTGATATAGGATGAAGAGGGGAGTGGTTGCTTCATTGAAATAAGTCAACAATGACCAAACCTCATTGATGGTTAAAGTCCCCAAAAGGACCAAAAAAAAGGTGTTTGCTGTGGCTCCTTCTCACAACCCTGGAACTTAATCCTTCATCAGATGGAGAGGGTGATGTGTTAAAGTGTAGGGTTTTGCACATATTTTCCTACACCTCTATGTCATGAGATTAAAACAACCCTCCATTGATAGTAACCATAGGGAGAGGGATGGAATCCGAAATTTAAGACCTGGATCCAATGAATCCTGACTCCAAATCCACCTGAGGAAATCATCTCTTTTCCCTCTGACTAAATTTCTACTCTTTTGTCATTAATAACAGGAAGAGTAAAGAAATTATAGAATTTCCACTTCTGATTCTAAAATAATCTACTCAGAAAGACAAGATTGTGACATTTCATTAAATGATCTACTGATGTTCACTATTCATTCCATACTTTGGGTCTCTCCTTTGAGAATGATTAGCAATTGATTTTCAATACAAAAACAAAATTGAATCTGAGCATCACTAAGCTTGGGTGGAAAGGAGGAAGTAATCCTTAATGAACTTTATTATATATTTACCTGGTTATTTAGTCAAAGGTATATAGTAACACTAACTAGCGATACTGAGATACTAGCTACCAAAAGGAGTTGCAAAATGAATAATTTTTATAGGATTTCTCATCAATTATGGCCAAAAAAAATCAGCTCCATCTAGTCTAACCAACTAAGTCACCCCTGAGTACTTAAAAGGAATCATATGAGGAATGAACCACGTGATTAGCAACAGAAGCTACAGGGGCAGAACAAGCACCATGATGAAAGGAATGCATGGTGGGAATAACCATCTACCCACAAAACGGAGGCACAGGCAGAGGTGTTGGGATGGAGGCCTGTGGGGATTGAAGCTCAGATTTCCCTGTTACAGACTGTAACCCTTCATTTCTTTTCCTAATGAGTTTATGAACACAGAATATTCTTCAAAAGCCCATACTGCATGTCTTAAAAACCAATCTTGTCATTAGTTTGAACTCTTCAAAACTGAGACGAGTTAGAAATCTTAATAACACTTCTTTTTTCTCTCTTCAAAGTACCCAAGGACATACTACAATTGTCTGCTGATGAGTGCTAAGCTTTTTGGCACTGTTTGGAATTAAGCCATTATTCCTTAACTTTTCAACAAGCCATCCATTCTAGTGTCCTTAATTTACTTTCCCCTGACTTTAAATAGCCTGAGAAGCTGTCTAAATCCACTCCAGAGCTCAAATAACTAAGCCTATAAACTTGTCAGATTTAACTTTGAGGGTTAAAAATCAGTTTAACCATCAGGCAAAATGCACAGAAACACACACACACACACACACACACACACACACACGTGTGTGTGTGTGTGTGTGTGTGTGTGTGTGTGTGTGTGTGTGTGAAGAACTGGGCAGAGAATAATTGCTACTGATCTGAAAAAAAAATTTCCAGATGCATCCATCAACTTTCAAAGGCTACAGAAAAGATATTCACCACAGGTAATACTGGGTAATACACTAACCTTCTAGGGTTGGTTACACATGCCTAACCTTAAGCAATGGGTATTTAGAAAATACCCACTGAGGACTTAGAAAAATAAGAACAAGCTCTACTGAGCCAGGGTAGAGGCACACACATATAACCTAGGTCTTGGGAGGCTGAAAGGGGGGATTCACAGATTCACTCTAGATGACACTACTTTACAGTGTCATCTAGATAGCTTAAAAAAAAACAAAAGGCCTGTGCTTTAAAAGTGGCCATTGCCACCATGGTGATTAGCTTGTCATTTTGATATATGAACCCATTTCCTTAATTTCCATCATGGTAGAACCCTGTCCAACAGATGTTGGACGTAAGTAGAGGCACATCTCTCAACAACCTATTCCATTCCTGATGAAAACATTTGCACTTCTACATTACAAAGGTTTGCAAATGAAATTATTTGCTAAAGTCCAGAATGTTTAGAGGGTGGATTTTCTTGTCAACTTCAAATGCTGCTGCTCCCTTTCTAAAGTAAGGCAGTGAGCTAATAAATTGAAGCCCTCAGATGGCATTCTGTCAAAACATCTGCAAACGTTTATTTTGCTGCCACAGTTCAGCTGAAAGCAGTTCCTACTGAGATACAGACAAGGCTATAATGTTGATTCATGCTTTTGTGGCTTCAAAACTTAATGACCGTAACTTTTGTTTTTTAAATGGTTTGGAATTACTACCATAATGCCACCTCCAACTGGTAAAACAGCAATTTCTAGTTGTTCTTAAAGGCATCCTTCTCCAAAGTTCTAGGTCCTAACTGGTGCCTCAACTATGCCTCATGCCCAGAAAGTAGGAAAACATCACTGTCTGGTTAAGTGACGAAGTCTAAAAGCTAAGGCATCAGAGGGCTTCTTCATTAAACAAGTATTGTTACTGAATTTGGCAGGGTACAAGCCATCCCTTTAGTCTATTATGTATATTATGTTATATTCAGATAACTCAGGCATTCACCTAATCTCAAAATAATATCTGTAAATCCCTGTACTTTGACTTCAAACTCTCAGGGGTTTTTCAGTTGAAACAAACAGTTCTACATTTACTTTATTGTAAAAATATGTCTTTCTGAATATCCAGATGAAAGGGATACTTCAGGTTAGTTTGACAAGTGTCCCACCCCAGCAGCAGCTGGAGCCACATCGGCTAAGACATGCTGCCACCTCTATTGAAGAAGGTTAACCTTTGTGTCTGAACCATGCATTCACAATGACTACATACACCTCAGTCCAGGTTCGTGAGACTAACTCTCATGCATTCCTTTCAGCTTCTTGTCATAATCAGGGTAAAGATTATTCAATATCTCCTTTCTATTTTTCTGCTTTGCTTGGAAACGCAACCCAAACCAAAGTACTTTTCCAGTTCAAAATAGTTCATTGCCTTCTCAACATAGGTGAGGTTTGAATTATTAGGAAAGTAATCTTGGATAAGTCAGCTCTGCCTAAGTCAGTGGTATTTGCCTGGGTCTTAGATTTGATACTAATGGACACAGAAAAAAAGAAAAAAACAAAGAATTCTGTGGGAAAGGGAGGAACCCAGAAAAGTCAGCCAAATTTCCAGTCTCTCAAGATAGTCATTGTTTGGCTTGATAATTTTATAAATTCCAAGAAAATCAAACATATTATTATTTAATACATTTGGCTTATTTGATGTCCCTACAATTCCGTGGATGAGCAAGAGATGACTATGGGCCTAGCAAGTTGATTCACAGACTCTTAATGAGTATCTATCATGTGCAAAAATTGTGCACATACTAAAATGCTCTGGGATCAAGGACTTTATGTCTCAAAAGAGAAGAGCCTACATGCCCGAATCGAATTACAATTGTGTTTTCATGCATTTGTTATATGTATCTAATTACATGTACTAAACATTCATCATGTGCTAATCCCCTAGGCACTGTCCCATAACAGGATAATGTTGTCAGATTTATTTTACTCAAAGCACTTAGGAAGGCTACACGTGTGGGCTGTGGTAGGCTAGAGCACAGAGCATGAAAAAGCATGAAAAGGGGGAAAGGAACCTATAGAAGGATACATACACACACAGATGATGGGTGGGTACAAGCACACACAGACGATGGATGGGTACAAGCACACGCAGATGATGGGTGGGTACAAGCACACGCAGACGATGGACGGGTACAAGCACACGCAGACGATGGACGGGTACAAGCACACACAGACTATGGATGGGTACAAGCACACGCAGACGATGGATGGGCAGACAGATGATATGAAAGCAGAAGTGGGCCTAGCTGGGGAAGAGAAGAGGATTAGGGGGTGGAGGGGAGGAATAGAGGAAGGTGACAGAGGGACAGGAACTAAGTGCAATGACACATCTGTACGAAAAGATCAAAATAAAAACCTGCTGAAAACATTAATTAAATCTAAGAACACATGTTTAGAAATTTGTCTAGGACATTGCCCCACATCAGGGTGAAGGACAAGATACGCAGATGCTTTCCATAACGGACGCACCTATAAAGCTGTGGCTAGGACTGCACACCCCTTCTTGCACTGGCTGTTCTTTCCATCCCAGCATCTTTGTTTTCTCAGCTGCACACATCTTGAGTGCTTTGCTGCTTTCTCCCATCCACTACCTTGCTCCTAGTGCATTCTTAGCATTCATTTGCAATTCTATCAGAGAGGCGACATTTCTATGTATCCGACAACATATGATAAGAATGCTTCCACCTACCCCAACAGGTGAAGCTACATCCACTGCTACTACTCGCCCTCAGTTGCAGACTCCAGTACTCTAATGCAAGCAATTATCCAACTAACAAACATGTGGTATTACCTAGCCTAGCCTAATAATCTTATTTTTCCAGAAATAAATTAAAACACAGATTTCCATGTTTCTGACTCTCAAAGGAAAGATGGCCAAGGGTCAATATTTTCACAAAGAAAACTTAGTTCCTGGGTGAAGTCACAAACTAAACTAGATGGGGAAACCCTAGAGTGAAGTTTCTCCAACAAGTTCCTGACAGTTAAAATAGAATTAAGCACACATTTTTCTCTTAAATACTTTAAAGAGATGTAAGCAATCACTTTAAGTAATTGCCGCTCATTTAATGTTTACTGAAAGAGTTTACAACTAATTCACATGCCATTTTCTCAAGTCTTCAGGCTTGCTTGCCTTTCCTGCTGGGTATTAAATGGCTTGTTAACCATTAATAAAGGAGGAAGGAAAACCAGGATCTGGAGGTGACTTCAAAAGTTAAAGGAGCTGCCAAGAAGCATGCCAAAGATCCTTGTGGCATTAACTAGGACCAAGAATAGGCCATGGTAAGCAACATACTACCTATAAGAACAGAATATATACAGGAAAAAAAATCATTTCTGCAGATAACAATGAGTATCAGCATATACTCATACACAGACACAATGATAAAGGCCTAGGGACAAAATAGCATCTAAATGACAATAAAAATTGTTAGTATCCATAGGTTATGGATAGTGGTGGTATTTAGTTCCATTTCATGTTCTCTGCATTTATTGCCATTTAATAATGCCAGGTGCCATTGTTATCCCCACTTTACAGCTAAGGACACTGAGGCATGGATGGAAAAACTAGGGGACCTACATAAGGTCAAACAGCTAGTGAGTGACAGAGCCACCAACTCAACCCAGGCAATCTGAATCAGAGCCGAGAGCCCTTTAATTGCCACAGTGACTGACATGAGAAGTAAGGCCTGAGAGAGGCAGAGGTAAAGGAATGGTTCAAGCTTTCAAATGCTCATCTAATATTCACTCCAGAGAACCTACTGTGAGTTAGGTGCAGCTCCGGGTACTCTCAGAAATAACAGCACAAAGACAAACGGCACCAAGTCCCTTCCCAACGCTTTGCTTACTGCACTTGTCAGCTCCTTCATAAATCGTTCCCTAGCCCAAATCACTACTTTTTCACTGTCCCACTGTACTTCAGCTCAGTGTATACGCATCTGCTCATCCTCTCCAGATTGTAGGTGGTGTGATGGGAACTGCCCCCTGTGTCTTTCTCAGCACCGTGATTCCAGTGCACCTGGACACACTGCCATTCCTCAGCAAATGCTTGATGAAGGCATGAACAGATTGCATGCATGCATACACACGCATGCACACACACGCACATGCACACGTGCACACACACACGCACGTGTGTAAGAGAGAGAGAGTATACCCTGCTCTACAACTCAAAGTGTAATACATGTAAAAATAGGTAGTAGGCTGACTATTCCAGTCTACTCCAGAGCTCTGTCTAATGTGTAACATGTATCACGCTAGTATTCTCTGTGACCAAAACTGGATGATTTAACATTTTGATATGTTATAAGATAGAGCATTTTGTTCACATTTCATTTTCCTGTTTCTTCTCCCATTTCCTATGCTAAAAACATGCAGGTCATGGCTGCCAAAGAGATGCCCGCAACTCAGTCTGAAGCATGTCCTCTGAAGTAGCTCGACATAAAAGTCAAGTCATTTGCCCAAGGTTATAAAGCTGGTAAGAAACAGACTTGTGACATTTGCTCCAAAATCTCATACTGATGACAACTAGTTGTTTTGTTGTAGTAGTGCTGTGTTGCTTTAGTTTTTCACTCTACCGATGTGAATATAAGCTCTACCTTCTACTACCTACTTGGCCTTGTGGGGAAATCATTTAACTCCCCCAAGACTCATTTTTAGCATCTGAAAGATTAGTGGTTGAGAACTCATGGTAATAAGGATTAAGTGAGCATTGAAAAGAAGGTGCCATGTGATAGATATCTAACAAACAGGTATTTAGGTTAGTTTGTTGATAATTCAACCATAATTAAGGATGTTTATTAATGACGAATATAGATAATAAAATTTCTTTTAAATGCTGTACTAAAAAAGACAACTATGGCCACATGTTAGTGGCACACACCTTTAATCCCAGCACTTGGGAGGTAGAGGCAGGAGGATCTCTGTGAGTACAAGACCAGCCTGGTCTGCAGAGCGAGTTCCAGGACAGGCTCCAAAGCAATACTGAGAAACCCTGTCTCAAAAAACCAAAGGGGAAAAAAATAGACATCTATGTAGGAATTTTATGTATTACTTAAGAAATTCCATATCCACATAATTAAAATACAAATCAAACTAAGAAATGGCTATGAATGGGAATATCTATAAATTAACATTTCTCTAAGATAACTCTTACTGCTCCTGTTTAATTAGGAGAGACACTAAGGCCAAGGCAGAACTGCATACACCTCTAATCTCAGCACTCAGGAGGCTATGGCAAGAATACTCATGAGTTGAAAAACCACCTATGCAACTTACCAAACCTGGCCTCAAGGGAAATATAGACTACTAGTGTGGGAGCTGAAGAGATGGCTCCACCATTTAAGAGTACATGCTACTTTTCCATAGAACCCGAACTCAGATCCCAGTACACATGTCAGGCTCACAACCAGGGGGATGTCCAATGTCCTCTTCTGGTATCCCTGAGCACCCACAGGAAAGTCGCATACATCAACATGAGATTATAAGATGGCCAAGTTGGAGGAGGGGCCGAGTGGGAAAACAATGAAAAAGATATCTTGATAGAGGGAGCCATTATGGGATTAGGGAGAAACCCGGTGCTAGGGAAATGCCCAAGAATTCACAAGGATGACCCCATCTAAGACTCCTAGCAGTAGTGGAGAGAGTACCTGAACTGGCCTTCCGCCTGTAATCACAGATTGGTGAATACCCCAACTGTCATCATAGAGCCTTCATCCAGTGATTGATGAAAGCAGATGCAGAGCTCCACAACCAAGCACCAGGCAGAACTCCAGGAATCCAGTTGAAGAGAGAGAGGAGGGAATATATGAGCAAGGGAGGTCAAGATCATGATGGAGAAATCTACAGAGACAGCTGAACCAAGCTCGTGGAAACTCATGAACTCTGGATCGACAGCTGTAGAGATTCCTGGGCCCACTGTATGTGAGTTTGTTCTATCTGAGGGGCCCTGGTCAGTAGGACCAGCATCTAACCCTGGTACATGAGCTAGCTTGTTGGAATTCATTCCCTGTGGCAGGTGCCTTAATGAAGAGGGAAGGGGCTTGGTCCTGCCCCCAACTTAATGGGCCAGGTTTGTTGAGACACCATGGGAGCCCTTACCCTTTGAGAGGAGTGGATTGGGGAGGTGGACTGGGGGGAATTGAGAGGGGTGGGAGGAGGGGGAGGAGGGAGAACTGTGATTGGAATATAAAATGAAATTACAATAAATAAACAGAAAGAAACAGAAAAAAGCAAGTGGCATACATATGTACAAAATGAAAGAATAAATAAATAAAATCCTTAAAAACTAAAATAAAATAGTAGACAGTAAATAACAGTGGAAAATGCAAAAACAAACACAAATCAACTTGCCTAAGGCAGACTCAGTCACTGCTAATCTAGAACCGGAAATTAGCTTAATGCTGCTGTCCAATGACTGAATGAGAGCATGACACAAATGCTTGGTTGCACACTAAGCATTTTTCTACATCTTTCTGTGATGGGTCATTTGTCCCTGTTCTAATGGATATCCAGTGCGCCGGTAAAACATTATTTCTGGGTATGTCTTTGAAAGAAATCAGTACTTGAATAATCAAACAGCAAAGCTGCCCAACCAACACTCAATCCACTGAGGTACCAAACAGAAGAAGAAGATGAATTAAAGGTGAATTTGCTCTCTGTTCAAGCTACAGCACTCATCTTTTCCTGCCTCTGAGTGTCAGCATTCCTGGGTTTTGGCACGCATCAATGCTCACCACCACTCAGATATTACGATCAGGCTAAATCAGACCATTGGCTTTCCTGATCTCTACTGTGGCCTGTTTACAGCAGGAAATGTAGGCTCCTCCATCACCACAATTTTCATGACACACAGCAATGCTCACAACACACACACACACACACACACACACACACACACACACACACACACACTGCGAGTTTTGCACCCTGAATAACACAATTTCCAATTTAAAAGAGTCTCTATCCAGAGGAAAGATATGAAGAGCTAACTTAAGGTGCAGGTTCTGTGACATACTAGCTCTATGAATCAAGGCAAAACTGATCATTGATGGAACAGGAATGGAACAAATTTCTCACACAATTGCTTGCCAGGGGGGGTTGAATTAAACAATCCAGATACAAACCCAGCACAGACCCAACAACTTAACAGTACTCAAAAGATGCTGATGGAACTGAATATGAAGCCCTCCAGAAAATCCAGAACACTTGAAATGTAGGGTTATGTTGACAAATGAAAGAAAGAGCAAAGAGGGGTGGAGATTTAAAAGACACACCTGGAATGCTCTAGATGTGATTCTGTTGATAAACAACAGATTTCAAACTGTCACACAGTACTATGGCTTTGATCCTGGTTTGTACAATATTAAACTACAGCCTCCTGTTACATTCTTTCTCTTAGTAACAGGAGTGAAAGGAGAGCCAGGGAGATGGTTAACAGAGTAAAGGTGTTTGCTCTACAGCCTGATGGCCTGAGCTCTTCCATCCCTAGAACCCAAAGTAGAAGGAGAGAGCTAAATCCCAAAAGTTGTCCTCTGATCTTCACAAGCATATATATGCACACACCAATGGACGCACACACACACACACACACACACACACACACACACACTTACACAAAATTAAATAAAATTAAAATAGAACAAATTTTATAGTGAAATGAAATGATCATCAAACTACATTCTATTCAGGCATATTAAAAGAACTACTTTCCAAGAGGTGGTCCATGAGATACAGGCTGGAAGACATAAAATACCTGTAAGTAACGCATTCTGCAAGCATTCTAACACGGTGACAAGGATGCGTGCAAAACCATAGCATGTAAAACCCTAGTGGGTATACTTCAGTCCTGTGACATGAACCTTACAACTGTGCCAGTGCTATTTGGACTGAAGTTAACAACCAGTCAGCTTTCCCTCACTCAGAAGACAGAAGTGAGCTACTGCAGTCCCTGCCTCCCTCCCTTCTTCTGAATCCTCGGACTATAATGTCCCCTCCTGCATGAGCTATGTGACTGCAGATCACTAAAACACGGGGAAAAGAAAAGCAGAGGCAAACGAAGTCGGGTGGAAATTACTACAGAGAGAGAAAATCATGAGCTAGTCTGGTTTTTAACTTTCCTTTTATGACAGATGGTAAGCGCCATTTATTATATGATGTATTACAAACATCAAAAAATGATTACTACAAAGAGCGGCAAAGTTTCAGGAAACATGATGGAGCTTGAAGAAACAATCTGTCTAAAATCCATTTACTAAAACTCTATGCTTGAATGGAATCTAAGTTTCTATTTTTTTCAAATATCCTATTTGAACCTAACATAGCATCGTCTTCTCCTATACAGTTCCTGAGTTCCAAGATAAGTGTTATCTGAGTGATACATCAACAGAGAGACAGTTACCTCACAAGGTCACCACCAAAATTTGTGTATCCTTATCTCAAATTGGTAAGGGCTCACCTGCCTATCCAGCTGCAGGATGAAGACCTGGTAACTCTCACACCCAGTGTGTACGCTTGCTAGTTCTCCTCTGTGGCCCTGGGTGTCACACAGCCACTCCAGCCATCTGCTTAGGCCAACCTAACTATGTGCAGGGGCATTTGGGCCTAATAGCTAACTATACTACACTCAAGAGCCTCAGAGTACAGGAGGTGCAGAAACAGCTGGTCAAGGAGACAGACAGCTCACGACAGAAAGAGTGAGGGCAAGGCAACCCACTAACAAGGCCCAAGGCTCACAGACTCATTTCCCTGAATTCTCTTTGCAATAAAGTCCACTGCCTTGTATTTTTAAAGGAGATAACACCATCGTAATCAAACAAAAACTAGAGCCACCAAATTTTAGAATTGGGAGAGACATTAGAAAATAATACAGAAATATCACTGTGAACAAGAAAATAGGATAAGACTTTGAAGGATTTCTCCAGGTTCTACCAAGATTAAAAATAACGACCATTCTCCTCCTCGATACACCAATCTTTCTAACACAACAACATGATTTATCAATTGAAGTTGGCTGTTTCCAAAGCTTTTAAGTATAGCTTTCACGGGTCAGGGGGATAGCTCAGCAGATAAAGCAGCTTGTTGCATCAACCCGAGTTCAGCCTCCAGGGCCCACATAGTAGAAGGACAGAACCAACTCCTGCAAGTTGTCCTCTGTCCTCCATGTGCATTCCATAGCATGCATGCACGCACGCGCGTGCGCGCGCACACACACACACACACACACATGCACACACATGCATACACTATAACAGTTTTCAATTTTTTAAATATTTCTTTTATAAGACTGAAAAACTCACTATTGTTTCCAAACCCCAAACACAACCCCAATTCTTCCCTAGGCCTCTTTCGCATTTCTCTAGCCATCACCATGGTTCTGCCTTAAAGTTGAAATAAAATAACATCTTGCTAGCAATATCACCTTCAATACAACACAAGCACCCAGGACCAAATATAGAAGGCAAAACCAGGACTGTGTCAGACTTCACACTAGGTGCTACTCATTTCCTTAGCATCTGTCCCTGTGCCTGATTTCCTATGTCCTAGACAACAGGGAGGCTGGTTAAAGCCAGCTGACTGAGGTCATATACCCTTCCGCCACATTTTTCCCTATGGGTACCACAAAAAAATACTTTAAATAAGCTAATTCAACAACTAATTTTTAAAAAAATGATGCTCACTTGATGGATAGCTAGAGTATGAGATGTCTTGCTTCGAAAATACACTGTGAAAATATACATAATAAAATATACTACCATTCTCCTTGTGTTGACTACCAGAGGACATTTTAAAAGGTAAAGGAATTTCTAATATAAAGAAGAAGCAAGCACAAAGCTAAAGCCAAAAACTGAGATGAAACTGGCCACTGACTTGTGACGCTGGCTGGATGAAAATTAGGTATCAACCCATAAACAAATTTAATCTATACAAATCATGGAGCATGAGGCTCGCCTATGATGGAGCTTGGACCATTTCTTAATGACACTTCTAGGATGAAGATGGCCCTAACATCAACAAAGAACAAACATCTTGTAAGGTTTCAAACTTAGGAAATACCCATCCTCCTTCCTTACACTGTCTACTTTTCTCCTTTACCCAAAAGGCCACATAATGTATCCCAAAATATGTGTAATTCACAGCTTACCCTATCTGTACATTCAGTAACACAAAATGGTTATGATTCAGTTGTTATATGTAAATCCTTTATGTGTTGATATAAATCATAAAACACTGCGAAGAATCAAACTCACTCCTTCCTAATACAGCCTTCCAGCCAGATGTGTACATCAAAGCCTCCTTTCCCCACCCAGTGTGACATAGAGATCCCAAGACTGAAATTAGCACTTATGAGTTTCCTTACTTAGCAGTGTCTCTTACACAGATATACTACTGATGGCCAAAGTAGGGCATACTAGGTCGATACATGTTCCCTTGGACTATGTCAATTCGTATATCACATCAATATTTTATTATCCAGTGAAGAGTGCATTTCTAACAGTGACAATAATTAACATTTACATGGCTATTTACACATCACAAAATACCTTTAAATATGTGGCCTCATATGTAGCTCACAAAGCCTACCACAATAGATAATAAAAATAAACACAGTCTTAGACATGTCATAGTACCAATAAGTGGCTGAAGTAGAACTTGACCCAAGGTCTTCTGATTGCAAGTACTATGGTTTTTATACGTACCTATTCTCTATATCTTTGTGCTGGTCCCAACTCATTGTTTTTTGCCAAAGAAAAATGTTTGCATGTGTATATTGTGTGAATATATATTTATATTTATAAATCAAATGAGAAATACAGATGTGAGAATAAGTAATAATCTTCTATGAGAACAATCACATGCTAGGAAGAATGCATGATAGATATGTGGGGTATACCCTTTCCCGGAGAGGACATATGGAACTATATGCACAGCACAGTGTTCTAGGATAAGTCAGTCAGTAAACAGAAAGACTGGGAGTACACCTCAGGAGAAGCAAGGTCCTTCCCTGATGCTGATGGCTGCCAGCGTAACAGCTGTACCAGCAAGGCCCTGGGCAGGGCACAGTTAATGCCGATTCTTCAAGGACTCTGTCCCACAGCCAAGCCTCTGGCTGGGTTTCACAAGGCCCTCTTTGTCTTGGGCCCCCTCCCAATACATGAGAAACCTCAAATGTCTCTTGCCACTGAGGGCAACTAAGCTAAGCTACTTGGGCTTATTAGCTCTGACTGTGGCCAGTCGGTGGTGCCAAGACTTATTTCCAACACTTCTCAGTCCTGCAAACGACCTACACTTCGTAAGAACCTGTCTTTATCTG
This sequence comes from Mesocricetus auratus, assembly GCF_017639785.1. Lineage (NCBI taxonomy): Eukaryota > Metazoa > Chordata > Mammalia > Rodentia > Cricetidae > Mesocricetus > Mesocricetus auratus. The sequence continues at coordinate 66,069,853 of NW_024429190.1, read as the reverse complement.
TAGTAAATGGTTAAGGGATTTTTGCTTCTAGTAATACTGTAAAATCAGATGAGGAAACCAAAGAGGGTGATTTCTTATTCTCTGCCTGGTTCTCTATCACCAGTCAATAAGAGAAACTGGGGTCTGTAAAACAGCAGAGCCACAAGGACATAATACTTATTTTTTCCAGTTTTCAACATGAAATAATTCAGAACTGTTAAGGATCATCAGCTCTAAAAATGACAAACAAATATATGAAAACCACCTTTTTTCAAAAAATAAAATATGAGATATAATCAACAGAAATAGTCAAATCAAATTGGCCTCTTACAATCACATTAATAATTAAGACATTTAGTGTAATATGACCAATCATAACTAACGTCCCCCAAACAGAGAATGCATACACTCCAAGTAAAAAACAACCCTGAAGGACCAGAACATTGCCATCTTTCTGGCATTGCTTACAACCAACATTCTGTCTGCCTCTAAAGGGTAACAAAATTGGACTTTCAGGTTAACAGTTGACTGATTGTTATGTGTAAGATACATCAGTTTCTAATTACTTCTACTGCAAAACACAAATTAACATCTCTCAGCATGTACACTGACATGCAGGTGAGTCCACAGAGAAAGGTACAGGGGTAGCTACAGTGGGATTGAGGGAGACCTCCAGTCTCCATCATTTACTCTACATCACACTGGTTTTCCTTCACATGGTTTGAACTATGGAAATAAAAACACATTAAGGTTTTGTTTGTGGCAATAGTGGAGAGGCTACCTTAAATGCCCTTCCCCTATCATAAGATTGATAACTACCTTAAATGTCATCATAGAGCCTTCATCCAGTAGCTGATGGAAGCAGAAGCAGATTCACAACTACCAGCACTGAGCCAAATCCAGTTATAGAGAGGGAGGACTGATGAGTAAAGAGGTCGAGACCATGCTGAGGAAACCCACAGTAACAGCTGACCTGAACAAGTCATGGGCCCCCGACTGACAGTTGGGGAACCAGCATAAGAACAAACCAGCCCCCCTTAATGTGGGTGTCAGTTGGGGAGCTTGGGCAGTCTATGGGGCCTCTGGCAGTGGAACAATATTTATCCCTAGTGCAGGGGGGCGGTGCTAGGTCCTGCCCCAAATGATGATTCCCATGGGAGGCCTCACTCCTCCTGAGGAGTAGATAGAGGATGGGATGGGAGTTGGTGGGGGGAATGGGAGGGAGAGGGAACTGGGATTGGTTTGTAAAGTAAGATTGTTTCTAATTTGAATAAAGAAAGAAAACCTCAAAAAAAGATTTTTGTGAGACATAAAGAAATAAAATAGATAAAAAACAAATTTAAAAGAGTTGGTTCACATGGAGACATCATAGGCCTGAAAACAATCACTAAATGACTCAATGTCATAGGAACAGAGGCTGCACAGACACTATGACACATGACCATGCTCCTACCTAAAATAAGTGACATCACGGAAGCTTCCTCAAGTGGAAAGCAAGAAGGGTCAGCAAACACCGTAATCAATTTTGAAGAATTGTGGGAAGGAATGGTTCAGTTTTACGACTACCTCTTCTCTTAGGAAAATCCAACTTGAGCACCCTAAAAATCTATCTGGATGGTTTTAAGAATGACCTGTGTTTCCAAAAGCAAACAGCAAGCCAATCCAGTGATCACTGAGCAAATGCCTAGGATTTGCAGCTCCAGGGTCTTGGAACCAGACAAAATCACTCACTTCACTTAGGGAAGTGTGGTTCCCGGTTTCAAAGGCTAAGCCTCTAACTCCGAAGTCCACTGGTGCTGCAGTGCCGCTTCTAAACCAGACGAGTCCATGGAGAAATGAGCCCTGCTCACGGGTCCCTCCACTGAAACCGTTCCCCCCAGTCTACTCCAGCTAAATACTTATGATTTAAACAGGCAAGCTTTATTCCTTCAGCAAACCTAAACACTTCAATTTGCAGAAAGATAGTCAAGTAGACTCAGAAAAGGAATAAACTGTAAACAGCTTTTTTTTTTTTTTTTGGTTTTTACGAGACAGGGTTTCTCTGTATTGTTTCGGAGGCTATCGGTCCAGCCCGGCCTCGAACTCGCAGAGATCCCCTGCCTCTGCCTCCTGTAAACAGCTTATTTAGTGGAATAAAACTGAATTTTTGACAGAGGCAAAAAGACTTTTTTAAAAAACCTGGCAACCTGACATATTTTAAATTAAATATATTCTCCATGTAACATCTGTAAACATTTTGGGTACTACTTGTTATTTACCTTTTATTGGTAGAAAAAATAAAGTCAACTATTTTCAAAACAGCAAGCCCACCAGTTCACTGAGTGGCATCCCTTGTTTTTACAACCCCAAGTGAATGGCATATGCATTTTTTATAAGTAATGATGGAATCTCCCTTACTGTAGCTTCGGGTGCCTTCCTTAAACTAGACCAGTCAGCCTTTGATGCCCCCTGTTCAGGAATGCTCTCAAACAAGTACACTTGCTAGCTCACTGCAAAAGAGGCAACACTAACCATAAAACATTTCAAACATGTTTCCTCTCTTGCAGGGCCAGTTGTAGACATATACTCTTCTCTGAGCCAGGTCTCAACCAAGTCAAAGAAACAGCCAAACATGAACTAACATCAACTAATGTGATGAGTTTAACAATGTCTCCAATGGCCTAGATCCCAGACCAAGGGAAATACAATGAACAGGCATTTCCTCACAGAAGAATCCCACACCTGTCAGAGGGAATCTGCCCTATCAGCTTTGCAGGAAGAACCTTACTAACCAAGGAGAATCGCTTCTCCCTGAACTGCAGAGAAATATTCCTGTTCTCTTTACCTATTTTTCTGATTGTTCCATTTCCTTTCTTTCAGAAAGATACAATGTACTTCTGGTTTAAGAAAGGTTGGGCATGGAAACTGCTTAAGGGGATCTTTTTTTAATATATTTTTTAATTTATTTTTATTTTTAAATTTAAATTAGAAACAAGGTTGCTTCACATGTCAATTCCAGGTCCCTCTCCTTTTCCCTCCCCTCCTCCCGTGCCCTCCCCCTCATTTCCCCAGGGAGGGTGAGGCCTCCATGGGGATGTCCATAGTCTGTCATTTCATCCAGGGCAGGGCCTAGACCCTCCCTTTGGGAGATCTTTTACAAGTTAAATTTCCCTTGCGTCCACTGTGTAAATAGTGAGCCTCATTTTTTTCCTTGGAATCTCTTTATCGTGTGCTGTAAAAGTTGATGATGTAACAATTACCTCAGCTCCCAGTAATGTTCCTACTGACCATCAGTAAGAAGGCAGCTATCACATGAATCTCTTCAGTAAAAGCGCTCAGACTGAGTGAAAGGAGTACACAATTAGCATGGTATCTGTCTTAGAAATTCAAAACACTGATATGGAAAAAGAAGTTACCCCAATGAACCATCTAATGGACTCTGGAGACCCACCATTAAACTGACTTTACAGAAGGGCTTCTTCATGTGACACCATCAGACTATGGATTTAAGAAGCCTGCTCAGGGAATGTGAGGGAACTTGACTGATGTCCAGCAAAACTTTGCTAAAGACATCATTTGTTTACACAAAGTTCTCTATATTGCATTCTGGATTTTATGGTGATAACACTGATTCTTTTCCTAAGTAAATGACTGTTTCTAAGTCATTGTCTCTATGAATTAAGTAAGTTCCATATGTTGTGTATTTGGTAGAAAAACAAAAATATCACACACTCACACACACACATCTTGGGATCACAGTTACTCCATCACTGTTCTTTCTTGAATCTTTTTTAACTCGCTTGTTTCTCTCTCATTTATAACTTAGTTTGTATTATTTTAGTTTATATAATAAGTATATTACCTTGGCTCTTTATTCACATAAGGTCAAATAAAATTAAGTAATATTGAGGTTAATTTTAGAACTTTTGCAAAGTATTGATTCCATACAATATATAAACTTAATAGTACAACAGCATCTAGGAAAGTTGCAGAAGCAGCCCACTTTTGAACTAACAGGTCAAGTTGACACTTGAGTAGATGACCAGAGAATTTTAAAACCTATGCAGTACAAACATTAACACAGTCTAAAGTTGATGTGTTTAATGTGACTTTTACAGAGTAATCAGAAATTAGGCTTTGCATCAGAGAAATAATATAAACAACTCATGCTTTGTTATACATGCAGCAAGTCTGTGAAAACACTGATATTGCAGCCTCAATGACATTAGCCCATACTCCGTTGTGGGCAACCACCATCAGACCATACCAAATATGAGATTTAAATAGCATTTTTGATCCTATCTTTGCCTTCATTCATTCTCAACTAGTCTTCCATGATGTGATAAGTCAGAAATCATGTGTACTGACCAAAAACACTCATCCAATTATACCTGTATGTTATGTCATGTAATTGTCATAGTTTCAGTTTTTAATCATTGGGAAAACTGCTAATTAGTTGGAAAGGATGTAAATTATACATATATATACATACATACATACATACATACATACATACATAAAACATCTCTCTGAGTCATGAGAGAGAACCCTATTCATTATAAAATCTAAATTTTCACTGTTTAACCTAAAACTTCAATTTACTCAGCTAGCCTGATGTTCCTTTGGTATGACATTAATTGCAGGTCAGAAAAATTAGAGCTATGATTCAAGTTTGACCAAATTTTATTTGGAGCTTCTATTTGCATACAAACTGATGTTACTTATTTTTGTAAACTTTAGCCTGACTCTTTTCATTTTCCACAATCCAACATGTAGCATTGTAGTATCAACAAACATACGATCTGGTCCCTTGGCCTCCACCAAATAACACGGTCAATGAGGAGGCTTTCAACTGTTTCCTCAAGTTTGTTTTTCCCAAGATTTTTCACAGAGCCAAATAAGCCAAAGAGGTCAGCTCCTCTCCCACATATTACACCAAATCACCTGATTTATTTGCATACTATGAGAAATCTAACCCCAGTTTCTTCCTGAGGTGACCTCACAATTTCCCTTGAAATACTGAAGACCTAGATGTCCAGTCATATGTGATAAAGCAATTACAGAAGGGATTTATTTATTAAACATTAATAGCCTGGTCATGCAGAATACCCAGAAAATCCCCAAACACATTTGCACTGAGAAATCACTAGAAACAAATGTGTCTAAGTCTCCAAAGGCCTTTCCCTTCACAAATGTGATAGACCTTTCTCAAGCCTTCAATCCCCTTGACCTCTATGCTTCAGTTAGCACTGTTGAAATTCTCTCCTCGCATGGTTTCCCTGGGTGTTCTCTGTGTTCTTCTACAGCCTCTTTGTCTCATTTGCTGACTACCCTTTTTGTCTGCCTCCACCCCCTTGGCTGGCAACAGCAACTCAGGTTCAAAACTTGGCTTTCAGCATTTTCTCCCTCATTATTCACCATACACTGAACTACACTTGCACAGGCTCCTCACAAATAGATGAACAAGTCTAAACCTCAAATTGTGATCCTATCTATAATTTCTAGCTGGTCACCTAAACGCTGACCCCTGACATCTCAAAGGCAACAGGTCAGAAATTGAGCACATTGTTTTTCAACCTTGCAGACATTCCCAACATCCTACTCTAAACCTTCGTTATTTTGTAAGAACATTACAAAACAGACACAAATAGTCTCCATTCTACCACTGACGCTGCAACTCCAGTCTATTCTAGCCATTGCTGTTTAAGCAAGGGTCAACAGCCATCATTCTCAGCACACTGCGTGGCCCAAGAAGCTAAGGTTCTTTCCTATTGTCTGCGGCATCAAATCAATAAGCAAAATCGTTATAACGTTCCAAGGTCAAGTAAATTCTCTGTTTAGCAACCCAGTAGGCTTGGGCAACATTTAACACATGTTTTTCTTTCTACCCAAACTTGTGTCCTCACACACTTTTCTTCCTACGTGGAATGCCACTAACATCTGTCTGAGCATCTAGATTTCTCATTAGTCTGTTAAAAATTCCTATCTATATATACCATATCATTAGCATGACTCTTTTTACTACCCAACACTTATACCTTCAATGCACAGTGTGTTTTTCCTCTACTCCTTATAAATCACCTTGCAAATGCCTTCCACTTGAGACAGATAAACATACTATTCCTCTAATATATTACAAAAGTTCCTAGAGTCCTTTGAGCATTTCCTTTCTTGTGTTTTCCTTGGTAGCTTGTCCACCTGCTGGAAGGAAAGAGAATAATTCTTACCTAACCTAATGACTTACTCCTTGGCTCAGCAACCTGCTTTGCTCAATGAGGTAAAACAAAGCCCATTCCCAAGGACAGCCAGGTCCTTGGGCTCTCTGATGTCTCTGAAGATTGAAAACTAACAATATAATTCCAACAGTCACCCTGCAAGATGGGGAATTGCTTGCATTTCACTGAGAGGCACAGAGTCACGCATGCAGTGATGTTAAGGAGGAAAAACAGACACTCTGGGTTTTTCTAACTCATAGTGGGAAATGAGTGGAAGGAGGCAAGAATGCTGCACATCATATCCATGTTTGTTAAGGTGGATAAATACTTGCACTGGACAAAACCTTGCTATGAGAACACTGCCCTGATGGCTCAGAGGTTCTCTGAAGATTCCCACTGCATTTCCCCTGGCACCTTGTTTTCAGGCTAAATCCAGATGCTTTGGGACTTGCAACCTCTATTAAAAACCAGGACTCTGTCATTTTTAAGGGATTCTCTCTTCAAGAAAAGCACTTGGAAAGCATAGAACTGAACTGATCTAACCTGGGTCTTTCACCCATCATTATTAAAAATGGGACTGTAAAAAATAGAATCAGTTCAAGCAAAGGGTCATGCTGCATGCTGAGTGGATACAACTATTTTCACACTACATTCCAAAATGGAAGGAGAAAAGATATTAATATGCAGTTGGCAGGTACTAGAATTCAACTAGCATAGACAAGATAGTGCATTTTGGAAGAGAGAAAATTAAATGTCAGGGTAAAGCAATGTGAGTCATTTATTGATATTAATCTTTCTGCTAGGTAGCCCAAATGAACTCGAACTCATGATTCTTCTGCATTGGCCTCCTCAAGTTGGGACTACAGGTATACACCACCACACCTATATTCATATTGAATCTCTATGAAACCTAGTTAATAGAAAATACTTTGTTTTGACTCATAGACCAGGGTGGACTTCAGAGGGAGGAGTACATGAAAACATTCAAAGCAAGAAGTACCATTCTTCTGTTGCTGTGTAGATAACCACAATTGGATTGCAAGCCAAACCACCAGAACTAAAACTCTGAAATGTGAATTTCTAAAAGGGATCCAGGGAAAGCACATCAATGAGTCTTTTCTATCAATGAGCAGAAAGCATGAACACGATACTACAAATATTTTTCATGTAGGTCAACTTCTGATTTAAACACAAAGGCCATATTGTACACTGAAGCTACAAATACAATACAGCTGAGGGCAGAGCGTGAAAGGTCAAGTGCCAGTTGGTATTAGTAATGGAAATACAACCCCATAAATGAAAGACACAACAAAACTCAGCAGAGTTTCTCAAAGAAGAATGGCTGACATTATCACAGCGCATGTAGACCTTCCTAGCTTCCAAACTATAAAGTGCGGAAAACATTTTTACCAGACTTTCTAAAAATGTGTAATTTCACTTCCTGTAACTTGGTGTCAATTTTTACCCTAGAGATCCTTTCAGATATTTCTTTCTGTTCCTTTATGTTTACGAGGAACTATACCATAGCTTTGTACCATGCATACTGGGAGCCTGTTGTAATGTGTACTGGGAACTTGCCTAGAAATACCATGCTTAGGACAGACATGTCTAATTAGAGGATTGTAATCAGTGCAGGCAATCTGCCTTCACTCTACCCAGAGCAAGAGCATGAACTTTGGTGTCTGACAAGCAAATCTTGGCTCTGTCATTTACTGAAGGCATGACCTTAAGAAGTCTGTGTTACCTAACTTCATCAAGAGCCAACTTAAAGAAATAATGAACCTCATGATAGTAATAAAAAGAATGCTCACCTCACATTGTTATTATAAAGATTCAAAGGGAGAATACATTTTAGAATTAAAAACATAGTCCCTCTTACATAATAAATCCTGCCTAACTTTTAAGTATTATTAATACAGGTTAAGATACTACTTATACTTGTGACCTTTGTAACATAGAAATAAGATGAAAATAGCAACACTAACCACACAAAATTGTTATAAAGATAAACTTAGACAACATCAGAAAAAACTAATACTGTTTAATCGGACGGTAATGTACAAGTAGAAAGCATGTTACTCTACTACACTGTTTTCTGAATTCTGCAACCAAAGATAACACATAACGCTTGAGCTAATTTTGCACAAAGTTACAGAAATTCCTCATGACCATTCCAATTTCATTGCTTCCATATTTCAGTACAGCTCAAGAAGGGACACCATGGGGCTGGAGAGAGATGACTCAGCACTTAAGAGCATAACAGAGTTCAGTTACCAGTACCCAAGTCAGGGAGGTCAGAACCACTCTTACTGTAGATGACCAGTTTCTGCTTCCAGCCTGCACGGGGACCTAAACCCATGTGCATGTAAGCCACACACATAAATCTAAGTAAAAAAAAAAAAGAAAAGCAAGAAATCTTTGAAGAAGAGGAGGATGAGGAGGACACAGAAGAGACACCTGTCCCAGGAAATCAAGTCTTCAAAGCAAATGATCCTTCCACAATAGAATCAAAGAATCCAAGTACCTATTAGTTAAGCAGCAAATCATTATTCTTCACATCCCACTGGTGTTCAGGGCTTGATCTTCTGAAAACATCCAAATGAACCCAACAGGGAACTTTTACAAAATCTTCCTGGATTCCACCCCAACTTACAGAAGTAAAAAATCTAATTCAGAAGTCAGGAATAAGAAGACCTTCAAGTAAGTCTGGTATTCACTTATATTTAAGAATTGCCACTTCAAATCTATATTAAGAAAAGTCACAATCAGCATGGTTAGCACTTAAGTTACTATGAGGGGAAAAACTGCCAGAAAACAAGGAAGGAAGAGACCTCTTCCACTAAATTGTAATCCAGGTAAATTTTGAAATATAGTACACAAAGTTCAGTGAAATCAATATTTAACTTTTCCTTCAAATACACCTTTCGAATACCATCTCATGGGATAAACAAGGATTGTTTTATAGCTGGTCATTAAACTGCATTTAGCTTTTCTAGTGCTCTACAAGTTTGTTTATCATGTGCCTGCATGATACACAGGGACAGAAAATCAACATTCTTCAAGTCATGATGCCCCATCAAGCCCCGCTCTCCACTGAATTTGCCTTAAATACAACTGTCCTCCTTTATGAGGCTCCAGACACTGAATGAGAGGAAAATCAACTCGGTGATCTTTCACTCCTCTCATTTGAGCTTGTGGGACTCAGCCCCATGCTGAACAGTACCAACAATACCCATCTACATTCACACCAGTTTTTCAACCTGAAAGGTAACCCAGGCAGGAGCAGAGCTGAGAAGGGTTCACAAAGAACCTATTATGTCAAAAAATCTTATTTCCTCTTTTGAGTAAATGACTGCATCATTCACGTGGACTTAAGTAAACCAGCTATCCTTATCCCACTTCTGACTTAGGAGCATCCTGTGTTGCATCCTTGGCAGTGAGTATGGCTTTTGCTCACTGTGGAATGACATCTTCATGCCATACTTAAGTACTTAACACCTGAGTCCACTAAGGCCACGCCCCAGTCTGTAGAAAAGTAGAGATTGTTTCATTGCACATCTGCTGGTCTCCCATGGCAAGACACCATCCAGAAAGTGCATTCTAAGGAACACTGCCCATGGCTAAATGATGGTCTGAACAAACACCCTACTGAACACATCAGTCTGATGTCTGTCAATGAAAGATGCAGGTTGATAGAGGCTATCTAAAGTGACCAAAGCAGAAGACATCAGAAAATCAGAAGTGAGAGTAGGATGACATAAATAAGAAATAAGAAGCAATGTTGAAAGCATAAGAATGCAAGCCAGGCAGTGGCAGCACATGCCTTTGATCCCAGTACTTGGGAGGCAAAGGCAGTTGGATCTCTGAGTTCAAGGCTAGTCTGGTCTACATAGTGAGTTCCAGGATAGCCAGGGCTATACAGAGAAACACTGTCTCAAAAAAATACAAACAACAAAAAAGAATAAAGGGGTCCCCTGCACTCTCCAGAGCCAAGGAACCCACCACTTAAAACACAGGCAGGCTAGAATGATCAGAAGACAAATGAGTGACTTCAATATCAGCTTGAAGAAGTAGCCTTTGGTCTGACAGTGTTAGCAGTGACTCGGAGGAAGACAAATACATAGAAGCTATAAAAACATCAAGTCACCCAAAGCTGAGAAGTGTTATAACTCTTTCTTATTATCAAAGGCTATTATGTAGAAAAAGGATTAATTGTATCAGCAAGTACATGACTAAGACCTAAGGTTCAAAAATCACAAGAAAACTCACTTTGAGTCAATATACAGAAAAGCTTTTCAGCAATTAAAACCATCCACAAAAGGAATAGACCACCAGGCGAATCAATGAGTAATTCGGTCCTGGGAGTATAAATTATGATCAGTCAGAAAAACCATAACATGGGTTTCTGCTTCCATGGAGCATAGATTAGCTGGTTCTTGTACTCCTTAGCACTTAACTCCCACCCTCCCCGCCCCCCCAAAAAAACGAAGAAAATAACTGTGATAGAAACCAAGCTGTCCCGCCAATAAGGGAGAAGGAAGAGCTGGCAGGGAGCACAGCAGTTCCAATGACCCAGTCTAAATTACAAATAGCAACCCTCTATTTCCATTCTAGGAAATAAAGCTGATATAGGCTTATTTTTACCGATGACATCACATTACTACAAGCACATCTCCTGTTACTCTTATCACTTTCAGCAGAAGTTTACAGACTTCATGAGTCAAGACACATGAAAAAGGGAGAGGCTAAGTTCCTGAAAGCAGACTGCATAGAAAACTCTAAAATGACCGTTCAGTCGCCTCATTTAGCATACTGAGGAAGCAGAAGGAGGAGGCTCTGCAGTGAGGGGACTATAAAAAGCTCACCAAGCACTTGGGTAAGAAAGGATGACACCGTAGACCAGCGTGAGATCAGCTTACACTGAATTCTACAGGGAGGTTCCCAGGACCTGGACCACATGCAAAACCAGTGGAAATTTTGTAGAAGTTATCAACGTTTCAGACTCAATCTGAGCTGGCCTCAGGTTTCTGTACAGAGCAATAAATCCTTAATGAGTACCTTGGTGATCCCCAGGGATGCCGCTGAAGGAAAGAACAGGGGGTTGTACAGCAGTAAGTCAAAGCCGCTCCTGGGACACCTCACATTTCCTTCCCTGAGAGAAGGGTGGCCTGCCCTTGCCATCCTGCCAACATTCTGCTGGCTTCTCACCTGCAAAGGCCAAGACATTCAATGCAACTGAGGCAGAGCTTGTCCTGCTATGTGAAACTCTGACGACAAGAGAGAGACGCTCTCTGTCAGTCAGATGCCAGCCCTGCACACATTCCAGACCGACGTCGCCCAACAAATATCACCATGAAGGTGTGTACATGGACAAAAATGGAGTTTTCGCTCAAATACCCCTTAGACAACTAAACAGGACAGGAAAACCAGGAAGAAAGGTTGTAATGATGCTTGCAAATACACACATGCTGAGCCTTGACCACTGTGTAATGTCGCTCTAGGACAGATAGAAAGTTTGGGGATGCCATAAAAGACAACGCATAACATACCCTTTTGAAAATGCATGAAAGACAGAACACACGGTTAGCTGTTTTCACAATACATTTTTGTTCACCAGCTTATAAGATAAGTGTACTCAGCATTGTCAGACCCCAACTTAAATATAATTATCCCCTCTTTGCATATTTCAGCAGTACAGGCACAAATCACAGGTGTCCTTGTTTTCATTCTGATTCCAATAGACTCCAACCTGCTAATCATTATCAGGACTGCCCTTCTTATGAACTCAGACCCTGTCCATTTCCATTTATTATACTGCACTGGCAAAAGGGGTGTTTCCTGGATCTCCATGAAGTCTCCCTATAATTTTATCAAAGCAATGGCTACAATTTCTTTCCTAAGAAAGAATGACTCTTCTATTCCTCTCCTGTGCAAATTTCAAACCAAACATTTCAAAAGTTTTTAAACAGATTTTAGAGGAGGAGGAGGAGGAGGAGGAGGAGGAGGAGGAGGAGGAGGAGGAGGAGGAGGAGGAGGAGAAGAAGAAGAAGAAGAAGAAGAAGAAGAAGAAGAAGAAGAAGAAGAAGAAGAAGAAGAAGAAGAAGAAGAAGAAGAAGAAGAAGAAGAAAAAGAAGAAGAAAAAGAAGAAGAAAAAGAAGAAGAAAAAGAAGAAGAAGAAGAATATGTTGTTGTTGTTCTATTTGTGAGCAAAAAGCAAAAATCGGGCTCCTGCAGATAAGAAGCACAAGTAATCATTTGCATCATACACTTATCTTATTTAGAAAATCAAAACAACAAAAAAGGGTAAGAAAATCAGTCAAATACCTCCTCAGCACCCCCCCAACAAAGCTGAACATTTGTTCAAGATGAAGCAATAATTCCAGTTTCACTGGCAACAATAATGTGTCACCGCTGTATGTAATGAAAGCAAAAATGAACAAGCAAGGCTGGAAATGGAACCCAGGCCTTTGAGATGCTAAACAAGTGCTCTCCCAACAGAGCTACATTAGCAGTGCCCAAAACTTTGATATGATAAGAAAGAGAAAAGCTTCAAAGATCAAAGAAGAGGTTTTAGACAAGATAGGAAAATACGATCCATAAAAGGAGGAAATGATAAATTGGACCTCATGAAAGCTTATAATTTGCTCTACAAGAGACCCTGTTAGGAGAATGTGAAGATGAGTTACAGGCTGGGAAAGAATTTTCTCCCCTGTCTTATACCTCTCACAAGAATCACTTGAACTAGATAGAGGAATTAAGTGTAAAGCAGAACCTGTGACACTCCTAGAAAACATTGTAAGGAAAAAGCACACTGTCATACTGGATCTGGCAATGGTCCTTGGATATTCACCAGAAATTAAGCAATAAAAGCAAAAGCGAACAAGAAAGGCTTCTGCCTGGGAAAGGAATAATCAACAAAGTCCAAAATCAACCTCTGGAACAGAGGGAAATTTTTATAAGCATCTACATGATAAAGGAGAAGATCCAAAAATATATAAGAAACTCATGCAACTCCATAGCAATGGGGAAAAATAAAGTCACTCACAAGGAAACATAAATAACCAAAAGTATATGAATGTATTCAATAGCACAAATCACCCAAGAAATGCTAGTTAAAACACAGTAAGATACTACTTCATACCTATTAGAACATTTTGAAAAAGAAAGAAAAAAAAAGAATTGGTGTGAATGTGGCAAAAGAGGAAGCCATGCATTTGGGTGGGAATGTAAATTGGTGCAACCATTATAGAAAGTAATGGAGCTTCCTCAAGAAGTAGCTAAAAGTCCTACTTCTGTATATACAAAAACTACTATCTCATTCCCAATGTAATATTATTCACAACAGCTACAACATGGGAAGTGCCAAAGTATCCAACAGAAATGAATGAATAAATTGTGGTGTGGTTTTATATATACACAAATACATGTATGTATACCAGAGAGAGAGAGAGAGAGAGAGAGAGAGAGAGAGAGAGAGAGAGAGAGAAAGAAACTATTCCGCCATAAAAGAGAAGAAAATCTTCCCATTGTGACATCATGGAGGAAACCTGAAAGCAATGTGCTAAGTGAAATAAGCCAGAGAAAAAAACTCTCATAAAATCTCTCTTGTGTGAAATCTACAACAGTCAATGAAACAAAGAAAAGAGTGCTGCCTACCAGGAGAGACAGAGAGATGTTTGCCAGAAATTACAAACATTCAGTTTTAAAGCAGTACTTAAATATTCCAAGCATAGCAAAAGCAATAACTAGGTGAGGTGACCGATTAAGTGACATGGTTATGATAAACCTTCTGAAATACATATACATATGAAATCACCCTACCACATGTCTTAATTCATATAATTTTGCTAATTATGCTTCAATAAAGCTGTGGAGGATAATCTATAGCCAAGAATAAAATAGCTACAAATCTCATATCTGACAAAGAATTTATATACAGACTATATACAGAATTCTCCAAAGTTAATGGCTTTTTTAATCCCACTAGAAAATGAACATATATATATATATGTATATATATGGACAGTTTAACAGAGAGACTACACAAATACAAAATACACTTTGAATGCTAGTAGCCACTAGGAACATACAAATTAGAACTATGGCTTTGTTGCCAATAGACAACTACTAAAACATAAAATAAAATTTTAAAACATGGTAGATGAGGGGTGGGGATGTTAAATTCAATCCAAACCATGCATATACACAAAGAAAAGGAAAGGAAAGTTAACTAGGAATAGTGATACAATTCTGTTATCCTACTCTAAAGAGGCCAAGGCTACATAGAGATTTCAAGGCCATCCTGTACTTCATGGCAAGATACTATCTGAAACAAAATAGGGTTAACATCCAATGCTGGTGAGGGGAATTGAATCTCTTATACCATCTAGTCAAAAGCAAATAACAGAACTACTTTGAAAAAAGAGGGCTGGCTGTGATAGTTCCTACAAAGTTAAATGTACATATCCTTAAGTGTGGAAACCTCACACATCTTCTAATGAAATGATCTGATGGTTATTCAAAGCCCTGCGTACAGATCAGCCTGATCAGTAATTGCCCCAAAGTGCAAACAACCGAAATGCCTCTTAATAAACTGATAAAGGTTCACACTCATACACCACAGATCTGTCACTCAAGAATAAAAATTAGCCATCCACAACCTGGCTGGGTCTCAGGAACACTATTACAAGTGGAAAAAGCTCACACACCATATGATTTAATTTACACAGAATTTGTGAAATGACAAAACAAGAGAGATGGAAAATGCCACTTAAAGGACTGACCGTAGGTCCATCTGAGGTACCAGAATGATGCTTTCTCTGTCCTCTTGGGCCATGTGGTACCTACCTGCAACAATCCTTGAGGAGTGACAAGGAACAAAACCCACACATGGAACCCAGGTCATCTTCCTTACATAACCCAGTGATATAATCCACGACCACTGGGGAAATGGAGTGATGGATATGTAAAACCTCCGTACGATCTATGACAAATACCTATAAAGCTATACTTTTTTTTCTCAAAATAAGTTGGAAAAAAGAGAGACCAAAACCTTTACTATGCCAGTTCTTCCTACCCCATGGTCACTCCAGAGGCTGTCACTGGGGAGGCCTCTTGTGTATGCTTCACACTCCCTCACTCAAACTGCCTGGAAAACTTCAGCTTGTGTGTGTGTGTGTGTGCACTAATTTAGTGGGGTCCTCAGTTTCAGGAGAGACCACCAACCATGTCCTCATTCGGCAGAGGGAAATCCCACGCTGAGATCCATTGAGAAGCATGCACAAGAATGATGGGAAAATCCTTCCCCTCTTCTCAAGTTCTGATGCTGGTAAGAGATGGTCATGCTGTGGTCCAGGCAAGTCATTATGTAGGAATTAGGAAGCCACAGCCCAGCAAAGGAAGGAAGTGTGGTGTGTGGAGAAAACCCTTACTATGTAAGCAACACAGGCCTAAGTTAACTGTTTGTGCCACCCTGACCAAGTCAGCTTGCCCTCCGTTATCTGTTCTGTTGACTGTGGGGATTTAAGAAGGGAATTTGTGATGTTTCTATATGATTTCAAGGGAGAGGAGTGGGAAGAGTAAGAGGACACATGTGATGTTGAAATGGATGGGAACTACCAGAAGTGGGGATGTTTAAGTGAGTATCAGGGACAGAGAAGGTGAGGAGAAGTCAGGGAGTACAGGACCAGACAAAACTAACATGTATTGTATGAAAATCACATAAGGAAACTTGCTACTTTTTAAGGAAGGAGTGTGTGTGAGAGGAGAGAGAGAAAGAGACAGAGACAAAGAGACAGAGAGAGACTGTAGACAGTATTGGGTAAAAAAGCCAATTTTCTGGTTATTATCTTGAAAGCTTAAGGCACACAAAACCAGATTCAGACAGTATCCCAATTAAACCATCCCTCCCTGTTACTAAAATTTTAAGGAAAAAAAGTCCTAAATGAAAGGAAAACTCTTCAGGAAGTATTACAGAAAGAAAGTGACAACCTTGTCCAAGGCATCCTGCCAACCACATCGTCACTTTAAATGACCTTTTGCTCAAACAAACTGGTTCTTTAGGAGAGAGGAGAAAATGTGTTCTGTTATTTGGATGCCTCTTCCCTATTCATTTACTTTATTCATACACTCCCTCAGTGACACTTGGAATGGGGCTGTCCAGGCAGCCACAGCTAAAACAAAGACATTTCCTGTGCCTGCTCTCTGGGGCTGCTCATGCTGGTGCAAAGAATTTTTATTTCAATCAAGGAAGGAAGCAAAGGATGCTAGATGCTAGGCCTATGAATGAGAAGTTGATTCTCAAAAGGAATCAGCAACAGACAATGAGAGGGTCATTTGGCCCCAAGTGAGAGAAAAACACAATGTCAGGCAACCTACTTGGGAATTATTCTGCATTTGTTTCCTGCTTTATTTATGACTATTTGAAGTGAAGGAGCATTTTTAAGTCTTTTCTGGCAGTTTTTTTTAAAACCTGATTTATCTAGCTTCATAAAACCCGAGCTGATTTTGAGTGAAAGAATATGAAAACTTGAAAAAAATTTAGAGATTACCAACACCAACTCTTTGTTCAAAGGTTTGGTGATTTGAAACCCAACACATGAAAGGAAAGACTGATCCACTTCCGCACTCCTCAGATGTACCACAGGACCCTCTCTACCTCCTTCAAGTTGGAAAGAGCCCCTGGGGACCAGATAACCAGAGCATGCTAGCCTC
This sequence comes from Mesocricetus auratus, assembly GCF_017639785.1. Classification (NCBI taxonomy): domain Eukaryota; kingdom Metazoa; phylum Chordata; class Mammalia; order Rodentia; family Cricetidae; genus Mesocricetus; species Mesocricetus auratus. The sequence continues at coordinate 66,052,967 of NW_024429190.1, read as the reverse complement.
AAATACACCAAATGTGTCTTAGGACTTGGCTTCTTGAGAATTACTTAGGAATGTTCCATTTGGTAACCCATTTCTCATCAGTGTTTGCTTGATTCTTTCCCAGTGACTCTATCTAAATGGACTCAGATCACACTTTATCTTGTTTTATGATGAGCAATCTCACTTGGAACATATACTCTGAAGGTTTATGGCATGTCAGTCATTAAGCTAAGCACTTTCTACCAACCATGCCATTTCATCATCATGACAATCCACGAGTTAGGGAATAGTGTGCCCATCTTTCAGGTAAGAAAAACTCAGATTTAGAGAAGGTGAAAAACTAGTTCAGGGTCTTACATCTAATCCAGGTTGACCCAACTCCAGCATGCAAAATTTAACCAGCACATTTCTCCTAAAACACTTAAGTCTCCCAGTAATTTATGCCACCTATTTCTCATTCATCACTAAAAAAAATTCTAGAATCCTCAGTTCGACATTCAGCTTCAAGAGAAAGCCGGCGGTAACCAAAGTCACCTTTTTTTAATAGTTCAATCTCCTGGCATGAAAACTTGTCAAGAGCAGTTTTCTGAACTTTTCACCACCACCATAGTTCCACGAGTGCAACAGAAACATCTCATGTTTTCATACTGCGGTAATCAGGAATAAGGTCAGGACAACTAATCAAGCAAGTTTGGGGGACTGGTAGCCCTTCCTTTAAGCTCCCTGCCCATCACTCCTTGTGTCTGCTTTTAGAAGCATTTGCACATGGCCCAGCTGCATCTGACCTCTCCATAGACTGCAGTTCAAGGATCTCCATCTAATCTGCCTTCCATGCAGAATCACTGCAGGGAGCCAGCTGTTCACCAGCTGTGAGCTTGGGCTAAGTTTGCTTACCATCTATACATCTTCATCTACAGATTTAGCTATTTTGCATACCTCGCAGGCTCATTATAAGGGTTAAATGAGTCACTTATCAGATCCTCAGAATAATACTCTGCTATCATTGTTATTGTAATGTTGGTAGACATGGTGATTATTAATATTGGAATAATCACAAAATGGGAGTGGCCTTACTTACATAATCGATCACAGTATTTAAGGGCTTCATTCTCTAAAATTAAACTTCTTCATATCAATTTTTGACATTCCTATTTCTGGCACTTAGTTTACCCTGGTGGGCTCCTTAAAGACCTCATGAAATGAAATCTAGAGAAATGGTTTTAGCGCCTTTCTGGGCTTGTGGGAAACTCATTGAGGACATGTTCCTTAGTCCTACAAGAAAAAGTCATAGCACTCATGTTCTCAGCACAGGACTGTCCACACTAAGAGTGGAGGGCATGCTGAAGCTGATTCAGCAGCCTCTGAAGGAAAACTCCACTCCACCCAACCAGAGGGTCACTGCAAGTCTCCTTAGAGTGTGTGTGTGAATGTGGAGTGTGTGTGCACGTGTGAGTGTGCAGGATGTGTGCACACATATGTGTGTGTCCCCACACACATGTACACTATAAGAAAAAATTATCGTTCTTCCAGGCAAGAGTGCAAATTAGGACCTAAGTAGCTCTCAAGAACTTACGAATTTTACCTCTTGTTTACATGAGGAGCCCTGTAGGAAGCTATGCTAAGAAAAGCAAGGCTAGTCCATATATGAATCCTGCCACTGGACATATGTGAACTTTGGAGTCATTTAACTTCAGAGAACCTCACTTTCTTCATCTGCAATGGGGACATAAGAATAGCTTCCTTGCTGACTTTTGGGAAGGAATGAAGGTGGTGATGTATTTAAAGCACTTAGTCCTAAACAGCCACAACACGTAGTCATGACTGCTAGTCTCCAGAAGCACTCTTAAGAAGTCCCAAAAGATAATGAGCTTTCCCACTACTCACCTCCTACCAAAGCCTGGATGTGAGACTGGTGTTTACAAAGACTACCCTCTAAAATGTATTCCTGGATAACACATAACCACCACAAGATGATACACAGTCTGTCCCTCAGTATCTGAGAGGTTTTGGTTCCATGATCTCCATGGATACCACATTTCACAGATGCCCAAACCTCTTATATAAAATGGCACAGTAGCATATTCTTCCCTTAAGCCATCTCTGGGTTATTTATAATAGCTAACACAATGAAAAGGCAGTATAGTTATCCCATCTTGCATGGAGAACACTGACCAAAAAAGGTCTACACATATTCAATGTAGATATAGTCTTCTTCCAAGTATTTCTGATCTGCCTTTGGTTAATCCGGGATAACAGAGCCCAGAGATATGGAGGGCCAGCTGTATTTGCATTTAGTTAGCTTGCCTCACTGAAACATTAAAAGCACCATGAGAGACTGCAAGCTGTACGGGCTCTAGGTTCGCATGGGCTGACGTGTGATTTGAAGGATCTTAGATTCCAGAGGGCTCTTCACTAGGCCCTGAGGAAGTAGCACGAACTCTTTGAGACTGAATATCCTTGTCATTAAAGAGATAAGATGACACTTTAAAAAGTAACTCACAGTAATTAAAATGTTTCTGCAGGTTAAATAGAATAAGGTGTCCAGAGTTTCTAACAGAGAGCCAAACGCCCAGGGGGCATGCAACAATTTTCAGACTGCTTGAGAAACAATCTTATTTTACTGTTTAGCTTTAAAATGCTATTGATAACAGCCCTAGACACAACTAGACGATTACCCATACCAGACTTTCTGTGGACATATCTACAGAACATTATCTTGATTAACTGATTTAGGAAAATCCAGCCCACTGTGGGCAGCAGCAGTCTCTAGGCAGGTGATACTGGGCTGTAGAGGCTACCCAAGCATGGCTCTGTTAATGAGTCAACAAGGAGTATTCCTCCACAGTTTCTGCTTCAAGTTCCTGCCCTAACTTCCTCAGCAATGGACTGTGACCTGTAAGCTGGCATAAACCCTTCCCTCTCCTTTGTTGCCTTTGTCAGTGGGTGTTGCCACAGCAACAGAGTGAAACCAGAAGAACCTTATCTACTATTATTCTTATTGCCTCTTATCTAAAGCTGCAGTGAAACCATCCCTCTAGAATACAATCCTAATAAAACCTCTACTTCTCCTTAGCAGGCTTTTCCTTTCATGACACGAAATATACAACTGATTATGTTTGTCTTTTCATCTTGGCTTCCAGGAATCTCAGGCAAACTAAATTCAACTCCAGGAACAACACTGGCCCTAATGGTTCTGCATATCCTGTACCCTCCTTGGTCTTAATTTCTGTTTCACCATATTTTTACATAATGGAAGTACAAGTCATCTCAAATCTTTTGTGCAACATGAGAAGCTATTAGCTAACCAACTACATAATTCAACTTCAGGGGAAGATGTAAAATAAGCATGATGAAAAGAGCTCCCGGCCTGAGTATGTCTAACACTTGTCTCTCTCCTTGCTTAATTCATTTCATCCTTCAGATCGGCATTTTCTCACAGAGAGCAGGACTCATCTCTGAAGACCTCCCAGGATAAGGTACGCATGCAAGTACACTTTGAAACTGTCATGTGCTATATAAAAGCCGATTAGTATTCTGTTTCTAATCATAGAAGAAGAATATTCAAACAAGTGAAAGTGCACAAACTCATAGACTATGATGCAACACCGAGGACCCCTGCAGGCAAGTTGAATGGGTACATAGTGAGGGGGCAGAGGCAACCACCCTTCCATATAGAACTCTCTAGAATGCTCTAGCAAGAATAAGTGTGCTCTCCAGGGAATCATTCCAACTCAGAGAACATTCGTTTGTCCATATTTTTTAATACAGTGCATTGCTTGGTTTTTAGTCATAAACTGATTGACTTGGAAGACAGCACAAATGGTTTGCTGCCCAGTGAACCTGTGGGATGAGTCCCAACACTTTCTTCCTTGTCAGCAATAAGAAGAAGGAAGATGCTGTGTGCCTCTGACAACTGTACACAAAACATCAACTGCTGTAACCAAAAGTATTTACATACTATTAATGTCATCCAGAGAGGGTTGGGTATGTTTTCTTCTTTTCTTTTTAAAGTTAAATTTGGGCTAGAACCAAGCAGCTCTTAATAACAGGGATGGTAGGTGTTTCTCCATTTTTAGAATAATTTGCTGTTTTGACTAGGAATTCAAACGTTCCTAAGGAATCTCTAAATCTTTAGTTCAAAACCCCATTGTCCTCATTGACTAATAACTTAGTCTATCTGCTGCTTCCCCACGAAGAAGGAAGACAAGGAGTTGCTGCTGTCTTCAAAGGTGATGAAGTAGGAGCTGGAATTCAAAGACCCAGCTCTGTTCCTTGTTATGGTATGAATAAAACAAAGTAAGTCAGTATAATAGCCAATATGCCCAGAGCCTGATTTCTTGCCAGTACTCTCTGAGAGCAGCATAGCTCATTGAAACCTCACAGCAACTTCATGGTACATGTCCATCATACCATACTCACACATTACACAAACTAAAATCTAGGGGCTCAGGGTATATGACACAGTTAGTGGAGTGATTGCCTAGTAAGCAGAAGGCTGTGGATGTGATCCCAAGCATCACATAAACCAGGCCTGGTATTTCTGTTTGTAATTCTAACACTCAGGAGGTGAAAGTGTGAGCATCATAAGTTCGAGGCCATCCTCATCTATTACATAGTGAGTTTCAGGCCAGCCTGTGCTATATGAGAGTGTTTGTCTCAAAAAAAAAAGATAATTAATAAAGGAATCTTTCTTCATTTGTAAGGGTGTAATACTGTCTTTAGATTTGCCCCAGGGTTATTAAGAAAATCAAACACAATTACAGAGGTGTGTAGTCAGATTTTTCTTTGGGCCACCAGCTCAGAAATAACAACATGGAAACACAGAGACTTATTAATTATGAAAGCTTGGCCTTAGCTTAGGCTTGTTCCTAACTATTTCTTATAACTTAAATTAGCCCATTTATATTAACCTATGTTTTTACTTGTGGCTTTATACTTTTCTTTCATTCTGCATATCTGACTCCCTCCATGTCTCACTGGAGTCTTCCCACACCTCGACTGTCTCCTCCTATTTCCTCCTACTTCCAGAAGTTCCATCTGCACCTCCTGCCTAGCTATTGGCCATTCAACTCATTAGTAAACCAGTCACAGCAATACATCTTCACATAGTGTACAAAAATCCCACAACAGAGATGGCTGTCTTGATAGGGTCGAAAGTCTTACTCAGAAGTTATGAGTTCCTACTGAAGTCTTGTGGCTCCCTAACACACCATTTGGTAGGCTAGGAGAAGCAACATAATACACATGAAGTGATTTCTGCAGGTTCTAGGCTCAAAAAATAAAATGAAAATAACAAAGGGTGTCTGAAAGGCAGCTGGGAAAATTGGTGACTGCTGTAATAAGTATATCTACAAGCAGACTGATAAGCAATGGGAAAAGCCCAATAACAGTGTGCCCATGCCCTTCACAAAGACACAACTGCTACTCAACTGCTGGAATTTCAGCCACAGTGAAAGGTGTTACACAACTATGCTCATCCATTTCCAAGGCAACACATCTCAAAAAGAGTCTCCTCCAAGATTCAGTTGACTTTAGACCAATCAAGTGATTTTCTAACTTTGAATACACCAAGCTCTGGAGAAATGAATAATGGAATCATCCAGGATTTGACTGCACCTATGACATGCTCATGTTTTCAGTCTGACCACTCTAGTGTTTCAGGTTCATGACAGGGTACAGAACAGCAGTCCCCAACCTTCCTAACACTGCAACCCTTTAATACAGTTCCTTATGTTATGGTGACCCCCGGCCATAAAATTATTTTCATTGTTACTTGATAACTGTAATTTTCCTACTGTTGTAAATCATAATGTAAATATCTGATATATAGGACATCTGATAGGCAACTCCTATGGAGGTCATGACCCACTGATATAGGTAGGCCAGAAGTCCAAGACCTCGTCAAAATCCCCACTCATCCAAAAGAGTCATCATGATCCCAGGCAAGGAGATAAGTCTGTGGGAAACTATGACTACATTTCTACAACAGGGATAACTTTTGCAGCTAGAGTTATGAAACAATTAGGGTTTTATGTATGGAAGTCTCTCTGGGTTATTTAGACCACAAAAGTAAAATAAAATGTTTTGCAATGTATGGTCAAACTCAGTTTAGCTGACCCCCTAAATGGGCTTTGAACTTCACACAAAGGACTCAGAATAACTTTGGTTCCATCCAAAATAACTCTGATAGAAAAATGGGAGCTGGAGCAAAGGGGACAGGATGGTGGCGAGGCTATGCGGAAGGCATGAAAAGCACTCCTGTAAACATGCTCTTCAGGGCAATGGTACCCTCCCAGGCCTTTTCTGACTTCTTTTCAGTAAAAATGCATTTCCTGATCACAGACATCAAAAGTGGGATGAAACAAAAAATATACTGGCATTCCACATTTTCTCTGGTTAGACAAAATGCTTTTGTATCACCCATTTCTCTTCTGGGCCTGACTGTGACAGAATAAACTAACAAACCAAAACCCTGGTATAAATCACATGATAGATACCCTTCTATACTTGGGTGAGCTGTGTAAAGTGATTCTGGAAGGGATTCACCAAGTAAGCTGAAGCGAGACCAGGGCTTTGTGTCCTCTTGACCTGTCACTCGATCCATGTGAGTCACAGATAGAAAAGGTCTGCGTCTGACTTAGTCAATGCTACTGAACATTCATCTTCATCTGGAATCTTCTTTCCCTCCATGCTCTATATCTCTGGTTGGAAGAACGGGTATCCTTAGAGGATTTTTCTTGGCTGTCAGTGTGTATTCTGTCAAAACAGACAAAACTCATTGTGCACTAGAGAAGGCAAGTCCTTACCCTTCATACTGATACCAAAAGCTTTTGCTAGACTCACTAGTAATTTACTGGAAGATGCTTTATTTGGCACGTCAGAATTTCAGGAGACAGTATTTATGGAAAAGAACTTAAAGTCCATTCTGAGGATTCCTTTTTAAAAATTTAATAGAAATTTCTTTTCAAAGTAAGTTTTAACTCACTGTGTGTCTTATGCAATGGACATCTACCACACGTTGGAAATTCTGGATCTTCTCACACACTGACCAAAGGTAATGCGATCATTTCCAAATAAAACTCTTCTCCACTGGGCTCTTTCTGCTTGCTCAGTGCTGTGGTTCATCTTGTATAAATCTGCCCAAAGTTACCATCCTTCCTCCTGCTCACAGCTTGTCTAGGGTCTTTTCTCTTCCTTAGCTCAACACTGACTTTCTCAGAGCATCTTTCTCTAACCACTGTGAACAAATACCATTAAAGAGTCTGACAGCACCATGAGCCACAGACTGTCAGAGAACTTTACCATTTATCTTTGTGAGTGTCTTATTAGCAACTACCGGACTACAGTCTCCCCCAAGGAAAGCACGTGTCTTTCATTTTGCCGACTCTCCTAACCCAGCGTAACACAGCACTTGAGACACCTGTAATGGACACTCTAGATAATGATCAAGATTGGTGGTTCTTAACCTATGGAGTCTTGACCACTTTGGGAAGGTTGAGAACCACTGCTCTATATACACTAACAATGCATCCCACAATTCTCACACTAGCATGATGCTAGGGTTTGCTGGGTCCACTGAGGGTCCCTCTAGAGTCCTTACTGAAGTCCTTCTAACTTTATTTGTTCAATGGGAACAAGCTGGAGGGCTGAGGCCTTCCTGGAGCAGGGAAACATGAGTGCTAAGTCAAGTCACTCAAATTATTTTCAAAACATGGCAGAGAAGCAACAAAAGTAATCAGCCAAATGTCAAAACGTGAAATTTTTTAATTAAAAAAAGAAAACACTATGAATAAATAAAGGTGGACAGACAGGCATTAGCAAAAAAAAATAAATAAACAGATTGGCAGGAAAATTATCAGTCCATAGTAATATCTACCTATGCTTTTTCATCCCATCTTATAACTTATTTATTTTTCCTAGAGTAAATTCAATTGCTACCAAAAGAAGATGTACACTAGGACTTCCACATACAAGCTTAAAAGATTCCTGGGTTAAACTTGGAGGGTACAATGGAGGGAAGGAAAGGCTCTTCCCAAGTTCTGCCTAGTGTCAGCACTGCTCTTCCCTACAGTAGGAGCAAACAAATGGTAGCAATAATATTAATCGCATTTAGATGCACACAGTGATCTTCCTAAAGCTCATTCACTCAAGCACAGACTCGCCAAAGAGCTGTGCCAGCCTCTGTCACAATCACTGGGGTGCAGTGTATCCTCACTTATGTCAGCCTTTGTCACAATCACTGTGGTGCAGTGGCTCCTTGCCTATGCTCTTGGTCACAAAGACTGGGTCTGCCTCTCAGCAATCCAGTCACCAGTGGTGTGAAGTTGAATCATCCACCTCTGTGAACTGCAGAGCCCTCAAAACCGAAGGATGGCTGCTGTCCTCATGATTTTTATGAGGAAAATTAAGATCATGAACCTTTAGCTTTTGGATTGGTACCTAGAAAATAGTTTGTATTCTGTATCATCAGCAAGATATTGTCGGTGACATTCAGGTCACTTTATACACAGATTCACTCTCATCCTCTCTTATAATCCTTCTTTGTATATGGAGAAAAAGAGGACAGAGACAGACAGACACACGGACAACTGACATACACAAACTGACTCATCAAATGTAAGCAGTCAATTATTCCAGCTAACCATCAGTAGTGACAAGGTTAAGATTTCCTAGAAGTGACAAGTTTTCACTACTTATAGAGTAAATAATCCACCTAAAAGACGCTCATCCACAATAGCCACTGTAAAATATGAATGTTGCTGATCTCTGTCTGGAGCCAATACATATCTCCTCAAAATGAAGCAATACACTTAGCTTACAGCTCACTGTGGAGCAACCCATTAGCCATACAGGAATTTTTGTTAGCACATTTTTACTGTGAACAAACTTGGGGTTCTGAAGGTAAGGAAGAACATAAAAGGTGACTAGTAGGCAAAAAACAAAACAGTCCCCCCCCCAAAAAAATATGGACTTTAAAGGTCACTTAGATACAGAATGTAAACAATGGTATTATTCCATCCTAAGAAGAAGGGGACACTATGGTAGAAGCCTCTCAGTTCCATCATCTGCTATGGAGGTCCATTCCTGGATGCAGAGGCAGTGAAAACAGCCAGCTCCTCTCCTTCCCTGTAATAACTAAGGACACATCTCTACTCCTCAAGGCTCCACTTGGGTGATCATCAGACTATAAATCCCCCACCAACCCTTGGCATTTTCCTCTACGCTCTCATCTCACCACTGGAGCAATTACCGCACTGTTTTAGGTATCTGCTTGGGCCAGCATTACCATAAACCATCAGTTTTAAGACACTGTCATTCCTTCAGCCCCATACCCTGGGCCACACAAGGACAGAAGTGCTCTGTGAATATCTCTAGGATTTGACCTAAGTGCGTTAGACTGAACTGAATCGTGCTGAAAGGAAGGCCTGAGGATCTGGCTGCCTCTCTGTTTCCCCTTATTATAGTGGCTAACAGGGTGACTGCCCTGGTACCATGAAGGATGATGACAAGCCCACCAGCTTACAGTTCATACAAATAGATCTTGTATCAATGAGATCATGCACTAGCTCGGCCCTCTGGCCAAAGGGGAGACACAAAGCACAGCTTAGCTTGCATGTGCCTGCTTCCTCCTCTCAGGGGAACCATGGAAAATGGAGTAAAAGTTTTGTTTACCTAACAAAAGCTGAGAAAATATTTTTTCACTTAAGAAAATGTCAAATTAGTGAAAGTGACAAAAATAAATAAAAACCTACCACATACTCAAAGAGTTGCACAATTGCCTGAGAGCAAAACCGTAATTGTCAATGTACTAGCATTTGGAACAGGGTTCAGGATTTCAAGGAAGCCAGCCACTCTTTTATGAACACTAAACAGAAATGTCACAAACAGCTTTTGATTATACTATGATTGTCACAGTCTATAGGAATGAACTAACATATGGTGTTTTTAAAATAAACTACTAACCACATCCAGTGGTTTCAATTAAAGAATGGTTCATTGCCTACAAAAATTCCCCTAGTACCAGCTGTCTTCCAAAAAAAGTCCCATTGCCTCACTCTGAGTTTCCACTGTCATCAGGCAGATTGCCAAATGGTGTGGACATGAGGGGTAGCAGCTCCACAGTGAGTGGACCATGAACACCTTGATCCATGGAGAAACCTCCTATACAGCGTATAAACTGAACTGTAGAGTTAAATTCAATGACCTGCTTGTTAGAAGACTACAGTAGTCTTTTTTTTTCCTAACCAGTGCTAGGGACCAAACCCAGAGCCTCATGCGTACTAGGCAAGTACCATCATGAAGCTAAGTCTCCAGGCTGAAGATGAGGGAAGATTCAAAGGAAAGTTTAGAAAGTTCGTACAGTCTGCTGGTACAATCTCAGAAAAATATTTAACGTACTAAGAAAGGCATAGCTATAAGGCAGGCCTCAGCTCAAAATAGCAGAAAGGTCTTACTGATGAGGTTTAAACCAGTACAGAGAAACAATACAGTATAAGAATAAAAGGCTTAGTAACAGATTCACTACAATAATTTCATAATCATAGTAAAAAAAACCTATTTCTAGAAATCTACAGGTAAGGTTATTTGAAACTGGGTTGAAATGACAATGTACGGGCCTGGTTAGCCTTTGGGGCCTCTGCCACTGGCCCAGTGATTTGCCCATTTGGTTGGCTTGTTTGTGATGTTTAGCAGTTTCACAGGATGTAGTAAAGTATAACTGAACAATGAAGTGTCTACAGAACTTATGGTTATTTGTATGCCCTTGAGGTTGAGTGAGTCTTTCCAAAGCGCTGGATCACTAGGCTACCTCATTCAGAAAATAATCAAATACCCCATGCTTAACAATTAAAACTAAAGAAGTGGAATTCTGCTTCACTGGCAAACACATGAACAGAACAACACATGAATCCAGAGGTGTTTCCGATTATTGTTTTAATTCTGAGGACATAAAAGGATCATTCAAATTCATTCTGAGACCAACATAAACCTTAATCTGCAAGCCAGATGCACACACACACAGAGCCAATGCTTTGATATAGTTTTTGAGATTATAACATAATTACAAAATTTCTCTCTTCTCTTTCCTCCCCACAAACTCTCCGGCATACTCCTCCCCACCCTTCTTCAAACTGATGACCTCTTTTTCACTAATTATTATTTCATATATGTATGCATACCCTGTTCAGTCTGTATATTGTTACTTGTATGAATGTTTTTAGGGATGATCTATTGACACCAGAAAACCAATTGGTGAGCTCTTTCCTAGAGGAGACCAATCATCTCTCCAGCTCCCAGGTTTCCTCGGTTGCTTATAATTCTTTGTGTAGAGCTGAGACCTCATGGAATTTTCACTATCCAGCTGGCATGTCCCCTGGTGCCACATTTGGACAGTCGTACTGATAAGATTCTAGGGGTGTACCTTCTGCTATTACTAGGAAACACAGTGTCACAGCAAACTTCCTGATCTGGTCTTGCAATCTTTCCACCCTCTCTTCCATAATGCTCCCTAAGCCTTAGGGAGTGTTTTTATAGATGTATCCATTGGGACTGTAAAGTCAGTTCTTAAAGCTTTCTATGTAAGAAACTCCACAAACAGCCTTGGAGACACCTTCACAGTGCACAACCTCTTTCATATACAGTTTTCACTCTTCACCATGGGACATGAACACTAATTAAACAAGCTTCCTCACAGCCAGGCTTACCGACCAACTCAGCAAGCTCTCTGGTTCCTTAGGAAAATGTGACATCCAATAATATTTAGGATAAGAAAAACAATGCATATATATATATATAAGCACTTTATCCACTTTTGGAAATTATGGAAATACTTTATTTAAATGTAAATTATTATTAATTATTATTTGTTATTGCAAAACAAAGCCATGGAGCTATAAGCATAATTATATTTTTTCCTGGCCTTTCCTCATTTAGTCATTATAGAACCAAACATTTTAGAGGGCCCATTGGTGATGTTTATTTTAACCCCATTTCAACCAGGATTAAGTTGGTAACTACTTATTTACCAAGATGACTGTCAATATTTACTAAATTGGATGCAACCCTTACTTCCCACGTTTTTATTTTCTTGAATAGGCTACATATTCAGCTAACAAATAGTTTTTTGACATGTTATTTGTTCATTCATTCAAAGGATACACTGTTTCAGAATATGCCCATGATACAACTGTTACCTTTGGGGCTCTAACAACACAGCTGGAGAGATGACACCCATTTGGAAAGGGTAAGTCACTGACTGGGGCATTATAGGGTCCACATGACAGCTTCTATGACAAATTTAGGTACCACCACATGTGTTCAGAAAAAATGAAAAACTTGGCAAATGGGTACAAACTAACTCAACAAGTCCTCACTAAGACAAGGTAAGCTGACAACTCATTAAACTACTTAAAAGAATGAAGGTAGTAAGCTCTGATCCATAGTCAATTTCATCTTAAATATCTAGGAACGCGCTAAGCTGGACACCTGCTTTGAGCGATGGAGATAATGAGTTTCTCTTTTTACAGGGAGAAACTCAATAGAATGAGCCCCTCAGGTACCTGGCAGCACCTTCTCAAATGCCCCCCTCTATTTCAAAGAGGAGCCCAATCCAGAAAACTCATTTGACTAAGAAGAGACTAGCCAGAAAGTCAGAGCAAGGAGGAACCAGAGAAGCAATAGATACACCAAAGGTAAAGAGGAGAAAAAAAAACAGGAAAGAGCCAAAGATAATTAAGGTTTTGACTCTAGATGTGACCAGGAACATGGGGACTCCATGTTCACAATACCTCCACAAAACGATGAAGTAAGACTCCTGTATGGGAGAACGCTATTAAGAGAGGCTGGCATGCCTGCCTCCAGACTGTAGCACGGGAGAATTCTGGAGACTGTATGGAGTGTGCCTTGGTCTCTCAACCCAGCTACTTTGGCTTCTACAGGTCATACTCACAAAGCCTTGGATTGAAATCCCTGATATTAAGCACCCATGTCCTTCAAAACTTACTTCCTTCTGTGTTTCCTAAACAGAATACCATTCCAAGAAGACCCTGGTCAGTGTCTGTCACTCTTCAACCTTCCAGTCACATGCACACACTGCAGCTTCCTGACTTTCAAACTTTAACCCCAAACCACAGGACACATCCTGCATTCTGCTTAGGTGGCAGTGCCTGGATCAGTCATTTAGACGCTGTTTACCTCGCTAAAGAGAGATCTCATATCTTAAGTTCCAAACACTCTTCTGGATTTCCCCCTTTGCCACTCGAAGCTACCAACTCCTTTTAGCCCTACACACCCCTGCACCTGGAGTATACTAGAACCCTCTGAGGTCTCATGAGTCACTATAAATAGCAACCGCATCAACTCTCCCGTGACATGTAAATACACTATTCAGAACATCTCACCTCGTGGCATAGTGAGTTGGAATAACTATTGGAGTAGAATAGCCAATGGCAACAGGAAATGAAGAACTGCCATTTGGAGGGCACATCAAGGTGACAGAGAGAACCACATTTCAGAGGTTCTAGGCTGCCTAAATTACTCACGAAGACAGAGCACTGTGACGTGGTCATCCTACATCCACTAATATGGGTGGAATAAATTACCTGCACCACAGGATGCATTGCATTGTTGCATAAATTAACTCAGTGTCACATGCAAAAACCCATTTCCTTTCAGCCTCAAATTCCTAAACATTTTGATTTCACTGAGAAACAGAGAGAGCCATTCTTTTCATGAAAGAGAGCGAGCCCATTGGTTTGCAGGGTACAGAACAGCCCAACTACTAAGTTTGAGGAGAGCATGGTAAGGAGGCACTAGCTCCTGGCAGTTTTCCACACATCTGAGCAGCTCAGTAGTTGTCTGTGCTACCCCTGGAAATCCTCAGCTGCTTGGGCCTTTCACCTGCCAGCCAACATCCAGACTGACACCCACTGGCAAGTTCAAAGGATCTACTGAGAGCCAGGCACCAAGTCGATGGTAAAAGTGCAGGAATACTGGCAACGTGTGGAAAGCATGGCTGAAAGGGCTTAACAAACAGTAATTGCTACAATAGAGACTTGCTCCCCCCCAAGTCCAGCCTGGAACTTCTGTCATTGTCTACACGCAGATGAGGACAAATAAGACTGCAGAAGGTAAGCAGAATAGTTCTAAGCAATTACTGATGGGTCAGCAGATGGCTCTGCTGGTCAAGCTGCCTCCTGCCAAGCCCGAGGACCTGAGTTCAGTCCTTGGAACCCGCACAGTAGCAGGAGAGAACCGACTCCTGGGCTGCTGCTCCTCACACGTGACAGATTCACTTCTCTCCTGTAGACCCAGTCAGTTGTCACTGGTATACAGAAATTAAAGGAATTATACTTGACATCAAAATCAAGGATCACGCCTAAAAACGTTATGAAAGAAAGCAAGAAGGGAAGGAAGGAAGGAAGGAAGGAAGGAAGGAAGGAAGGAAGGAAGGAAGGAAGGAAGGAAGGAAAGAAAGGTGTGAGGCCAGGCTGGAGAAGGGCACAGGAGTGTGCTGGGAATGAGGAAGTCAAATGGCAAAAACCAAATATTCTTGGCTCCTTTATAAAGCTACTCTGTTCATTTACCCGGATGCCCCAAACAAAAGCAACTGCCCATTTCTCTGTTTCCGTTTCCTGAATCTAGCTGGATCACAGGCTGGCATCCATTGTCCCTGGCTCAGAGAACAATGTCCACTAGCATAAATCCGGTGCACAACCAAAGAGTTAGAGAAGAATACAAGACTACAAGACCGTCATCCACACCCAGTGACCCAGCACTGCACAGTCGCCATGGGCAGACCTGCAGACAGGAGGCAGCCAGTGCCTCTGCACTGCCACAGACTCCAGTTGGTCGAGAAACACAGTGTGTCGATTCACAGAGCATGATACTCGGTTTGTACCCGTGTCTCCTAACATTTGACATCACTTCACAGAGTCTGCAGTCACAACGTGGCCTGTGGTTCCAGGACATTAACAAAATAAGAAGTGCAGAGGCCAAAGCCATTCACAATGGGGAGCTGAGCTCTGTTCCAGATCCCAGCAGCCAGGACCATCTTTTCCTTGCATTTTGGGCACGCCTCAGAGGATGGCAGCTGCTAACTTAGGAGGGGAAAAGTGCACGGTGGAGGAGGTAAAAGGATTATTTTTAAGAAAGAGCACAATCTAACTTTTCTCTCCACCACCCACTCCATGCCACCTCCTCATTCCCGTGTCTCTCCTCCTGCCTTCACTCTGCTCCCCAGCCTGCTCTCCCTGTTACTCAGTGTGGCACAATCTCACTCTCTCTCTCTCTCTCTCTCTCTCTCTCACCGCACACACACACACACACACACACACGTTTCTTACCCAGTATCCCCAGCTGGGATACCAGTTCTGACACCACACTGGGAACAGAAGTCAGGTAAAGACATGGGGCTGCTGAGCTAAGGGGGGGGGGGTTGATGCTAGCCATCCTCACAGTTCTAAATGTGTAAGGATCAAACATATACCAACTTTTTTTTTTTTTTGGTTTTTCGAGACAGGGTTTCTCTGTATTGTTTTGGAAGCTATCGGTCCAGCCCAGCCTCGAACTCACAGAGATCCGCCTGCCTCTGCCTCCCGAGTGCTGGGATTAAAGGCGTGCGCCACCACCGCCTGGCATCAAACATATACCAACTTTTAAGAAACCCTATCTTGATGCCACTTGATGCCAGAAGTGATGGAAGCAAGAGAGAAAACTCACTCTATTCTAAGCTAAATGAACCTGTTAATTACGACATCTTCCCAATATGCTTACATACTGGAAAATTTTTTGGCTGATTCACTTTAAAACTGATTTTGAATAGTCCATTCTGGGCTTCTTGACAGTGGCTTCTAAGCAGAGTTGCCTGACTCCTGTGTGCAAGGATGAGCATCCATTAATATATATGATGAGTTATGTACCCTGTGCATTAATTTCTTCCCATCACCTACAGCCAACAGACAAGACTACACACTTGGGAGTCATCTACCCAGAACAAAACATCATTTTGGAAACAGCTGAACTGATGAGGCATTTTCCAAAGGAGAACAATTAAAAGTCGGGGTGAGATTTTTCATGGAAAGAGGCAAGACAGAGAGATGATATGTTAGGACAGGATGCAAGAAAATCGGCTGGATTTTCACTTGAAGCAGGGAGAGACTTAGAACACTAAAAGCAATGCTTGTGTTCTCCCTAGTGAATAGCCCAATAGCCTGAATATTCTTGAGTGAGCACGTATTAAATATTCTTTGGATCTGACACAACTCTAGGGAGTCACAGTAAATGAACAAGATGCACTGCACCCTCGCTTGCAGTTAGTTATAAGACTTATGACCTAGCATTCACTCAAAACAAAACTGAATGCTGAGGGACTTGTTAGTTGAGACGGTGTCATAAAGGAAATAGGGGCGGAAGAACCCTAACACAGAGGAAGCAGCATCAGAGGAGCCAGAGAGGCCCCTCTGAAGAGGTGGCATTCTAAGGATGGAAGATGAAAAAAGGGAAAAGCCAATGGAGACAAGAGTGGTGTGGCCATTCCAGGAAGCTGGGGTTGCATATGCAAAGGCTCTGGAGTACAAAATAGCTTGGAAGCAAGGAACCATACCATCAGCATGATTAAAAGGGAGTGGGTAAAGAGAGAATGGCGTGGTACACGGCTGGAAGGAAGCACAGCATGGATGCTGCTACAAGGTCAACGGGACACCATCAGCACAGGAGTGACATATCTCAGCCCAGACTTTGTCATTACCAATGCTACCCTGACCGGAGAAAGACTTCAAAAGCAAGGCAGGATATGGCAACGCCCTGGGCCAAACCAGAGCAGCCAAGCTGAAAAGTGGACAAAGTCACACAGTTCAGATGTACAGCCAAGAGAAGGCACTACAGAACCACCCGTGGAGGTGAAAGCAGAGAAAGACTCGGATGCTTTTCATCAAGTGACTACCTGTGAGTTGTTTGGGTTTCTTTCCTCAAAAGATACAATTTCACATGAATAAGGACAGGCCTATAATCCCAGCTCCTCGAGTCATAGGGACAAAAGGATCAGAAGTTCACGGCCATCTTTGGCTAAAAAGCAAACAAGCTCAAAGCCAACTTGAACAATTGGTCCACTGCACGGTTTACAACATTTCCAAAACCTAGCTTAAGACATAAAACAGTGTGCCCAGGAAGAGATCTCTGAGGATTCACCCTCAGAACAAACTATATCACTTATTTTGAATGCCATATTCAAACGGCAACAGCATTACATGACTAATACATATTTAAATAAGCCTCTTTCTGAGCTACTCATTCCTAATTATCTGAGTGTTACTAACACTACTTTCCAAAAAGTTAGTACATCATTATCACCTCTAAATTACTCCTTGGGAATGGGAGGAGAGGAGGGAAGTGAAATTGTGGTTGGTATGTAAAATAAAATAAAGAAAAATTGCAAAAACGACAGCGACAGAGAGACAGACAGAGACACACATACATACACACAGTGAGAGAGAGAATGAGAGGGGGGGGGAGGGAGAGAGCAAGGGAGAAGGAGGGGGCCAAAGGAGAAGAGGGAAGAGAGAAGGAATGGAGAAGGGAGAAGGGGAGGAGAGGGAATCTCTCACATGTGCTCAGTAGTGGCCCTCTTTGATACTGGCTAGTGCCATGCCAAACTAGACAGTAAACAGAGAGAAATCATAGTAATCTATTTGGAATGGGATATTATCTTTTTTTTTCTCCAAGCTGCCAGTTGTAACCCTTTTTATATGCATTTTGAGGATTTGGCTTAAAACAGATACTATATTTTAGGTGATATATCATAAAGACTCCCTTTAAGAGAAGTTTCCCTGACATTCCAATGAAAATAACACAGCTTTAGTCACTTGCCCTCTATTCCCTCCTACATCTCACACTTACTCTACTCCCTTTTCGGAATAGAAGTCCATTTCCAAATTCTTCAATACTTAATATTAACTCAGTGGCCCATCTGTGACACTCCTCTTAAGAGTGGGTCTTGTCTGGCTTCCTAAGCCACCTGCTTCATTCCATTGCTGAGGCTATAAAAGATTCACACCACTGCCCTTCGCACCCTATTTAATTTAATGCTGCAAATTCACTTCTCAACACCCTGAGCTGTTTATTCTAATTTGGCCTGCTATCACCTGCAATGACCCAACTTGATCTTTATCTGTGCCACCCACAATGCATTTTATTACAGGGTCTGGGTTTCTGCAAGAGATGAAGAATGCCCAGAGCTCTGCCAGCAGGAAAGCTATCACTAAGTCAGTCTTCTTCAGGAATCTTCCACCACTGGCATGCGCTTCCCCTGTACAGATTCATTCCCATTCCAGACATAAGGTTCCCCGTTTATCAAAGAGGCTCCACACTCAACAAACACAGCACAGCATAAACATACGCCTAAACCCACAGTCTACTTGCCACTTGAGTCCAAGGGTGTTCTTTGAAATCCTGCCATTCCATCGTGTTATACAATGTATGAAATCTACGATGCTCGACCTTTTGAAAACCATGTCACTCAACATTTCTCTCTGCACTATGCAATGACTCTCTTGATACTCCTTTTTAAATCATTGACCTGGCCCATAATCCAATTAGATGTCACCTGTGACTGTGACATTTGGAAGATGAACATATACACGCATGCACTCTGGTCTTCACCTAGCGTCTCAGTAAAACCTATTTCTAAGCAGAATCAACCCAAAGAGCCTCTAACTATTGATTACTGTGGTAAACTACTATATCATCCTTGAAACTCTGTCCTACCTCACTTGTCTAGATGTAGAAGTGCCATTTGCACCTACACTTGCTCATATCTTTCCTCCATCAACTCAGAATCTTCCACACGAGCTCTCAGATCAACTTGTCAGCACAAGGAGCATGTCTACAGCCATCACTCATTAAGCAGACCTCTCCAGGATTCCTGACTCCCTCGGCAAAGTTCTGGGAAGCATCTTGCCGAGGATGAGTGAGGCAGAGAGTGGTACTGAGAGAGAATACTCACTGAGTGGCTTGAGGATGCTGCTGCTGGACTCATCGGCGTTTTCCACATCAGATTTGTCTGAGTAGTTCTCAGAGATTCTTTCCTTTTCCTTCTTTTCCTTGTGCCCTGCCTTTCTCTTGTGACGTCTCCTTCTCCGGTAACTCTTGGGCACGTGGACCCCAATGTAGATGGTGTGGTGGCCTAAGGAAAAGTAGGCAAGTCAACAGTCAATTCAATTCATGATGTCTCTACATATAAATCACACAAGAAACACAAGCCAGATACATCTATGAACATGGCATTATCACTCAGTATTAGGCTAACACAAAGAACTGAAATCTTGAAACATAGAATTCCTTTTCAAATTTCGGCTATGGTATAATTCCACCCATTGGCTGGTGTTTGGTTCTATCCTCACAGGCATAGGGTTTAGGACACAGGTGTAGGGAAAATCAAAAAATACCAACTAGAAACCAAGAATTCTTGATTCCATTCACATATCTGAAATCTGTTATCTATGTCACCTTCTCTGAACTTCTGTTTGGTTGGTTTTTGGTTTTGTTTATGAGACAGGGTCCCATGTAGCCTTGGCTGACCTTAACTTGCTATGGAACAGAGGATGACCTTGAACTTCTGGACATACTGCCTACATTTCCCAAGTTCTAAGATTCCAGGCATGCACAATCATGCCGGTTTTTTTTTTCTGATAGAATCCAGAGCTTCACATACCCTTGACAAATACTGTACCGATGAGCTGAACCACAAGCCCCTTAACTCTTGGAGCCTCAGCCTCATCCTTTTATACCACGAAAGTCTTACGCTGGATAACCCCTAAAGGTCTGCTCTACCCTAGTTTTTCATGACCTGTGGTTATATCGACTAGAATGAAGGGAGAGAAGCCAGTGAGCTTTAAAAATAAAAAACAAAAGTTGAGGAAGTCATTCTACTAGGGATATGGTTTTTATACCATAACATTAGCAGAACAGAGACTGAGAACTGGGACAAACTGAGACATACTTGGAGAGGTTTTAGAAGTACTCAAATGTTCACATTAGGAAACGCTAAAACGAATGTCAGCCACGGTGCCATTCTCATTCCTCTTTTTTCGTTTCCAGAAGTTTCTAAAAAAACTGGTTGTTGGGATGATAAAAATAAGACTCATCCCAGCAAAAACTGCCGTGAAGAGAAGGGCATGAGAAAAACAGACCTGACTGCTTCCAGGCATCCGGAGGGAAGGCACTTCGACACTGACAAGCAGTATCATTTTCCCAAATCTGATAAGATAAAAAAGGAACTTAAAGTTCCACATCTTTTTTTTTTATTGAAAAACTTTGACTTTCACTTTATATACAGTTTAACTTCTGAGTGTGGGAATCACCATTTCGGAAGGAATTTGAACACTCTTTTATTGCAAATTAGATTAGGTAATCTCATCTAAGTGTTTCATTTCCCATTTCTAGAATTATTCTTTGATGGTACTTCACAGTTCCAGAGATAATATCACATACCGCCATGTAACTCAGCCTCCTGAGTATCAATGGCTGTGAACTACTTTCCATGGAACTCACCAGGCACCCCTAAAAACACCATAACTCATGAGATTTTCCTTCAATTGACAGCTTAAATGAAACATGTGCTTCTTCGAGAAAAAGCCTCCAACTATAGAAGAGAGAACTCTCAGGGGTCGTGTGTCACAGAAAACTCCTGATGCTTGGAAAAAAGCAAGAGCATCTTCGCCCAAAGCAGAACTCCCCCCAACAACCAGCAACTTGTTACTACAAAGCACAGGGAACAATCTGCCCTCAAAAGTGTGCCAATGAGAAATCTATCACGTCTAACCATTTCCAAGTGAATTGTTCTCATGGGAAAGCTATATTATACTAGGAAATAGGAAATGTCTTCGAAACAATGGGAATTAAGAAACAGTGTCAATTGTTTCCTGTGTTCCCCTTACTAAGGGAGTCTTTGCAGGTTTATCTCAAGTCTCAACAATACAAAATAAAAGAACCCTATGGAAACGCCTCATACCACACACACACACACACACACACACAGGCGTGCGCGCACATACACACACACCACATACGCAAACACATATACACACATATGTGCATGTACACACACCACACACAGAGAGTAGGGGGGTTCAAAATACTAAAATATCGCAGTAAATGTATTCTGCACATTATTAAGTAATAGGCACAAGAAAATGGTAATTAAGGTATATTAGCCATGCCAAAATGATACAATAAGATTTACTATATGAACTCAAGTCTGTGTAGTACATTTGGTCAAGTCATTTAAAAGGTAAGCCTATATGGCTGACAGGATTTAACAGTAAGATTTCTGACTATAAAGTATTGTTTTCAAACTAATGAAAAAGTTACAGTGATTCAGACAGACAGCCTTCGAGCTCTGCAGAGGGATGTGCCTTTGTTTGAGAGCCTACTTAGATTTGTCATGACCACAAACATGGAACCATTCTTCTCATTTGCTGACTGTAGCACTGTCCCTGTGGCACATCCAGCTAGCCCGCATTTCTCAATCCCCCCACACCTTCCCTGGCCTGCCCACAGATAAGGATGCCTTCAGATCTGACGCTGCACTTCTGAGTTCTGCAGCAACCAAGAGGAAATGGGTCTTCCTTTATCGACGTCACAAACATCAGGCATTTTTATTAGTTTATCACGGTGTAATCTGCAAACTGTAAAACTTACCCTTCTTAAGACTATAACTCCATGATTTTATGTAAAGTTGCACAAACATCACCATCATCCAATTTTAGAACCTTTCTACCAATCCACAGCAATCTCTCAGGGCCATCTGCAGCCAAGCTCAGTTCCCTATGGCATCGCATACACCCACTCTTCAACGTTCTGTATACTCTTGGTACTAGCATCTATGGAGCCATGATCCTCTTGTTCTCACATGGCTATGAGCCTTGTGAGGATCCTTACATGGTAAGATAGAATATTCCCAGTGAGGAAGATGCTGCCTCCCAAGAAATGCCCAAGGAATCAAGTTCCTGAGCTGAGCTCAGCATCTTCCTCCTCCTCCTCCTCCTCCTCCTCCTCCTCTTCCTCTCCCTCTTTCTCACACATCTTACTGGAACGTAAATCTTCCCCTTTGCTCTTGTGTTTACATGAATGAAAAGAAATGTGACTCCGGTTAAGGTGGATCATTGGGATCTTGGAGACAGTGATTGTTACTTCATTGATTATTTATAGTCTGTCTCTACTTCAACTTCGTTGCCCATGAAAGGAGGCAAACAAGATAGTCTTGTGTTGGAGGACGTGGTGAAATGGGCATGCTTTTACATAGGGAAGATCAAATATTTAATAAACTATATTGCCAAATCCCCAAAAGTAGCGTGAGTTGAGACAGAAGTGTTCTCACTGCCCCCACAAAACTCCTATCTGTATGATGAACAGCAATGGAATTACTGCTGGAAAGTCTATTGTTGGCGAGAATATCACTGGTGGATATCAGTGTTTATTTTCATTAAAGTATCTTTATATGTCTCAGAGATATGTCATGACGATTGATGTGAGCTCTTAGAGAAGCTACAAAGGTGGAGGGTGTAGCTATTGTTCTCCATGTAAAAAGAAAAGGAGGAACTTGTCAGAGAAGCTTTCAGACCCAAGAATCTACAAAACAGTATGATGTTTGAAGAACATGGGATCATTACTAATTTATTATAAGGAAATTTTGAGGCTTAAAAACCTTCTCTGCCATCAGTTTCATAAAAATTGCTTCAAAGAATAAAGGGGAAATAAAGAATAAAACTTTCAAATTTTGTTTTCACTTTAATGTAAAGCCTTAATTCAGAAAGAAGGTACAACTGTTAAACATATTAAAATAAAGCATACATTTATTATTCTAATCAGATCAATAGAGTAAAAGCCCTGGAGCCTACATTTGACAGCGTTCATTTAGGTGGATAGTCATAGGGCATCGTGTCTACAATCTGGCAGGAATATCAGCATGGTGTGTTCAAATAAATACCCTACATGCCTCTCTCTGACAGATGGTGGGAGTTCCCAACACATTCCAAGTGTCTCGAGAATACTTCACAAACCACACTACAGCCAGGACTTCTGGGAAGAAAACACTGCTCTGCTGGTTACCTCTGAATGTCAGAACTGTCACTATGGGTCTTGTTTCTTTTCATCATTACCTGTTCTACCCTAGTTAAAAACAGGAAGCTCTGTGTGGCAGTTGCCCCCAGGTCTCCCAATTCCTGAGAAATATCTCACCTAACTGTAAACTTCTGATTATGGCTACAATGTTTTCAGGGCAGACAGGCAACCCTTACACTTAGTAACTCTGTAGACTTTCAAGTTAAGATGGCTTTCACAGATACTACTTCACTAGGATGATTCAGAAGTTGGAAGAATCAAACAATCTCTCAAGCCAGAAAGTAAAAATTCACCAGCCAAATTAAAACTTCTATGGATGACTTGACAGTTAACAACCTATATCTCCATATGCGTGATGGAAGGATCAGCTCCTGCCTGAGAAACATGCTGCACTGTATTATGCAACAGATGTAACAGACATCCTCCAAAAACTTGTAAGCATGTTCATCACTGCTGCACATTTCTCGGGCACTGTCTGTGATCCTGCTACTAACCTCAGATACAGGTGAAGAAACCAAGTTTGAGGAGTTGGGTTGTTGAAACCAATAAGCAAATGCTCTCTTCAGAAAATCCCACACAAGTATTTCCAAGGCATCCATGTCAGTATGAGATGCGTGCCAGCTTTGATAGGATTTCTAAAAATATACTTTCACAGTGTTGAGAAGGGGTCTTGCTGGGAAAGGCATGGCTACATGTGCCTATAACCACCCACTAAGGGGTAGTAGGACTAATTGAAACAGGATTGTGGTGACTGCTGGTCAGCCAGCCTAGCTAAAAACTGGCATACCCCAGGTTCATGAAGAGGCCCTGTAAGGTAGAAAGAAATAAAGCTAGATAGCAAACATCCCTCTCTGGCCTCAGTGTGCATATTCTCTCTCTCTCTCTCTCTCTCTCTCTCTCTCTCTCTCTCTCTCTCTCTCTCTCTCTCTCTCTCTCTCTCTCTCTCTCTCTCTCCCCCTCTCTGTCTCTCACACACACACATACACATAACACATACACACGAGTGTGAACATGCACCACACACACACTACGCAGCACACATACAAAACTAAAACACACATGACATGTATCCTGAAAATCACATAACTAATTGGGTTTCCTTCCTCGTGTTGATGGTAAGAAAGACAAGAAACAAATATCAGGCCACCCTGTGGTGGACACAGCACTTCTGAGCATGCATTTGATACATTGTCCTCCCTCTTCCCGTTTCTCAACTGTTGTTTTCACTTCACCCTGAGCTATTTTGGAAGAAGGCAGCTATATGGTTTTGAACTTGAGGTTTCAATACTGTGAGCCAGCCAAAGGATCCCCAAAGGACAGATAAAATCCTCCCCAGAAACGCAGCTTGTCCTACCTGCAGTCACTCCTCCAGCCTCCCACACACGTCCCTAATTAAACATGGAGATATGCTCCAGCTGTGGTTCTCAGTCTCCAGTGCTGACCTTTCCACAATTAACCAAATTTCTGTTCTCTCCAATTTGAATCAAAGATTCCACAACCCAAACACTTCATACCCTTCTCTCAGAACTGATCGGCAACAGTCCCAAAATACAAGTCCTTATCTTACATAACCTGGTTTATGTCAAGATGCCTAGAACAAATTGTTGCTATCGCCTAGAGGAATGTAAAGAAGTGAGATGGAGATTTATTATTTTTTAATCTTTAAAGAAAACCGTAGGAGAGGAGGCAAGGATCCTGGATGAGTGCTCAGTTACAAATGGAGACCCTGCAAGGCTTATACAGATAAACAGAAAGCAGCAATTGGCAGGGTTTATTTAAGAGAGTTTAAGAGTCCTGATATCAAGTGCAGGCACCAAGAGATGAATGTCTACCACTTTATATAATAATAAGATGACCAGACTGTACAATCCAAAATATTTCATAAATTAGTACAAATAAATTGCTGGTTTATCCTACATGAGTAAGAATGTCCTGGTACATTTTCATGTTTATTTCTCTTGATATATCAATTTATTTGATCAGTATCTCTTCATTACTTTGCCTAATTCAATACTTTGGGATAAATCAATAACTATTTTTATTGTCATTCAAATTTTGATGCAGTATATCTGATTCAGCAATTATATTCAATCTCTATTTTGAAAAGAAGCTTAACTTAAAAATTCATTTACTTTTAAAAATAAACACAATAAAATCTGCAATTATATTCTTCAAAAAAAAAAAGAATGTCCATAGTCAGCTCTAATAAGATGTAATAAAAGTAACATTTCTAATTTACTGGGCATTAATACCAGCTCAGGAAGGGTTTCTCTTTTTCAGACACCATAATATAATTTTGTAGTTGCCAGTGGGTAAACCAGCCCTTTATGTTTGAATGAGGGTCCAGACTTCAAACACACATGACTTCTTAGGACAAGGGTGATTTCTATTTTCATATTTTGTATAGGGGAAATGTTGTACATTACATATATAAATTATTTATAGACAATATCAACACTACCAATTACACTGAGAATTAAACATACAAGAAAATACATGGAAAATGAGTCGGTTTTAGTTTTGGCATTTAAGAGAGAGTGGGTCTGGGGAGATTGCTCAATAGGCTAAAAGCATTTGTTGTGCAAGGACCAAGGTGTACATCTCCAGAACCCAGGTAGATGTCAAATGAATAAGGAGAACTTCTATAATCTCAGCACTCCTGCAAGAAGATGGGAGACAGAGACAAGAAAATTCTCCAGAAGCTCACAGTCCAGCTAGCTGGCCTAAATGACAGGAACAGTAGAGACCCTGCTTCGGGCAAAGCAGAAGGCACCACACCACACATGTGTGCTTAGACACACACACACACACACACACACACACACACACACAGAGGGGGGGGATATCTTTCTTGCCCTCAACTTTGAACTGCATGGGATTCCCAGAAACCTTACGGTCTTCTGAGATCCCCTAACAGGACTAATAAGGAGTTCTCAGCTTGTCATTGCTGTGTTCATTGAAAGCAGAGTTTTCGCTATTGAGTGATGATGACAGTGATGATGATGGTGGTGGTGGTGGTGGTGGTGGTAATGATGATGATAATCTGTGCACAAGAACAGCTATGTTTCTCAGCTAGATGTCAATCCCTTAGCTCAGAAAAACTCTGCATTTGCCTCCAGCTGCCCATGTTAGCCAACAGCTGTGGCTAGCCTTAAAGGTGGGGACACAAGACCACTCACTAACATCTAGTTTCCATAATGACCTCTATTACTAACAGTTGACAATAGAGGTAAAAGAAAATTAGCAAATATTCTTCCATGCAACTCTTCGTTTTCAGTAGGCATAGATCATTTTTAAATATCTACACTAAAAAGGCAAGAGTTCCCTTTTAAAGGTATTTTAAGAGGCTCGCCCTAATGAGCAAGCAAAAGTTGAGTTCAGCTCAGCCTACAAAAACTGCAGTTCCTAAAGTGTTTCAAGTCAGGAACAGCTGATTCTCCAAAGTAATTTTAATGCTGACCTAGAAAACTGTTTTCTATCCTTATCTACAAATGAAAAGCATCAATCTACACAGAAATGTAGACATAATTTTCATGAGCAATCTTACTGAACAACTGCCCCCACTGTATCAAGTCCTCAAAGTTAATCCAAAGGTGTGGATGGTATTTCCCCCTTTCCCTTTCCAAAGGGGAGAAATCAAAGCTATGCTTTTCCTTATCTCCAGTCACCTGGAGCCCTGATAATAATGTGTGAACTCCCTCTGTTCTCAGTAAGAGCTGGGCAGGAGAAGCTACTTAACCTAGTCTTAAGTTCTCCCTTCACTGGCTCATTAAAACCATTGAACAGAATATACTGGGTCAACAGAGGCAACACCTTCCATTACTCTATCCTCCCTCACCCTGGCTGCCTTCCCCCTGCTCTGGGCACAGCTTCCCCAGTGTTCTCACAAGTGAGTGCCAACCCCCAGGAACCAGGTCTGCCAGGACTTTTACTTCACTAAGGACAGTTGAATAGACTCAAAAGATCTGGGCAGGCTGGCACTGGCCAGTCAGAAACCCTCCAGTCATCCTGACAGCCAACAACCCCTGAATTTTAATGTGCAGTATATATGTGGTTATAGAAAATCTACCTGCAAGCCAAACACAGAGAGCTAACAGCTTTGTATTTCTCTTGTGGTCACCATGTACACAACTGAATGGGAAATAGATCTGGAAGACACAAAACAATAGCTAATCCAACAGTCATTGATAATTGGATTTGCAACTGCAGCTGGAAAGGCAGCCAGAGAGACACATAAATGCACACATTCATATCCTCATCCCAAATACATTGTCCATCCCTGACCCTGTTGTGGGTTCTGTCTGCAGGGGCTTAACCTTGGCTGGGCGATAGGAAGACTGGTCTTTGGTGGTTATAGACAGATAATTCACAATACAGTTGATGTACTCCTGCCTAATCACAAATGAAATAGCTCACACTGTTTCACATGATTCTCTTTCCCAGCACTCTGTATGTAGGTAAATGAGATGCCACAGCAATACCACCAGCTAGAGAAAATGCCACAAGAGGCATGTTAGCCTCGTGAAGACCAACCCCCAAATCTTTATGATTATGCTTTTCCATACGCACCCAGAAAAGAAAGCTACTCTCTACGTGAGCAGCTCAGCCATAGTCATACGTTGAGATCCGGGGACCACACATACTACTTTGTGTCTTCATTTCCAGTGAGTCCACTAAAGCTGAAGAGTCAGCTGATGTTCAGAGACAGGCGCTACTCTTGGTCCCCCAGGTCACAGAAGCACCCCTTTCCTGTGTCCCATGACTATGTTATTTGCCCATCATCCCTCCTCCCATCCAACATTATGTATGCAACACATCTTTTAAAAAACAATGATGAGTCCATTCAAATTAGCAATTACCTAAAAAAACAGAGGCTTGTTGTATCTCTGGAAATGCTTCAGTCTTACAGTTACAGAATGACAAATTTAGATCCACAGACCTTAGTCCCAGAAGCTGCCCCAGAATATTAAAGTGTTCTGAATGGAATGTGTGTCCTACTATCACTGAGGGTCATTCACAGGGTGAGGCCACCCAGCATGATGAAGTCTTTCTCATTCATCGGTCTAAAAGCCTTTCCAACACTTCATCCTCC
This sequence comes from Mesocricetus auratus, assembly GCF_017639785.1. NCBI lineage: Eukaryota > Metazoa > Chordata > Mammalia > Rodentia > Cricetidae > Mesocricetus > Mesocricetus auratus. The sequence goes on along the minus strand of NW_024429190.1, from coordinate 66,024,781 downwards.
CTTCCGTTCCCATTTCTTAGTCTTCAAGATGCCTCTTCTGGTTCTCATTCATCTCCATCTACACTCCCCTCCCCTCTGGAAGAAAGAAGCACAGCATACCCTCTGGGATGGGTGCTGCCTGGAAAGACATTCCCCTGGTTATTCCAATGCCTGGAGCAAAGCCCTTCCACTTCTCCCAGGCTCATCTAGACATCTGTAAGCTGAGAACATGAAGCTGAATCTTTCGTAAGATCCCCCCCTTAGTCCTGTAAATTCTATGAAATTCCAAACATTTGAGAGTCTAGTACAACTAAACACACAGAAGGAAGGCTAACAGCTCTCCACCAACACCTTAGCGCAGTGGTTCTCGCAACCCTTTAATACAGGTCCTCATGTTGCAGTGACCCCCAACCATAAAATCATTTTCATTGCTAATTCATAACTGTAATTTTGCTACTGTTATGAATTGTAAATATCTGATATGCAAATCCCAAAGGGGTCACTGCCTGAGGGTCTCTTCCCACCTTTTCATGGTGAAACTCCATCTATTCTTGCCCCACATTGCTAAGAAAGGGTTCCAATATCACCTCCTTCGACCACATCCAGGGCTTTCCATTCAACCTCATCACACCTGGCTCCTAACAACTTTCAAGCCATTGGCTCCTGGCTCTCTGTGGAAACCTCTCTATCCCATCCTTCTTGATTTTCCACTTCCTTCTATGTCTGCTCCTGTGTCTCTCAGTGTTAGTGCTCAGCACACACTCCAGTCCTCTTGAAACATTCTGCTATCTTAGGGGATGTCATTATTCCCATGGCCTGTGATAGTCCTATGACTAGGACTTCCAAGTTTCTATCTCCACCCCTGTTCTTTCTTCTTAGTTCCAGTTTACACAGTCAACTACTTATGCCACAGTTCTACATGGATATCTCACAGGCATTAAATAGATAACCCTAGCACGCCAGAGACTGAGGTAGGAAGATTACCATGAGTTTGAGGCCAGCCTATGCTACATAATTCCAGTCCAACCTAGACTACAGTGTAAAACTCTGTCTTCATTAACTACATAAGTTGGAAAGATGGCTCAGTGTTAGAAGTGCTTGCTGTGTAAATGTGAGGACCTGAGAAATAAGGTAGAGAGCAACAGAGGAAGACAACTAACCTTGAACTCTATCTTTCACACACACACATATGCATGAATATGTCCATTACATAATTGCCACAAATTATCTGGATCTCACCTACTTCAGGCCACTGAAGGGCATGAGTGGTCCAATGATATGGCATACTAACCTACTTTCTGTTTCTCTCAGGATGCCCTTCCCATCTAACATTCCAAGTCTACAGACATGCCTGCCCCAGATTCACCTCTATCCCTCCTCCTTCCTCTATCTGATTTCTTCCCATCCCTTGGGTCTCAATATTATTCCACAAGATAGATATATTCCCTGGATTCTCACATAAACTCATCTCTAAATTATTATATTAATAAATTTGTGCCCTTAAGTAATATCTACTTCTTTTGACTAAACAGAAAATGTCCTAGTAGGAGTGTTTTACATGCAAGGGTATTAAGGTTATACATACAACTACTCTTGTCCTTTTACTAGGCTGAAATGGTAGAAGCATAACCCTTGAGTTACACCTAAGTAAGGATAGCTAATATGGGTATCAGTCAACTAACTTACTGAATATTAGATCAGTATTTCAACTTCAGTCTGGGAGTGTTCTGTAATCATAGCAACCACTGGAGAGATCATGATGAGCAGAACGATAAATTTCACACCAGGATTACATCTGCAGGAGGTAATACTTTAAAATTATAAGGTACATCCTTAAGATTTCAGATGTCATTATATTTTTAGCACACCTGAAGGACAGGGTTATAAATGATATAACTGATATTATATTTTTTTTAAAGAGTCTGCAGAAGGCTGGGATGAAACTCCATGACAGAATGCTTGCCAAATATGGGTGAGGCACCGAGTTCCACAAAAACAGATAAACCACAGGAAAAAATCAACAGAAATTAAAATTGAGTAATTCACCCTGGCTTACTATAAATAGCATAGTATTGGGGGGTGAGTATTAAGCAAGAATCCATGAGGCACTGCCGGTAGGAGAACAAGGAAACCAGCCGTGAGCAGCACTGATGAGTCTTTTCATGTCACCCAGAAAGACAGGGCACAGCCAGGAATAGACAGAGGTCCGGAGACTCCTGGCATATCACAGCTCCTCAGCACAGACCAAAGCAAAGAAAGCAAAAACTTGAGCAATCAGATACTGATAGAATTTGCCAAACACGTGTAGCCACTGGATTCAATTAAAGCCTTCACTGGACATCAAAGACACCTCCCTGATTTTGCAGTACAAATAGAATTTCTCATTGAAATTTTAATAGTCGGTCAAGGACTTGGGTGATGACTTAAGCAACCTATAAATACATAATTCTGATCCTCTGCAGGATATGTGTTGGCTAATATTACTAAAATCTAACCGTTCATATTCCCAGGCGTTTCTGCCTGGTAAAAGTTACGGAGCATTCAACCTTGAAAATATTCAGTAAAATAATATCTCGTGGAGTTATTTCAAAGTCAACAGAGTCTAAAGGTGAACCCATTGTATATCTTGGGATGGCTGTCTTCTAATTCCAACCCTGTGAAAGGTAAAAGCAATTACCAGACTTAAAAGCTTTCTCGTTATCCAGAGAAAGGAATTATTTAAGTCACCTATATTGCTGACTCAATGGGTGTCACTCACCACCCTCACTTCCCTCACCTCTCATCCCACCTGGCAATCAGTGGAGTCGGGATGTAGTGTGCAGAACCTCCTGTGAACCCGTGTCATGGAAGCCTTCCACCTCAGTCCTTTTGAAGTCAGCGAAAGAGTAAAGTAAAATCAAAACCAAATCTTAGCAGCCAGCTTGCCACAGTAACAAAAGAATCTCAGCTTCTCTTTATTTCCGACTTGCCTTGCTCACACTCACCCAGCAAAGCTTCCAATGCCCTCAAAGTTAAATTTTTTGCAATGATTAAAAACAGGAAAGTATTTAGCTCAGGCTAGATACATAGTACCTTTATACTATTACATAATCTCATTCAATTGGCACCTAAATCACATGGTAGCCCATAGGACACAAAGTTACTCTAATCTAATCTGTGGGGGAAGGGAAAGGTTTGTGCGTATTCATATGCTATACTCACATGGTCCACTCATGTATGTTCCTCACTGCCAGCACACTATGCACTAGAACACTAGAACCCTTCTGTTTTCCAGGAGAAAACATCGCAGGCTTTAACTGGCAATGGGCAAGCAGTTTACCCCGGGCACATATACAATTTAATATGATTCTTCTTAGAAAATGAAGACAATTTAATAAACTAATGGTGAGGTACATGAGCAGTTTAACTACAAACATTAATTGGGTCATATATCCAGAGCAAAGGGAAACAGAATGCATCCAAAGAGAACTAGACAATAGTCCTCGGGAAATTTCACTTGGTCATTCTATCTTCACCTCTCCAATAGAGAGAGCAGTGGGAAAGCACACCTAAGAGGTCAAAGGTTGGGGACTGGGAGGAATGAATTGAGAAAACAAAACAACCCTTTGGCCAATTAAAGTCTTCAGAATGATGTCTATGGCCATAGCACCCGGACCACACTCAATCTTGTCTAGAACTGGGGGAGGGGGGTGTCAGTTGTCATTTTCTACCTTGCTTGAGATGGGGTCTCTTTAAGGGTTGCCATGATAGCTGACTATGGGATGTAGGGTACTCCTGCCTCCACGTCTCAACTCACTGTAGGAACACTGGGATTGCAAGCACTTATCACTCCCAGGCCAAGGTTCTGGGAATTCAAACTCAGGTTCTCATGCTTGGACAGCAAGTTCTTTATCCTCTACCTCTCCCTAATCAAAAAGCATTACTATTCTTCTTGGAACCATATATATCAGACATTGTTTTTGGATAATTATCACAAGTCATATTATAAATGGCAAGTTCACTGTTTCCATTTTATGGAGAACGAAATCCGCACTCTACATTCTAATTGGCTCCTTTCACTGATGCAATGGTTTGGCAGCAGACTCCGTTTTGGAATTTTATTCTCCAACTGACGCTTAACCACTCTACTGTAATGGCACTTAAATAAAACAAATGGTAGATACTCCCAAAGTAAATATGAAACAGCACCTCACTAACACGCCCAGATAAAAAGATTCATCTAAGATAAAACTGTCCCCAGCATGTCACTTCAGAATGTCTGAATCCTTGCAAAACATGAAGTACCAAGTCCAATTTGTTGAGGCTTATTGCCATAAAAGAATGTCAACACTTAGGGCAGGAAATGGCTTCAAGGGGGTTTTAGTCAGTAACATATTACCAAAGAATCCTCAACAGAGGAAAACTCTGGGAAGGTATGACGCCTGTTTCCTCTTCCAAAAACCCATGAAACCACATCAGATTTCCTCACTGCAGAGATCTACAGATAAAGATTTCCTTCGCCAACAGCAGGAGGTGTCAGGCAACCATGGAGATAAGAGCTGTAGGCTTTAGGACCTCTGGAGAGTGTCTAGCTGAGTCCAAAGGAGAAAGACTGGAGGATTTGGAAAACTCTGAGGAGGCTCATCCTGCTGAGGGAGGAGGGTAGGGACAAGCTGCTACTCAAGTATCAATTTTAAAGTTTCCTGCGTGTCTTTAACTTTTCCAATGTGGGCAATGCATTGTTTCTACTAAGAAGGCTTTTCCTTCAGCCGTCTTTGCCCAAGTGTTTCCTCTGTACACACTGTTTCTGAGCCATTAGAGTGAACAGCAGAGAAGAGGCCAGCACCGTGCAACCGGACACTTAGGTCCAGACCTCAGAATAGCCCCAGCCCCGACCTGGCCCCGCCCTTCCCATCCGATAGGTTTTCATTCACCCCTTCTCTGCAATTACAGCTTTGAACTCTATAATTATTAACAAATGTTTACCAGGCCCCGCCTTTTTCTTTAGAACACTACCTTCCTGCAAAGCACATGAATAGAGAGAGCATCACAATGTCCTCTATCAAAAACTAGCTTAAGTCAGTATGATTCCACATCTGTAAAATGTTGAGGTCCTGACACCTGACAAAAACTACCATGTCATCGTTTTAGTCCTTCTATTTCCAAATCATAGAACAGGACAATAAGAGGAGTTTAGAGAGAGAAGTTTTAATGGTTACTCTTTCTTATCACTCCAAATATATAAGCACTGTAAAACTGAAAATGACCCTTGTAAAACCAAACAGGACACCAAGGATCAGATAGAGACCTTATCATACCACTTGGCTTTAAGTGCTGAGAACAAAATACTAACTAAAACTATAAGCAGAGATTTGAGAATGATATCATTTAGCATGTGCTTTGCTTAGTTCATAGTCTGTATTGATTCATTCTAACAAGTATTGGCGATTGTGCACTCAGTCCCAAATGCTGCCCTACACTTCCAAAATGTATTTCTATGAAAAGCCCTCATGACAAATTCCAGAATTTGCAACAGTACTCTCTTTCTTGATGGCCATCAGGGAGTGGGGGAACTTCTAGAATTATTCCTGCCTACGACAGGTGGGAGAACACTTCTTGTGGGACTCAGCTTTTAAAGTGGAGGGAAAATACCAAAACATAGCCTTAACAGCTTTGAGAGAACACTGACCAAGTTCCAGAAGCATCAACATTTCAGACCATATTGTCCTGCTGTTCTTTATGTTTCCTGAGTTGCTAGTTGGATTCAAAGTTAAGGAGAGGCCCCTCCTCATGAAGTCAGAGCTGCCAAGGCCACTGGGGAGTTACCTAGCCCAGCAGAGCCAAGGCCTTATCTCAAAGGATAAGGTGGAGTTTGCTCTTTTCCCCTATTGCGAAATATGAGAATATTAGGTAATCTGTTTATATCACACAGCTCCAAAATCCAAGCTGACTTTATTTTTTAAGACAGGGTCTTCAGACTGCCCTTGAACTTCTGATCCTCCTGCCTCAGCTTCTCAAGTGCTGGGATTACAGATACACACCACTACACCCATCTCCAAGCTGTCTTTTTTGTAATCCATACAATTTCCTCTGGGGGAGGGGGGAGCTACCTCAAACTTGGCTTAACTGACAAAATCTGGCAATTCCCCCTGTCTATGCTTGAAATCAAACCCAAGTAGTTGTTTCCCATGGTCCAGGTTATTCTGGCAACATCGGTTTATCATCTACTGACTAGAGTTCCATACAGAAGTGCCAAGGATAGGCTTAGGTTTTTGGTCCAGAGCAGACATCTGTGTGCGAATCACAAAACTCCTTCTACAAGTTGATACACTTGGCGCTCAACAGGCACTGCAAAGAAACTTCACACCATGTAAGGTAACCAGAGAGGGAACAGATCTATAAGCTTCCATTTATTTTTCAAGATTAAAATTGGCACTGGGTTTCCTTTCCAGGATGCTATATCTAAGCCACTAACACACAAGGGACATTTTATGAAAAGAAGGTTCAAGTCTTTAAATATATGTGGCACGGATAAGTTTATTACCTAAACAAAAGATGACTCCTCTCCTGACTCACTCTGTTCTTGGTGAATTTTATAGCTGATGGTTCTCTATGAGGATTTGGGGAGGAGGATTAAGTGTTACACCGCCCACTGAAAGTAAAGTTGAACAAGGTGAACTGGGGGCATGCTCTCAAGTCTCAGCTACTGCAGCTCCAGAACATCATTAGAATTCCAGGGGAGGACCTGGAAATCTTCTGGCCTCAAAAAACTGAATCCAGGCATTCCAAGAACTATTTTTACTGTATGAACATGTCAAAGTAACTATAGCTACTGGACCTCAATTATCAAAACTTATGGAAATTACTAAAAAGCAAAGTTTATAAAACTTACTTTTGCAAGATGTGTTGTAATATACTTTAGTCATGGTCATCTTAGCAGGAAAAGATGTAATTTGCGGGGTCAAAGGAAACATAATTGGTAATTTGCAGGAAGGTATTTGAGCTCCTTGCCCTTTGAACTCTCCATCCTCAAGCCACCGCATTAACTTCTACTAAGTGTGTCAAAAACCTAGCTATTCAGGAAGTAACATGCTGTTCCCCATCAGTAAAGCCTTTTTCTATGAAATTACAAATATGAGATACACTCACAACCTTGAGAAATGGATCCCCATTTAAAAGTCAACCTCCATCAAAAGTCATGACAGCCATCATCCCTTCCCTCACTCGGTCGCAGGGCCCACAGATGTGCCAGGAAACCTTTGTCCATTTCAACTTCGCCACACTCTCACCCAGAGCTGACACCACAGTTAAGACCCCCAACTCTATTTGATGAAGCCAGCTGAGAGAGGAGAGGGCCAAGTGGAAGGGTATTGAGGGAGAAGGAATTAGTTCATAGCTCCCGACCCTTCTACGGCAGGAGTGCCTCCACCACAGCCACCATAAGAACCACCATCCTGAAGGCCTACAACAGACGATGTAACATGCCCTGAGATAAAAGGGATCAGATCACACACCAGCCAACAAAGACTGACTGTCACGTGGATGTCCTGTGAGAACAGAAAGCCCAACCTTCGTTGTCTCGAAACCAGCACGCTTCTTGAACTGACCCTGGCACTTCTACAACCCTCTGGTTGCCTTTTTGCTTCTCTCCCAAAGAAAGCTGGCTACAGAACCATGTGTTATTTATATTACCATTTATACTGTGATCAATAGATTAATTTTCTGCGTGAAACTCAAGGGAAATAGTTCGGGAAATACACTTCTTGGACAAAGCTTTAGGAACCTGAGTGCAGTCATCTGCTGCAGTGCTGTGCTGTTGATCCAAAGCATCTTCAGGACGGGAGATTTACATCTCCTGAGAACTCAGCCAGGACCTAGTTCCCAAAGCAGAATGTGTGCACACTGTGCGTCCCCATGCCCAAGGCTTTCTCACTCTAATTGTTCTAAAACAATAGAATTTTCATCAAGCCTACATTATTTCTTCTGCTCTCACTGGATGGCTTTAGTCCCTCTTTTACAGTCAGGGCTAACGACAGTGACTGCAATGAAGTTTCAGCAGTAAAGAAAAGTTTTACTCTTTTGCCTACCCCAACTTGGCGTTTTCCCATAGTCACGTTGCAAAAATGCAAGGAGCCCATAAAACAATATAAAAGAAAATACTGCAGTTTCCGTTTTCCTAAGAAACTGAAGCATCAGATTCTTGTTAGTCAGCCTCGAGTGCTTAAGTGTGGGAAGTCAGGGGGTGGGGCAAAGAGGGCACCAACCTTCCAGAGGGCAGAAGAAACTCACTAAAGAAACATGAGAAAACAACTTAACAAGCAGCACCCTGGGGCTGCTCCCACAGCACAGGCTCATGAACACCCTCGACCTGGGCTCCAGCTGCTTGAGGCATTGCTCCAAAGCACACAATATCCACCTTCTTCTTCTCAGCCTCACCATCCTCCTTGCCAAGGCTTTGGGGGGCATGAGCTACCCAAAGGGGCCAGTCAGTCCACAGCCTCCAAAAGAGGGAACTGTCTCTCAAGTGACATTCACAAGAGAAACTGGTCACATCATTCATCTATGAGTTTCCTTTGGTGCTATCTATAACCCTGACTGCCGTACGAAATCTCAAACTCAATACCAATAATAGACTATACATCTGTGATGCCTCCACATTGTTACTTCAATACATATTAATGAAGCCTTGCCTTCCCACTACCAATCAAGCAGCATCCCCCGACGTTACTGGTAAGTCAGGAGGTGAGTGAAGGGAGCACACACTGAAGTGTGTCTGCAGAGATAAAATAGAACTCTGCTTCGGTTTTAACAGGCACTGGAAACATTAGTGAAAGAGGTTCCGAGGAATTTTTAAATCGAAAACGCTTGCCTGTGTTTTGTGAACGAGGACTCGTCCATTACAACCATTCTCATCACCCTCAGCTTAGACCTGCTTTCCCTACAACAATAATTATCGTTCTCTCCTTCGGCAACATCTGTTTCTCTCCTCTACAAGCTACCAAAAAAGGAATAGTAGAAGGTGCTAACGAATTCGTTTCTATAGATCTGGCAGCTCCCTGGAATTATCTAGTAAAACATTCATTTCTGGCGGAGAGGCAAAGCTAACACAAATAACACCTTTTTAAAAAAAAAAATGTCACAGGTAAGCCCCTGCCGACTTCAATTCTGAGGGTCCGATGAAGTTCTGAGAATTACTTCCCATGCAGAGGCAAAATGCAGAGATTAAAGAAACTCCACCGGCAAGATTTGGCGTTTAACTTTGGAAGATGTAAGACGTATGAAATATATGAATGATATTATATACAGAGTACACAGAAGAAAACACACACCTTCCCAGACCCAAAGGGCTCACCTTCTACTTCTTCTTCATCACACACATGTTTAAGGAACGAAGCCCCTCTGTCCAGGACAGCTTCATCCTCCATCCTGTAGTAATAGAAAAGAAAAAAAGAACGCTCAGACTTCTCCTGAAGTGAGCCACTTGAAGCAGCCCAGCTCCTGGGCAGGTTAACCTGAAAGCTGTTGTTCATGTTTGCAGGGCAGAGTCCCTCTTCCTTTGGTGGCTGTCACTCCTTCACGCAGCTCTTCTCATTTGGTGCTTGAGAATGTGCTGGCCCCACATAGCTTCAGTTCTAACCTTGAGAGGGCAGCCACATGAAGAGGTGAGAGAAAATAATCCCAATCTTGTAGGCTGGATGTTGAGGGAGATTCTCCCTTTGGGGAGTTGCAGAAGGGAAACACAGAGATGAAAGCAAAAGAAGAAGAGGAAAAAAAATACCAAGAGAGGAAGTTTGGTGTGTCTGGAGTGTTCGTGACGATCGCTTGTGGAAATCCAGTTTCAGTACTCCGCTCTTTAAACACCGACTGCACAAAATGTATACCCTCACAGGAGCACATGCACACCCACCCACACACACAGCGACAGGGAGTCAGGCTAATGCACAGTGGGAACCTAGCTTGCAGCCAGCCTCTTAATACCAGCCCAGGATTCTGTGTTGAGTGGCAAGCGTTGAGTCACATGTTGGCCTCACGGAAATCTGACATCTGAGGATTACCTAGCACCAGGGCTTCGGTGGGCACATATGCATGCCAGCCATCCATTCACTTCCACACTCTGATCACGCGTCGCTCTGTGTGCTAGATGCACTGTTAACTCTCCTCTGAAGGGCACGAAGTTCTGCATTTTGTAACCATGCTATGCTGTCCTCCTGTCTCCTTACATAATAGAATCTACTCTGCAATTTCATATGCTAAATAAGACCTCAGAATCTATCCAAGGAACGACAGCGGGTTTTTTTTTTTCTTTTGCAGTCTCCTCCCGGTGCCAAACATGTTTCTAGTTTACAGAATGAGTGGAGCTTTATTCCCTTACTCTGTGGCTCCTTTCCATTGCATTAACTTTCATATACAGAATTCCATGAACTCTATTTATAGGGGAAGCAGAAAGAAACCCTGAACTGCTCGAATGCTGCTTGTGTAGTACGGGTCTTGTAACAAAGAACTTTCTCTGGGGACAGCTGCTCTGTGTCATCCCATGTCTGAGCCTTGCCAGAGAACCACATGTTCACTCTACGCTCTAGTCATCCAGTTAAATGCTAAAGCACTGGATACGGTTGAGTCTGTTTTCCGCATGGTCTGTATAACTTACTCTGGTGCTTCAGGGTTTGCTATAGTCTAGGTAGAGGTGCACTGAATTCAGTTTCCCTTCCTCCATTACCAAGGCATCACCTTTACATAAAAGGTCAGATGCAAAAAAAAACCAAAAATCTAATTCCACCACTTAATAATTACGCCACCGGAAGCAAAGTACTTAACTCTTTTGAGCCACAGATTTTCTTGTATTTTCTTGTATAAAATTAGAACAATCATATCAATTTCACAGTGATTCAACACAATACTCTCAATTGACTGCTTTGAGATTCGAAAGAGGTGAGGTGCCAGGTGTCAAAGCATTCGGCACCAAACTTATTTGCACACATGCCTTTGTTTTATAAATGTGGTTCCCTAGACCAGCAAGGTATCTCAGCAGGTAAAGGTGCTTGTCTCCAGGCCTGATGACCTGAGTTTGAACCCTAGAACCTACACAATAGACAGAAACAACTGGCTCCACACATGTGTTGTGGCATACACAGAGACAGACAGACGGAACACATATACACAAATAGTAACATTCTTCAGTAAGTTTGTTTTCTTTCCTTTTTTCCCCTTTACCATCCCGGGCAAACAATGTCATTAAGAAACTCATTACTAGTCCCCGGCCATGCCGCCCTGATGGCACCCCATCTCATCTGATCTCAGAGGCTAAGCACGGTTGGGCCTGGCTTGGATGGGAAGAAATGTATGACCTTTGGATTCTTCAAGAGTCTTCTCTGGGGGATATGAGCCTCGTACATGATGGCTCACCCCGACACATGTCAGGATACGTTTCCTCTCTGCACTCAAACCAAATGTATAAAACCCGACATGGGCCAATCAGCAGGATTACAGTGGGAATGAAATACCTTGAAGGCTATGAAGCCAAGCCATTTGCCACTCTTGCTGAGCCTTAGGTTCCCAGGAAGATTAAAGGATACAGCGTTACTCATGGGTTCAGCAAGTATTTAATTACTGCTTGCTATATTCCAGTTACTCTTCAGAGGGAGGGGAACAAATCTACAAATAAGACAAAAAGGTTCTTAAAAAAAAACTAACAACGAACAGAGGAACAAGATAACATCGAAGAATAGCACGAGGGGCCGTCTAGCATAGGGCGATGCTGATGAGCTTCCGAGGAAGTGATTTAATTTGGGACAACGTAGCTGGGTGAAAAGGCAGAACAAGAAAAGGGACAGCAAATGACAAGGCCCTCAGGTAGGAACGTTTAGCACCATCCGAGAACTGCTGTAAGGTCTGGACAGCAAGGGGGTCAACAATACAGATGACAATGGAGAGAGCTGGGTCATGCAAGCCAGGAAAGGAGTCAGCATTGATGGTCTGAACTGTTTTCACCTTTCATAGGATCGCTCTACCTGTGCTGGGGAAAACTGACAATTAGGGAACAAGAGAATTCGCATACTACCAAAGAAGCAAGGGGGCTGTGTGAGAAACAGGCCACTGGGAAGGCATGGAATGCTCACTTTGCACACTTTAAGGTAGAAACATGCATCCTGTGCTTAAAAAGTTGCTGATATGATCACAGCTGTCTGAGTCTGGAACTAGGGACTTGTAGCTGGTGCTAAAATGTGGCAAAATTCATGCATCAGGCTGCGGCTGAATTTATTACCAGATGCACTCATGCAGGAAGGGAGAATCGGTACAAGGGAGTAGACCTGAGATCACCTGCTAAAACACACCAACGCCCCCAGGTCAGGCAGTGAGGCAAGGGTAAACGGGGCATGGGTGACATCAGGGAAGTCAGAGAGAGCAGGGAACCCCACCTGAAAGCTGAGGCAGACAGGGATGGAGAAGCAAAGGTTGGATTTGGCAATATGGAGGATGCAGCTGCTATACTAGGAGCTCTTGAAACAGGTCGTGCTCAGTGTTGGGGAGAGAGGAACAGAGAGGGTGCTCGCCTGTTCCCTTTTCTCTCTCCTATCTCCCTCCAGTGAGGAGGAGAGCAAATATGAACTGAGTGTCTATCATGCAACCTACACACTTCCAAGTGCCAGGGATACACAACCACATTACCTTCTCGAAGATGTCCCCTGGAGGTCAGGGAGCAGTCCAAAGTGCAAGGGGCCATTAGTTACCCAGCATTTGTACACACAGATAAGAATGACAGCTTAATGAGGGTATTTTCTTAAAACTCCTCAGAAGCACAACAAAAATCCCAGAGTGTTGCCCTGCTGCACGTCCACTAACTGTGCACCATGCCCTTTGGAAAATAGGATAGTTTGTCCCTCATCTCTTCTCAGAAGTGACCCCAGGTCGGTGAGCATGCCGAATTCAACACAACTAAATGTAGACTTCACTTTGTACCCTCTCACCCATCGGGCAGGCCCTAAAATATTTTGTTGTCCCTTGATATATTTCCTAAAGAAAACATCTAGCCTTGAAATCTAAGCCTTTCCCAAAATTGCATGCCACAAGCAAAAGAAACGGAAAAGCAGGAAAGCCAAAGACATTGGAAAGGAAGGTAGGAAAGTCAGTGCATGAGCCCTCTGGCCAAGCTGAGCAAACTGCCCAGCCCTACTGTCTGAGTAGGGAGTGGGGGTCATGATGGGTGCATTCCTTGGCTCTTTGATGCATAGTTCACATTCTCTTCAAGACTATACATAGCAAATCATCGGATCTTGGTTCTTTCGGATGGATCATGCAGAGCGTCTGAAAACAGGCCTCTTCTGGGGGCAGGGGGAGGGGGCACTCGAAGCAAAGTGAAAGCATAAAATCTGGCAGCCCTGCTTCTGCCCCAAGAGCAAGGTCATCCTGGAGAACTTGGCCTTCTACACGGACCACAGAGACTCCCCCCTTCCCATCCATCTCTACATGACAAATCTCAGTTAGTTCTTCAGTCTTACGTCCTCTTAGCAGTTGCAGGCTATTATTAGTAAGACAGAGATACCATGTAAAGTGGCTGACCGAACCATTTTCCCCTCTATGAATCAGTTGGAAGAAATTAACTCATCCAGTCCCTAATCAGGGCCCCAAATCCATCCTTAAAAATGTCCTTTGCACGTGCCCCGTATTTTCGCTGAAAATGAACAGGAAGTACGCTTCCACACAGCTTCAGCACTGCTCACAGCACTAACATGAGGCAGAACTCAGACAGACTTGGAAGCTCCTCACCAGCATCAGGGGGTTAAGAGTCACACCAGTCATTAGAAAAGCCACTTTGGTCCAATGCTGCCTTCCTTCAACCTGGGTTCTGATCAGAGAAGTTACAACCCTTCTATACAAGTCCAGACCCACGGGAGGGATTTTCTTATTCTCCGTTATTCTGGGATAGCAAAATGATTTAGCTGGAACACATATCAAATTGTCTGCCAAATGGGCAGGCTCTCACCAGCCGGTCCTAATCACTTTACAGGCCTGTGAGGGTGACTTAAGTCCGGCACGAGAAACATTTGTGCAGAACTGTCAGCCACTGGAGTACCGATCCACATTCCAGCCCTCTCAGATCCCACCCCCTGAGCCTGTGCCAACTGCCAACGTGCTCACTAACTAGTACTCACGGCGCAAGCAGCTGCCACTCAGCCAGTCAGCAAGTGGCAGGCCGCCAGCACACAAGTTTCAAAAGCACCAGCCTGCTAGTCACAGTGCTGTTAAAGGTTGAAGGTCTTCGTAAGCTAGCCTTTAGATTCTCCTCACTTGCCCTCCTGCGTCCCTCTACCATCCTTCCCTACTGCAACTCCCACGGTAGCAGTTCACTTGTCTCTATGGCAACAGCATCTGGTTTCAGAGTTAGAACTTCATGCAGCACAGTTCTCTCTTAGCCCGGGGCTTTTGCCAAGGGGTGCACTAGCAAAAAGGCTGCAGCCTGAGTTGTAGCCACCTGTTTCTTTGTCACCACAGGATGGCAATTCTTGGTATGTTCTTGGATTGTGGCATCTAGCACATGGAACAAACACTGTAAGTTCAGGGTGCTATCCACAGCGTAGGGGGGCCATTCTAGAGCTTGTACTCATAGTCCAAAACCGGCTCATACCCTCCATAGCCTGAGCCAGGATGGTCAGAGATGGGTGGTGTAGGGGACTTGTGACTGCTTCCAGAGATAGCACCAGGCAGCAGGATGACTCCAGCTGTCAACATGTCCAAACTAGAATTTGACATCACTGGTTCAATTTGTGCATGCAGCTTCAATTTTTATTAGTTAGCCTTGTATTTGAACTCATTCCACTTCATCCTTGCCAGCTTGGTCTGTTTATGACACCCAATGAACCCCATCACCCCTCCTTTTATAAAAGCCTTCCTGTCACAGCAAAGGTAAAACAGTGCTGGGCGCACATGCCCTCAGGCACCGGCATGTATAGGGAGTGGAAAAGCACTGGACACGAAGACTTATACTATCCAGCACTGTCATGATGATTACGTATACAGTGTTGTCAGGGAGCTTTACTTATGGACCAAAAGGTACTGCGGTCTCAAATCTCAAAATTGGGCTTTCCCTGCCCTTTGGCTGGTCTTAAATCAGGCAAGAGGTAGAATGCAGCACATTACAGTTTTCTACTCAGGAACTACACAAAACGCAACAACCAACCTAGCATCCAGAACCGCCCACCCCCAGGTGCATTCCTAAGCCGTTCCCTAGCCACGTCACTTTTAAGAGGTGGAGAATCACTCTTATTAGACGTTTTCTGCAAACTTGACTTTTCTTTTTGTAACCAGCTGCATTTTATTGGTGATTTTTTTTGTTGTTGTTGTTGCTTTGCAAAATATCTCGTCCATATCTGCAACATGTACGTAAAGAACATCGCACTGTCAGAGTCACGGGTGACAAGAGAAGAGACATCTCAGCACTGCAAAGTGCACTGCCATCTTTTGGCAACATGTGTTCACTACAGCAAGGGGAGCAAGAGGACTCGAAGAGGAGGAAAAGGGAAAGTTGAAGCCTTTCCCTTTCCCCTTCAAAAGTTCACAGAGGTCCCTGAGGGCCTAGCATCCCCACAGGAAGTGAGAGAGAACAACGCGGTCATTGGCTTAACTGTGCACAGTGGCCGCAGCCCTGGACAAATGTATTAGGAAAAGAGAGAGAGATCAACACAGCAAAACTGACAAGCACAATTGATGGTAGCCCTGCCTCCCACAGATCTGCAGGCCACGAAACAGAGTAAGCCTCCCTCCCAATGCAGGTCCTCCTAATCAGCTTGGTCATTGACACAAGTAGGCGGGCCAGAGAAATGTGGCCCCACATGAAGTCAGATTCCGGGCTGAACAAAATGTAAAACTGCAACCCTGAGCAGGATCGTGCTGCACACACTTCTGGACTTATGAACGGCCTTAAAAGTCCCTTTGTACTCTTAGGCACTTATCCCAGAGAAATGAAAAGGTACGTTCACACAAAGACCTACACATGAATATTCATGGAAGCTTTATTCATAATAGCTAAAAAACTAGAACTGGCCCAAGTACCTTTCTATAGGCGAATGGCTAAGAAGCTACAGTCCATCCATATCTGGAATGTGGCTTCACCACAAGCACAGATGAGCCACTGAGTCACATGATAAGATGATGTGTCTCTAGGTGGTTATGCTAAGACAAAGAGACAGCCCCAAAGGCTGCAGGCTGTATAATTCATTCCTGTGATCTTAAACTCTAGACATTTCAACTTGGTCAGTGACCGGTTACCTGTAATAGTCAGTCCACAGGCAACACTGATAGCTTGTAAATGCCACAAATACGTCACACTGACATTGTAGTAGTCTGTGATTCTATATACATTGACTTTGGATTAATGCATATTAATTAGATTCAAGATGTCATGCAGGTAGGGGCTCAAAAGCAGGGTTGTTGTTGTTTTCAGGACACAGGGCTGGGAGTCAGCCACATAGCACCTGATCTGGTATAGCCTTTGGCCTGGTCACCTCTGACACACAGGAATGACATCAGAAAAAGTGCTTCCCCTCACCTCTCTCACCAATATGGCAGCCAGACAGTTGACATTGTCCATCCTGACCTACCACCCAACTGGCAAGGATGAGGCTGCTGGCATCTGTTGGGGTCATAATAAGTTCCAGACAATGAGCTAAGCATTATACATGCTTTACTTCAATGTGGACACTGTCACGGTGTGTTTGACTGACTTACACAGTGCTGAAATCCTACCTGAAGGATTTTAATGCCAGTTAACAATATAGAAATAGGTATTAAAGACACTCAAGTTCATATTTTAAACAGTTTAATATTAGACTTCTTAGCATATCAAATAATGGTCTCATGATAATGTTTTCACACACATAGGTTCTTATCCTTAGCTCTTACTCCCTCTCCCTGAGTGTAGTATTGACCAAGGCATGTAAATTTACCAAGACTGAGTTTACCTATAAACCAGGAGCAATAGGGGTAGAAATGAAAACTGAATGAATACACCTTGGCTCTCATGTTTTCTACTACTTTTTTTAACATGGCATGCCACTTGATCACTTCTGATAGGAGTACCTCACCTCAATACCTTGTTTTCCGTGCGTTCTTTAACAACTTCATATGTGTTTTGATAATATTCACTGCCGCCTCCCTCAACTCTTTTCAAATCTACCCTCTTCCCTACCACCCGATAGTTTGTCTGTTTTTCATTCTATCAAGGCTAATGTGGGTTATTCAAATACTCTTGGATGGGTAGGTGGCCCTCTATTGGAGTGTGGTTGATCAATCAGGAACAACATTCTTGAAGGAAAAAAAAAAGACCCTGACCCTCCTTCTCCCACCATCTGACAATTTGCCAGTAGCTCCTTAACTAAGGGTAAAACCTCGTACCCAAACCCCTCTGATGCCTTGATGTTAGTCTGGCTTAGGCTTACACAGGTTTTGAGCATGACATCACACCCAGAGTGAGTTCATACGTGCAGCAGCCCTGCTGTATCCAGAGGACACTGTCTCATCCAACCAGTCTTCCATGACAATCCCTGAGCCTTGGGGGGGGCGGGAGGGCACAGCATGTATGCTCCATTTAGGGCTGAACCTTCTTCAATCGCTTATGGTCCGCACTCTGGTTGTAATTTACCATCTACTGCAAACGGACACTTCTCTGATGAGAGTTGAAAGAGTCAGTCATTCATGGGTTAAACCATAAGTCGTTAGGAGTTGGCTTAATACTGTGTCCACTGATCAGAGTAAAAGTAGTATGTCCTTACCTGGGACCTTCTCATTATCTATGAATTCAGTAATGTTGTAAACACTAACTACTTGCCAAGTTCTATGACAAGCTCGGTAGAAAGCAAACTTGACTATCTAATTCAACCTTTCCAGAGACCCACTTCCTTTTTCAAACGCCCATCTTATTCTGTGTGCTCTTAAGTGTGTATTTCTACAAAGCCACATTGCACCATTTTTGCAAATGCACGAGATGTCTTTGAGTACATTCATCCCTTCTTAGGACTTTTTATCACCACCTCCCTTTCTCTTTCCCCCTCCACATCCCTAATAGTCCCTCTTTTGCTTTCATGTCCATTCCCCACCCCTCATTCTACACAGGCACATAGTGGGAGATTCCTGTCTTTGTGAGTCTGTCAGGGTCTCATTTAACAAGATATCCAGCTCAAGGTATATTGCTATAACTAGCGTAGTTTTGTTCTTGTGATGGCTGGATACAACTCCACTGTGTATATGTGCCACACTTTCTGTATCCATTCATCTGTTGATAAGCACCTAGGCTGAGTCTGTAACTTGCCCATTTTGTATAGTGCAGCAGGAAATATGGCAACACAGGTATCCTAGGAGTACGCTTATTTTGATGCTTAGGCGCATACGCCCAGAAGGGATAGTGGTGTATCACGTCATAGCTCTATTTTTATCTTTTTAAGGAATCTCTATATTGATTTTATAGTGGTTGGCTAGGGAGATAATAACAGGAACCAATATATGAGATTGTATCAAATTAAAATCTTCTGTACCTCATGAAGTGGCACAGGCCTGCCAACCCAGTACCCATTTGAGAGGCTAAAAGAATAAGATCTTGAATTTGAAGCCAGCCGAAGCTACATAATGAAATCCTGCCTCAAAACACAAATGAAAAGTGTCTAAGAAGCTTCTCTGCACAAAAAATAGGTAGGTGGGTGGGTGGGTGGGAGTGTGGGTGGGTAGATGGACGGATGGATGGAAGTGTAGAGTAAATGGAAGAAAATCTTTACACAGGGAATTAATATCCAGCATATCTAAAGAACTCAAAATCCTAAACACCAAAAGAACAAAACAATCCAACCAACAAATAAACAAATGAACTGAACAGATACTTTTCAAATGAAGTACAAATGACTAATAAATACATGAAAAAATTCAATATCATCAGCCATTAAGGAAATCAAAATCAAAATTACTGACATCCCACCTCACTCAAGTCAAAATGGCAATCCTCAAGAAAGCAAACAAAAAAAATGTTGGCAACAATGGAGAATTTCGGCAACTCCCCTGAAGAAGCAGAAGGCCACTGCAGGATCTCAACAACGGCGATGACCCCAAACTGAGAGCCTCCTTTACTCTCTACAGTCCTGCCACTGTGTAAACATTTCCCTTATGGCTGCCTGAACCTTCCAGGGCCTCAGCCTTTTTAGCCTAGAGATTACAAGCAAATGCATGAGTCAGCCTCCTTCCATGCCATGCCAGAAACTAGGCCACTCCACTCTCAGCAATCCAAGAGTGCACTGATACCTTAAAGAACTTTAGCCCCTGGCTGTTAGTTTGACTCCTAACAGTGGAAGCAGGTGTGTCTCTAACTCTTTTGCCTGCTCTTGGGACTCTTCCACCCATTGGGTTGCCTTGATCAGCCTCGATACGTGAGGGCTTTTACCTTGTCTTCGTGTGTCCTGTTTCGTCCTGTTTGGTTGTTGTCTCTTGAAGGCCTGTCTACTCTTTTTCTGAGAGGGAGTGGACATGGGGGCGGGGGAGCTGAGAAAAGCTGGGAAGAGTGGAGAGACGGGAAATTGTAGTCGGGCTGTATTGTATGACAGAAGAATGTATTTTCAAATAAAACAGAAGAAAAAGAAGAACTTTAGCCCAGAAATCAGCATCTTTACCTTAACTCCAGCCCAGTGACAGTGCCTGCCACAAAGGGCAATCTGTACCAGATGGTGTTAAACAACATTGTTACCATGGTTTCCCTCATTGTCTCAGGGAGCACAAGACTCAGGGAGGTACCTCTAAAGCCTCACCTACCTGAATTTGCCCAAGCAATGCAATGTAGTTTAGTATCTGAAGCAGTCAGCACATAGGCATCATGGAAATACATAGTATTGCCATCTCTGGGTGAAATCTATATCTTAAATAGTAACAGACTATCTTTCATGTTGGGTTCAATAGTGAGTTTTCTACACTCATAACAAGAGAACAGAGGGCATATGGAAATTACATATTCCACTGTTAGACCTGGCTGGATTGAAAGTGGGGGTTCCCTGGACTGGCCTCCCTGTATAGGAATGGAATAAAGTTTTGTTCGGCTCTGGTGGAATACAGTTTTGTTTGGCTGTAGGAGAGGT
Organism: Mesocricetus auratus; assembly: GCF_017639785.1. Taxonomy (NCBI): domain Eukaryota; kingdom Metazoa; phylum Chordata; class Mammalia; order Rodentia; family Cricetidae; genus Mesocricetus; species Mesocricetus auratus. The sequence continues at coordinate 66,004,721 of NW_024429190.1, read as the reverse complement.
TCCTCCCTCCAAAATATAACTCCATCACTGCCAGAAACCAGAGGACACCTGTGAGACACAGTGCCAAGTGCCAAGCGTGGGTAGAGGTCCTAATTTGCACAAATCAATTTCTGTACAAAGTTGGAGACAATCAAGAAAGTTTGCTTATTAATTGGTAATTTTATTAGGTGTGAGAGTAACACTGGAAATTTCTTTATTGTTTTCCCCATTTTATAATAATATTTGTATAATAGATGTACATTTATGTGCTGGTGTGCATACACACACACTAGCATACACATGAGGAGGCCAGGGGCAGGATCTCAGATGTCTTTCTCCAAGCACCCTCTTTTTTCTTTCTGCGCAGGATCTCTTACTGAATCTGAAGCTTGCTGTCTTGGCTAGTCTGTCTGGTCAGTGAGCTCCAAAAATCCACCTGTCTCTACTCTCTAATCATACACACACACACACACACACACACACACACACACACACACAGCCATGCCTGCTTTAATATTCTTATTTCTTAGAAATGTATGCAGAAATATTAATTGGTGAAATGCTGCAAATGAGGACTTGCTTTAAAATATCCCAGGAAGAAAATGGTATGGGAAGCAAGGGAGTGAGACCAAACTGGCCTCATGTAGAAGCTGAGGGGTGAAATGTACATGCAGAGCTAACCCAGGGGTGGGGTGCACACAGATAGCTAGAGGCAGGGGTGGGGTTCACACAGATAGCTGGGGCAGGGGTGCGGTACACAGATAGCTGGGGCAGGGGTGGGGTACACAGATAGCTGGGTCAGGGGTGAGATGTACATAGATAGGGACAGGGGTGAGATGCAAATAGATAGCTATAACATGAATAATAAAATCCCAGAGACAGATAATGGGGTTCAAGCTGAATATCAGAGTGGCTAAGCCACCAGAGAGCTCTCACCTCTACCAATGCTCAGACCAAAGGGGCGTCCACTGTACCTAAGATTGCATCTCCAGACTGCACTACTCCTCACCAAATCTCAGACTGCTGCCTGAGACTATACTGAGATCCTTATATTCTCTCTAGTGCTGGGATTAAAGGAGTGAGCTCTGTTTCTCTTTTGGACTGATTCACTCTCAAGTAGCCCAGGGTGACTTTGAACTCACAGAGATCCACCTGCCTCCATCTCCTGAGTCCTGGGATTAAAGGTGTGTGCTGCCACTGCAGCTTCTATGGCTGTGGCTAACTTTGCATTCTGATCTCCAGGCAAGCTTTATTATATAACATAAACAATATATCACCACAGATAGCTAGGGGCAGGGGTGGGGTGCTGTACTGCTCTCTCCCTTCTAAATTTCAAGTGTGAAATTTTCCAAAATAAAATATTCTGAAAAAATTCACACTCACATTTGGATATGTGGATACTGTGTACTTTGGCACTTGTACATAAAGCCCAAGACTGGTATCAAAAATCATCTTCCCTTGCTTGCTGGCCTTACTCAATGAGACAAGATGTCTCAGTCAAACCCCAGAGCTCACTGATATGGCTTGCAAGCTTGCTCTGGGGACCCCTTCTTTACCTCCTCTGGATTGAATTACAGAAGACCACCAAGCCCACCCTACTTTATTGTGGATTCTGGGGATCCAAAATCCGGTGCTAACAAGTGACTGCCAAGTACTGAACCACTAAACCATCTCCCCAGCCCTAATTTTGAAATTTTTAAAAATCACAAAAGAATGCATGAATATAAATCATAACAAATGCACTTCGTTGTTACAAATATGGATTTGCTCCCAAATAATTAAAAACTGCAAAACCTACCCCCATAACCCTAATTTTAGACATAATAAAGGAAAAGGAGTATTATGCTCAACAACCTCATTCATGGCCTTTTCTCTCATGCCTCATACCCAGGCTATGTCTATGAATAACATATGAATAGCTATGTATTGGCTTTGGCATGCCTAATGCTTCCCAGCTGATGCAAACCAAAACAAAGTCTAGAAGAGCTGACCAGATGGTTCAATGGGTACAGTCACTCAGAACCAAGCCTGATGACCTGCGTTTGAGCCTCAGGACCTATATGGTAGAACAGAATCCTGCAAGCTGTCCATTGACCTCTTTTTTGTTGTTTGTTTTTGTTTTTGTTTTTTGAGACAGGGTTTCTCTATAGTTTTGGAGGCTGTCCTAGAGCTAGCTCTTGTAGACCAGGCTGGTCTCAAACTCACAGAGATCCGCCTGCCTCTGCCTCCCAAGTGCTTGGATTAAAGGCTGTCCATTGACCTCTTAACATACACACACTATGGCATGTACTTGTGCATGCACATACATTCATAGACACAAAAATAAGTAAACTGTGTGTTTAAAAATTTTAAACCTACTTTGAACCATGATTCTTTGAAAAAAAAAGTCTAAAAGGCCTATGCTTCTCAGCAATGAACACCTATATTTAACTAAATTACATGGCAGAGTTGGCAAGATAGCTCAGTGGGCTAAGGCACTTGTTACCCCTTGAGTTCAATCCCTAAAATCCTTGTAAAGTAGATAAGCGAGAACTGAATCTTAAAGTGTTCCTCCGACCTCCACGCACATATTATGGTACCTACGTGCCAACATGTGTGCATGAGAGAGTTGTGTGTGTGCGTATGAGCACATGTGTTTGCATGCTTGCACACATACATAAATAAATAAAAATAAAAGTACATGGAAAAATGCAACAGAGTATACAAATGTTTGCAGTACCAAACACTAAGGTACAAATAAACCCATGAGTGCTCACTAGAGTAAACGGTGAACCAGCATGCAATCTACTGTGAATCATTGTAAATATCACACTGTACTTCATCCAACACACAAAAGTACAAAAGACTACAAGGTGACCAGTCGGGGTTCTTATAGTCCAGCCAAGTAAGGTTTGTATGAACACTTAACCTATGAAAGCCAGAACTGGCTATGCAAGTCCACGATGGCTCTGGCAAAGACCAACAGCATGTTCTCAATGACACCATATCCCCTTCTTGCCAAGCACAGGAAACTGACTTTTTCTTCCCCCCGGAGGAATATTATTGCAAGGGTTGGTTAGGCTCCAAAGTCAACTCATGAAATCCTACTTACTGCAATGTGGTCAAACTATAGTAATAATAATAAAAACAAATAACTAAGGACTTCACATGAATTATTTAAACCTCACTACCAGTCCATGAAGCCAGTACAATTAGTGCTTCATTTTACAGATTGAAATCTGACACTTAAGGATAGACGCGCGCTGTCAACATCACACAGCTGCTAAGTGATGAGCACCTAACGATGCCAGGATCACTAATAAAGGCATGGTGCTACTACCATTGTTTGGGGTACAGAAGTAAAATAGACTTGTGTGGGTTTATACGAAGCTGGAGCCATAAGCACCGCTCCAACATTGGTTTCTAGGGGCAAACATATTTTGAGTTTCAAACAACTAATAAGTACATTGTGGTAACATTCCAAAAATAAGTTAGGAGCAGCACGCTCTGCATCAGAAGAGCTCCCAAATAATGGAACCTACTGAATAAAAAGCAGCATTGCCTCTAATAAACACTCCAAAACAAAATTAACCACAGTCCACGGAGGAAACCTACTCTAAGAAGGAATTATATACACAGGCCATCCAAGGTAGCCATTTGCACCAGCTTTTCTTTTCATCTCAAATATCATTATCTGGGTGGACGCAGTCATCTAAAACCCTCAGTAAAATCTCCCTTGGGTTGTAAAGGGCTCTTCAGCATTGTGACTTTGCCTTTCTCGAGTGTTGGGATGCATTGTGAACTATAACCAAGTTGAATCCATTTCACAAGCCACGACAATGGAAAAACTGTTTCTTCACAGTAATATCAGAGGAAAATGCCCTTTCCCAAGAACAGTCTCAGAGGCAGACAGTTTACTTTGCCTCCAATCTTCATTTACTTGAACTTTCACACTCCTGCCAGCTTCCTACCTCAGCCCAGCTGCCAAGGATCAAGAGCCCAGAGTCTCAGAGGAGACCGCTCTGACTCCTGCCTTCCAGCCTGGACTCACAGCTCCAGAAAGCTCCAGAAAGCTCCAGCTGGGCATGGCTAAAGGCCGCTCACACCGAATGAGAGTGCTCTACCCATTTCTCTTAAACTTGCATGATCTTTTCTGCTTAGAGTGATCTTTGAAAGGCTGGCATATAACTCCCAAAGCTGTATACGTGTCACTCTGTTAGAAGTCAAATCAATCAGTGCTTCATTAGACTATGGATTTACAGCATTTTGATGTGAGGGCTGACATCTCATTCATTAGGAGAAATATCCTGTTATTCAGGCTCAGTAAGAACCAAGCCACCTGAAAAAGAAAATGTAATGTCTTGGCAAATCTAAAAGTTTCTTTGTCCAATTCTGGCAACACCCCGCCCCCTTGTCCTACCAACACCTTTGTCTTACCTTTATTTTATTTCTTTTTTACAAAACAGTAAAGAGTGTTTACAAAATGAATACAACTCAACTCATTGCCTCTCTGGGCCTGAAAAAAGTGAGTTTAGTATAACTCACATCTTTCTGTAAGAGAGAAGCCATGAGATGTTATGCAAAAGGAGACTGCATGGTAGGTGCTTGGCACAGAGCCGGTAGAAAGCACACATAGGTAGCACTCGTGTGCAGCGAAGTCCTTCACTTGTCCCAGACAGGCCCAAGTTCATGAGGGTCACGTTGCTAAACAGGAAGCCAGGAGACTGAAACCGTTGTCTGGCTGGCACACTCGTGCCATGCTAAGGCCACAGCAGAGGACCAGAGAACTAGCTATATAGTTTTTCCAGTGCTGTCTCCGAGCACTCAGCTCAGGGTGGCAGCCAAGCATATGGGACAAGAGAAGCTTCTTCTAATTGTTATGTACCAAATGGGGCACCACGCAAAGAAACCACCGAGCGCATACCTCTTGATACAGCAGAGGCCAGATTTCTCAACACACCGATAATACTCAGAGGACTGACTGGGAACATGGCTGAGGGCTGGCCACAGCCCAGCAGGGTATTTTTGAAAGGTGGTTACCCTGAGAAACACACACTGCTTGTACAATATTTATGGCTGTGGAAAAAAAGCTTGAAAATGATCCCACACGCCTATTTTTTAAATTAGAATATAAAAAATTAAAGCTAAATAAAAGAGGGATGGATCCATGAAAAGAAGGAGGAATGTATCCCTTGGTCTTCATGAATTTAAATCTATGGCAATAACTAATTCTCTGAAGCTCATGATTGCCTAAAATAGAAGTGGAAAGCTGGGCAGATGAGAAATAACATTTTATATTGTGTAGTAAAAACAACTGACTCTGAACAAGCCAGGAAACTGTCTATAACGATCGATGCATGTGCACATTGGGCTTTGGTTTGCTGGTCCATTTGAGTAGATCACTTAAGATCTTCACAATGACCCAAAACCCTGTAGTATTCCTATCCCCCATCCAGGAGGAAATCCAGTCCCAGGGCCAAACATGAATGGCCTAGGGATACAGGATCTGACAGAAAAGATGGAAACTGACACCCGTATATTACTCTAAAAGTCATGTGCTTATGTGCCAGATACCCAAGAGCCTGGCCCAGAGCTCACTGGATGCTGCTGTCCTTGGGAGGTGGGGAAGGAACCAGAAGGCGGGACATCTGTGAGAGATGAGACCCAGAGAAGTTATGATCAAGCATCATTTCCTTAGGTACCAGATCCATGGAGCTGACAGTGGGAATAAGCTGGGAGCGGGGATAAGGTTAGTTTGAATGGGTGTTATTATCACAATGAAGTCCTTTGGAAAGCATTGCCACCTGTCCCTCATGCGGGACCAGACTGCAAAGTTCCTAGTAACCCAAAAGATCAGTCAAAAGTAAATTGATGAACTCACGGGAGAAAAGAGAGAAACACACAGCCCAGCTGTGATGGTTTAGTGTATCGAGGACAGTCCTGAGACGGAGGACAGACGGATACACTAAGTGACTTCTGTGACACCGTGGTGGTAGCATAGGTACAACCCTGAGGACACTCACAATTCCACACTATCTGTTTATTTTCTCAACATGTGTTAACAGATAAGAAGGAAGATATCATATTGAGTCTAGATTAGAGGTCACATGAGGCAAACAAAGGATCCTAAGAACATTAGGAAACCACACAGAAGCAAAACCAGAAGCCAAGCTCCTAGGATGGAATCCATTTCCCTGGATAAAGCTGCTGCAGTATGAGCTGGGGACGCTGACACTTCACAGCCAACACTAGAAACAATTTACAGGTGCCTGAGGTGCTCATTCCCTCATCCCTGCTAACAGACATGGCCAGTCACAGCCAGAGAGCCCCAGGCCATTGACCTCCAGCCACAAGACAGTCAAACTATCCAATACAATTTACAGACACTGTCACTTGAGAGCATTGTATGATGTGAAAGATTCAGAAAAAGATAAATGAATTTATCATTTCCCCACCTTTCCTAACCAGGAAATGCTAACAGCCTAGGAAATCTGCAGCATAATCAAAGCTCCCCTCCTAGCCACTCTCCCTCAACCCCTGCCCTCTCCACAAGGCCATCATTTTCTAACAGCTGTTGGTCAGTATCATCTCTGGCTGACATACTTTCTGAAGTACTGTGTCCAGAGATGTGTAAACAAAGTCAAGAGAACACAGCTGGAGGCACTTTTCCACCCACCAGCAGACAATCAACTGAGCCAAGGATGGAGTAACTAAAGCTCAGTCCTCTACCTATCCAGTCACCGAAACTCAATTTCACCAGAGACCCAAGGGTATCACAGAGAAAAATGATGCTTAAGCACCAAGCAAACATTCACAAGGATGCTGTCAGTGTGGGCCGGAGTAGGCAATGAGGAGGGTACAGGAGATGAGCAACTCAGGCTGATACAGCAGAACCCATGGAATGGGTGTTATGCCAACAACACTGACTCCTCATAGCACTGGAGGATGGGAAATCCAAGACCATGCACTGGCCAATCTGGGTGCTGGAATGCATCATCTTCCATGCGGATGAAAGTGCTTTCACTGTGTCCCCCCAGAGCAGAAAAGAATCCCTCCCATATGTCTTCTTCCCAAACCCCCCCCAAAACATCCTGACTCAAACATCACCAGACCCAGGGTTTGATCAGATCTCCAGGGCACGAACAGAGGCTTCACAAACATTCAGTCCATGTGGGGAGATCTCCTTATTAGTTTTTCACCATTTAACGTATTTACTAACACACAGAAAGGTACACAATCATAACAATAGCCACAGAAACAACTAGTTTAAAGTTAGGTCAGGTATGATAGTAAGCATATGCTTGTGGTCTCAGCACCCAAGACATGAGGGTTTTCACAAGTTTGAGGATAGCCTGGGGTATGTAATGAACTTCATCCAAGACAGTTGGTGTAGCAAAACCTTGTCTCAAAAAAAAAGTAGACAAGAAGATCATGATTAAAACATAATAATAATAAAGGGAAACTAACGGACAATGAAAGCTAAGACACAACCATATGGTGGCAAAATGGGCTGATGCCTTCACCTCCAGCAGCCTGGAAGAAGAGGTTTCTACAGACTCAATGAAAAGCACAAGCAGAGGCCACCCTATTTACCGCTACCTGTGCCACCCAAAATGGCTCTCAGCTACACACGCGCACACACACTACCAATGCACGATGACATAAGCAACATCTCTGTCCTTCTGAAATAGCCAACAAGAAGCTTACTCATCTAGTCTCTACCTCTGCTTCAAACTCCCATATCCCATGAGTCTCCAGTCAGACTGAAGCTCTGCCATGTGACCCCATTTCTGGTCCTACACCCTCCTTGCTTCTATGACGCATTCCCACTGAGATCTTCTAGTGGCAGGTGATCACCGGTATTCACCCTCTTCCCGCATCTTCCCAGTCTCAGAAGACTGGGCATCTTCCCTGACGCTGTCCCATCCAGACACAATTCTGCCTAGGTGTGGTCCTGACCATGAGGATTTGAAAAAGATAGCGACTGTATCAAAACCACCTTGCACCCATTCAAGTGAGAAACCTAAGTTGAAACACAGGCTCTTGCAAGGGGGAAAGCAAGGAATCCCAACCAAAAAGTACAAATAATAGCAATAGTCACGTCAAAATGTCAGGCATTTAGGTAAATCTGAAATTAGACTTGTGTTCTCACTGCAGATGGAAAACGGAATCCAGGCTGACTATGGAGGCAGGTACACTGTACAAGCAAAGGTTGTACAACATCTATGTTGTCTTTGTGGGCAGCCAGTGAGACCCTGAACAGTGAACCAACTTCTTTGATGATGTCACACTACAGCTATCACACCCAGGCGTTTAGTAGTAAATCTTACCAACCCTGGCATAGGTAACACAAGTAAATCTCCTGTTTCTCTCTGTGCACTCAACTCCAACAAAGTAATTTGTGTCTGACCTAAGGTCGGGGAATGCTATGTGGTTCTAGTAAGACTCATGAAGCATGTCAAGCTCTTTATATGAAAAGAATTGCCAGATAATTTTATTTGCATGTATTTATTCCCAGATAACAGAGTCCACAATTTAAACTATCTCGTGCTCCACTCTATCAGCCACTGGCATGCTTAAAAACCTTAAGCATGGTGAAGACAGGATTCCAGCTCTTCCCTCTCATGCCCACATGTACCGGGAGCTGTGTGAAAGACACATGTGTGTGTGCAGGGCTGCAGAACACAGCAACATTATGCTCCTAAACACTGATACCTTCTGACAGCACAAACATTTATTGTTAACATTCATGCACTAAGACTCAGAATATATTTCTATCTCCCCGGCTAATGAGCCTGTGGACTGGTAATCTATCAACTGTCAGCATGGTTAACATACTGTTTTCAGTTTCAGGGTTAGAGATAACGACTTCTGTACTGTAAATAAAGCATGGTAATGACAAACCTAAATTTATCAGCATTTAGGATCATCTGAGAATCGCTGTGCTGTTTTTCCATTAAAAGCAAGTGAATGATACATATGTTTCAAAGTGTCAACCAAAGCCTAAATTTTGTAGGAGTAAGCAAAAGAACAAGGGAATATAAGAGGTTGGAGAGACATGTCCATACAATAAAGACCTGAGAACCCCACATAACAAAAGCCAAGCATAGTCACATACACAAAAAAAAAGCAAGCAAAAAGATTGCTTGTATCCCCAGCTCTGGGGAAGTGGAGACCAGCAGACAGATCCCTGCAGATCACTGGCCTGCCAGACTAGCCTACCTACTTGGCCAGCTCCAGGCCAGCGGGAGACACTATCTCAGAAAACGTGTGCATGTTACCTGAGGAACAACACCAGAGATTGCTCTCTGGCCTTCACATGCTCATGCACACAAACTCACATGAACCAACACACAAACAAATGCACACACAAGAGAGACACAGATTACAGTGGGTATGTGCACAGGGACACAAAGAACTTTCTATGGAAAAAAAGTATTTGATGAAATCACATACTGAAATACAAGATACTATTTGAAAGCAACAAAAGCCAAATGGGTGCTTACGAATGAATAAATGTTCCCAAAATAAATGATGCTTTTAAAACATCCTGACTGAGTTTTATCATATTTCACTTTGAAGTCTGTTTAAACTCTTCAGACAGTTTTTGGAATTCTGTATATCACACTCTATCTCTCTGACAACTCTCCGCCTTTCTAACTCCAGTCCAGCTTACTTGGAAAACTTTTTATTAAATACTTCTTCTGTACCGGTCCATGCCAGATTCTGGTGACATAAAAAAAAAATCTTAAGATACAGCTATGTCATGGTAGAGATCCTAGACTGTCCGGGGGAAAACACACATAGCTAGGTGTGTTGCTGCAGGACTTCCAACAGCAATATCTCTTCCTACTTTTTATCTAAAAGCATAGCATTCCCAGCGACAAGAAGGAAGTCTTCTAAGTCAATTTCCTAGGACTTTCGCTTGACGTAAGGGGGAGAAGTAGAAGGAGAGATGAAGAAGGGTGTGAGATCACAAAAAAACATGCTTTTCCTGAGAAAGAACATGCAAGATGTTTTGCAAGACATTTCCAGTGTTTTCTTTTTTATTTGTGTGTATGTGTATGTCTATGTGTGTCTGTGTGTGTGTGTGTGTGTGTGTGTGTGCACGCGCAAGCATGCAGGTGCCCTAGGAAGTCAAAAGACATCAAATACCCTCATGCTGGAATTGTAGGCTGTTGGGAGCTGCCAGGCCTCACTGCTGGGATTTGAACTCTAGTCATCCACAAGAGCAGCAAGTGCTCTTAACCACTAAGTCATCTCTCCAGCCCCTTGGTTACTCTAAAATAATTAATAATAATAATTACATATACATTGGCCACAAAGTAAATTAAACTCAAAAGGAGGACACAACGTCATCAACATTTCCTGAAACCGCTAGTTGGTTGAAGTCATTTCTCTTGACAGTGTCTGCGTGAAAGCCACAGTTCCCTCCTTGAGCCAGACAATGGCTGTTCATCAGCCTAAAGACAGATCATGCTGGCCATAACCTCACTCACTGTTTACAGAAAGATATGTGTTCCAGACATGTAGCATTCACTCGCCCACAGCAGCCATCAGAGGCCTCTCGAGAGTGAACCACATTCAGCCAGCATCCATGTGGTGGGGCAAGTAAGTAACAAAGGACTTGGAGGGGACACCCAGATGAGCTCAACAAGGGAGGCTACAAAGACAATCCAAAATGCATGCAAAGGCATTGCAGGCAAAACAGACTCTGGAGTACAAAAGGTGGAGCACAGACAGAAATAAAGAAAGAAACAAGGCCACACAGTTCAGGGGAGAGAAGGGATGCACAGACGTTTAATTCTCAGAGATATTCATGGCCACATGTCTTAGGAAACTGAGTACAAGCCATAGAAAGTACTAGAAACCCTCCATGAAACGCAAAACAACAAAACATAACAGTAGGAGTGGCAGTACTATTAACACAATACAATATAAATAGCAAGAACAAATGAAACTACAGACTGCTGTGTTCAGTTAAGGAAGCCAGACTCAGACAATTGTCATGTTTTCTCACCTCTAAAATCTAGAAAAGACATGAAAACAGAAAGGAGGCGATGAGGGAAGAGGAAAGGGGAGCAGCTGGAAAGAAGGGGGACGCTAGAGAAGGGACAGGTGGTGAATATGGTAAAATGTGCCCTATGCATGCATGGAACTGTAACAATAAAACTCATCATTTTGCACAACTAATATGCACTAATAAAAAAACTTAAAATAATAGCAATAAAGATAATGATGAGAGATAAAACACCAGACTCTCCTAAAAGCTGTAAATAATAATCAGGGGAAAAGTCATCATTTATTTTCTCCATTTCCAGGCACTCATAAATTTTTATCATTACTAAAAGCATTTCTGTTGATTAACCACAACAGAAAAGTCAGCTATCTTTAAAACCTAAATCTACTGCGGCTTCCCACAATACTTAGGGGAGAAAAAGAGTGTGCATGAGAGCCAGATACTGCACAACCTGAGTGTGTATAACTGCAGAAAAGTACTGGCAGGTTGAAATGCTTGTAACAGCCTCAGGAAAGACGTAAGAATTAAATGAGGATAGTCAAAAGTTTACCACATGGGGCCTAAGGGGGAGGACAGTCATCTTTACTGTCCGGGGGAAGAAGAGGAGAGGTTAGAACTGCCACAGCATCTGCTGAGCTCACTCTGCACTCGAACCCATACTTAACGGCATCCTTGTAGCAGTCTGCCAGACAGCACTTGTTTTTCCCAAAATGCTACAGAAGGCTCAAAACAATAGATAACTATTAAATTAAAATGCAGTGATTTAACAGACTATGGACACCCCCATAGAGGGCCTCACCCTCCCTGGGGAAATGAGGGGATAATGGGGGGGTTGGGGGGAGGGCACGGGAAGAGGGGAGGGAAAGGGAGAGGGACCTGGAACTGACTTGTGAAGCAACCTTGTTTCTAATCTAAATTTAAACTTAAAAATAAATAATAAAAAAATGCAGTGATTAATTTCAACACTTAAAATCATACTGTGGGACCGTGAAGATGACTCAATGGTTTAAAGGCACTGGCTGCTCTTCCAGAGGACCTGGGTTCAATTACAAGTACCCACAGAGCAACTCACAACCATCAGTAACTCCAATTCCACAAGCTCTGGCGCCCTCTTCTGGCTACTCATAGACACTGCACACACGTGGTGCACATGACATACATGCAAGCAAAAAAACCCATATGCAAAAAAATAAATAAAATTACTCTTAAAAAATATTGTGTTCAGTAACACACAGTAAGGGGGCCCTTTTAATATGCATATTATTTTAAGTGTTACCTAGGCCATACTTAATCTGGCCATGGAAGAACATACCTCAAGGGTAAGAAAGCTTGACATTGACTTTCCAAGGAGTTTTAGGCCTGCCTAAAGAGCATGGAATCATTCCAAATGTTTTTGCTTTTCATAACCAAACATCCCAAGTAATTATGAAAGAACTTCAAATCTGAACATAAGAGAGGCAAAAATGAAATACTCATTTAAAGCTTTGACCATGGCTTAAGAATCGCCCGATGTTTACTTGAGAGCCGTCCGGAGAGCATCTAGCTAGGGGCCTGTAGCAGGAATAAGTGGGGAAACTACTAGGGAATCCCAACCTAATTAGGTTCCTTTGTTTTCTATACAGTCCAAAACAAACGGCTGATTTAAAACAGGAGAGTCCAAAACTGGACACAGTGGCACACATACGTCATCCTAGAGGCTGAGACAAGAAGATCTCAAGTTCAAGGCTAGTCATGGTGGCACAATGTAGTGGTCTGAATGAGAACGGCCCCATAGACTCATATATTTGAATTCTTGTTTTGCAGTTGGTATAACTGTTTGGGAAGAATTAGGAGGTGTGGCCTTGTTGTAGGAGATGTGCCACTTTGGGGTGTCGAAAGCCCATATAACCAGTTGTGGGGGGTAGGGATGTGAGGGTGTGTGCATCCATATATATGGTTGTTGTCTCAACACATAAGTTCTCAGCACCATGGCTGCTTACCAGCTATCATGGTCCCCAGCATGATGACCACCGACTCACCCTCTGAGGCTGTAAGCAAGACCTCAATTAAATTCTTTCTTTTACAAAGTTGCCTGGTCATAGTGTTTTTGTCACAGCAATAGAAAAGTAAAGAGTCACAAGAAAAAGGGTCAATATGATAACAATGCAAACAGATGACGACAGGAAAAACTCTGTAACTGACAAATCAGTAGATTCGACTGAGGAACTCAGAGCACACAAACTAAAGAATCAAAAAAGTATGATAAACTCTAATATCACAACTTGCTTCCAGTAATTATTCTATGAAATATGAATATGTATAATAATGACCCGTTTCTATCATTTTAATTTTTCAGAGAAGGGACGCTTCGGACGCTAATGAAGGGAAAAACAGAATTTCAGGTACTAATTTTTAATTTTTATCTATGTAATCTATGCCTTCACAAAAGTTCTTAGCCACATGGGGCTGCCTAGAAGACCATGGAGCAACTCAAGGGGCTGTTTTCCTTTTCCTATCAAAACTTCCTTTCCTACCCCAGGAGGGTGATCACCTCAGCTGATTCACTAAATAGCCCATTTCAGTTTTTTTAAATACATTTGAAATCAGGGGTCGCAAATATTTTTATTAAGAAGAAGAAGAAGCAGAAGGAGAAGAAGGAGAAGGAGAAGGAGAAGGAGAAGAAGGAGGAGGAGGAGGAGGAGAAGGAGAAGGAGAAGGAGGAGAAGGAGAAGGAGGAGAAGGAGAAGGAGGAGAAGGAGAAGGAGAAAAAGAAGAAGGTTCAATACCCACCAAATTATCAAATAGGACACTTAGTATCAAAGTTAGCATGTATTTGGCCCTGTAAACACACTCTCCCTTAAGAATATGGAAACAGTTGTAAACCTAGCATTTACAATATTTGGCAGTTCGTGGACTTTCCTAAAGCCCAACTGTAGGCCTCAAGACCTCTAGGTTAATAAACAATGCCTGTGTTGGTAAACAAGCGTGAGTCAAGCCTTCAGTAATTTCTAGGATTTCACCTCTGAAATGACAAGGAATCTGGTTCCACCTCTAAAGGTGTTTATCATACATTCGGCATTCGTCAGCGATAATTACTATGGCCTTTTTGTTGTGTGCTGAGTTGCTCAAAGCAGAAGAGGATTAATTGCTCTCAAAGCGAGATCCTGGCTCTTTCCTATCTCGAAGGCTGAGAACCTGAGCTATAGCTGGCCTTCCACACAGGCCACAGTGACTTCATCTGATTCTCCCCAGAGAGCTAATCAGTAGACTTCCTGTCGCTGGCAAGATAAACCAAACAAGCCTGGAATTAGACGGACTACTGCAGGTATTGTCTGGAAGGACAGAGTCACCACTAATGTAAGTTCCAACCCACCTGTCCTCCTCCAGGCCCTCGTCCTTGTCCTAGGGCTTTCCACTCATGGTCCCTCTCTTCCCAAGCCCTGTCAGATATATTACCACCAGAGTTACATATGGTCACTGTATTCCCTAGCTTAGACCCTCATCTGGAAACAGGCAGAAGAAAGTACAGGAAGACAGTTAACCATCTCAAGGGTACAATTAAGTGGAAGGAATCATTTCCAGTCCACTATGGCCAGTAGTGTAGCTACTGTTTGCCCATAACTAATGGTGGGTCTCACACAGGTAATAAAGAGGATTCTGAATGCCCCCCCCAAGAAATGACCATCTGAGGAAAAGGAGAGGCATGGTCTACCTCTCACATGATTACAGGGTCACTACAACATTGTACCCCAGAAGTATCTCTAGCTCTTAGGCATCTACTAAATTTTAAATACGATTAAGTTAGCATCATTCAATCTTTCTTGTTCTGTAACTGCTTAATGTAATGCCACTCCTAACATAAGTCATCCAAAGCCTACCTATAAAGCACTGTTAGGTTCACGTAGTCTACACTGATTATACTTCAGTCTCTAAAACTAAGTGGAGAAGAAACTGCTAAGTGGAAGATTCACTTCTTTTTTTTTTCTTCTTTTTTTTTTTTTTTTTTTTGATTTTCTCAAGACAGGATTTCTCTGTACTGTTTTGGAGGCTGTCCTGGAACTCGCTCTATAGACCAGGCTGGCCTCGAACTCACAGAGATCCACCTGCCTCTGCCTCCCGAGTGCTGGGATTAAAGGCAAGATTCACTTCTTCATTAAAAAAAATATTTTATGTGACTTCTTTTGGGACCACTTACAGTTGTCCCTCATAACCTCGCTGAGTTTCCCATCTCGGGGACTTACTGTAAAGGTAAAATTCCGTTTTCAAAACCAGCTAGAGCTACAAAATGATGAGAGGCCGAGGTGAGAATGAAAAATGAGATTGGGGCTAGGAAGATGACTCGGGGTAAAACACGTGCCACTTAGGTGTGAGCCACAGGTGTAAATCATCAGAGCGCACACACAGCCAAGAGCCTGATGGGACACATACTGAAGGGTCTGCACTCTCAACGGTCCTGCAAGGGAGATGGGAGCAGAGGACGAGAGAGCATGGAAGCTCCAAATAGCCTGCCTTATATAACAGTAAAACCACAAGGAGACCTGACCTCCAACAAGGTAGTGAGGGCTGACACCTAAGGGTGTCCTCGGATCTACACATGCACACTGTGACATGTGCAGGCCTGCACACCACACACCACACACCACACACACACACACACACACACACACACACCAAACACAGACACACAACGTCAGCATAAACGGTGAGGGGGAACAAAGTTTTCAATTGTGAAACCTCTTTGACTATTTTTCCTTTGACCCTGTGACTAGAAACCCTGGAACAACACTGCAAACACCGGTCACCTTGGAAAGCAAAGACACCTCTAAAAATAAAAGTTAAAAGAATAAAAATCAACATTTCCGGGCTGTCACATAATGGTTCTCGGGGACACAGAAAGACATGCTTGCTATTCTACCCCCACATGGGAGCTGTGGCAATTAATTATTCAGCATTTGGAAAGTGCTCTGAGGGTAAGACGCTAAGTGCTAAAAATCATCATCAATTTTCAGCAAACCACGTTGAAAGTGAGCTCACGGTTTGCTCTTGGAACTGAACCATTAGTCTAAAGGTCCTACTTCCTTTTACCTTCCATTTAGGCCATTAGACTAGAGAGCTGAGGCCCATGTGGAACCTTCTTCCCTCCAGCCAAGTTCTGAATGCCTTGTGGATAAGAGCTAGTCCTTGATTTCCAGAGAAAATATGAAGTCTAATAATGTGGGTTTTACTGAAACTTATCATCTTTACTTATTAGGCACCCTTCCTCTTCTGCGTTTTACCTACATTGTGTAATGCGGCAGACTTATTGGCACATTGCACTCAAGGAACTTTGTAAGCAGTTTAATCTCTAGTTTAATGTACTTCTGTACGTTTGTGTATGTGTCCACGACTGTATGATACAAACAGTAACACAGTCTAAGAACTGATTAAACTTTACATTCTAAATGAAACTATAAAGCAATAATCCACCTAACTACCAAAGTCTAGGTGGAGAATTTTTCCTTCTTAATTGTAACCTTTTCTAGCTTGTGTTTTTACAACTCTTAAGTATGATTGAGTTGTTTTCCACCAAAGCATAACTAAAAGCCACATTGTAAAGACTAACTTGCAGGGCTGGAGAGATGGCTCAACAGTTAAAAGCACTGGGTTTGATTCCCAGCGTCTACATGGTGCGCTCAACCATCTCCAGTCCCACAGGATTGGACGCCCCCTTTCGGCCTCCACAAGTATTGCACACATGTGATGCACATAAGTGCATGCAAAACCCCTATACATATAAGAATAAATAAATAAAATTCAAATAAATAAATAAACCCATGTACATGTATAAGAAGGAAATGAAGAAGGAATAAGTGGGGAGTGGGAGGAAACACAGGACAAGTAGGGTTGTTGGGATGGAGTTTCTTCTGCCTGTTTTTCCTCATTAAATAGTTCTCAAACAGCGGTTGTAAACCAAACCTGCAGAAAGCCACCTCCCAGTAATTGCAGTCAAACTGAGATTAGACAAACAAGAGCAAAAGTCATTCTCACGTGCATCAACTTTGGAGGCAATACCATTTGCTACCTCTTGTCTCCTACAGAGTAAGAAACAATTCACCCAAATTTCATAATGTTGTTTTTGCAACTTAAAAGCTGTCTGCATAACTTTCTTACATATGGAGTTTTGCCTACTTGACAAGCCTCACCACAGCTTTCTTAAAAGGTAGTTTATATGTTGTTGTTGCTGTTTGGTTGGTTGGTGCTTTTGAGGGGGGTTATTTATTTAAATTAGAAACAAGCTTGTTTGACATGTCAATCCCAGTTCCCTCTCCCACCCCTCCTCCCCTGCCCCCCACCCCCCCCCCTTATCCCTAGAGCCAAGAGATCTACCTGCCTCTGCCTCCCGAATGCTGGGATTAAAGGCGTGCACCACCACTGCCCTGCATGGTTTATGTGTTTTAATCCCCAAAATGCAGTTTTAAAAGTTGTCTTAGTTTGCTTTCTGTGACTGTGATTAAAAATACTGGTCAAAAACACCTTGGAGAAGAAAGTGGTTTATTTCCGCTTAGGGGTCACAATCCATTACTGAGGGAAGCCCGGGTAGGAGGTTAAGGCAGAAAGGAACCTGGAGGCAGGAACTGAAGCAGAGGCCATGGAGGATGCTGCTTAGCTTGCTTATACAATCCAGGGCTATGGGCCCAGGAGCAGCCCAACCCACAGTGGGCTGAGAACTTCCCACATCAATCATTAATAGGGAAAATGCCCCCACAAACACGCCCCACAGGCCAATCTGTTGAAGTAATTCTTTCATTCATGTTTCCTCTTCCCAGATGACCCTAGTTTGTATCAAGCTGACAAAAACTAACTAGCAGAAGCAATTTTGCCTTTACAAAGAGCGTATTGTGGGATGAGTTTTTCCCACTCATCACATTTAAACATTAACACATTTTTACACATGTACTAGGTTAACCTTCAATATGTTATCTATATTCATTCCTCCCAATTCATGTCTCCAATCAAATGCAAAAGAGAGATCTTAAATATGTTCAGCTTCCTTGATCTCAACAGGGTATAAAAGTAAATAATAAACGATTGCTGTTTGCTGAAGTGAGAAGATCTCCATTAGGCTCTTGACTCGGAACCAAAAGTAGCTGTGGTGACATCCCGTTTGTAGAAATAAAGCTTGTCTGAGGATCAGAGGATGGAGCTTGCCACTAGCTAACCATAGAGGTCTGGAAGTCTGTACAGACAGACAGGAAGTGAGAAGGTTGGGCAGAGAAAGGAATATAGGCAGGAGGAGACAGGAACTTGCCTTCTCTTCTGCTGCTAGTGAGGTAAAAGTGGCTTTGGCTTGCTCCTTTCCTCTGATCTCTCAGCATTTCCCCCTCTGACTCTGGGATTTTATTATTAAGACCAATTAGAACTCTTATTACAAGTAACTATGAAATTCTGTATGGAACCCAGAAGACTGCTCAACTCAAAAAATAGTTAATGTCCAAGAACTGAAGTAACACAAAATTTCTCATGAACTAGGTTTGATGTTGTATATAAGCATAATCCTCTTCTTCTAAATAATAGTTTATAATAAATATATAAATCCCTTACTTCCCATGGATCACTCCTAACATCCTCATTTCAAAGATAGATAGATAGATAGATAGATAGATAGATAGATAGATAGATAGATAGATAAGGCGCCCCTACAAGCAACTTAAGCTGAAGAGGAGGCTGTATTCAACCGAAACCTTTAAAAGTACAATTTAGAGGCTGGAAAGAAGAGCAACTGTTCTATTGAAGAGGACCCAAGTTTGGTTCCCAACACCCATGTTGGGATCTGATGCCCTCTTGTGGCCCCTGCAGGCACCTGCAGTCATGTGCACATACCCATGCCCAGACACATAATTAAAAATAAAATAACTGTCTCTTTAAACAAAAAATACAAAGAAGGCATTACTTCCTCTTCCACACTGCTAACTTAAGGAAGATATACCAATCATTAGCCATTGATCCACACTTCACATGTTTCATGACTAATTCTGTTTTAATGCTAACAATGCAATCAGAAAGTCCAAAAAGAAGACTATGACATAGCAACCATACTGGGGTACCCATTTCAAAGTGCTTTGCACTCATGTCACCAAGGAAAATGAGTTAACCATGCCCTCCACTAAGTAAGAAATGACCCAGCAGAGGCTAAAGTCCCATGAGAACATTAATTTAATCCAAAACCAAATTTCTAAAACACTCAGATAATCTACTATATGTCAGTATAATTTAAATATTGAAACATTAAAAATGATTCCAGAATGTTCAAGGACCAAAGCTATTTAATTGTCAATATTACATTGGTTGTAGGTACTAATATCTTCATGTAGCACCAGGGCTCTCCCTCTCCTTTCTCCCTCTCCCTCTCCCTCTCCCCCTCCCCCTCCCTCTCCCTGTCCCTCTCTCTCCCTCTCCCTCTCCCTCTCCCTCTCCCTCTCTCTCTCTCTCTCTCTCTCTCTCTTTCTGTCACACACACACACACACACACACACACACACACATATTCTTAAATTTTCCACCTGCCATATGATCCAATACTTCAAATTTTAACATCAGTACTTATTCACTTTGGCTTTTTCCAGTAAATGTATATAAATACCAATAAGACATACAACGCACTATAAGGCATTAAATTATCCCTAATATATTGCCAGGTGTTTTCTTCTTAGGGAAGAACTAGAAAAACATTAATAATGAGAGTACTGGATTTCAGACACACAAGAGTCATATTACAAGAGGGAAGGAGAGTGGAAAACATCAAACAAAACTCCCCATGCCCTCTTCTAAGGACTTTGTACCCAGCAACTTACTTACGTCATGGGAATTGAGTAGGGTGAGCTTGGCTGAGAGCTGGGAGCATGAAGCCACCAGCCACAAGGCACGGAGCATCTGAGTGATGTGCTGCCTGCTGTGGCTCTCCCATGCAGCATGGAGGCACTTCTACAGCCAGTGGGCACTCAAGTCAGCTCCGTCTTGTTCCAGAAACTACCTTAGGCACAGAGGGATAATCAGTTGAAGGTCATGGCTCCTTCAAATGCTGCCTGTACCTCTGGACCATTATGAAATAATCTCTTTGTACACTGTGAAGATGTGTCTGCCAAGGCGCCTTCTGATTGGTTTAGTAAAGAGCTAAATGGCCAATAGCTGGGTGGAGGTATAGGCGGGACTTCCAGGCACAAAGAGCAAGAAGAGAGGCAGAGAAGCCAGCCAGACATGGAACCAGGTGCTCACAGAATGAGGTAGAGGTAAAAGCCATGCGGTAGAACATAGATTAATGAAAGTATGGTTTCATTTAAGTTATAAGAGCTAGTTAGTAACAAGCCTAAGCTATCAGCTGCGCTTTCATAATTAGTAAGTCTCCGCATCGTTATTTGGGAGCTGGCTGGCAGGACAGAACTGGTTAACATAAAGTTCCAAGGCCTGTTCTCCTTACTTACAGGTGGGGACACCTCAAGGGTCTCCGGAGGACCTGCTGGGCACCTGTTGCTGCTCTTGACTTACATTCCCACTTCTCTCTCTGCTCACTCTAGTTCTCTCCCCGCGCAGTGTCCCACACACTTTCTGAACCATCTCAGGAGCTGCCCATGGTCTGCATCCTGGGGGACAGTGGTGGAAGTGGACCTGGAGCACCGGCCCTCCCGCTCTAGACCCCCCACCCTTGACAGCAGAGGAAAGTACTGACAGTCACAGAGGATCCGGAAAAATTACAGAACTTCCCACAAGCCACCACAGCCTGCAGGTACAAGGAGGCTCCGGCCACAAAACCATCCCCAGGCCTGCTCTTGCTCCCAGCTTCTACTGGCTCTCTCTGTTCTACATCCCTCCTCTAGTGCCCTCTGCATAGACCTTTGTTGATTATCACTGTCCACATGGGGAGGTCACTTTCCTCTCCAAGGTACAATGATCCACACTTTTATTAATTAATTAATCTTTTAAACAGTGCTAGCCACAGCTGTCTAATCAGAGATCAAGGCACAAGCACATGGACAAATTGGTTAGTAGCCATCACTCCACACATCTCCACCCTGGACATGCTCTCTGAATTGTATAATGAAGATCATAAGAGGCAGACAGAAGGGAAAATCATTCAGTGCGTCATTAAAATGGGAGATAAGGGTGTACAATCCATTTTACCATGATAAACATCAAAAAATTTTTAAGACATTCTTAGTCTGGGTTGTTAATTAGTTTAGCATCAGTAATCAGAAATTTCCACTGAAGTAAATAGTTGACACTTCAACAACAGTAGGTAAATGGACTATTAACTCAAGCAGACAGAGTCACAATCTCCCAGAACCAGGCTCCTCAGGATACCACTTCCCTTTCCTTGATCCCTTACATTGCCCATGGCTACAGCCCAGGCTGCAGGCCTTTGTTCCATCCTGCTTCTGCTCAAAGCACTACACTCCCTAAGCTCTCACGTCCCTGGGCACCAACTGAGAACTGAATCGCAGAGTTCCTCCACAGGACCAAAAAGTTACACTTACAGCCACAATCCAAGCAGAAACCTGCTGGAAGCCCACATGCTCCAGCCTGCTTTTTCTGCTGCTCTGGCTTTTGTATCAAGACCTTATGTTGTTCAAGCTCATATGTCCATCCATCACAGAAGCTGGAAGCTGCAGCCAAGTGGGAAGATGCGGCATTGCACTTCCCAAGCTCTAATTTGTGAACACATTCAGCTGCACTGCAAAAAGTTATACAACACAATGACAATGTGCATGTGTGTGTGGGCGTGTGCTTGTGTGTGATGTGTACACACACATTTTTACAGATGCACACACCCATGCATGTACATGTAGATGTCAGAGGTCTACACTGGGTGTCTTTCTCATCACTCTCCACCACCTAATTTTTTATACAGGGTCTGTTTCTGAGCCTGAAGATCAGAATGACTACAGTGGATGACCAGTGAGCTCCCAGAATCCCATGGCTCCACTATCACACACACACACTGGCATCACAGGCTTGTTCTGCCATACCTAGCTTTTTACGTGGATGCAGGGATCCGACCTCAGGTAAGCAAGTGCTTATCCACTGAGCCATCTCCCCAGCCTCTGATAATGATTTTTAAACCTTCAGAGAACAAAATTTACCTCATTTGTTTGGGAAAGCAAACAATTTCTGACTGATGTAATTATCCCAAATTAAGAAATATGTAATCATTTCAACAGAAGCAAAGACACTGAGTTCAGAGTAATTCCACGAGGTCTATATGCTTGCTTTGCAATTGTGGATAGCACTGCACATACATTTGGGCCTTCTGGTCAAGGGAAGAGCTGAGACAAGACATGACAGGGTAAGGCACCTTCCCAGAAATTGCCATGTGGGGTGAGACCCAGCATCTTCCAGATCAAGGTTATGATGGGGGATGCCCTTCTGTGTATATGTTTCTCTTATTGGTTGATGAATAAAACACTGTTTGGCCAATGAAGATGGTGGGACTAGGATGAGGAGAATTCTGGGAAAGATAGGCAGGAGAGCCCACTAGGAGGATAGGATACACCAGGCATTCTCCAGTAAGCCAAGACCAAGTAGAAATACATAGATTAGTAGTTATGGGTAAATAATTAAGAGAGAGCTAGCCAGTAAGAGCCCTACCATCTGCCAACAGTGTAATAATTAATATAATGTCTGTGTGCTTATTTGGGGCTTAGAAGGGTGGCAGGACCTGGCGAGACAAGAATCTCCAGCAACAAGGCTCAGTGACGTCTTACAGAAACACTAAAGAAGAAAGGAGTATCCACACCATACGCTGAATCAAGTTTGTGGAAAGAGAATGGCTCTAAGTAACACCCTACATAGAGAGAGGGGTCACCAGAAGACTAGACCTACTTATGCCCATCTTCTCTTCTCAACTGTGTGAGTGCATGTTCCCATGGAGACTTCTCAGGATCGTCTCCCTTTGGAGAAGCCAGCTTCTCAGCGCGATAAGCAGCTAGCTCTGCTACGGGTCTACTACATAAAACTCTCAACACTTTTATGATTAAGTTTAATTCTCTCAGTTCTGAGTGGTGCTTCTGGTTCTGATACTTTCAGGCCTGGGGAAAGTGTTCACAGCATCATAAACTTCAGCGAAATCTCATCTCAGACTCGGGATGGCGCTGGTTATGACAGTGGTTCTCAACCATCCTAATGAGGCAACCCTCCAATACACCACTTCATATTGCGGTGACCCCCAAGCATAAAAAAACTTTTCCTCTAAATTATTTTTAGTGCTACCTCAGAACTGTACTTTTTCTACTTCTATGAACTGTGATGCAAATATCTGATCTGTAACCCCTGTGAGAGGGTCATTCGACCCCCAAAGGGGTCATGACCCACAGGTTGAGAACCGCTATAGCTAGATATATTCATGCAGTCTGTCGGCTCTCATGCATGCACTCATGATATGCCCTATATTCCTCTACACCTTTCCAACCATGTCTATCTTGAAATATAAGATGAAACCCTCTAGAGAGTATTCTGGTTTTTTGTTTTTTGTTTGGTTTTTTCGAGACAGGGTTTCTCTGTGGCTTTGGAGCCTGTCCTGGAAGTAGCTCTTGTAGACCAGGCTGGTCTCGAACTCACAGAGATCCACCTGCCTCTGCCTCCCGAGTGCTGGGATTAAAGGCATGCGCCACCACCGCCCAGCAGGAATATTCTTTTCTTAATATGTATTTCAATTCTGTATGTGCATAAATATTTTGCCCACATGTATTATGTACAGCATGTATGTGCAGTGCCAGGCAAGGCCAGAACATGGCACTGAATCCTCTGAAACTGGAGTTACAGATGGTTTGTGGGCCACCATGGGAGTGCTAGGGTCCTCTGCAAAAGCAGTAGACTTCTCCTACCCACTGTGCTACTGAGCCATCTCTCCATCCCTTCAAGGGGACATTCTTGATGGCACTTCATATAGTCAGGGTATGAACGCAGGGACAAGGGGTATTTGAAAGTCCTCAGTAAGAGATTATTAAACTCAAATATATGTACAAGCATGTTGTTTTTCAATATGTGAATGTGTAGTAAAACATACTAAGAGTTTACTAGAAATATTATACATAAACAAAAGACCAGCTATAAATCTCCTGAATATACCATGCATTCACTTATATTGTAAGGCAAGTTAGCACACATCTAACACAGAGATATGATAACATTCTCATGGCCCCTTTCAAAGATTTTATAAGAGCATGTGTATTCAAAACTCCTAGTTCAATATGCAAATATGATCAGCATTAAAAAAAGTTTGAATGAAAAAGCACCGAGTTAAGATGTCTTTTGGGCATATTAAAAGTGTGGGAGCTTGGATAAAGGATATGAATTTAAAACTTTCTGCACTACATTTTTACAGCTTCTTGTTAGCCTATAATGATTTCAAAAGAAGCCAGGACTGGAGAGGTGGCTCAGGGCTTAGGAGTACCAGGTGCATGATGGTGGGGGCTGAAGTTTGGATCCTGGCACCAATGTGACAATCAGGGTGACCAGCAAATGCCTGTGAGAACACACACATGCATGCACAAATATCTTTTAAAAAATAAAAAAACTTTCTAAAACACTACTAATACTTTTAATCTCAAATAAGTCGTAAGATTATATACGAGAACAAATAAAGCAGTCATATCAAAATGTGCTGTTCTCCAAGGAGCAGTAACAGAAAACAAACACTTCTAACAAAGTTTGGTTCGCAAACCTCATTAATAAGAAATTTCACATGGCCGGGCGTTGGTGGCGCACACCTTTAATGCCAGCACTCGGGAGGCAGAGGCAGGCGGATCTCTGTGACTTAGACACCAGCCTGGTCAACCGAGCGAGTTCCAGGACAGGCTCTAAAACAATACAGAGAAACCCTATCTTGGAAAAGAAAGAAAGAAAGGGAGGGAGGGAGGGAGGGAGGGAGGGAGGGAGGGAGGGAGGAAGGAAGGAAGGAAGGAAGGAAGGAAGGAAGGAAGGAAGGAAGGAAGGAAGGAAGGAAGAAATTTCACAAGTGTCCTGAAGAGCAGGACAGCCACGAGCCACAGCTGCTACCTGGGCTGGTCCCTCCAGAAGCCCAGTTCAGAGAAAGCAAACATTTTACGCTTGCCATATTTGGTATTTGCCCTTAAGCGACAGTCTGGACGAGGTGCTCCCCAGAATGAGGAGGTGCCCAGCACAGAACACAGCAATGCTCACATGGGAGCACATTAAAGAGCCGCTCCAAAGAGTGATCAGTCAGAATTAGAATCCACAGCCAAAAGTTTTGGCAGGAAAAAAAAAAATCCAAGTGCTTGAGCTTTGTTTTCTTCCCACGTTTTTGGATGGGTTTTTACTTTATTTCTCAATGCATTTTCAAGGGAAACTGTCTGATCTTGTTTATCTAAATCCTTTTGACACATTCCTATCTGCCTTCCCTTTTCCCTGGCAAAGAGGCTCGATCCGGTAACAGCGCAAATGTGTGAGCTGTGTGTTTCTGCTTCATCTGTTAATGTTCAGCAATTTCCAGAGGTGATTGTGATCAGTACTTCAACAAGCTCCCTACCGTGGGCCTCCACTGCCTGCCAATGTGGTGAGTGATCATCTCGCATTCCTAAGGACACAGTCTCTAGAGGTCAAAGGAATGAAGGAACAACGTGCCAAACGGTTCAACGGCTGTCTTGCTGCAGCTGTGGTCATGCACCTCCCAAGATGAGGATGGCTGGAGTACAGCCATTAACACCCAAGGTCCTGTAAAGCCTGTATTGAAGACATTAGGCTATCCCATAGAGATAGATAGATAGATAGATAGATAGATAGATAGATAGATAGATAGATAGATAGCACAGACTTCCCTTCTGGAAACACTACAAATGAACGGATGGATGAATTCCCTTTTCTTTTATGCCAGTTTAGATACTAGAGCTGTCGTAATCCAATTCTTTAAACAATTCCCCTTTGGACTGGAGAAATGGCTCCGTGGTTTAGAGCACTGACTGCTCACAATGTCTGTAACTCCAGTTCCAGGGGCTCTGTGGCCCTCTTCTGGCTTCATTGGGCTCATGCACATACCCACATGAAGACACATACCTACGCATAATTTAAAGTATTAAATCCTAATTGAGAACTACACACATCCTGTCTCAACAAGATGATAGGACAGACTTAGCAGACTTCCTAGGGAAGGCCTTACCCTCTCCAAGGAACAGATGGGCAGTGAGGGGTTAGGGAGGTAGGGGAGCAGGAGGAGAGGAGGAAGGAGGAACTGGGATTGGAATGTAAAAACTAAATTAATAAAAAAATAATAATAAACTACACACACATCACTGACCTTCAAAAAATCCATAATATCAATCTTTTGAAAATTCCAAGTGCCCAATAGACACCAGAAGAAGGACCCTTGTTGTAAGCATAAATACAGCAATATCCACATATTTCTGAATTTATCGGCGCTGGAAACCAATTAAAACCACTGGTTTAACCTCTCAAAATGGAAGGCAATCTCTCAGAACCGAAGGTAAGTGTTTCTGAGGCACTAGTTTAGCAAGGCCATGGTCACCCTTTGTATTTATGTCTATTTTCCATTACATTATACCTGTACCAGAAAACCAAGTCGGACTACTAAACCTGATTGCTATCCTGTTTAGTGAGCCCCTCTGGGTTAAGCACACATGATATATGCCACCTACAGTGTAAGCATCACTGTACATATATCCTAGCACGTGATCATGAATGTATCTCTTGCTCAGGAGAGTACCCACAAAACAGTTACACTTAAGTGATGAGAACAAAGCAACCAAGAGTGCTAACAGCCTACAAAGCAAGTACATCAATAAACTCCAACACAAAATAAAGAAAGAAAAAACTGACACCTTTAGGTAATCAGATGTCCACATAAAACCCACCATCTTTGGGTCATCAGCCTGATTTGCAAAGTGAAGCCTATCACTGATTAAGAGCCCCACATGACCCTCCAAAAGTAACACTCACACAAATTTTAATTATATTTATACAAAAATAAAAAGTGCATGCCACTAGACCACCTTCCAGGCAAAAGAAAAAGTCTTGAAGACAATCCATTAGCTGAGAAGCACGAGTCAGAGCTGCTGGATCACCGTGCTGCCAGGGGAGGTGTGCTCTGCACCCTGACTTTAGGGTTACAGTCGGCATATGTGCAAAACCCTGTAGCCACAAGGAGTGTAGAAGGCTTTCCAGCTGTCGGCTAATACTCATCCTTAAATGTTCAATTCTGCGTGCAACATGGCTTCCCAAGTATGGGCGCTGGGGCCACTACAGTATTCTAGATCTGAAAATGTGTTGCCTAACACTCTAATTACAGAAGCTAAAAATATATAGTCTGTAGGCTTTGGGGGAATTACCCATGGAGTGAAGAGCAATATAACTGTTTTTCAAGAGTGCTTTGGGTTTAGTGTGTGTTAAATGGGACATAGACTTAATATGACCCATATAATGAAATGGGTAATCTCAGATAGCTGGTTGTTAGACTTGCAACTTCCAACCTAATGTTTGAGAAGCCCTATCCAAAAGTCAGCTTTAGTGACAGGAAGAAAAAAGTCTTAGAAACACAGTTTGAGTCACTCAGGGTAAGAACCTAAGAGAGATAATGAAATGTGTTGTTCATTCACTCAGCCAAAAATTTATTAATGTGCCAGCAACTGCTCTCAGTGCCGGCACAATTCAAATCAAGAACAAAAAACACTGCAGAACACAATGATGATAATAACTAACACATGTAAAGTTCTGAACAAGGCCTAACAACGTTCATTTGGTTGGTGCCTCAAAACTCCTCTGTGACTGAGTTTTATAGGGACTTTGATAAAGGGAAAAACTGAGCCTGACAATTTTTTTAATTCCCCAAATCAAACAATGAGTAGAATAAGAGATGCAAGTCTTCAACTCCTGTAACTTCTGAAACGCCAGGCAATGCAACATTACAAGATGTGTGACTGTTGTGTGGAGTTCCTGTCTCGCACAAGGCAAATTCTACATGCTTTTGAGTGCTGGCTGAAAATTGGATTTTAGGCTTTAAAGGACAGATTCCTACCAGTTGGGACAGTTAAGTTCAAACGTTCCTAATCTCTTTGCACACTGACTGAACTTAGCAGATGAGAGCACTGATGAGTGAGTTGGCCTGATTAGCTGTACTTGGTAAACAAATACATAAAGTTAACTTCCCAGGTATTAAAACCTTCCTTACAAGGGATAATCTGTTCAACAGAAACTTTAGGAGCAATAATAATAATAATAACTAAGCCGATAGAATACCTCATAAATACTTGAAAAAGTATACTCAACAATGTAAAGTTAAATCCATGATGTAATATACTCACATATCTATAGACCATGTAAAATATATAAAGCACATTGGCCCGTTATTCGTAAAGATGTTTCTGGAAGACTTTCATTCAATGCGAGTAGGAGGATGAGTCTGTATCAACTTCGGGGGAAAACGCCATCTACTAAACCAAACCTAACAACTGAACTCAACACACACTAATTCGTTCTCCATATTTTCTAAAAGATGTACTCAGGAACACCCACATCAGTACAGTTCGTAACAGACAATACAGAAAACAACCCAAGTATCCATCAAGAATGAAACACATAAATGTGCTGTGCCATTCCCCAAAAGCAAAACTCCTTAGGACAATGAGAATAAACAAACTTGCTACCCACAAATCAAGAAAGAATCTCTTAAACATAGCAGTTAGCAAAAGGGGTCAGGTGCACAAGCATGCACCATATGACTGACTCACGGACCGTTAAGTAACAGGTGGAAGCCACCTACAGCCTCAGACGGGAGAAGCTACTAGAGGGAGGCAGCAGCTTCCAGTGGAGGGAACTACCATAGGCTTGCATCCTGATGTGGGCACTGCCTACACAGACGCATTCGCTCAACAGATTACTGAGCTGTCTACTGATATTTTAATGACATTTCTGACATCGTTGCACCTCAGTAAAAGCCTAAATGGATGAGGCAGTAGGAAGGGGAAAGAGAATTGAGGAAAGAAGAAGAGAGGTAGGGGTTGCTCTACTTGACGCTAGCAAGCCCCAGGTTCTATCCCTCAGTTCCTCAGTTCTGCTTGTGGCCTCTTGTCCACCTCTTCCTAAGAGGCTGTCCATCACTGGGTTCAGCACTTTCCATATGCCTATCACTGTCAGCCCATCTCTGCCTTCTACTGTCTTTACTGTTGGCTGTGATATCAGAGGTCTTATGACAATAACTCAAATGTGTTTCACATCTGCAGACTCTAAGGGATCTCCCGAGAGACAGAGCCCTCTTTAATGTCTATCTTCTCTCTGACTGCTCAGAGCCTTTCTGGCGAGAAAACATGCCACAAGCCAAGTGGACGACTATATTACTAGATTCCATCAATCACTATATCTCCAAAGCAAAGGTAGAACTCAGTAATAGTCCAGACTCTTCAAGTTTACTCACAAAATAGTAAAGAGCAGGCTATTCATCAAGGAGGATAGTTACCAAAGCAAAAAGAGCACCCAACTTCCTATTCATGACATTAGGAAAAGCTTTTCTATTTATGTCACCCAACAAAAGAACAGGTTTCAACACAGTGTAGCCCTTGCTCCTTTTGCATTTCTGGTTGTTTTATTTCAATGCCTCCCAAAAGCACCACACAATTCTATCCAGAACTTTCTTTAAGCTTTCTAATACAAATTCAAAAAGCAAGAAGAAAATCAGCTAAAGATGTCAGTTGTTGATTACCTACACCATTCAAAGTTTTAACTTCATGTAACTTACTTCTGTATAGATTCTACACGAAAATAAACTTAGATCCCAAGACTGAAGCTAAAACCGACACACCCCAAACTTAAAACCCTCGGGGACAACACCTCTAGCATTGCTGAATCCAGAACCTCAAAGTTGAGGCAAGTGGACACTGCTGCTGTGGGATTGCCAGGAAGCTATGAAGAACCTCGTATTAGCAGAATGAACTTTCATCTGCTTTGCTCTCTTGCTGTGTGACTACAATAACACTCACTCCCCTTCATCACTGTCATTTGATGAAGATGTAGCAGCATTTACAGATACAACATTCCAGCCACCTCCAATAACTTCCCAGGATATTTTTTTTCTAAGTAAAGTTCTCTGTTTTGGTTTTCCGGTCTTCCAAATAAGCAAAATAACTTACCCTTACATCTGCTTGATTCTCAGGGAAGATGACCATGTTTGATTCCCACAAGCAACAGATGAAGGTGGTTTCACTATTACTATCATGACTATTCTATTGCCATCTTTAATACATCGCTAATTCAGAGGCGATAAAGGCATCATTACTAAGGAAAACACCACTGTGAGCATCGTATAGAAGATTAGAAAAAAACATTTTCCCACTTTCTTTCATAGCAAATAAATAAAGGCACCATCATTCATCCCTTCCCCCTCCTTTGGGTGCCTTAATTGCCATTGCACTGCGGGGACCAGTCATTAGAATAGCAGTAAATGTGGCTTAAGATAAAAGAAAGTGGGCAACCTCTGAATGTGTATGTTCTCTTGTATAAATATGAGGATTAGACAGTGCTGTGTAAAAGATTATCCACATCTGTGGCTGGAAAAATAGTCACAGACATGGATGGTGAGTACATGAAATACCTTCAAGTTAGGACACAAGTGTTCATAACAAAAATGTGCCCAGTGTGTAAATGCTGAGAGTTAGGTAAAAATTATTTGTATACAACTTACCCCTGACCTTATATCAAAGAAATAATATTTCTCCCCTAAAATTTTTATATGGAAAAGTAGTAATATCTAGTTTGGTAAAGTCATATTTCATTCCTGGATATTCTTTAACTGCTCTTTTGCTAGGGGACTCCATTAATAACAAATTTCCTGGGTCTTAAGTTGTGCCGAAAAACAACATCAGGTAAGATATGTATTCTGCTTGAGGCTCCCTCTGGCTAATCAGTGGTGTATACTGGTTCCTTCTATTTTGCAATTTAAAAAAATACTTGGAAACTTTAATCACCATTAGATTTTCCTGTTCCCCACTTATTCTTTCCCATCCAGACCTGACTGTGCATCAAATCCAGACTTGGTCTTTATTCCTACTGTCTAAAATGAATGCCACGGAACAAGCTGATGGAACGTCCTTGCCACACTTCAGCAGCAGTGACTTCTCCCAGGACTGGATGGATCCCTTAACCATAGCAGCCCTCATGAACTGCAGTGCCCTCAGAGGCCAGCGGGAAACCTGATTATCTACAAGGATTCACCAGCTAATGTGTGTTTCTTTTCCTCCTTTAAGTACTGTGTTTTCCTTTAAGATGTGAGCTACGGCCAGACTATCATGCGTGTTATCAGAACAAGAGATCACAATCTTGCAGTTGCCCTCCACGGAGTTCAGTGGAAAATGAGACTACTACCAGGGTGTGCTGGGAGATGTCTCAAAGGTTGTCAGCTTCCTACCATGTTTTTCCTCTACTACATTTGCCTGTCTTCCTTGTATACAATATTTCTGTAAATCCAAATGTCTTCTAATCATTTAAAATAGTGGCACTTGCGTGCAAACACTGCAAGCTTTTTTTATGTTGACATACGTCAATAAGTTGAGTATACTTTTGACCACCTGAAAGGCTCACACCCTCTGTATATGTTTTTAAATCTTAAAAAAAGCCTCAAGACAGAAAAATGACACTGCAATTTTCATACTGCAAAACTAATACAAAGGGTTGAGGGTTTCCGCTTTCTCAAATATACCTAGCACTACCAAAATATCCCATTTTCTATCCATCATCCCATCTTTACAAATGCCCTATGCTCCAAGAACTCACAGCCATGGTAAGTTTCCCGTCCTACCTATGTAGGGAAGTTTTGTGTCATCTTGCCTACATTCGGAGCTAAAGGTAAAACCATTCTATTTTACAACATAAGAGATCACAATCCTATTTAGGTTTAACTTTAAAATGAAACTAAAAGTTTTTTGTCAGTTATGAAAAGCTTTAGAAAATAGGCACACTTCCTTTAAATGAAGTAAAAATAACTTCACTCTAAGTTCAGCAATAACTGGAAAGTATTTAATGCTAATGTGACAGGCACAGGTCTAGGGTTCTTAGAAACATTTTTTTTGAAGAGTCTTTAAGCCATCCAGTATTGGTCTGGCTTCCAGAGAGAATGTATTGAGATCACAATGAAAATGAGCACGAATGAGCGATATACACTTCAATTTAGATACTATTGCAACCCTAAGTCCCCGATAAAGAATAGGTAAGCCCTGTGTAGTGTGGCGCCTCAAGAAAGAGCCTTTCCAGGATTTGACACTGTTAGTGTAGCCCTGTGTCAGGGAGTTCTCACTAGCAGCGAGTTTGTCTGGCACTAAAGTGAAAGGGGAGAGAAGGGTGAGTGGAAAGGAAGAGAGAAGCATGCTTTCAGCTCTTTGGCTACAGACTGGAAGAACTTGCTGCAGGCAATCATGCTAAGAAGAAGGTGGGGCCTCCGGGAGAGAGGGAAGGCAAAACTACACGTTTACAGGGAACCGACAAGTGCTCTACCTTGC
Organism: Mesocricetus auratus; assembly: GCF_017639785.1. NCBI lineage: Eukaryota > Metazoa > Chordata > Mammalia > Rodentia > Cricetidae > Mesocricetus > Mesocricetus auratus. The sequence continues at coordinate 65,972,279 of NW_024429190.1, read as the reverse complement.
TAGAGCCAGAGCAGAAATGCTTCCTTGGCGTTTCTCAAGTTGGGTTCCCGCCCCCCCAACCCCCCTCCCCGCTTTTTTTTTTTTTTTTTCTCGGAGAACTTTCCTCTTTATGGCGCTTGCTGCTGTTAGCCGCTGTCGCTCAGTGGCTGTTATGAACAGACTGGCAAAGGCTGAGAGAAAAGCACTTAAGAAAGGAATCACCTGTCCTTGCCAAGACGCACACGCTGCCCAGTACCTGAGCGAGAGCTCCGCTGTCGCCAGCCAACAGAAATCCCAGTTTAACCTCTGTCTCCCCCTTGCAAATAAATGTGTGTGTCTCTTGCAGACAATCTGCCTGACTCACCCCCACCTCCGGCGTGCCAGGGAGAGATGTGAGTGCCCGGTCCTGGAGCAGACAGAGGAATGGGGACCGCGGCCTCGATGGCACTATTTCCCCCAACCTTAAAGATCCGGGGGTGTGTCCCCCCTCAGGCAGGTTACCAGTCACGCTATGCCCACCGGGCTCCAGGGAACACAAGTGTCACTGCTCCTGAGCCTAGCCGGGGCGTCCACTAGCCCCGTGGCAACAACGCCCGGTTACGTGCAGGCGGCTATGCAGCAGGGGGAAAACAGAACCACCCAAACTCGTCATCTGAACGCTAAGACGGAATAAAAAGTACTTTTTCCGCAGCTGCAGCAGCAACGTCCACACTTCGCGGGCGCCCAGCCCAGGGGATGCCCGGCCCGCCACTGACCTCTCTCTCTGCGTCCCTCCCTGGACGCGCAGAGGCCGTCAGAGCGCCCTGCCGGACCAGCCCCGGGGCCCGCGCCCGCCACCCAGTGCCCACCGCGCGGGCGAGGCTTGGGGACGTGGCCGACCCAGCCCGCCACCGCTCCGGCCACTCACCTCCTGGGGTCGGGCTTCCGTCGCTCCTCCAGCTTGGCGACTGAGTGTGAGGCTGCAGCGGCCGCCGCCGCCGCTGCCGCCGCCGCTTTCGCCGCCACCTCGGCCGCCGCCGCCACCTAAGCTCTGCCCCGCGCGCCGCCGGGGCTGGAGGCGGGGGACCGCGGGGACCCGGGCGGCGTGGGCTGGGAAGTTGGCGCGGCCGCCGCTCGCAGCGCGCGCGGGGCAGCAGTCGCAACTTTGGCGCCGGGTGGGTGCGCGCTGCGCCCGGGGAGGCGACCGAGGAGCGAGGGCAGCCGCGGGAGGGTCGGCCCGGCGAGGACGGAGCAGCGACGCCGATCGGAGGTGCCGGCCTCGGGGAGGGAGCGGCGACAACGGGGCGGCTCCACTCTACTCTGCCTCCCGCAGCTCCCGCGTGTGCGCCCGGCTCGCCGTGTGCCTGCCGAGAACCGACGCTGCAGCCGCTGCCGGGCTCGGGGATGGGCTGGGCGGCCGAAGCGCTACGGCGAGCGCGAGCCCGCGATCCATATTTAAAGCGGCGAGTGGCCTCGGCCGGCCCCCTGCCCTGCCCTCGCTCACGCCCGCCCGGCCCCCTCGGCTCCCGGCCGCCACTCGGCGTCAGTCGCCCCGGCTTCGGCGGCGGGGAGGGGCCTCGAGCCGCGCCGCCCCCGCTGGGGGCTCAGCACGCCACGCCTGCCTGGGACTGGAGGGGGCGGGGGTGATCTGGCTCTAGACCCCAAGGCCTCACCTCGCCTTGCTCCTCTCAAGTCCAGAGTCAGCGGGTTGCTACGTTCAGCGTTTCATCCGGCTGGCCTCAGTTCCCCCACTGGGGAGAACCTGAAAGTTGCATGCGTTTCCCAGCCCAGATCATTCTGGATGCTACTTTACAAAACTTGGGGCACTTTGGTGAAGAAAGTGCTGCCAGCCCTCAGTGTTAAGTCACCATACATCTTTATTGGCAAAAGATGTCTGGGAACACCGTGGACCTCCTCCTTGCCTTTCATTATGTCACTGGTGGCTTCTATCTGGAGTTAGGGAAACACCCTTAGCCATCCAAGGTGGGTTCTTGAGTTTGCAAAGTGGTCCTTCATATTTACTATGCTGCTCAAGTTAATTAAGTATACTTTGCCAAGCAAACCACAGTATGTCAATCAGTGGCCCAGCACTGTTGTGATCAGAAAAGAAAAAAAAACAAAAACCTTTAATGTGTGAGCAGATGCCAACATAGACACCATCTAAAGTTCTGAAGACTACTACAGAGTGGCCATTTAATGGACTGTGTGTGTGCAAGCATATCTGCGTTTCCTGTTCTTGCATATAATATGTGAAAGTCACTGCTCCAACTTCCACATAGTCACCCAAACACATGGAACCAAGAGCAGTCACCTCACATCCTGACTCTGGCTTCCTCCAGGATAGGTAATAAGATGCCAGAGAGGGGGCCATTGGGGGTAGAAGGGGAAATAGAATTAATGGCAGAGGCACTTTTTTTTCTTTTCAGTATCTAGAACTGGAGAAGGTCCATGGCAGCATCTCCCCCCCCCCACCTCCCACCCCTGGGGGTTGGAGAAGCAAATACAGAGCTTGTGTTTGGGGAAAGTTGGTGTGTGTAAAATCCTTACTCAACACTCAGCAAGCGCTGGGAACCACCCCAAGTTGCCTAATGTCTGAAATTAAATGCACTAGTGTCATGTGTTTGGCTGCTGTCATATCTGGCTTGCTTTCATGTTCACACATTCTCCATAACCTACTGTAGTGATAGGGGCAATTCAGCAGTGAGGGGGAAAACAAAACGTGACCTTTAAATCTCTCCCCTGAGTAACTATGTTTTGTCTCTAGACTAACTGTCCCTCCTAAACACACAGCAAGAATCAGCAACCCAAAGCTCATGAGCAAAAAGAAATCACTTTTGTATTAAGAATTTGCCACCGCTGATCAGCAGTTTTTCCCGCTGTGGATTATGTATTTCAACATAGCTGGCAATTTCTCATTATAGTCGTGAACCAGCCATGAATAGTCAGCTTTGGTGACTGTCTGAGAAAGAAAAAGTCCAAGAAACACATTTTCCATGTACTTGACTGCAAAACATGTCAAAATGCCCTTCGTGCAAATTGATAGGTAACCCCTGGAGGCATTTTAATATCAAGATTGGCAAGAATTCGTCCTGAAAGGGGGTGTAGAGCAGGGTGGGGGTGCCAGGAGAGAATGAGAGTACTGTGGGGTGAGATTTGGTGTGTGTCTTAAATTAATGAGAAAAGAATTGGCAGACGGCCCACTAGCCCTGTTATCACTCTCGACTTGGTGTTTGCCGTCCCACAATTAAAAAGGCATGTTCCATTTCCTCTCCTATTGATTATAGTCCAGTAATTGAGATCCGTGTGCTCTCCTTTGGAAAGGTCATGATTAACTTTTTGTTAACTCTGTGTGTGGCCACCTTTGCTTTTGCCATTTTGAGTGAGGACAATAAATACTAAGGACCTCTGCCCCCGAGACACACACACACACACACACACACACACACACACACACACACACACACACACACACCTGTCCTAAAATGTGTGCCTTTGCTCCTCAGAAACCAAAGAAAGATTCATTTGTTCTTTTCATCTTGTGATTCACAAAGTTTGAGGATGAAAGGAATGGACAGAAAAGCTGGACTTGGGAGCACACACCTGTAATCCCAAAGGGGGAGCAGGGGGAGTACAAGTTTGAGCGCAAGTGCGGAGGGAGAGGGGGTGACCGGGCTTCAGCTCAGCAGTAGAATGCCTACCTACCAGGAGCAAGGTCAGAGTTGACTACCCAGAAGAAAACACGAAGATTGGCGGGATGAGTATACTCTTAACTGGTAATGCTTTGTTTGCTTCCTGGCCAGTAATTCCCTATGCTTTGTAGCCCTCCAGACTTACCGTTTACTAGTTCGTTTATTAGGCAAGTTTCTCATCCATCCATGGTTCTAATCAGAAAACAATCCTGATGAAGCTTTGTTTCAATGACAAGCACCATCTAGTGGCGGCAGGTGATGAAGCCTCCTGCTTCAGACGACACAAGCTAGTCAGTCGTGGCGTCATCAATGTGTGTCATCAAGTGAGAGTGTGATATGGTGATGTGTGCTAACATTACACAACTAGTAGGCTTTCTATTAATCGTGGAATGGACGTAGAGCACAAAGTTGACCTGCAGATAGGGTTATCACTGTAGAAATTTCTCAATCTTTGCGTGATTGTGACTAGGCCCAAAAGACTTTTTTGTTTAAGTTGCTTTCATTCCATAACATTTAAAAAAGTGACACTTGTTACTACTTGTTCACTAACTATACCGTGGAACCTATAAAGGCATTTTGTTAGAATCTTTTCATTATTTTATCAGGACAGAAAGGTGAAAATAGTGAATATTTATACTGAAGTTATAAAAAAAGATACAGCATTCATACACATCCTATTGTTATTCTTTTTTTTTTCTTTTTGGTTTTTTGAGGCAGGACTTCTCTGTGTAACAACCCTTGCTGTCTTGGAACTTGCTTTGTAGAACAGGCTGGCCTCCAACTCACAGGGATCTGCCTGCCTCTGCCTCCTGAGTGCTGGGATTAAAGACTGGGCCACTACTGCCTGCCTTCGTAAACATCCTCTAAGAGACCTAAACAGAAAGGCAGTAGTATATAACACTGTATCTTGTTACCTCCAGAAGAGCTAATGTAAATGTCCCTCCATTTGGAGTTTGTTTCAAACAGCCCACTCATTTGTTCAAGTTTGAAAAGTATTTTGTTATATAGACTGGTGGCTTTCTTTGCCCTGATACTTGTTTTGACTTCGACTTATTTTGCTGGTAAACAATATTGCAAAAGAGATTTACGGAAGATGCTACTCTTATGTCAGGGTAGCCACTGCCTTAAACTAGAACAAGAAACTCCAGGCTTTTCCTTTTTGCTCTGCCACTTGTCAAGGAAAAATCCGAAGGGGTGGCGTCAGAGGAAGAAAGGGAAGGAGTCAGAGGAGGGGAGAGGAGAAAGGGGGGGAAGAGAAAAGGGGAAGAGAGATAGGGAGAGAAATTTAGATATCAATATCTAATTTTTCTTTTACTTGGACTCAGAGTCATATTTAGTGTGTTCGTAGTTAGCGTGACAAATTCCTGAATAAATTCAACTAACTGAGATTTATAATCTACATTCCTGTCTACAAACCTTGGGCTTAAAAATAGCTGCAGCCCCTTTTTATGAGGCAAGGAGGAAGGTGAAGATGGTTTTTGCAAACTGTCAGCATGGCATGAGCTGGGGAAAATAATTTTATTCAGTTAAACATGTGTCATGAGTTGCTTTACAATTTTAACAGCTAGTCTCTAGACCATATCCAACTGTCATTTTTAGAACATGTGCCTAAAATCAAATATTAGAAGAGACTCTGACTGCTAAAAACAGTATCTTAGCTCTATTAAAGTCTAACAAGGCAAGATATCCAGCCTTTCTTAGATTTGATTCCCTTTGCAGTAAAATTAAGGGTTGTAAATTACGCAAAGTGTAACAACTCCATTAGGCATAATACCAGAATGATTTCCTATGGTGAGATTAGAACAATATAGTGATAGAGAAATATGCAAATCTTTCAGAATGTTAGTGACATGTTAGTTTGTCATCAGGTACTGTTTGGTAACCTTAGGCAAGTCTCCCAGCCTCTGCCTCCTACAGGAATCCTCTCACAGATCTGAATAACATAGAACACTGGCCTCTCTGTTTGGAAGAGAAAGAAATAAAACAAAACAAAAAACTTGAAACAGGCTACCAAGCCACTGAAACCTATGGCTGTGATTAGATTATCTGTTCCTAGGTAATATAATTAATAGAGAACTATATCAAACTTCTCTGCCAAATGGACCATGCTCTGTGTGTGTGTGAGTGTGAGTGTGTGTGTGTGTGTGTGTGTGTCTGTGTCTGTGTGTCTGTGTGTATGTCTGTGTGTGTGTGTCTATGTCTGTCTGTGTGTGTGTATCTGTGTGTGTATCTGTGTGTGTGTATCTGTGTGTGTGTGTGTGTGTGTGTGTGTGTGTGTGATTCCTCAGGCACTGTCTAATTTTTTCTTTTGAAACAGTGCCTCTCAGTGGCTACAAGCTCATCAATTAGGCTAGACAGGGTAGCCAGTGAGCCCCAGAGATGCACCTGTCTCTGCCTCCCCAGAGCCCCACGGGAATTACAAACATGAATCACCGCACCCAATTGTTTGTTTGTTTCAACTCAGCTTCTTTTTTGGATTAAAGTTAGATACTCATGTTTGTGTGGCCAGCACTTTACCAACTAAGCTATCACCTCATTCCAACAAATATTTCTCATGAACCAACTAACTTTATATCCAAGACTCTTGTAGGAGATGGTTTTCTAGAAGCTGAGTCCCTGCTTGTGAGGCTGGCAGGTAAGCACACTAGATAATTTCTATTATTTGGGAATGCTAAATGCTGTAAAGAGCCAGATGCTGTGGCTACAGGGTCATGCCACCCCAGTTTTCAGAGCCTGGCTAACCTCCTCATCCCTCTGTAATTAAAAAAAAGAGAGAGTCAGCAATGCCTTTCCTTACCATGTGAAACACTGGGAAACTGCGAGCAATCCCTTAGCTCTAAGAAATAAAGCCTAGAGGTGTGACAGGGTTCACAAGACAAGGGAGGACTGCTTTCAGGTGGGTGTGGGCAGCCTGCTAAGAAATGATGCTGGCAACTTGATACACCATGGCTGGTTGATATCCATGTGAGAGGCCTGCTCTTTGCAAAAGAGAAACCAGGAAGGAGGAGGGGGTAGGGCAGAGGGCCTGGGAAGAGAGGAAGGAGGGGAAACTGTGGTGGCAATATAAAAATAAAATAAATACAAAAAGAAATGATACTGGCACACTGACCTCAACAAAGTAGACGGAGGGTGTGGCAATGCTCAACAGCCACGTAAACGGACAAATGGCGTGTGGCAGTGCCTGGCACATGGAGGGAACTTAATACCTAATTACTTATAAAAAGGTGCTCCTACGCCGTCTTGTTTAGAACACTAAAAATAAAGAGGCATACTTTCCCACAGTGTGCCTTTATGTAAAGTATTTCAGAAACCACAGTGTCTTTGAGACAACATTCTCCTCACAGAGTAACTTTTAGACTACATCAATATATTCATTTGTGTGTATACAAGACATACTGTAAAGGAGAAAAGGGGTGGATAAAAGCCACGCCTGCCTCGAGGACAGGAAATTAGATGAGGAGGAACCGTGTGGGAGGGAGAAAGCCTTTTCACAGAATAGTTTGTGCTTTGGGGGAATTTTAACCATATGAGCGGGTTGCTGATTTTTAGCATGAGTTACAACTGAAAGTATATAGATAAGCCCACTCACATACCTAATGGTATTGTATACGAATGAGTACATGTTTTTAATGAGTACCCATATGATAGACAAAATGTGACACAGTGGACACTGGTCCCCAATAACAGTGTCGTATTGGGTTCCAGTCGCATCAATGTGGAGACAAAAATATCTTCAGAAGGATGTTTTTGTGTGTGTGCAAATAAACTACAAAATTATAAAGTCAAGTTTATCAAGCGTACTTGCTGTACTTCTGATCAGAGCAATCTCATTTGAAAAAAAATTACTCATTTTTCCATTATTAAAGCAATGCAGTTTCATTATTTTGAAACAAAAGCATGAAATAGACAGAATAGTGATTTTAAAAATACCTTTCTCAGAGAAAACCACTAATATTTTTTATATATTTTCTCTGCATAATTTGAATTTGTGGTTTCCAGCTGACTGATCATATTGCATTTTTTTAATGGTGTGGTTTTGAAGCTAATTCTGTCTGAAGACAGTCTCGGCACATAACGTTCGCTTTTAAAAACAAGGCCAGGAAGTAAGGGGGTTCGTTTGATGGCCCATGTTTCTTGATTCACTGATGCTCTTCCCTTATTACAGCACGTTCCAAGCTCAATCCACTGCTGATGAACACTGGGAGCCTGGGCTCTCTACTGGCGGCAGCCACTGTCTGGCACTAAAAATCCTGACGGTCCCACAAACAGTAATATTCACAGCCAGCACCTATACAACTGCTACCAAATTCCAAGGACAGCTCAGTAAGTTAACTAGTGTAATATTATAAGCCATCATTGGTAATGACATCACACCTCTCTTGAGAAGATTATCTGTGAATTTCCAAACTCCCTAGTTTAAGGTCACCTCTTGTCACACTTTCATGAAGTCTGAGCAAGTCTGCAATGGGAGTTGCTCTTTCTCTGAGAACTTAAACATGTGATCCAGAGAGTCAGCTTAATTGTTGAAGAAATCCGCAAAGGGGCCACATCTAAATTGCATCCAATTCTCAGACTCAGCTGAACCTGCCAGAGCATGCAGAACCCCACATCAACTTCTCCATGTAGTTCTGAATACTCTATTTTGCAAATACAGAGGTTCAGAGTTTGGAAATGATGCTGTGTCTTGGTTTTATTTTCTTGTTTAGCATGACTGCAAGTCAACCTTGGTGGAGGCACTCATCTGTAATATCAGCACTTACCAGACAGAGTTAAGAGGACTGCCCCAAATTTGAGGTCAGCCTGGACTACTTCTAGAGCAGCCAAGGCTACATAATGAGACTCTAGCTCATAAAGAAAATAAATAAATAAACAGATAAGATTACATTTTATCATGAATAATTATAGTGAGATCTTCTGTGGTACTTGCTTCTCGTTTCAATTACGCATATGTGCTTCCTGTCCACGCTCCTTCCTCTAAGGTGCATGGTAATGTAGAACATGTTTGAAAGCCATGACTATTGGTCTATGAACTGGTTAGACCACAGTGTTTACTTAACACTAGTTGTTTCAACTTTCTGACTTTATTTTCAAAGACAGAGGGTAGATAATCTTCTTCTGCATGTTGCAGGGCTGCTCGTTGTTGATTCAGTGTCCAGGTGCTGAACCTAGGACTAGAAATATTTATGTTGTTATCCTTTAAAAAATAAAGAACATCTCTCCCTAAACCACACAGAAATTGGTGAGCAATTCTTGTTTAAACCTTCAAAGAGTAGCATTTGATGTAGCATAAATCAGAAACTGGAAGAGGGAGATTTTGCTGGTCTTACTGGTAGGTAAATTCTTTTCCCGTGAGGTTTACTGAGTGCTGAAGCAACTTTGACCCTTCAGGGAAGGTATCGGCCTTCTTTCTCAGGGCATCTATTTCTTCATACATTTAGTGTATATTGGAACCAATAGTCTGGTGTCCTAGACTAAAGAAAGTATTAAAGAACATCAAGAGGAGGAAAGGAACGAAGGAACGAAGGAAGGAAGGAAGGAAGGAAGGAAGGAAGGAAGGAAGGAAGGAAGGAGGATAAGGAAGGAAGGAGGGAAGGAAGAGAAGGAAAGAAGGAAGGAAGGAGGGAAAGAGGGAGGGAGGGAAGGAAGGAGGATAAGGAAGGAAGGAGGGAAGGAAGGAAGGAAGGAAGGGGGAGAAGGAAGGAAGGAGGGAAAGAGGGAGGGAGGGAGGGAAGGAGGGAAGGAGGGAGGGAGGGAGGGAGAGAGGGAAGGAAGGAAGGAAGGAAGGAAGGAAGGAAGGAAGGAAGGAAGGAAGGGAGGGAGGGAGGGAGGAAGGAGACAGAACAAAACAGAAGCATACTAGATAGTTCTCTCTGTCTAGTCGGTGACCCTCAAATTCTACGGCTCTTTCTCTGATTAGTTTAAAATGTAAAGTATTGACTGTTTATTTCAGACTTCATCCATGCTGGCAAGAGGAAAAGATATTCTCTTAGAAGCAGCTGCTCAAGTGCCTCCCCTGACACTGCAGTTCCCATTTGGAATAAAGAGCAAAGTAATCAAAAAGATACAGGTGATATTTCAGAGAATCCCCAAGAAAATATTCTATACAAGGTGCCATGGAGCTGTGCTAACAAACGGACAAACCATCAGTGAAGACCACGCAAATGGTCCAGTGTAATTCCAAAATAATTAATCCATGAAATCCAATGTTATAGTCAATAATAAATAATTGCTGTTTTTGTCAACTACTGCCTAATCTCCATAGAAACTTTGTACAATGAGATTTTTAAAAACCCCTTATATTCTGCAGTTGAAGAGATGGGCTCAGCTATATGATGTGACCTTCTAGAGTCAGAGTCACTGCTCTTGGTAACTTCTTGCCCCACCTCAATTAGCAAAACAAAGCTGACAGGAAGCTGCCACTGGTTCCTCATCAGCCATTGAAAGGAGTCCAAGTTACCCTGCTTAGAATGGTAGCTTTCTAAGACCTGGCTTCAGTCGCCTGGAGTGGCCAGGGGTCCCACACCTAGCTGTGTTCTGCTCAACCTATTTCCTAATCATGCCATTTATCTTCTTGGACCCAGCCCCTTTCCCAGGCCATTTATGCTCATGGGAATGTTTTTGTTTCCTCCACTTCAAGCTCTCTACCCATTGAAAGCCAGACTTTTGAATCTCTAGTTCAAATGCTGTTTCAGCCTCATTATCTTCACTCATTAGTTCAGCCCTGCGATGGCTATCATTACTGTCAAGTTGACACGATTCACGATCACCACGGAAATGAACGTCTGGGAGAGTCTGGAGTGATTTTCCAGACTGGCTTAATTGAAATGGGAACACCCACACTAACTGTGGGTTGCACCATTTTGTGGCCTGGGTCTTGAACTGAACGAAGAGAAAAAAAAGGAAAGAGAGCTGAGCATTAGTGTTCAAGTCTTTGCTTCCTGGCTTTGGAGGACTACAGTAAGTCACCTGACACTCCTGCCACCTTGATATCCTTGTCGAGATGAACTGCACACTCACTCAATCTGTGAGTCAAAGCAACCCTTTCCTTACATGGTTTTTGTAGGTATTTGTCACAACAATAAGAACCATAGCTGATCACAAATTAAAGCACTCTCTTTCTCCCTGATGGGGAGTGTTTTGGATGTGCCATTTAATTGTCCCACCATTGGCACATATTGAGGCTTTTAGTATATAGCCCCCTCCATCCCCCAAAAAAACTGTTGGTTTTAAAAGTAAGGCATATATGTCTTAAATTCCTGTATTGTTTATATCCTCTGTACGGTCCCATACTTACAATGGACTTTTATTAAAACAACATGAATGAGACCAGTGAGGTAGTTCAAAGGGTAAAAATGCTTGCCACCCAATTCTACAAGCATAGATACCTATTGGAGAGATAACCCAGTGGTGAAGAGCATTTGTCTGCTTTTCCAGAGGTCCTGAGTTCAATTCCCAGCAACCACATAATGGCTCACAAGCATAGACAACTAAGTTTGATCCCCAGAGCCCACCAAAAATGGAGAGGACAGACTGCACACACAAGGTGGCTAATATGCCATTCCCATGAACATCAAATATGCATGTGCTCACACACGCAACAACAATAATAATTTTAAAATTTTTAATTAAAAGCTGAATAAATGAAACAATGAATAAAGGTTAAAGAATAACAATTACAAGTTAAATATAATAGGCTTCTAGTATGAGCCTAGGAATCACTTCATATTTTTATTTTTCACAGTCTCCTATATATATAAAAGTCATCTTTCAGGAAGTTGTAGGATTGGGTAAAATGTGGGCACATACTCGTGGAGTCTGAGGCACACAATTTCGTCTATGTCGAACCATTTTGCACTCACTGAAACAAATCTTTACAGAGTGCCTGTCTTCCTCAAGACCCAGCAAGTACTAGAGAAGTAAATGAGCAAGACAGACCAAATACAGGGAACTTCAGTTCTAGTGAGGAAAGAAACAAGTAAGTAATAAGCAAACATAAAGTAAGTTCTATCACACAACTTAGCAATAAGATGAAGGAGAGAATCCTGAAACAGAGTAATTGGGGTCCTCTGCTCCAGGAAGGCCTAGCATGAAAATAATTGCTTAAACAAGGCAGCTGCACAGGCAGGAAAGCCATCCAGGCAGACAAAACAGAAAATTCAAAGACACCTGCAGGCAGAGGTAAGACTGGTGCTTTTATAAAGTAGGTCTCAGACTGGGCGGTGGTGCCTCCCAGCACTTGGGAGGCAGAGGCAGGTGGACCTCTGAGAGTTCAAGACTAGTCTGCTCTACAGAGCGAGTTCCAAGACAGCCAAGTTTGTTACAGAGAAACCCTGTCTAAAAAAAGAAACAAAACAAAACAAAAAGTGAATTTTTTTATCTCTTCTTACTACCCTTAGTTTGAAGTCTATTTTGTTATATATTTACAGTGACCCATGTTTGTTTCCTATGTCCATGTAGTTGGAACACCTTTTTTTTAGCCTCTCCCCCCCCCAAGGCAGTGTCTGTTATTTGAAGTGAGGTTTATTTCAAGGAGGCAGCAAAGAGATGATTCTTGCTTTTTTGCCCAATCTACTAGTCTGTGTCTTTTAATTGGGGAATTGAGATTACTCATATTCGGAGCTACTACTGAAAGTTGCACACTGGTTCCTGTTAACAGTATTGGTGTTTTCCTCTTCTCTCCTGATTAGCTATCAGTCTAGCATGCTGTGTTCTTTACCGTGTCCTCTTGAAAAGATTTTTTTTCTCGTGAATCTGAAGGGTTCCTTCAAGTATTTTCCATAGAGATGGCTCAGTGGTCATGAATTTCTTGAGCCTATTTTTATCTTGGAAACCTTTCTTTGCCCTACAGTTATGACAGCTTTGCTGGGTATAATACCCGACCTTAACAGTCGTTGCCCTTTAGAACTTGAAGCACCTCAGTTTAAGCACTCTTAGTTTTGAAAATTTCAGTTAAACAATATCTGCTTTCAATATACATTCTTGGTTCTGTGTATTTAGAATTTTGCTTGTAAGAAGAAGAAGGGAGATTCTTTTCTGGTCATGGCTGTCCTGTGTCTTAAATGCCTCCTGTATCTAGATTGACATCTCTTACCTCTGAAAAATTCCTCTCTTTCTTCTATGCCTATTATCCACAAAGTTTGTGTTTTCAGAGTATCATGGACACTTTGGACCTTTTACTTTATTTTTATCCTTGTTTATTCAGGTTCTTGTAAGTAAACCCATAAAACTCTTTACTTCACCAACTTGAACTTTGGTGGTATCCAAACTTTGGTCTGTCAAGGGCTTGGTATCTGCAATGAGTAGATGTGTGTGTGTGTGTTGTGTGTGTGTGTGTGTGTGTGTGTGTGTGTGTGTGTGTTGTGTCTCCTCAGGAAAAGCTTTGTCATACAACAGTTGGGTAAAGTATCTAGAGGGGGAAAGCCGGTATGCCATTATGGAACCCAGATTTTGGAGTTATTAAAACAATGGGAAGCTATAACTAAAACTAAAAAGATGAGGGTATTAGTATTTAGGCATTTGTACTGGCCTGCCTTTGGAGTTCTGACAGGATACACCCTCAGCTGCTGCCACTAAGAGCACCACCTGTGTCTACTCACTCTGTTCCCTTTTTAAAGGGCCCTGCCCACCTCCCATCCCCATCCCCCCCCCACTTGCTTCTCTTTCCTCTCTCCCACTGCTCCTGAACCTGGAGGCTAGTCTCCCACCTCCCTTTCCCCTTTTTATGATCATTTTCCCCTAATAAAAATCCCATCTTCTTGAACACTGTTGCATAGTGTCTTTCTCTCTTGAGCCACTTTTTAAAAATTACAACAGAGGGACTGTGGTGAGATATTGTTTATGATTTATTAAAGCTTGCCTGAGGATTCAGAAAGCAAAGTCACCCACAGGCCATAAAAGCCAGGCACATACCTTTAATCCCAGCAGCCAGAAGCTATGAGGTGGTGGTACATACTTTAATCCTAGGACTCAGGATTAAGAGATAGACAGATCTCTGTGAGTCCAAGCCCACCCAGATCTACACAAGAGTGAATCAGCCTAAAAAGAGAATTATAGCTCACACCTTTCATACCAACATCAGGGAAATATATAAGACAAAAACAAGGTCTCAGAGAGGAATTCATTCTCCAGTCATGCTGAAGATAGGGGCATTCGTTTTCCAGCCACACTAAGAAGAGGCAGCAATTTGAGACTTGGTGAGGAGCCCCTGCATGGATCAGCCCTTTCAGCCTGAGGTAGAGGTGAGAGCTACTTTGCTTTTCTGACCTTCAGCTTGAAGCTTGAATCCCAATATCAGTCTCTGGGTCTTTTATTTCTGGTGTTACGAGGGACTAAGGATGAGAGAAAGAAAAAATATATAGAAATAAGAGAAGACTATAGAAGATGCAGCTGAAGAATATAGTAAAGAATGCTTTATAGTAAACTGGGCGAGGAGACATAAAATATCAGTCCTGAAACCTAACTGAGCAATATATAAACAGAAGTAAAATCACCACGAGATAGATATGCAAGAGTGGAAATTAAATAGAAAATAAGAAATAAAAAGAAGGCTTATGGTATGAATTGCTGGCAGTTGACAGTTACTGTCTTGGGATTTTTATCGCTATAATAAACACCATGACTGAAGAACAAATTGGGGAGGAAAGGGTTATTACACCTTCACTTCCAAGTAACACATCACTGGGGGGGGGGGGGAGTCAGGGCAGGAACTCACACAGGACAGGAACCTGGAGGCAGGAGCTGACACAGAGACCATGGAGGAGTGCTGCTTACTGGCTTGCTCTGTCTGCTTTCTTATAGAACCCAGGGTCAGAAGCCCAGGGGTGACACTTCCCACATCAATCATCAATCAAGAAATAGCAGCATAGGCTTGCCCACAGACCAATCTGGTGGGACAATTTCTCAACTGCAGTTCCCTCTTCCAAAATAACTCTAGTGTGTGTCAACATAAAACTAGCCAGCACAGCTACACTGAGTTGAAAGGTGAATTCTCTGATCCCTGTACCTTTGGCAGTCGACTGTTCTCTGAAGTCCCAGCGTTCTTTGGGCTCCTGCCTGGGAGAGGGGAGCCTTATGCTACACTGTAGCTTCTTCTCATCTCCAGGCCAGGCATAGAAGAGGAGCAGCTCTTTGCTTTGCAGTTTTTACTGCTCTCCAGTCTTCCAATTCTAGTCTCACTTTTCCTTAAGCTATTGTATCATATTTATTTCTCAAAAAGCATCAGCAACCTTTTCCATCCCCACATCCTCTTTTCCTTGGTGCCCACTAGCAAATGGGCAGTCTAATCCTCCTCTCCTTGAATCTTCCTGAGTTTGGGGCTCTTCTGATCACACAGCACAGGGAAATTTGAAGCTGTGTGACATAGACCATGCAACGTGACGATTCAGCCAGTGTTTTCTGGAACAGCTGTGCTTTGACCTATGACTGCAATGAAAGAAATCCAGTTACCTCAAAGCTACCATGTTTGGTGTCAAGCCACTTGGAGAAGCCACTGCATGTAGGCAGTCTGGTGGGCAGGTCCAGTTTTCAGGTATTCCTAACACAGCCATATGAGTGAAGGAACTTCCCCATGACCCCAGCCCCTAAGCATGTAATTTCCCCAGCCTTCACATCTCAGCTAGAATCATAAACACTGTAGAGGAGGCAATTTCTGTCCCAATCCAGAGAATCAGTGAGCATAACAGAATGATCACTATAGCAAACCCCTAAATTATTTACTTACTGACAGAAGTATCCAGATCAGCCAGTTAATCAAACACTGAAATTATAAATTCATATAAGCTACAGTACCACCAATATGCTGCATATATAAATTTTCATATAAATACTATATATGTGAGTATATGATCCAGATGCTTATATCAATAGCAGAGGTGCACATAGTCCTCAACAAGAGTATTAAGCTGGGTGTCTTTTCACTTACTCAAATGAAGGTTGAATATTTGTGTTGAGTGTTTGTGGTAACTATTAGACAAGGAATCTGAAGTTCAGATATGAATGAGATACTTTAATGCCTCTCAATAAAACTAAATTTAATTGTAAAGCATATTTAGGTTTGATTAAAAAAAAAACACTAGAGTCAAAGAGCCAAATCTCCAAGCCCTGTTGCATATTCAAACCTCATGATTTCCCTTACACTCCATAAGCAGTTTTCCTGAAGTTATCTCTAAGTCCATGTAAGTGGAACTACAAATAGAACAGACTGCTTATGGGTAAAATTCCTATGCATGATAGATAGGTTAGGGAATTGGAACACAAAGTTGTTTTGTTTTCAAAAACAACCCCTTTCTATACTTTTGTTCTTCTTAGCACCTGTATTATTCTTTTCACCTTACTTAGGAGCCATATAAAATGTAAGAATTTGGATATGGTTATTAGACCATGCTTTTCAAAATGCATGCTTTTATTTTTTTAAAAACTTTTAAACTCATGTTAAATATTAAGACAAAATTATGTTCCTAGGCATTAGAATCCACTATGCCATTAATAAGTAAAATCAAAATGTTTTGCCTCTGCAGTAACCAGAAACAGTGACTGGACACTCAATGTACAGAGGGAACAAGTGTCAATAACAAACAATGTCCCTATGACAGCAGTTATTTCAGCTACAGGCTCTTAGCTCTGACAGTAGAGCTAGTTAGTAATGATTTACTTTGTAGTAACCCAATAAGCTTTTATTACTCTTTCAGATTCACAGTCAATATGAAACCCTTTATCTATTATTTTCTCTAAATGTGAACGTTTTATTTAGTTTTATTTTATGTGTACAATTATCTGCCTGTACTTATATGTATGTGTACCATGTGCATATCTGGCACCTGTGGAAGCCAGGGAGGGAGTCAGATCCCCTGGAACTGAAATTACACATAGCTATGAACTGCTATGGGGGTACTAGGAACCGAACCCAAGTCCTCTGCAAGAACAACAAGTATTCTTTTATATATTTTTTAATATATATTATTAGTTTTTTACAACCCATCCACGATTTCCTTCCCTTCCTCTCCCCCCAGACCCTCACCCACCATCTCCTCCCAGCGCCTACACACACACACACACACACACACACACACACACAACATCTACTCCTGCTCCATTTAGATTCAGAGGAAGGCAGATTCCAGGGGTATCAACCAAACATGGCATATCAAGTTGAAGGCTGAATGAGACAACCCAATAGGAGGAGAAGGGTCCCAAAAGTGGGCAAAGGAGTCAAGACAACTCCTGTTTCCATTGTTAGGAATACCTCAAGAAGACCAAGTTGCACAGCTGTAACATATGCAGAGGACCCAGGTCAGTCGCATGCAGGCTCCCTGGATGGTGGTTCAGTCTCTGTGAGCCCCTGTGAGCCCAGCTTAGTTGATTCTGTGAGTTTTCTTGTGACCCCTGTGGCTCTTACAATCCTTCCTTCCCCTCTTCTGCAGGATTCCTTAGCTCCCACTAATGTCTGGCTGTGGGTCTCTGCATCTGTCCCCTCAGTTGCCAGATGAAGTCTCTCACACCAAGTGTTCCTAACTGCTGAGTCATCTCTTCAGCGCCACCTCTCCTTTTATCCCTTATGAACAAAGTAAATTGAACTCAAGACTTTGGGCTTTCTACTTGTATCTTATGGGTCATGCCAATATTAGTATGCATTTGAGGGCATTAGGATTCTGGAAGCCACCCCATACCCCCCACACACACACATACACACTTAATTATATACTTAATTTTTGTTTTGTTTGTTTTTGAGACAAAGATTCCCTGTTATGTAACTGTGACTGCCCTGGAACTGACTATATATAGATGAAGCTATCTATTCTCAACGCACAGAGATCCACCTGTCTCTGCTTCTTGGTTAAAAGCTTATGCCACCACTCCTGGCATGTAAGGGGTTTTTCTTATGTTGTTGATTTTCACTTGGTTTTTTTTTTTTACCAAGAAATAAACTAAACCATGGTAGTACAGAAGTCTTACACTATTACAATAGAGAAATTTTTATTGGCATTTACTAGACCACATCTTTTATAGAACCACAGAACAAATGTGTTTATGCTTATTTGTGTTGTTGTTTTCCAAAGAATCTGATTTAAGATACTTGTTTTTCAGATGTGTACACACTTGACATAAGATAAAAACTTAGTTTAGGGATGGGAGAGGTGTCTTCGCAGGTGGAAGCACTTTTTATCAAGCCTGACAAGCTGAGTTGTGTCTCCTGTTTTCAGAGGATGGAGGGAGAGAAGCTACTCCAGCAAGGAATCCTCTGACGTATACGTGCACACCATGTATACCTCTGGTATACGTGCCCACGCACACAAAGTAAGTAAATCATTTTTAAAGTTAAGAAAAAAGAACTTATAATTAACAAGAGGTTACAAATCTTTTTCTATAAAATGTCAAGCGGGAAATGTGTTTGGCTTTGCTGGCCAAATGTTCTCTGTGTCAGCCACTCAGCTGACCAGTGCTTTGAGAAAATGGCTGGAGATGATATGCAAATGAATGGGTGTAGCCAGATTTCACGGAAGGGCCATATTTTACCAATATCTACCTTTCAGGTGTCTTAGTGTGGCTTTATACTCATTGTTTCTTCTTTATTTGAGATTACCCCGTGCCTCCTCACTCAGCCCAACCTCCTGTGTTGCAAGTCTGATGACATCAGTGACTGGAATGCCACAGAGCTACTCTGAAACCCAAAAGCTGGGAGACACAGAGCAGCAGACTCTATGTGGTGTTTTGGAATGGAGAGATGGTATAAAAAGACTCATTTACAATCTTTAACAGAGCATTCTGGCATCTTCTACAGATACATCTAAACTGAAATATGGCTGGTGGGGGGCATCCTCCCCAAAGGCGCAGCATTGTACTCAGTCAAACCAGTACTTGTCACTGTCTTGAATTAAACCACCTCGAAAACTAATGTGAGAAAAGTAAAGCCCACACCAAGAACACTGTCTTTATATAAGTAAAAGTGAAAGAGAAAAGGGAATTGAAAGATTAACTTTATGAAGTATTCAATGACCTCCTCTTATGTAATCATAGGGACAGATCCTATACTCCTATGGCCAAATGACACAGCTGCAATCAACCTGCCCGGAACTGCTTATCTCCTTCCCAGCTTGTGTTACCAATCCCTTCCTAGCTCCCTGGAACCCTAGTCCTTGCCGAAGATTAAATTATCCCTAGATAGAGAGCCACAGTACATAGAACATCATTTTAATGAAGACCGGTGTTACCAAAAGTGTATAGTCAAATCAAGAATTATCAATAGGTGAAAATTAGTGGAATTGAAGCCTCAAGTTGTTGACAAATCCTTACATGTCTTGTCTTTCTAACCTTCATGATTTCAATTCTGGACATACACCATAACCATAAACAAGTCATACTGTTTTTAAAAGTCTCTCCAACCCTGAACACACCGAGGTCTGAAATCAAGTATAAAATGTTCTTTGACATTGCTGATCTTTGTTCCTCCCTGAGCTGACCAACAAAATCCAGTTTCCCCTGTGCTTCATATTCATTAGTGATTCACGCCCCTCTCTGGTGAACTGTGACTCCACTTGAAAGATAAGACAGAGAGCAAAGAGAGAAGGCAAGAGCCAACAAAGTCTAAGCCAGGGTAGCCTACTGTTCAATGTTGAACCGAGACCACTGAAACTAGGGATTATCTGATTACTGGCTACGTACTTTCCAGACAATGGTAGTTAAAGATGGGAATTTTTAATTTTTAAATTACAAATTTAACACAAAGCCTAAGCTTTGGAATCATACCATCTCAGCTTGGTTCTATTTACCCTCTCAGTAACTTCTCTTATTGTGGTGGGAATAATGTCCACTGCTGGTTGTGGGAGCAGGTGTCACTAATAATTTAGTAACCACATGAAGACACAGTTTACAGTACCAAAATTCTGCTACAGAGCCTTCTCCGTTCACCAAACATATCTAGTACTTTGATCTATATTCCATGTTCTGTTGGGTAAGTTTACTATTTATTATCTCTTCACTGATGTTGACTGAGTTAAGGACACTGGTCATTATGAAGGTGTGCACAGTAATGGGCTTCATTATTAAATTCATATCCTATTTCCTGGCATTGTAATCTCGCTAGAATCCTATACCCATTTAGAAGATGGGCTCATAGAATACTCTGAATTACAGAGAGGGACAGACCTATTTCTTTTCAATTACCTTTTCATTCCATTTTTAAACTCAGCCAAATTAGCAACCCAAGGAAAAACACATTACTCCTTCTTGTTGAAATACAATTGCTTTCTTTCATTTCTTTAAGGGTTTCAACAAAGTTGGGACACGATGTTGGGCCTGGAGAGAACAATTAATTGTCTTTTATCACCTGCAGTGCTCCTGCATTCTTTTGCAGTATTCATTCTTCCAGCAATGTACAGTTACTAATGTGTGAAACACGATGCTGAGTAGTACAAACAGTTAACACAATGCGGCACAGTCCTTGTCTTCAGAAAGTTTACTGAAGAGTTCCCACAAAAAAAACTAGCATTAAATGAACATAAAAATAAGCAATTTGTTAATTACGAATGAGGTCACACAGCAGTCATCTCTGGAAAAGAATAGCTGGAAAGTAACTCTAAGACTTCTGGCGAGTTAGCACCTAATATCTAAGGGGATGACAGCAGGAGACAACTTTTTTATCTCCACATTCCCTGTCGCTGACATCATCTCTCAGTAACACACAATGGGACATGGATGGTGCTGTTTGGGTGGGGCAATGAATGTTCCCATAGACTAAGTTAATGAAATAATCATATTGCCACATGACGACTTTTCTCAGCCTATAACACCATATTGTTTGCTCACGGTACAGTGAGTGGTCTGTTTATTTTGTGTTGAAGAGCTCAGCTTGGTGTCTACTAGAACCCTACAGAGCACCACTGGCTCCAAGACACACACCTCATTCAGGCATATAGCCCTAAACAACACTCAGAATATGGGTGGGTGATGGGGGAAGTCCTTCTGTGTATATGTTTGTCCTATTGGTTGATAAATAAAGCACTGTTGGCCAATAGGGAAGCAAGATAGGTGGGACTAGGAGAGGTGGTGGATTCTGGGAAACAGAGGCACAGTCAGTTACCATGTAGGACCCAAGAGAAGTAAGAGGTCCGGACCCTTTCTCTGGTAAGAGAAGACCAAGTAGAAATGCTCAGATTAGCAGTTATGGGTTAGTAATTAAGTCAGAGCTAGCCGATAAGAAACCATAGCAAATGGCCAACAGCTTCATAATTAATATACTGTCTTGTGTGTTATTTGGGGGCAGAGACAGTGGTGGGACCCAGGCAGCTGGTGGGAAAGAGTGCTCATTACATATGTCAAACTCAACGTGCAGCACAAATTTCCATGTAAATCTAACAAAAGGTTAAAAGGTATTTTACAAACAGAAGAACAGAGAGAAGCACAGCTTCTTGATAGCAGCATTTTCTCGGGTGGGCTCTGTTTTGCTAGAGACAAGCAGCCAGTGATGGTGATAATCTTAACCCGCCATCTTGGAAAGACAGCAGTTAAAATAGCGGTTTTTAGGGGATAAAAGACACGTGGCCAGAAAAACATAAAGATTTACAATAAAGTCAGATTCAGATGAAGTAAAAACCTCTAAAAGGTTTACAGTGTGCTTAAAAATATATAGGTAGGCCTGGGAGAGAAAATGAAACAGGATAGTGGTAAAAGAAATAGAGAAGCTGGGTTGTGGTGACACACACCTTTAATCCCAGCACTCTAGAAGCAGAGGCAGGTGGATTTCCACAGAGAAACCCTGTCTCAGAGAAAAAAAAGATAAATAAAAGCAAAAGAAATAGAGTAATAGAAAAGCCATGTAAAGATGGAAAATACACGAGAGTCTGGATACTGTATGCTATTGTGTTGTCTTTGAATTGTTTAATTGCTATGGAAGCAGAAAAAACTGCTAGAAGTCATTTGATTATCAATGCTGCTGAATAAATCCAACTGGGGGTAGAGAAAGCAGCGGGACTCAGTTATAGGTGGGGGTTGCAATTGAATGCAGTCTTGATACATTGCTCTAGGTGGTAAACATTATTACTGAAGGGACTCTGCTTCTCCAAAGTGTATGCCCTCCTTGGGAAGATGTCAGTGTCTCATTCTCACCCTGAAGCATGAAAGGTGTGTACCAGCAACACCCTCTTTGTCTTTTTGTTGCATGCTTGATGCTTGACTCTTTGAGTGTGGCAAAAACATGAGATACTATGAGTACCATTAGCCAGCTTTTTATTTGTGTGCTTTCTTTCCGATAGGATTTTGCTTCAGTCTTTCACAGTTTATCTTTTTTTTTTTTTAATCTAAGTCCTCATTCTCCTATCCCATCCTTAATCTCAAGGCACTTCTCTGAACTCTGCGATATTGATTTCTCTTTCTGTGTCTAAAATTCCCCCATTTCTGGTTTCACATCCTTATTCTCTAAGCTGGCTTATTTTATAAAGTGACCATGCTTTTGCCTTTCATTGAATTATTGTAGAAATAAATGGAATCACTTCTCTAACTCCTGGCTAAAATTAATATAGAATACAGAGGAAATCCATGGGAGTATATTCAATATGCAGAAAATAATCACAATTTCATCCAGCTCCAAAACATGTCATTGAAAAGTTTTTGTGCTTTTATGATAACTGGTCCTGTATTCTTGGAAACGGGGTCTAGAGTTATCAGTTACCTGCACTTATGTATAAGATAAAATGGTAAGAAGTGGGCTTGACTTCTTATAACTATAGATTACCATCAAGGAAAAGAAAATATCAATTCATGATTAAAATGGTCTACTCAAGGTTTACAGTGCTTTGGTTTAAATCACTCATTTACTAGCAGTGTGGTCTTGGTCAATATGAGCTAACTCTTCTAAGATTCAGTTTCTATATTAATAAAAGATGTCTACTTCACCAGTTTGTTATGCAAAGTACATGAATTAAATGGGTGTAAAGCCCAGTATACCATAAATAGTCAAAAAATGTTAGTGATGTGAGATGTCCTTCTGCATGATGCAAATATGTGTTGCTTTTATTGGTTGATGAATAAAGCTATCTCAACCAGTGACGAGGCAGAATATAGCTAGGTGGGAAATCTGAACAGAGGTAGAGAGAGAGAGAGAAGGCAGAGTCAAGAGAGACACCATGTAGCCACTGAGAAGGCAAGATGCCAGTGCACAACCAGAAATCCACAGCCATGTGGTGATACACAGATTAGTAAAAAATGGATTAATTTATAAAAGAGAGCTAGGCAGTAATGAGCTTAACCATTGGTCAAACAATTATAAATTTATATTGAATCTTTGAGTGGTTATCTTATAAGTGGCTATGGGGACCCAGTAGGCAGAGAGAAACTGGTCAAATGGGACATAACTAGAAAAGTCCCCATCTACATGTTAGCTTTCTAATGACACTAGTCATTGGAAATGGAGCCCAGATTGTAGCATAGCCTTGTTGGTCATCATTGGGAATGCAGGACTGCATAGGAAGCACTGTGGCCACATAGTAAATGAAAAGAATGATAACAGAATTAACACTTTTCTGCGAATCTTCCTAGGAAAAGCCCCAAGAGAGGAGGAAAAAGGTCACACAACAAGATCCTCTTCATCATTGCTTCCAGTTGTAAAATAAAATTTTAACTAGTGGTTGTGGTAGATGCCTTTAACTCCCAGCTCTCAGGAGGCAGAGGCAGGCAGATCTCCATGAGTTCCATGCCAGCCCGGTCTACAAAAATGGGTTCCAGGACAGCTGGGTTTGTTGTTACACAGAGAAATTCTGTCTTGAAAAACCATCACATTCACCTTGGGACAGTACAATCTGCAGAGTACACACAAGCTAATTCATCCCTCACTAGTTACCCACACATTCTGTAACTCCACCCTGACCAGAGCCCAAAAGTCGTGGGTGGCAAAGACCGCAGGTGATCCAGTAGAATGTCCAGAAACTGGTCTGATGGGGAATCAAAATCCATATTAACAGCAGAAGTACCTGTCATCCCAAAATCCTCTTCTCAGAGTCAGCCATTCCTTCCTCAGAACATTGCTACAAAGTGAAGGGGACTTATGGACCTGGTACTTATAAGAGGAAGGACCACGGAAACTGTGGTTTGAATTTAGAGGTTTTTGGAACATCAATTCAGCATTTGAAATCTCTAACAAGCCTTTGAGAACCAGTCAACTTCTCCAAAGCATCTGGGTAAGCGGGAGCAGGAGACCAGCATTGTTGATTAGTCTGTTTATTTAGCTAATAAAACCAAACTGTTTTTTTAGGCACAGTAGTTGTTTTCTTTGCCAGTGTAGGCAGAAAATTGGATTCACTGTGTTTAGACATGCCCTTTCATTCAGGTCAGAGTTGTACATCCATAAACCTTTTTATCATGTTTGATATCTATACAGGTGATTTGAAGCTACATTGTTTACATTATTCATTCTTTTAAGAGAGAGAGACTGAGTCAGGGATATGTTCGCCTGAAATTCTGAATTTTAACTGGGTCTTTTCCCATAAACTTAGGCTATTGTTTATGGTTTTCCTCTGTTATAAACACCATAGCAACCAGGGAACCTTCTCGTGAAATCTGGTTTCCATCATCTAATGACCTGTAAATATTTAAAATCCTGAAAATAAGGCTCTAAGACAGGTGCGGCAGTTTCCTAGTGTGCTAGGTTTTTAGTAAGTTTTATTTTCCTCTTCACACACTTGCCTTTCTCCTCAGGAACTTAGGAAAACATCGTGATGCTCAGGGCCTCGTCTCTCCCTTCTAGTGACAAGGTCCCTACAGGTCTAACGTAACATGTGCATACATAAGTGTATCCTCAACACAATACTATTTATGCTCCATTGCCTCCCCTTTGCTATACAAAAGGTCTGGATGTACAAAGTCTATGAAATTCAATTCAACTATAAAAATTCTAATAAAAATTTTGGTTATATCAGGTATAAAGATGATCTTGTTATAAAGACACACTCCATATGCTATTTATCATTCACTTTTAGAAGTACAAATGATGGTATTATTCTTATAGGCTTGATTTCCAAGTAGCCTGGATGAACCAAATATTATCACTCCAATTCTCTTTTCCTTAACAGTATTTCAGCTACGGACACATCCTCACCTCAGCTTCTTATATTCTTTCAGACACCAGTTATGCTTCACAACTCAGGCTTGCAGACCTTTCATAATTACAGGTTAGAGTGTTGTATTTACATCTACAGATTAAGGAATAAATAATTGAACAATGCATGAGTAATGCAGCCATAATTGTGTTATTTAGACAAACGCTGGGAAGGAATTATCTCCGTTTGCAAACATGAAGCATTTTCTTTATGACTTGCCATTCTAACTCCCAATTTAGAATAACTAATAAAAATGATTATAAATCACTTTGCAAAAATAAAACTGTTAAGCATGAGCTGAATCAGTGCTATTAATTAAAGCTGTTAAGGGTTTGGAGCAGAAAGATAATGTTGTCTCATCATGGTTAAAATAAGGTCCAACACCCCCATGGAGGGCCTCACCCTCCCTGGGGAAATGAGGGGATAATGGGGGGGAGGTTGGGGGAAGGGCACGGGAGGAGGGGGGAAAGGGAGAGGGACCTGGAACTGACTTGTGAAGCAACCTTGTTTCTAATCTAAATTTAAATTAAAAATAAAAATAAATAAACAAATAAATAAAAAAGAAAAAGAAAATTAGGTCCAAAACTACTGTTGGTGAAGAGATGTACGAAGGTGGCCACTCACCAAGGCTTCAATTGCTTCAGCTCTTTGGTCCTTTTTTTCTTAAAGACAGGGTCTCAAGTAGTCCAGGCTGGTTTCCTACTTTCTATATACCCAATACATCCTGGAGCTTCCATCTTCCTACCTCTGACTCCTGAGTGCTGGAAATACAGATATATACCACCATGCAAGTCTTGTGTCATGCTGGGGATCAAGCCCAGGGCTTCATACATGCTAGGCAAATACTCTACCAACTGAGTCACACGTCTATCCCTGTTATGTCTTTTTCAATACAGTATTTTTACCCCAGCCTTCCAAGAATCACAATGTGTATGTTTGGACACGAGCCAACTCCTAGGAAAACACAGTTTTACTGTTATCCCAAGAAGTTTGATTATATGAGTCAGCTAAGATTAAAGCTCCAGGAGTTCTACTTATAAAATGTAAGTATGGGATGATCAGAGTATTAAAAACTTTAACAGAAGTCAAGCCATATATACACAAGGTGCTCATGAAACTAGGCACAAAGTGAAAAATTATCATAGCAATGAAATCTTTATTAGAGTCAAAGATTTGGAGAGGGGAAAACACACACACACACATTTACCTCGTCAGCTCATGATTACACATCAAGAGTCCTTTTTGAGGTTCACTAAAATCTCCAACCAATGCATGAAGAGACACAGTGTAAGAAAGCCTAACTCACTTCCCACCACAAAAGCTTGTTGGCAACACTCTGTGGAATTCTTGCCATGGAGTTAGCCTGTTGAGACGATGCACCATCATTCCCAGAGGGCCAAATGGGCCTTTATAAACGATAGCAAGGAGCATAACA
The DNA here is from genome assembly GCF_017639785.1 of Mesocricetus auratus. NCBI lineage: Eukaryota > Metazoa > Chordata > Mammalia > Rodentia > Cricetidae > Mesocricetus > Mesocricetus auratus. The sequence continues at coordinate 65,946,114 of NW_024429190.1, read as the reverse complement.
AGGAGGGGTAGACTGGGCCCCTGTTTGTGGAAAGCCAGCAAAGGCCGTGTGTGTTGTTAAGTTTTGTACTGATTGCTCAGTAAAATAAGGTGCAGGGCACATGGGCGCACATACCTATGATCCCAGAACCAGGGAGGCTGAATCAGAGTTAAGTAAAGATGATATCAAGATCATCTAATATTTCTAGTTAAGAAGAACTAAAGTGTAACCCTTGCTTTGCTGGGACACTTAATACTGGTTATCTGGGTCATTTGAACCATCTGTGATTAAGAGACTAGCACCGATGAGGCAAAATCTTCTGGGAAGTGTTTTCTCGGGGTCAGCCCACAGAAGCTGTGGCACAGAGTGGCCCAAGGCCCTTCTTTGTACCGGCAGCCAAATGTGGCCATGTTTTAGAGTCTCCCAAGTGCCACTTGTCTTGAAGGCACAAAGGGTTCATGGGAAACAGCTAAGGCTTGGCACAGTGAGAGGCCAGGAGAGGCCACCGGTGAAGTTTCTTAGCCACTGTCATGTTGCTGTGAAGAGACACCATTGCCACAGCAACTCTCATAAAGAAAACATTTCATGGGAGACTTGCCTACAGTTTCAGAAGCTTTATCGTCATGGGGAGAGGGTGGCAGCAGGCAGGCAGGCAGGCAGGCAGGCGGGGTGCTGGGAAAGTAGCTGAGAGCCACATCCTGATCCGACAAGTACAAAGAGAGAACTGGGCCTAGCATGAGCTTCTGAAACCTCAAAGCTCCCCCCCCACACACACATTTCCTCCAACAAGACCTAATCTTTCTCAAACAGTGTGACTCCCTGATGACTAAGGAATCAAATCTATGAGCCTACGGGAGCCATTCTTATTCAAACTACCACATTCCACTCCCTGGCCCCTATATGTTTATAAGGCAAAATGCATTTACTTCAACTTCCAAAGTCCCCACAGCCTCAACAGTTTAAAAGTCCAAAGTCTCTTCTGATACTCATGGCAACCTCCCCACCACCACCACCTCTTTCTGTGTGTGTTTGTTATGTATTTTGTCTTTTGAGACAGGGTTTCTCTGTGTAGTCCTAGTCAGCCTAGAACTCACTCTGTAGATCAAGCTGACCTGGAACTCAGAGAACATCCTGCCTCTGCCTTCAGAGTGCCAGGGTTAAAGGCATGCCCCACCCCCACCCCCAACATTCATGTAACCACCTGTAAAATCAAAATAAAAAAGGAGATGACATACTTCCAGCATATAATGGCACAGAATATACATTGCCATTCCTAAATAAATAAATAAGCATAGCCAGGAAATGCTAGACCAAAGCAAGACCAAAAACCAGTAGGGCAAACTCAAGATTTTGCATCTCCATGTCTAATGTCAAAGGACTCTTGGGATTCCCAACCCCTTTCATCTTTGTTGAATACAGAGCATTTGTCTTGATGGCTGGTTCCGCTTCCTGCTAACCGCTCACTTAGCAGGTATCCCTGGTATGTGCAGCATCTTGAGGTCTCCGCTGAAATCCAGGCTTTACTCCTTGCTTGTGTCCTTGATTCACACACAAGGTGAAAGCTGTCAAGTTTCACTGTTTGATGGGACTGGAACTTGTCCCCCACTCCTCTTTTACAGGTAGCAAAAGCCCCAGGACTGGCCTGTAAAGAAGTTGAGGCTTGGCACCATGTGACAGCATTAGCATTCCGAAAGAGAGCCCAGAAGAGGCTATGGAAAGGTGCAGCCCAGTTATTTTAGAGATGCAAATACCACCAAGGACAGCAGCAGCGGAGTGGAACTGGCCTAAGCCTAGGAAACCAGCTATGTGTGCTTCATTCAGACGGCAGCGAAAGGTTCAGGCATTATGTTGGCCTGCCCCTGATAATTGGCAGGATTCACTCAGGCAGTTCTCTGGCCAGCCCAGAGCTCCATGAGAATCAGTCTGCACACAGGTCCAAAGGACCCCTTTAAAGGACAGATCCCTGCACTTACATCTCTCATCTTCTCCATTACCTTACTCTCTTTCTCATGTCTGCCCCTCCCCTTTCTGTCTCGCTATAATAAACTGTGATTAATACGCTCTCCATGGCTCATGCTGCATCACGCTGGTTCCCGTCTCCTGTGACACTTTTTTTCCTTTTTTCTAATTTCTGATCTTAAGCAAAATAACAACAGGCAGAGGTGGAAAAATGAAGCCATCCCAAGGCCCTTCGGAGGCCAGAAGATTGTGAATGAATCCCAGATACCCAACAATGAGCATTTTTATGCTCTTGGACCCTGCTTTTGCTTTGATCTAATGGATCTCCCTTTTTGAAGTAAGAAAATATATAAATTATCTTTTATTTTAAGGAGCTCAGTTAAGAGACTTTGGAATTTTAGGCAGATTTTTTAATGTTTTAGAGAGACTGAATATTTTAGAGAAATTCTGGATATTTTAGTAAAACTTGTGCTCTGAAAATACTTGGTGTGTTTTAAAGAGACTGAACTTTTAAAGTGAATTGTTAAAGACTGTGGGACTTCTAAAAGTTGGAATGTTTTATATTGTGATAGCACTACTGATATGTGGGGCTGAAGAGATGCCTTAGCAGTTAGGGTCACTGGCTGCTTTTCTAGAAATCCAGGTTCAATTTCCAGCACTCATGGCTGCTCACGCTCATTTATAAGTTCAGCTCCAGGGGATCCTCACCCATTTCTGACCTCCACAGGCACCAGTCACAAAAGTGGTACATAAACATACACACAAGCGAAACACCCATACATACAAATGAAATAAAATGAAATTTTAAAAATATTAACATGTCAGCCAGGTAGCACACACCTTTAATCCCAGCACTCAGGAGGCAGAGACGGGGGATCTCTGTGAGTTCAAGATCAGCCTGGTCTACAGAGATAGCTCCAGGGCAGCCAGGGCTACACAGAGAAACCCTGTCTTGAAAAACAAAACAAAACAAAAATGACGTGTCATCTTGGGAACAAATGAGAACAAAAAGCTCTAGTTGAATAGTTCATTTCTAGTTGAAAAGTTCTAGTTGATATGTTCATGCCAAGGTGACAAGGAATAATAGTGTTAGTTTTATGTCAACTTGACACAAACTATACCCATTTGGAAAGATGGATTCTTATTTAAGAAAATGCCTCCATAAGACTGGCCTGTTATGCAGGACAGTGGAGCATTTCATTAATAGTGATTATTTTGGGAGGGCCCAGACCATTGTGGATGTTTCCACCCATGAGCATGTGGTCCTGGATTCTGCAAGAAAGCAGACTGACAAAGCCAGGAGGAGCAAGCCAGCATGCACACCCCACTTTAGCCTCTGTGTCAGTTTCTGCCTCCAGATTCCTGCCTTGAGTTCCTGTTCTGACTTCTTTGGATAGAGCATTACAAGCTATAACATGAAATAAACCTTTTTTTATTTTTCCAAGTTGTTTTTGGTCATGGCATTTTTTTCACAGCAATAGAATCCCCAACTTAGACATACAAAAAGAAAAAAAATGCTCCTACTATCTATGATGAGTTTGAGAAAAGACCTGACTGACTTGGAACACAAGGCCTTCATGCCTCTACTTGAGCTATATGCATATGCCATCATATCCAACTCCAAATAGGCTTTTTAAAAGCACATACAGGGTCTCAATAAGTAGCTCTGGTTGTCCTGGAACTCACTCTGTAGACCAGTTTGACCTCAAAATCACAGAAATCTGCCTGCCTCTGCCTCCTAAGCTTTTAAATTACCTTTTCTTTACTGTGCAAAATGGAAATAGAGTCACTCAAATTTAACTTAATAAAAAACAATGCTATCCTTGATGGAACTTTTGCTGAAATCTGACAAAATTATTTCCAGCTACAGAACACAAATTATTTAACAAAAAAATCTTTGTAAGGACCCATAAAAAGTCATGTGTTAATGCCATTCACACTTTTCAACCACTTACAAACTGTACACACACGTACAACACACATATAACATATTCACTCATACACATACAACACTCATACACACATACACAACACACATACAAACACACACACACACTTCTACTATTACCATTAACAATAACAAATGTCACGAAATGTTAATTCCCTTTACTTTAGGAAACATACTCTATTATTTTCTATTCTACCATATTTTTGATTGCTCAATCAATTTTGGTGCTCATTAGATGGCCTGCAATTTGGCCTGCAATGAAACCATTAACAATTTATCATAAGATGGTTCATAGTTGAAAATTATTTTTTTCTTTTGACAACAATATACAAAATGTACTCATACCAAGACATGTTTATTGGCACACATCTATAGTTCCAGCACTTAGGAAGCAGAGGCAGGAGGACAACAAAACAAGTTTTTAACATGTATCACCACACTTTCTTTCATAAATTAAAACGTAAGTTGCCAATTATTTGTTAGCCATTCCTTATTTATCATAGATTTTCTTTCTTCTAGTTTATTTACCTTTATGACCATTGTCCTGACTTTGTCACTAATGAATTTTTGAATTTTTATACTGCCTTAAAGTGTTAATTTCTTTTCTTTCTGATTTCCTCTGAACCCTCCGGTCCCTCTCAATCTCATTGAACCTCACCTGTTATCAACTTAGCCAGAATTTCCATCATGAACTAGTGTGCTGGGTTCTCCTACAGTAATTCCTTACTGTTCCCCTACCCCATAAGAGCAAACATGTAAAATTTATCATGACTTTGAATAGCAATTTGTTTCCTTTTTGGCCTTAACTTGCTTGCTTTTCTTTCTTTCTTTCTTTCTTTCTTTCTTTCTTTCTTTCTTTCTTCCTTCCTTCCTTCCTTCCTTCCTTTCTTCCTTCCTTCTTTCCTTTCTTCCTTCCTTCCTTCCTTATTTCTCTCACTCTCTCCCTCCCTTTCCTTCCTTCCTGCCTTCATTCTTGCCTTCCTATCTCCTTCCCTCCCTCCCCCTTCCTTCCTTCCTTCTTTTTTGAGTTAAGGTGTTGCTACGTAGCCCAGGCTATCCTGGAGCCCAACCCAGGACAGCCTTGAACCTGCTATATTCTTTTATAAGCCTCCTAGATTCTGGAATTCAAACTAAATCATGCTTAGCTTTGAACTCATATGCCATGTAGGGTTTTGTTGCCTGACTCTCATATTTCTTGCAAATGTTCTGTATTTTTATGACCAGCATTCTTTCCCTCCTCACAGCATGTTATGAGACCCGTTCTCATTTCAGCATAATGTTCTGCCATTGGCCATAGCAACCCTATGATAAGTCTTTGAAAAGTCAACCGCATAAGCTCATTTCCAGGGCAACACAAAGGTTATTATCAATATGATAAGAGCCCTTGTGGAACTCCACTTCAACAAGTGCTAACCCATGAAAGTATCCTTCACTTTGGCCGTTTGCCACCCCTGACTGGAAACTACCATAGACCCATTGGAGTTCATCTCTCAGAAAAGGTCATACTCTTGTCCAAAGCACATCTGGGATGGACTGTTGTTAGTCTGAACAAGCACCCAAGAGTATGGCTTTGTTTCATTCACCCAGCTGCCTCAGTACCCTTTGTGTGTGTGTGTGTGAGAGAGAGAGAGAGAAAGAGAGAGAGAGAGAGAGAGAGAGCCGAACAGTGTTTGTTGGTGTTCCATGTCACATGGTAACCATGCTGCCAACTTGCTGGTGGCCAGACAAGGACATGAACTAAGTCCATCTGAGGCACTGGAAGTGAATGAAATGTTTCTTTCTCTTTATTGTCTACCAGTCAATGGCATGGATGCAGCTCTGACTTTCTCTTCATAAGCTGTGGTGCAGATATCAGAATATTTTATTTCTAACAAGGAGAAAAGGAGCCAAAACATATTGTGTGCCTACTACCTTCCATGTCAAGTGTTAAAGACCATACACATGTTCCTCGGTTGAATATTCATATCTCCTCTATGAAAGATACTATTTTTCATTGCACTGAATGACTAGCCCGTAGGCATACATTTTGTAGAAGAAATGGGGTTTCACCCACAGAGACAGCAGACCAAGCTCATGAGAGCTCACGGACTCTAGACCAAGAGCTGGGGAGCCCGCGTGGGATCGAACGAACTAGGTCCTCTGTATGTGTGCAACAGTTGTGCAGCTTGGTCTGTTTGTGAGGCCTCTGCCAGTGGGACCAGGATATATCCCTGGTGCATGAGGGCTTGGTCCTGCCTCAACTTACTGTGCCAGGCTTTATTGACTCCCAGAGGGAGACCTTACTCTTTCTGAGGAGTGGGGGGGGGGGGGAATGGGAGGAAGGAAGGGAGGGCAGACTATGGTTGGTATGTAAAATGAATAAAATAAAAAAGAGAAAAAAAATTTAAAAAGAAGAAATGGGGTTTCAAACAAAATCAGCCTTTTCTCCACCCCTAACACTTCCAGGAAGCCTGACCCTTTCTTCTAAAATGACCGTGCTCAGAGGATAAAATAATTAGCCTCTTCACTTAGCAGATGAGTAAACATTACAGTAGAGACATGAGGTAGGCAGAGGGAGAAAATAGATATGAAAAAACATGGGAGAATGCTCAAATAAATTGTGAAGCAGGTGTGTCCTGAAATGACTATCTGACAACATCTGGTACATAAGCATCAAGAAGTATATGCTTTAGATCTGGGGAGTGCCAGCCTACAATCCCATGGCCAGAGAGTCTGGGAAACAGAACCTTCATTCAGTGGCTGATGGAAGCAGAGGCAGAGTCCCATGGCTAAGCACTGAGTTGAACTCAAGAAATCCAGTGACAGAGAGGGAGGACTAATGACCAAAGGGATTAAGACTGGGCTGGTTTAACCCCCAGAAACTGCTGACCTGATATGGGTTAGCTCTTGAATCCCAGACAGATGCCTGGGAATCCAGTATGGCACTGATCAAGACCCCCCTGAATGTGGGTGTCAGTGAGGAGGCCTAAGTAATCTATTGAGCCTTGGGTAGCAGATCAGTATTTATCCCAGTCATACAAATGGACTTTGGACTCCCATCCAACAATGAGAGATACACTCTCACCCTGAACTCTTGGGGGAGGGTCTAGGCCCTGCCCTGGATGAAATGACAGACTATGGACACCCTCATGGAAGACCTCACTCTCCCTAGGGAAATGAAGGGATATTGGGGGGGGGTTGGTGGGAGGGCACGGGAGGAGGGCAGGGAAAGGGAGAAGGACCTGGAATTGACATGTGAAGCAACCTTGTTTCTAATTTAAATTTAAAAATAAAAAAATATATATATAAATTTTTTAAAAAGGAAAAAAAAGAAGTATATGCTTGCCCATAATATATTTGGTCACAATAACAAAGGCAATAATAGAAAGAGCCCAAATGCCCATCATTAGTAAAATGGGTAAATAAATTGTAATATATTCACATAATAAATTCCTATGTGGATAGAAATATTATGAACTATATACATACATGTTAAAATTAATTAGTCTCAAAAATGTAATTTGGAGCATAAGAATTCTTACTGAAGAACACATCACTAATGAATAATTCTATAAATGGAATGTTGAACAAAGAAAAAATAATAGAAAAATGCTCAGTGTGATTCTGTGTGTGTGAGAGAGAGAGCATGTGTGCATGTTATTGTGTGTGTGAGAGAGTATGTGTGTTTCAAACACCAAGCAAACTGTATACTATGTTTATGACATTTAAGGAACATCTGCCTGGGAACTCTTCTAGATCTTTGGATTGTTGATAGGAATTTAATAGCACTTATTATTTTCATAAACTGTGGATATTATATTTTATGTATGTATGCCTTTCACACATATTTTAGAGTCTTCAAACTTTTCTAAGGGAAATTTGTCATAAGTGCAGAAGAATATACACAAGAACACACTGGAAAGAATGGAGAAAAGGTCTACAAAGCAGAAAGAAGAGTCTTAACTGAGGAGAGAGCAGGTGGCACTAGGAAAAAGGTGAATTAGTCGTAAGTATACACATTACAAGAGCTATATTGGGAAGATGAAGATGTATTGGGATCACCAAAAGGGTGAGCAGGATGACTGGGCAAGAGGCATTCAGCAGTCCAGCCACTCCTAGCCAGTACTTTAGGGAGTAGGCTTAGAAGGCTGCACAACTTGCCTTTTGGTATTGCTAATTTGCTCTCACAGTGAGAAAAATCTTTGTTCTTGGGAGTGTATGTGTGAGGTAAACATCAGAAAATGTTAGGCATGTGTTAAAAGTCTTCATGAACTCCTATTTGAGTCTTCACTATGGTTTCAAACTCTCTTTGTGTTTTGTACAGATCTGGTTTAAACATGGTAGAGCAGCAATCTTTCCACCCACATACCTAAAGCTGAGTGGACCCTCGACAACTCATGGAGGCTGAGCTATCCTATACTCACTGACTCTCAAAAGAAAGCGGTCCATGTGTGCATGATACAAGTTTGTGCATGACGCATGTGTGTCTGCGTTTGGTACATGCAAAGGAAAGAGTTACAGAGGTGACATTTAAATCCAAAACACTAAGCAGCCAGGTGGATGAGTATTTCAGGGAGTGGTTTAGGACATGGGAAAGGTAAGTGGCCAAGCAGCTCTACCCCAAAAGAGAGGACTAGAAATGTCTGTCTATTCACTATTCCAGTCACATGGCTGGTGTGACCAAGAAACTGAATTTCAATTTGACTCTAGTTACTTTAAAAGTAAATGGTTACATATGGTTAGTGACATGCGTAGTGGACAGTACAGGGTATCTTTACCTCCGCATGTCTGGGAATGAGATGAAGTCACCTAAGGACAATTTGAGGCATGGACTGCCACAGAAGAGCATAACTCGTCTCCAGCACTCCTGAGCACACCAGAACTTCCTGCCACCATTCCCAGGTTCCTTCAAATATATGAGATGATAGAAGAAGAACACAGAAGGAAAACATGGAGAGGTGATGGAAAAGAATGGGAGGACAAACGCAGAGGTTAGTGGTCCCGATAACGTGACAATCTAAAACACAGCCTCTTTTCAAAGACTGGTTCAGATCTCAAACCCCAAGGCTCGCTCCCCTATACCTCGCCCACACTGATGTACTTTAAGAATTTGTTTTCTGGATGCTGTTGGTGAGCTAAGACAAAGGGTTCATTTTTTAAATCATCTTTTCTGCTGGTCATGCTGAGTGACAGGACCTTTATACCATTTGAAATGGAAATTTATCCTTCCATTTAGATAACATGCCTACTGAGCTTTCATTTGCCTTCTGCTAACTAGAAAGCCTCTTTGTGATCAGGCTCTGAGCATGTGAGGGACTCACATATTTACAGGCCACTGTTTCTAAACCTTGGCTCCTAAACGAAAGAGGCTTGAAGACCAACTCCACCTATTAGAAGGGCACCTGGCTCCCCAGCTCCATTTTACTATATGAACTGAGCTGCTACCTCCCCATCCCCCAAACTCCAGCTTGGTTTCTGTTTCCCTGGGCAACATCACTGTGTGCTAAAACTCACTGCTTGTACACTCCATGGATTTTCAGGAGTCAACTTTTATTTTCGTAATATAATAAAAGATAAGCAATGTATTTTCTCTTTCAGCTATAGAATTCAAAGCAGGTTGAGGCATTAAAATGGCCTCATACACATTAAATGAGGATCTATAAATATATACACATATTAATATAGGAATTCACACTTAATCGATGAATAGTTAAGCCAGATGGCTAATTGGATTTAGGGTTTCTATCTGATGAGTCAAAAATATAATGCCATTATTGAAAGTAGGCCAGTAAAATTCTGGCCCTGCCTGCATCTTCATAGGCTAGCAAGAGAAAAGCCATTAGCAAACAGCAAATTTCATCCAAACCTGTCAGCAGAATTGATCAAGCAGATTCCACATTAAACTTCAGACGGCAGCAGCAAGCACTGGCCCTTTCCAGGTTCCATCCATACCAGACACAGAGTCTCACTGGTGACTGAGATCAACAGACATTTATGGAGTAAACAAATGATAAGAAACAGGGTGGCAAGCCCCTCCGTACTTACGGGTGGCTAGAAGGTTCAGATCCCTGCCTGACAGAGGGTCCGAGAAGCCCCTAGCTTGATGCAGGGGCCTGTCTTTAATTCTCCCACACCAGGTGCTTTAACATAACTCAAAAGTGCTGTCTTATTCCTACGTCCTTTTTGAGTCGATGATCCAAAGTCATATCAGAAAGGGAGCTGAGAAAAAGGCATTATCATTTGGGAGCTTTCCAATAATTTGGAGCATCTCTTTTTATTGTCCTCCACTCCCCTGGTGACATCTATCTTTAGCCACTTAGTTTTAAACTAATGATAGTGTCTCCATGCCAACTACTAAAGGATTAATAGTGAGAACATTCAAGAAAGGAAAGCAGGCCTTCTGGTTGAAGACATTGCTTTTGTGGAACACCTTGTTTCAACCAGTTCCTCTTAGGTCCACCTTAACGGTCTGAGTCCTTTTTATCCTAAAGACTTGAGAAAATCAATTCCTGCCGTGGGTTTTAAGATCCAGTTCTTTTAGACTGATCTGGAACTTGTGTTTCAGTATCCTCAAAGAGCTCTGAGAACCCCTTCGAGAAGAAAAGACATCGTCGCTCTTTAGCAAGGAGAGTGTTCCTACCATCAGAGCCTTTCCTGAAATTATAAACAACGTCAATATGCCAGCTCAGGACTTGGAAGTTTCCTGTCACGATTCAGATGGAGAGTAGACAAATAGAAGCAGAGAAGGGACAGGATCTCTGATTTCTCAAGCTCTTTCCAGTCCCAAGGCTCTGCGATTCCATGAGTCCCTTCCTTCAGAGCATCAGAAAATATCTGAACCAGGCCTCTTGCCTGAATTACCACCCTAGAGAAGAAGGACTGAAGTTCTCACTGGCAGACAAAGGCAAGGCTTTCTCGACTTCCCTGTAGAGTCGCTGCTGTGGGAAATGCTCCATCTTCCCTCAGAACAACCAGGCCTGGCCAGTCTGCTACCCAACACATGGAGTTCAGCCAAAATAAACGCAGCCCCGGAGATTCAGAAAGCAGCAATTTTTGCAGATACGCGTAAACGGAGGGGGGGGGTTGCAAGGACGCCACAAGTCCCCTCACTGAAAACTGAGATCTGACCTGATTTGATTCTATAAGCTGAAATGTTTCGCGATATGATAAATTAACTTGTTCTTCTGACAACTGAACTCCTGATGTGATGAAGTCAAGCCCCATTTGTTTCCTATTTCCTCTTTCTCCGACTCCATCTCATCATAACGCACCAGCAGAAAAACTCAAGTCCTTGGTACATCCTGGCAGAAAGTGCCAGGGGAGGAGAGAGAGGCGTCCCAGTGGTGTGTGGTGTTGCTTTCCATAGAAGACCTCAGCCCTCGTCTCTCTGAATGCCTGTTGTCCCTGGGCAGAGTCAGGAAAGAGACAGGCAGAAGTGAGGACACTCAAGGGACAACAGAGCGGAGGCAAAGAGCAGACACATAGCTGAAAGAAAAAATGATGCTGCAAAAGGAAGAAATTTGAAAAGGGAAAAAGTCTTCTCCCTGACAACAAAACCCACAGAATTCCCTTTCCTCCAAGTGGGACTCCCAAGAGAATGTTTTCTTTGTTTAGAATGACTAGAGAAAGCTGAGTTCACTCTACCTATTTCCAGTGGCTTCGTCTCCAAAAAGAGCAATAGGAAGCTGCCACAGAGGCCAAGACTCAGGTTGGAGACGCACCTGTAACAGGATCTAGTTATTGCTTGGCCATGGGGAGATGCCTAACCCTGACAGCACTCCTGAGGCTCCCTAAAACAGAAAGCAGCAAGAGCCTGCTAATTGGAATCTGAATGTCATAGGTGCCTAGACATGGCCCCATAAAGTTCCACCAGGGTTATCTCAGCAAATTCCCAACCAGATCCATCTCTTTTGCAGGTAGGGGCATACTGTAACATGTATTGTGCAATTTGTATTCACCTCTCCCAGGCAAGAGACAAAAGACACCATCAATAAATATTATGTTAGTTTAGGCTTTTTTTTTCATTAAAAGAGGGAAATGTTACAAAGCAGCCATGTGCATAGCCATCCTTATTCCCTGTCCAAGTTTTCTCCAAACATTGCACTCTAGTTTGAAAGCTTTATTGATCCTTAGTTTTCTAATTCACTCTAGTTGAGTGCCTAATACATACTCCTGTTTTGGCCTCCCAAGTGCAGAGAGTAAAGGTATGTATATGCCTTGATGCCTAAGAAGGTGCTTCTGAAGGATAATGACTTTTGAGCTGAAAATAACTCAAATGATGTGGGGGAGATCAAAGCATGTGAAGGCATGAGAGAAATACATACAGTTCAGGAACAACAAGCAAAAGCAAACTCTGATATGCAGATTTCTTTTTTTTTTGAAAAGTTAAGGTAGCTTAGCTAGGTAACAGGAATGAGTCAGATTAAGACTTAAAGGATCATGAGGGTCATGCAGATATGACCATAGGTACCACCGGACATCATCCGGGAGGTCTGAGCAATGAAGACAGTGATGTGTTTAGCTGTAGATTCATAATGAATGGGAGCAAGAATGGAAGCTGAGACTTGGCAGTCCATAGCAGAGACCATCAGTGGTACCCTGGACCACTGGATAACAGTGCAAGAGTGAAGGCTGATCATATGCACCCCATGTTTTGAAAGTGAGATTGCCAGGAAATGAGGAAGAAAGGCATCAAGAGTGAGCTCTGTGTCTGTGATCTAACCAACTTAGTGTAAGGAAATGACATAATGATAGGGAAGCCTGGGACATCGGGGAGGGTCAGCTTTGGAGGGAAAATATCAAGTTGTGTGTTTGTTATGCCTACTTTTAGAAATGTAGCAGAAAGGAGGGGAGTGAGAGGGAGCTGAGATTGACATGTGAAACAAGCTTGTTTCTAACTTAAATAAAAAATAAATTTAAAAATGTATCAGAAAACAGAGCAATTAAATACATAATCTAGCAGTCACAAAGAAATCAAAACTGGAGATACAAATCACATTGTCACATGAATTTTTGGGCAGTGCTACCGCTCAAATTCAGCTTCACCCCAACTCAAGTAGCAGTGGTTTTATTTAATTTAGTTAGATAGCATTTATTTATTCCTATTAGATGCAATAATATGTTCAAAATAAACCACTTCAAAATAAATTCACTGGAAAAATTTTAAAAGGAAGATATCTAAAATACAGAAAACCAGAACTTTTGACTTTTCTCTGCAAGAAGCAGTTGTGTGTATGGTTGGAGTGAACTATGTGGTTATGAAAAAATACTTTCACAGACAGAGATAGAGAAACTTAAAGCAGGAAGGGCTGGGGCACCCTAAAAGGTGAATGGCATATGACCATGGCTCACTGTATCTACCAGAGACGCACCCAACCTGGGCATACACTTTGCTAGAAGTTGTAAGATGGCCAGATAGACTCCTGCTGGGGTTCTACTTTTAAAATGAATGGCATCAAACCTCAGGCTCTGGCCGTGGGACACAGCAGGTACCGTTCACGGTGGTTCTCAACCTTCCTAATCCTGCAACCCTTTAATATAGTTCCTCATGCTGTGGTGACCCCCAACCATAACATTGTTCTCGTTGCTACTTCATAACTGCAATTTCGCTAGCTATGAATTGTATTGTAAATATCTGATATGCAGGATATTTGATATGCGACTCCCAAGAGAGTTGGGACCCACAGGTTGAGAACTGCTGTGCTAATAGCTAAAGAGGCCCAAATTGGCAACAAGCAATCGAGAATATTTGGTGAATTTGTTTTTAATAAGAGCTAGAAATGCATGCACTGGGCAGTTTAGCTGGATGATTTCTATTGCTCACCACTGCTCCCCCACCCAGTTAACCCTTTATGGTAAATAGAGATGGATCGACCATTGACATCCTGTCTGTACCTTTCCTCAGCAAAGCCACCAGACTGGTCTCCTGTCATACAGAAAATCTACTTTTATTGGTGGAGAAGTGTGGAGGGCTGTGACAAAGGTAGAGAGATAGAGTGAGTCCCGACAATGAATGGTGTTTGTATAAACGGTGGACCTTGAGACTAGCTGTCGAGGAGAACTTTGCTCACTGAATGTACAAGCTCCTTGGAGATAAGATGAACAGAGTGAGACTTAGCAGTGCAGTTATTTCTCTGGCAGGAAAGATGAAAAGGCTTGCTCTGACCTGGGTCACTCCCTTCTTGTCCCACTAGGGAGTGTTCTTTCCTGTAGACCCCACTTAAAATGTTGCCAGAAAGTTGATACTAATTATGACCATCATTTATTTGATATGATAGTCACCCATGTTTTATTATGCTTGCCAGGACTAGCCTTGGTAAAGAACTTAGCCTGAAAAGCAAGTGGATATGAAAAAGAATTGATTACTGAGGCAGCCAAAGAACGAACAATGTTAATATTTTAATGGAAGTGATAACTGGCCTCCACTAAGAGTTCACTTACTGACCCCTGTGACTTCATTTTATTGTCAATGATGAATAAACAATAGCCCCCATTAGTCAACTTAACTACCTGGTTTGTCATCCCAAGGGCATACTAATAATGGCTGAAGTCTATCGTTTGGAGCTATCTATGCTAAATACAAAAATGTATTTGGCAAGTATATTCACATAGCATTCCTACTAAAAATCTAACAGGATCTTTTAGTATGTGCCCATTACCAACAAAGAGCATGTCTTTGTGTCAGGAGTCACTTTCATCAGCTAAAGGATTGTGGCTGAGTTCATATGATTGTTTTTGCAAATCAGACTTCTCATGCAAGTAGTCCTTTGCCTTTAATCTTACAAGAAGCAGGGAGTCTTTCCCTGTGCTGGCATACTAACCTCACCTGTGGCTCCTTTATTTTTTCACTACTTCCTTTTTCTGACTAATGAGTGCTGCTCTTATCTGTTCCAAGTGACCAGTGAACTTCTGGCTGACTCTCAAAGGGACTGAAAGCACACATTAAACAATTCATGGGCAAAGCATTCCCCTGTGCATGAACTATGCTTCTTCTCTAGTACAATGGACTTAGAACTAGTTGTTGGTCTCTGGGCCAGCAAAGACATCACTCAGCATTGAGTTCTTTAGCATAGGAGTCCCAGTTAAAGGACCTGTGATGGGACTAACACTGAAACATTAAAACATGGTTTGCAATGAATACCTTAACCTGGACTCAGTAAAGGCTGGCTGGGCGAGACCTTTAAGGTTACACAGTCAAAGGGATAAGACTGTACAAAAATTTTGGGACCGGATGGTTCTCTCAAGTCTGCCTCTGCAGCCCTGTGAACCATCAGAGAGAAGTTCTGAGAGTTTGAAAATTTAACCAAAATGATATCAAAATTTCTGAGAGTCTCCATTATGTCAAAACTAACATGTTCTTTGAGACTTCCTGAGCTGTGCTTCAAGTAGATGGGATTCAGTTTAGATAAGACTGGATTAAAATAGCAAAAAAAAAAACACTTATGCCATTTATGTTAGGAACCCTAAAGTTAAGGAATCAGTAACTAGAATAGGAGTTACCAAGGGCTAGGGCAGGAGTAGATGGGAGAGTGAAGAGACATTGGCAAAGCACACAAAATGTCACTTAGGTGGGAGGAATAAGTACAACCGATCGTTGTGCAACATGGTGATTATAGTTAATAGGGAAGCATGTACTCCTGAAAATGACAATGCTCCTACCTTAGAGAATGTGTTATTTATGTTAGCTAACTTGATTTAGCCATTCCACAGTCTGTACATCTATCCACATCTTTACAGATATTATGGTATTTAATTTGTATATTTCAAAATATCATGTTGCACTCAGTAGCCATGTAACATTTTTGTCAATTAGAGAATCAATACATGGAGACTACATAGACACCATGAACTTACTCAGGCTGAGATCTTAGAAGCATGAAAGAACATTTTCTGTCGTGGATCTAGGGCATCCACAGGACTCACAGGAACTGTGATCCCCCAGGGATCCTGTGACATGGTCTCCTGACACACATTTCCCCCTCAGCAAGGTGTGTCATCCGAGTTAAGAGCACAGACTGTGTGCACACATAGAAGACAAGGCCCAGTAGCATTCATTCCCAAGGCCCTGCTTGAAGTTACCACCATGCTGTCTAGACACAGTCATCTAAACACAGAAGTAGGACTAGGGCCCACAGTTACTCACTCAACTTTGGGGATAGTGCAACCTCAGACTTCATAAAACAAGAACAAGAAACAGATAAAAGTTGCTTACACTACCAGTAGCAGTACTAGAGCACCTGGGCCATGCTAAGGATAGCAGCAGAGAGATCTGCATCTTCTGGGCTGCTAATCAAAACAATCTTCCCTCATGCTCAGTGATATTGAGAGGCTGAGACCAACCAGGGAGGGAGGGACACAGCAGAAAATATGGGGGTTGGTTGCAAAGTTTAGAGTAGATTCTGAATGCAGGTCCTCTTCCCTCACAAATAGTGGTCCCCCTTGTTGGGAAAGGTGGTCTACACAATGAACATTGTAAACAGTATGGTCAAGGGCCATGTCATAATGAAGCCTAATCTGGACCAGGCTGGATGGCAGGAGAAGCAAGGCTAAAGGAATTTTCTGGTGACAATAGGCAGCCTGCAAAAAAACAGGAAAATGCTACACTAAGTTTCAGTGAAATTCCATACTTTATTCAAGAATATATTCACATTAACTTGTACATAGAAAAGTAATTGCAATGAGAACCCTTTAGTGTGTGTTTTCAAGTGAAACCTACTTTCAGAGATGATCAATGTATATGTTTCAACAGTCTCCCAAACACCTAGATACATTCAGGCCTTTATTTGAGAATTGGAAATATAAAAAGGGCCAAGCAGCATGGGAGGCAGTGTCCTGAGAACTTCACAGGGGATATCAATGATGTACCAACAAGGCAGGGCAAAGCATTTGGTAGCTTCCGAGAGGACAAAGTCTGGTGAGAATTTTAGTCCTTGGGAGTTCTAGGAAGAGGGAGTTTAAGCAGTGTGGTTTCTGTATTGATATAAGGACAGTGACATCCCTGAGAATTAGGGAGCCAACTGAGCACACTCAGAGTAGTACACTTCCTGACCCTCACATCTTTATTTATCCCGGATCCTTGAACCTGAGCTGCCTCTTTGACCTGGCAGAAATGGTACCATTATAGTTTTAAGACAAAGTCTTTTGCACTCTGGGAGAAGAGTGGTCATAATATAAGAAATCTGGCTTCTCTATACCACCTTACTATGAGGAAACCCAGAAGAGTCTAATTAGAGGACTGATGGGGGAAGTCCTGTGTATATGTCAATAAAGCACTGTTGGCCAATAGGGAAGCAAGATAGGTGGGACTAGGAGTCCAGGAGGACTCTGGGTAGGAGAAACACAGGGAGTCACGATGTAGCCCGCTAGAGAAATAAGATGTCCGGAACTTTGCTCCAATAAGAGAAATACTTAGATTAACAATTATGGGGTAAATACTTAAGTCAGAGATAGCCAGTAAGAAACAAGCAAGGCCAACAGCTTCATAATTAATATAGCCTCCTGTGTGTTTATTTGGGACTGATGCGGCTCTGGAACCAGGCTGGCGGGAAGGCTTCTCTCTACAGAGGGCACATGGAGAAGGACCTAGAAACTCTGCCAGCTAAGATGAGCTTGCTTGACTGCTGGCTCCAGCAGAGTACCAACTTCTGACACATGAGCCATCTCAAAAATTAGCAACACACAAGACAGAATCACACTCCCTGTGTTGTGTAAAAGCCAACCAAAATAATCATAAGCATAAGTATCTGAACTACCGAGTGTTGAAGAGAATGGATAGTAAACATGTGGCCAATCTATTTAGGAAACAGGACACCAGTAGGATCAAGAAAAGATGTCTTGATGCTTCTCATGCCCTTATCTTAAGGCTCTTCCATGTCTTCCCAGGCTGGAAATAAAAAGGACTCAATGCCATCACTCACCTTCACTTAATAATGAAATAGTCTACATGTCTACAAATAACTCCTTGCTAACAATGACATGTCACCAATGCTTTGGACATAAAAAGTCACTCAGTACAAACCTGATGTCATGTCTATGGCTTTGGTGTTCAGAGATGCCAGCTCCTGCTACGTTCCCCACATATCTATCTGCACTGAGGTGATCTGAGCCATTTCCCCGCCTTGCATGTGCTGCAATCTACACAGGAATGTGCACGCTGTACTTATCCACAGAGGGCAAAAACAGAATAAGCTATGATTTGCACATTGCTTGGGGTCTGTCAACACTAGCTGTAAAAGAAACACTATTGAGAAAACTCCAGTTAAGCAGAGCTGATAAAGGGACCTAGGATAGGACCTGCCATTTTTCACTTGGTACTATACAATGTCTGGATGCAGTTGCAAAAAAAGTGACAGTTATCAAAGTCTTACTCCAGAACCCAATGCTTTAAGACATCTTCACTGTCTCTGTCTATTCCTCTGCATCAGGCAGGTCCTGACCTACCCCTGCCCTGGCTATATATAACACTGACAAAAGCATTAAATATTGTCTAAGGGGTGGCATCTGTCCAGCTGAAGCTGCAGTAAGTACAAAAACCAGCTCAGGGTGCTGCTTCTGTTACCATAGGAGTAGACAGCTCTGAGAAATTTAAAAATAATTTTGCAGCTTCCTTTGAGCTGAGACTCACCGTCAGCTGAAACACATTTTAGAGCCCCTGTCGACATGTGTCTGGAGAAGGGGTGGATTAATAATAGCTTACATTTCTATAGTGCTTTTCCCTCCCCAAGGATCCAAACAAGGGAAACAGGCTGAATCTTTTCTCCTTGTTTAAAGGAAGAACCCTAGTGAATTTCAAAGCAATCCTAAACACTACAACTAATTACAAAGAAATTTACTTTTGTAAAGTGTCAGGACATAATTATTATTTTTTTAAACTTAAATAGTGCTTGCATCACTCCTGAGAGCTTACAAAGAAGTTCCCCCATCACAATTTCACAAGGCTATCATCTCTCTCCAACAAAGACAGTTGCTGTGCCAGAAGATTTAGAGACATCATGGGTGAAAAGATTAAAAATAATAATAATAATTAACAGTGCACAGGGAGCTCCATCTGGAGCATTTGATAACACAGTGGGAGATAGATACAGATGGGAAAAGGTGGGTGGCATGAGTAGAATTCGTCCTGATCCCATGGGCTTAGGACCCTAGCCATGCTCTGATTAGTGTAGGCTTTCATTCTTTCTACTCCCTGCTATTCAAACAGAACAAACCAGGCCACAGCCATCGCGTCTTCCCAGTGTCCAGTGTCTGCATGGTCCCCGGGTCACAGTATTACCTTGCCTGTCATTATGATGTGGTCAGTAATACATTTAGTGGTGTTTGGTAATCCTAGATTAATACAGTGTTTCATTCCCTAAAGCACAGATTCTTTCTTATCTTTCACCCAAGTAATTTGCATACACTTCTACATAGTAATTCCAGGCACAATGCTGGTTATTCTGAGCCTTTTCCTCTGACTGGCAGCTAATTAGACCCCTGAGATGCTGGCAGGTGTTGAGATGAAAAGACATCATAAACCCAGTTACAGCTAGACAATGTTTTTTTGATAGTCTGTTCAAGTCACACAGCGCCTAACTATCTCAGTCTTTTAGGATGAGTGGTTCCTTGATCCTTGAGGCTTCCTGAGCAAGGAGGACCTCTGCTGTTAAAAAAGAACCAACATCTTTGGAAGGAACACAAAAAGACGAAAAGGAAAGAGCAATCAGAAAGACTTTACAACAAAGAAGATTCTCTTTATTGATTTTGTTCCTTTTTGTAAAAGTGCCAAGGCTAAAGGGACATGCAGACAGCCCCAGTCTCCCCACCATTCATAACAAAGATGATCTTATAATGAATAAGGCTGAAAGCAAGTGGGTGAAAAGACAAGATTATCTATTTTCCAAAAGGGAATGTTAACTGCATTGCAACTCCAAGAAATGTCATTCTTTTTCTTTAGTGTCATAGTTTGAGAGGCTAGTGTAGAACATGTACATTATGTCCATCAAGGGATAACACTTTCAGCATAAGAGATATATATAAGGGGAGAACTTTCTTCCACTGTGTCACTCACTGAGGGGGAGAAAGCCTTGTCGCTGTGACTGCTTCACACACCCTCGCTACCTAGAGGGTTCTGTGCATTCCAAAAATATTCCCCCAACTTGATTTTCTCCAAAAAAGGTATCGATCACCCAAGTGTTCACAGATGATCTATCTCATATGCACATAGATTTAGGCTTAATGTGGAATACAAAAGTATCAAAGAAACTTTAGTTTCAAGAAACTTTACAACTAAGATACATATTATATATAAAAGAACTAATACAGTAAAGGAGATACATACATTAAAATGTGATCTCCCTTAAAGCCAGGAATGTGTTGATAGTAAGTAAATGTATAGTGAGTGTGCATTTAACAAAATAAGAGAACTTTGAAGACTGCAGACATCAGGGATTCTGAGGAACAGAGAGCCTTAAAGGTGATGAAAACTGAGTAAACCAAAAAAAAGAGAGAACACCCCAACTTAGAAATCAGAGTTGAGGGGCTGGAGAGATGGCTCAGAAGTTAAGAGCACTGGCTGGTCTTCCAGAGGTCCTGAGTTCAATTCCCAGCAACCACATGGTGGCTCACAACCATCTGCAATTCAATCTGGTGCCCTCTTCTGGCGTGTAGACAGAACACTGTATATGTAATAAATACATAAATCTTAAAAAAATAAAAGAGAACAATTAAAAAAAAAAAGAAATCAGAGTTGAGTTTCCATGGATAAAACACATTAATAAAGATGTGTTTGAAGGATTGGAAATAAGCAGCCAGGCTGAAGAGGCAGGGTCATTGAGGAAGGTACTTTCTTACAGTTGTGTCACATATGATTGTAACATGGAAAAAAATAAAAGAATGTGGAAATGGGACAGAAACAAGCTATGGGACCTGGTGCTAGTAAACAGGAAACTTGACTATACATATACATACATTTACACACACATATATATATATATAGTGTATATAACAGCAATTAATAAAAAAGAGGTCACAAATTTGAAAGAGAACAAGTAGGGGCATAGAAATGTTTGGAGGAAGCAAACAGAAGAGTGAAATTATGTAATTATACTACAATCTCAAAATATCAATATTTTTAATCACAAATGAGGAACTTGGTTCTGCTTGAAGTCTCCCATCCAACATATTTTAACTAAACCATATGCTATCATTATCATGTAATATAGAATTAATCATCATCCCTATGCTTGTAAAGTACAAATCTCTTACAATACTACAGTGACTGTGTGTGTGTGATATCACATATTTTATGTATCCTAACTTACCAGAGAACTTTTTGGCATGTTCCTTGAGATGACACCTGACATATCTAGATAAAATGACATACAAAACAGCTACCACCAGAACAAAATAAACAAAGGACATGTTTTCCCATGACAGAATCTACACTTATTAATCATTACCCCAAAAATCATCGCTAAGTCAAGACATTGATTAGATAGTACAATTATTTGAATCACTACAGGAACACCAATTTTTAAATACACTTGAATTTTCTCAGATTACTCAGTCCTATTAGTTTGAGGAGAATTTGAATTCCACCCTTCCATGATAAAGTATAAATACCACAAAAATGTTACACAGAGAGAAATATAAAGCAATTGTCCAAAACTTGGCAATAATCCTAAGAGCCTGAATAATATTATCAATAACAAATGTTTCCAATGGTCATGTTAGCAATTTTGAGCCATTCTGATTCTTCGCATTGTTGTTGTTATGCAGTGTGGTTCAGAAGGTAACTTGTTAAGAATAAAAATGTGGTCAGTGGTCATATTGTTCTCTTACACTTACTGTTACTATTCTTTTGTTGGTTTTGTTTTTTCTTCCAGGAATATTTTTAGGATGCTTGCCCATACCAGAAACCATATAACCAGTAAACCCATAACCAGAGCTGATTGTGGCTCACGTCTCTCACCCCTACACTCAGAATGCTTAGGTAGGAGGACAGGAGGTGCTCCAGACCAGCCTGGGCTACAGTAGGATCCTGCCTCAGAAACAAAACAATCAAGGCTACGGAGGTGGCTCAGCAGTTGGATACTTATATTGCTTTTCCAGAGGACCAGGGTTCAGTTCATAGAACCCACATCAGGAGGCTCACAACCACCTACGACTCCAGTTACAGGGGATCCAATCCCCTCTTCTGGTCTCCATGTGTTCCTACATGAATGTAGTACACATGAAGTCACACAGGCCAACACATGCAAACATAAGTAAAAATAAAATTTAATATCTTTGAAAACAGTCAATCTATAACTGTATGAATTTAAATAGAAATCCATCGTGATAAAATGGCAGTTAACAAAAATGAATGGGAGTAATCGTTTAATCTCCCTTAGCACTTTGAAACTCCATCAAAAGAGACATGCGATCTTCTAGCACAAAATCTGAAAGATAGCTCCTGTTTCAGTGATGTATTAGCCAAGTTCAGTTTATTTTCCTTTTTAGTTAAGTTACATATATATAAATTGTTAATACAATACAGGAATATCTTAAACATTCTATTAAATTTTTCCTATTCCAGACTTCTAGGGAGTTATTTTTCACTTCCCTTGAGTCTGTTCACTTTAGGGACAACAGTATAGTGAACTTCTTTTTCAAATATTTATTTTTATTATTTTAACTTTATACTGTGTATGTGTGTGTGTGTGTTGGGAGGGAGTGCCTATGGGCAGATAAGAAGACGGGATTCCCCTCCCAACCTGGTCCTTCACGAAAGTTATACTCCCTCTTCAGCACTGAGCATCATCTCTCTAGTCCCCCCAGTGAACTTCTTTTAGCATAGAAGAGGCTGTCTGAGGGATGGAAAGGAGGTGACAGGAGAGGGGGAAGAGGAAGGAAACAGAAAGAAAGGAGAGACATGAAGGCAATTACTTGAGAGAAAGGTGTTTAGCAAGAGCAATTGAGAGACAGAAAAAAAAATGAGCTAGAAGGCTAGCCCAACGATACGCCAAGCAAGACGTAGTAGTGAAATGAGAAGGAAAAAGGAAAACCAAGAGCTGCGGATCTGACGAAGGATGTGCAGAATTTGCAACACGCTCCTTTACAGCTTGGCTATTAAGAGGGTGCAGTATGTGGCCATACATCAGATTTAGCAGACAGCATGTGTCTGCTGGGAAAACAGGGAGCTGAAGTGTCACAACCTGTCAAATAAACATACTAGAGAAATGAGAGCAGTATGCACAAACATATGGGATTCAGCCAACTAATTAAAATGCTAATGCGCCTTAATAAACTAAAGCCTAAAGCACCAAAAGCCGATTCTGTGGAGCCCGCCAGAAGAACGCAGCAAAGTAGACACTCAGAAAGGAAGCATCTCACCTTGCTCTCAGTGGAAGCTTTCCTTCGAAACTTAGCAAAGTCTTTAGCAGTCACAGTTTATAATAAATTCAGATGAGTAAAATAATTTCATTTAAGAAGTCCTCGTTAGACTAGATCATTCTCCTCGCTGATAGACCAAAGGAGTGAAGCTGAAAAACTGAGGGGCAGTGGTGGTGCATGTCTTTAATTCCAGCTCCTGGGAGACAGAGGTAGGCAGATCTCTGTGAGCTCTGTGAGTTCAAGGCTAGCCTGGTCTACTGAGTGAACTCCAGAACAGCCAGAACTACAAGAAAAACCCTATCTCAAAAAAAAAAAAAAAAAAAAAAAAAAGGAAGGAAGGAGGAAAACTGAAAATCAAAACCACCTCATGCTACACGCTCTTTTAAATGTGTGTGGTGTTAAGCTACTTTTCAACACTGAACTTCTTTACTTTTGTTAATTTTTTTAATATCAGAACATACTTGGTGTTAAGCGTTAACTAAAAACTCTAGTCTGTCTGCTTAGCCTCTAATCCTTCTCCCTGCAATGATACTTCAGTAATTCAGTGGTTACATAAAAATCTTCAGAAAAAAACCTGTTACTTTATTTCATTTAACATATTTAGTTATATTTCTTATGGAATGACAAATGAAGATTTCCTTGTGTCTTTCCCCTCCCGCCCAACCCATCAGAAGGAAGTATACCCAATGCTGTGTTGTAGCTTGCTTATACCAATAGTGAATTGTGTCAAAAGATTGCAAGTTAGTTTTTAGACACCACTATTATTAAAAGTTGTACAAACTTCCAACAAAATAAGTAATTCAAATAAGGACATAACACATAAAATGTTTCCTCTCTGATATTTGATGTTGCTGTTATCTGTGCTCTTGAGGTTACTGCGGCTCACTGTGGGCATGGCAGAAGTACAGCATATGCTAACTGCATAGATGATGCTTCTACTCATTTCTCTCGCCACAGTAGTGATTCTACTATATGTGTCTATGACATCATGCTTTATGCCTTAAGTAATTAAAATAAAGTTAATTTCTTTTTTCCTAATGAAAAAAAGAGTTCATACTTATAACCCAATTCGTGAAAGTGACAAAGTAGAACTGTCACATGCACAAAAAGCACGTTTCTCCCCAAACTTCCTCACCTTGGATGACAGTCCCTAAGAAACAAATTATCTATAATTCATCATGTGAACTGGATGACAGCCCCTAAGAAACAGATTATCTGTAACTCGCCATGTGAGGACAAGTTCTGCAGATTCCCAGTGAGCCTCCTCTGCAAGAGAAGGGGTTAGTCATTTCATTTTTGTGGTTTTTTTTCCCTTGCACATAAATTTGATCTGATAATTAAGTTTGTCTATGTTCTTCGTAGCAGGAGTTATTATAGAGTGGCACCTTACATAAAAGGACTAGACAAAAACCAGTTGGGGTTAGTATGGTGACACATGCCTGTAATCACTGAATTAAAACAAAGAGATTAAGGCGTGAAGATCGAGTTCAAGGCCAGACTAACTAATAAAGGTGTCTTTATTTTTACAGTTAGTAGAAATACACCTTTAGTTATGTACTAAAATGTTTAATAGTTTGAATTTCTCAGGAGTAGAACCATGGGGCCTCAGAGACCAATCCAACAATTTCCCTTTTGGATAAAATGTGCATTCCAACCTCTAACCCAGTGACTCTCGCTGCTCCCTGAGGTAGGGATGGGTTTTACTGTACTGTCAGCTTCTATGGGTTCTCTATTAATGCACAAATTTACTGCAATTAAAGATGGACAGGGAACAGAGTCCAGTGGCAAGTGTACCAGGAAGCTGGGCAGAGTAATTTAATTATCAGAGTTGGAATTTGTCCAGGACTCCACCTGCCATAAGTACCCTGGGATCTTTAATGACCACAAGTGGTCAGGTTTCTGGTTTTATGGTTTGTCCAATTAATTTCCAGGCACAACTTCAGCTAGAGCATTAGATAAAGGAACTGGGGAATCCACTCTACTAATAAAGAACCTGGGGACTTGTACTAGTTCCCCGGAGGATTTGTCAAGGTACATGGATATGTGTGCATCGTCACATAAACACACACTTAAGAAGAAGTACTTCCATTACAGATAATGAACAAGACATATCTCAGCCATTTCTTACCCATCCACGTCGGGTGAAACTGTCTCCACTGTGCAAGTCAGATTAGGACTGGAAGATGCTGCAGTCTGGGAAGATTCTAGCATCCATCCCTGCCTTAATTATGGCCAAAGGTAGAATGCCCAGGTTGTTTTGCTTATGCCCACTACCCTCTAGAGGAATTCATCCTCACATATATAGCTCAGGTTTTCTTTCAAATCTTGAGGTATTCTTCAGAGTGAAATTTCAGTATAAAAATTTCAATTTGGGGGCTGGAGAGATAGCTCAGAGGTTAAGAGCACTGACTGTTCTTCCAGGGGTCCTGAGTTCAATTCCCAGTAACCACATGGTGGCTCACAACCATCTATAATTCAATCTGGTGCCCTCTTCTGGCGTGCAGGCAGAACACTGCATGTGATAAATAAATAAATCTTAAAAAAAGAAAAAAATTTCAATTTGTCATATTTTCTGCTACTATCTTCAGTTAGTGCCCTCTTCAAAGTGAGGACTATGGCCCCTACTATTATTTAAAAAATCTGTGTATTTCCCTTAGTGCAAAGTAGGGAGGCTCAGTGGTTAAGAACCCTTGCTACTCTTCTAGACTCAGTTCCTGGCATCCCTGTCACATGGCTCAGAAACGCCTGTAACTCCAGCTGATTTCTCTGTACACTGTGCACATATGCATATAGACACATACGGACACACACAGTACAAATTAAAGTCTCTTCTTTAAAAAAATAAAACCTAGCTCTGTGGTACCCAGACATCACTCCATTGAACACATATGTCAGTATTACCTCTGAAGTTTATTAAAAGCAAACGTTTGCTGGCTCTAATTCATATTGATTCAGTTGCAGTGTCTAAGTATAGAATCCATGTGTTTGAAATTTAGGAAGCCCTGAAGGTCAGTATGTTTTCGAAAATCAAAACTTTTACCTCCTTTGGAGATAACAACATGTGATTGTATGATTCTAGGAAGAAAACCATATCAATAAATCATACATAATCTACACACTATCTTTCTCCCGTTACTGTGTTTATTTTCTTTCACAAATAGCTTCTACTTTAGATCCCATTGCTGCAATCATCAAGTTTAATTTCTTTTTCTTCAGGAACCATTGTGTAAAATTACTTTGGGATCTTATTAAAATTCAAGCTAATTAACCTGACCATATTTATTTTCACACTCAGATAATATGAGTAATTCATGAGAGACGCAACACTTGAGACACAGGGGAAGTTAAGATGCCTATGACGCAAATGCAGGCATTAGAAAAAGATTATTGGTAATTTCAAACTAACTGCTACTTTTTCCCGTTACTGTAGCTGATCTCTCAACATAATGCTTTGTTTTTAATTAGGAGGAAAAGAGATGTTTGAAGACATTACAGAAACTGGTGGGAGAAGACAGCTTCATCTTGCCAATGTGATTGAGGTTTTTATTAATCTGTAAAACGAGATGCTTGTAGAGTGAGATCTCTCAACTCCCTTCTCACTTGAAGCTGCCACCAGTCCACAAATGTTAAGAAATCTAGTTCTAATGAATGTGCAGAATTAGCAGGCGCTTGCTACCCTCGGACATAGAAGAATGAATGATGTGACTTTTACAAAGAAGAGCATGTTTCTGGGCCAAGTAAGGTGAAGAGCTGCCCAGATTTTTCTCTGAGTTTTCCACGTCACAGAGTTGTCACTGCAAAAACCTACACAGTTCAAGGCAAACCAGGGTAACTGGACACCCGACAGAAAAAAAGTGAGCTCATAAGATATAAATGAAAAGTTTTTAATGTTGTAAATATAGATACCTCTTGGCACACTGAGAAGTAATCTATAATTTCCAGGTTTGGGTTATGCTGATGGGACATAACAATTTACTTCTAAACATGAACATATATTTGTGTGTGTGTGTGTGTTTGTACTCATGCATGTTTGAATGTGTTTCTAGGGATCAAACTCAAGACCTTTCATGTGGTAGGCAAGTATTATTCCACTATGAGCTATATTGTCATCCATCTATATATGTATGTATGTATATATGTATTTTCATTTTTTCCCCTAGTTAGGGCCTCACTAGTTACCCAGCTAGCCTTGAACTCATGCTGTATCCCAGACAGGTTTTAATCCACAATTTCCCTGCCTTAGCCTCTCAAACAGCTCATTACCTCTGCTGTCATGTCCAGATACTTCCAAACCTCTGAGGTATTCCAGTCGTGGTTAGGAGATAAAATACAATCTGAAAATAAAAGGATTTGTCCTTTACAAGTCACAAATGACTTCTAAATACAGGACAGAGGAGCACTTGAGAAGGAATGCAGAGAGATATCTTCATTAAAAATCAGCCCAAGTGGGGGTGTTATTGTACATAAAACTGAGTAGTAACAGTACTCCAGACTGAAAGCCTATCAGAAAGTCAATTATATCAAAAGAACCAATGTCTCCCAAAATGACCCAAGTACATACAAACAAAACCCAGTTGGCTTTTTTACCAGTATACATGATCTCAAGTAGCCATCACAGCCAGTTCTTAGCTTCCTAGTCTGTATTTCTAACTCCCATACACACCTGCTCTATGAATTTAAGAACAAGAATCCACTCGGGGTCTTCTAAATTTTTATAAAACTTTGTCTTAAGGTTAACATGCAGGGTACTACAAAGTCTAAAATGCAGTGTGATGAGAAGACTCTAGGATGTTGAGAAGTAAGAAGCATCTGTATCCTGCACCCAAAATTGTTCCTGGAAACAAGGTCCTCCAAGTATTAGAAATCTACTCTGACATTTGTTTGTGCTTCTGATCTCAGAAACCCAACAAAGAGACACCAACCACTGTTGCTACATCTCCTTCCATTGTAGTGAGCCTTCTGCCTCTCTGGAGAGCTTCCAGAGGCTCTGAAGGGCTGGTAAATCCTTCTCCTTCCCCACCCTCTGCTGACCATTTAGATAATCAGGACTAAAACATTAAAAAAAACCTCTATCTATGATGAAAAATAGACTATCACTGCGGTAATCAGTCTGTCTTGCCCACTTGATTTCTTTGGTTTCACAGTGTCTCACAGTCAAGAGGTTTCCTTGACTTTTAGACGAGACTTTAGACTTTGGACTGTTAAAGATTATGGGGCATGTTAAAGAGTAGAGTGTTGTGATTTAAAGATAATATGTTGGGGTGTCATGTTGATAAGGGTTGGGCTTATGACAATTTATCTTGATTTTCAACTTGACAAGATTATAACTTCCTAGGGAACTAGCTTCAGGGAGTGTCTGTTGGGGCATTTCCAAAGAAGTTTAACTGAGGTAGAAAGACCCTCATGGGTTTAAGAGATACCAATCCATGGCCTGGGATCACTAGCATCCATTTCTCTCAGGTTCCTAGTACAGTATGCATTGTGACTGGCTACTTCATGTTCCTGTCACCAGGCACAGATCTGGATTGATCCTTAGCACCTCTAGAACACATAAACACAACTATCTTACAAAAGCAATTAAAGCAAACCACAGAGAACTTCAGGAGAAAATAACAGATAAACAAAACAGAAACTTCACTAAGGAGAAAGAAAAACCTCAAAACAAGCTAGAAGGAAGTCTTCCACCTATAAACCAAAATGGCTAGAACAAAAAACTCACAAGAGCTATCCTATGGCAGAATTGAACAGGAAGAAAGCTAAATCTACTGATTCAAAATGAAGATAGGGGATATTAATAAGTCTAAGCAGGAAAAATGGTTGAGCAAATAGAAAAGTGTGTAATGAACCCTGGGATATGTTCAAGCAGACCAACATACACATAATAGGACAGAGGAAGAAAGAAAATACAACAGAGTTGAAAATTTGTAATTCCTTAAATTTAGAAATTTAGCTCCAAATAGAATGAACTCCCAAATATTCACACTGAGACACTACAGTCAGACAAAGTAGCTCGTCACATACAAGGAACCCTCAACAAAATTATCAGACCATTTCTCATCAGAAATCTGGTAGACCATGGCTGGAGAAATGGCTCAGTGGGTAGAAGTATGCAAGCCTAATAACCTGAGTTCAATGCCTACAGCCCATGTAAAATCCAGGTGCAGTGGTATCTATAATCCCAGGGCTCCTACAAGACAGGAGACAGAAGCAGGAGAATCATCCAAAAGCTCTCAGGCCAGCAAGACTGGAGCATACTGTGCTGCAGAAAGAACAAAAGAGACCCTGCCCCTCAACAAGACAGAAGGGAGAACGAGCTCTCAAAAGTTGTTCCATGACCTCCAGATGTGCACTGCAGTGCCTGTGTGTCTGTGTGCTTATACACACACACACACACACACACACACACACACACACACACACACACACACAAACACAAACACAAACACACACAAATAAATGGTTTCCAAAAAGAATGGCCACACTAACATCACACAGAGCTGGCCTTAAGTCAGTGAAAGGCTTTAATAGGTATAGAGTTTGTTTTGTAATCTTAAAATTAGAAAATCCTAAGAGAGTGGCCACTGCACAATAACATAAATTCATTTAACTTCAACAAACTATGCACTTAAAATGATTAAGATGTCAAAGTTATGTTAAACATATCTTGTTGGAATAAATATTTGAAAGAATACAAATAGATACTTGACTTATTCAATTGTCTAAGTGTGAGAAGGAGGAAAGGAAGGACAGCTTTTTAGAGGCAGTGATTGTGTTTGCAATGTGTGACAAAACCATGTCCCTAAAACCAGTGGACTCATTTCCACCCCTTTCTTGACTGGCATCTCAGTCTCAGTTAGTACTAGTGATTGCTTCAAATTATATGACTGGCTGGAGAGACAGCTCAGTGGTTAAGAGCACTGACTGTTCTCTCACAGGACCTGGGTTCAATTCCCAGTACTCACATGGCAGCTCAGAACTGTATGTAACTCCAAGATCAGACAAGCATGTAGGCAAAACACCAATGCACATAAAATAAAAATAAATAAATTATTTTAAAACATATATATGACACTAAATACAATTGCGCCACATCCTCCTCTGTCAGCCGTATGCAGGACTGAGATGAAACAAAACAATAGGAATCCTGATCCCATGTTTATGAAGTTTTGATGGTTTGATCATCATGGACTTTTTGTTAACATCCTCTTGTGTCTAGCATACCGTCATCACTAGTCAGTACCTCGTGTGGACTCTCCTCGGCCATCTTTGCACCCTTTTGCTGTCTGTCTAGGCAATGTCAGTGTTTTCCAGGCTTCCATTCCATGTCTTCTCCATCTGCACATGCCATCTGCGTCACCTCGGTTGCTTCTATAGTCTCCTGACTGACTACTGTTTGCTTCTCAGTTCACCTCCAGTCACACTGCAGGAATAGCAGTCCCCTAAGCTAGCCCCAATCCTCTGTCCCCGCAGGCCAGCTCACTCCTATCCCTGAACATATTTCTTCGCTTCTGATGAAGTGCTTTATCTTGCCAGGATTTAAATCTCTGAATTCATCAAAAACCATAGCCTTGCCTTCCTGATGCCTGCCTTGCAGCCTATGGTACAGGAAGAGAACAAAAGGCCATAGGAATCTTCCAAGACCTCCATCTCATCTCCACTTCCATTTCCCCCTCCAGTTATTCAAATATGCCAAGATCTCAGTTTTACAATCTCAAGAAAGCCATCCTGTTACATGAAATATTTCCTTGAGCCACCTCAAATTTCTGCTGTCTATTTCTGCCTGCATAGTCCTTATACATGGACATAGTCCACAGAACTCTTCTCTGGCCTCTTGGTTATACTAGGCTTCCCTTGCTATGTGCAGCTATAAAATTCTATATCATCTTTTCTTGTAAAGCCTTCATATGCATTACTGTGACTACTCATTCTGTTCTTTTATTTTCTACACAAGATGAGGGTGTGAGATCGCTTTGTTTTCTTCTCTATCATACATTCAGCCACATACAGTTGTCTAGCCCTCAGCAGACCCCTACTAAGTAATTAAATAAGGGAGGTCAGTCAGTGAACGTCAAACGCCATTCAAACGAAATCTACACAGTTAATGGAAAATTGAGCCAATAAACAAAGGCACAGACACAGATTTCACACATCCAGCCATGACTAGGAAGCAGCTAATTTGCAAGTCCCACCTTTTCTTAATCCCGGAGTCACTTCTTTTGCAAAATAACCCTGCAATGCTTGTATAACAGGCAGAGAACATTCCCTTTGTTGGCTTGGCTATCCTTGGGCCTCTGGGCATCTTGGCAGACCCTGCAGGACCATCTGGCCTTTAGCATCCCTCCTGAAGCTCATTTCTGCTCCTCTGTGAGCAAATGCTCTGCCATTGATCTTTTCCAGGATGTAACATTGTACCTGCTGTTTCCTGGCTAGGGCATCTCATCAAAGAGTAAGTACCAAATGGCTTTGCATGCTTAGGTAGAAGAGGTTCAAGCTTTCCAAATTCTAAAAGTTCACCATAAAGATTTGGGAAGCCCTTCTCAATGGAAGTTCATAGCATTTTGAGATGGTTATGCTCATACAATGAGTAAAAGCAACACATATGATCTTACTAGACAATAATTGAATGGGTAAAACATGTCTAATTCCCTAATAATAGTCACTGTCTAACTTTTAACCTGTCTGTTGAATACTTATGGTTATATATAAAACAAAGGTCAACATAATAAAACTAATTAACATAGAACTTGGCTCTGAGGAACTTCATTGAAGACTGTGGGAAAAGAAAAACCTTTTCCTGGCTTGGGAAAACAGGACTCTTAAACCAACTGGACACAGACTTTTTAGCACAGAGCATTCAGTGTCTTGTCATCCCCTAAAAGTATAACAGATGACTTAAATTTATTATGTAAAATATGTTAAAAAATAAAACAAGAACTAAAGAATGCTGTTAGCCACACAGTATGTAGTTAACAACCCACTAGCATGCCAGAATCTGCAATGTTCTAGTGCTTTCTCTGACCAGCTACTCTTCCTTACATGTTCTAGGAACTGAGCCTTGCAAAGGTAAGAGCCAGGCCAGGAAATTAACATCATCTATAATACTGTTACAGCAGCCTCCAATATCATAGCACTGTAGAACTAAATGTAAATCTCCATGAGCACCCCGTCTGCATTATAAAAAGCATGAGCCCTGAGTATAATGTCATACCCAAAATATATGCACATAGTGCTTGCTATCTGGACAGAGATCTGCACGTGCTAAATGCACACTGCACAAGACCTTACAACTTGTGTGAGTACTTTTCCAACCCATCCTTCCTAGAGGCGTTGCCTCTAAACACCAAGATGTGAGCCGGCATGCATAGATGAGGGCCAGATGAAACATTCTGTTAATATACGATTTGCTACTGTGACCCCACAAACTGCAAAGGGAAAAACTCCTATCACATCTCATGATTCTTTGTTCCACTCCTTATCATGGAAAATCTGTGTACTGAAAATTATAATGGCAGATACATTTTAGATCTTTTCTCCACAGAGGACAGAGTTACCAGCCCCTGTGGGTTTTGTTTTGGTTTTGGTTTTGGTTTTTTTCTTTTCTTTTTTTTTTTTTTTTTTGACCAGTCTGGATAGTAATTTAGTGCCAGCACCAACTGCTGGTTAGATCAAGTCAGCAGGATGGGGCTTGCTGTTCCCTTGTTTATGTGATTTGGGTTCTTGAACATTTAAAATTGCCAACAACCCCAAATGGTGTCTCATTAACTTCTCTCCAATTTGTTTCTATTTGAAGATAAAAATTATCATATTTGAACTAAATTTCAATAAGATACACAAGTGACAAACCACTGTAAGACCAGCTAGATGTCTGCTTGTAATGAATAGGACAGAGATTTTTATATCAAACCACAACAAGGGCAAATGCATCGCTATTATCATTTGTTCATAATCATCTTCAGAAAACCTATATACTTACTGAGTATGCACCGCTGTCACAAAACCACTCTGGGGATTTAAATTAACAGTATTAGACTGACACAGGTTATCATTTCTGAAATAGGATAGAACTGTTGGCTATAAGAACAAAGGCTAAGCCGGGCGGTGGTGGCGCACGCCTTTAATCCCAGCACTCGGGAGGCAGAGGCAGGAGGACCTCTGTGAGTTCGAGGCTGGGCTGGACCGACAGCCTCCAAAACAATACAGAGAAACCCTGTCTCGAAAAACCAAAAAAAAAAAAAAAAAAGAACAAAGGCTGCTTCTGTTTCTACTGTTTATGATTTAAATCTTCCTTAGGTAAAGAGAAAGCAGGGACACTGAAAGGCAACACTGTCACACATGACTCTCTTACTTACAATAGGTCAAGCATCGGTGCTCAGCTGTGTAGCCAGAGGAGGTCACAAAACAGCTGTGGGTACCTGCGAAAAGAAAAACAATCATGTGATGTAGTTCAAACACTGTAAAGACCTTGAAGTGATAAACTGAATCTGTCCTTCCTGCCACTCCCAGGTTCTAGGCTCGGCCTAACTTCCTCTGCCTTTGTTGCTGAACCAGTATAGTGTACAAATTCCTACTAACTAGAAAGGATTTCAAAATTAAAGATTTCAGCTGGGTGTAGTGGCCCACATCTTTCTTTTTGTTTACTTATTTTAATCTTTATGTGCATTGGTAGTTTCCCATGAGTGTTAAGTCCCTTGGAACTGGAGTTACGGACAGTTGCGAGCTGTCATGTGGGTGCTAGGACTTGAACCCGGAAGAGCAGTCAATGATCTTAACCACTGAGCTATCACTCCAGCCCATGGCCTATATCTTTAATCCCAGCACTCAGCAGAGGCAGACTGATCTCTGTGAGTTTGAGGCCAGCCTGATTTGCACAGTGAGTTCCAGGCCAGCCAGGAGTACATAGTGAAAGCCTTCCACAAATTAAACAAACAATCAGATAAATAAATACAGGATTTCTAGTTATCATTATTTTTAGTTAGTATACAAAGTAATGGGTTCAATTGTGACATCTTCATATATACAGATCATTATACTTGGTTTTTAACTTGCTTCCCATAACACTTCATCGTCAAACTCCTTTTTTGTAGGTCTCCTTCTTCGCCATCATCTCCCTGTCTGATTGCTCACGGTCTATTATCACCCCTTGCTCCCCTTCTCCTCCCTAAAGAGGAGTGCCCCTCCCTCTCCTTTACACACACACACACACACACACACACACACACACACACATGTATGTGTATGCACATGTGTATATGTATATATACAAATAACCTAAATTTAAGTTTCAAACATATAAACTTAAATTCAGATTCTACATGAGGAAAAAGTGTGCTATTTGTCTTTCAAAATAGATTTATTGCTAGAATAATGTACGTGAAATTTGTCTCTGCAAACCTCCCCTTGTGAAAATCTATAAGTAAGCTGAGGATGTAGTGCATTCTTGCAGTTCTACCATTTAGAAGGCAGAGACAGGAGGGTGGGGAGTTCAAAGCTAGCCTTGTCTGCATAGTGAGTTGGCAGTCATTCTGGTCTAGGTAAGATCCTGTCTCACAGGGTCTATAGATCTCTCCACTGATCTTTTATTGGGGATTTAAATGTATAATAAGTATAAATAACCATTTTCACATTTGTCAAAATGCAAGTTTTATAGAAGAAAATGTTAAAAAAATAGAATCTTACTGAAATATACAAATATTTCAGCAAAATACAAATCTGCTGAAATCCATCAACCATGGGGATTTTACCTCTGTAAGAACAATTGATAAAATGAGACTTTGACTAGAAATTGTATCTGGAAAACCCTTGCCAGAGCTTCAGGTCCTGCTTGCAGCATCCTGCATCCCTGAATGTAAGTGTCTACCGCCATGCTAGCTGGTCCCACACGCCCGCCACTAATGTCCTCAAAGACACGATAGCTATTGTGCAAATGCAGGAGGGAAAAAGAGCTCAGGTTGCTTATCTGTGGTTTTTATTACACAGCTACTTTGTTTAGGAGAAGCAAGCCTGAATAACGCATTCCTATAAAGGACTAAGCACAAAGTTAGTATTAGGAGAAAAGATGCGCTGTATTTCCCAAAGTCTGTGTCTTTTTATTCCTGTTCCTGTGAAAAATGAAAATTCAGAGAATAATGCTGTGAGCGGGCCATGGCCTTACTGCTGGCTACATGAGAATTTGGGCCTTCGCCAACACAGCCCTCTCTGTTCAGCCGCAGGACTGAAGCATTTTAGAGGCGCTGGAAATCTTGCCTCAGTGAGAACAGGCTGTTGTGTGAATTCCCCTGCTTTACAGCGTCCCCACTTAGCCTTACTTCCGCCTGTGTCTCTGGCTATTATTGTCACAGTAACTATTTTGTCTTAGCAGAACCACTCAAAACAAATAATTTCTAGTATTATTTTTCTCAAGCTTGAGGGAAAAGCAACTCTGAGGAGATTCTACCTTCATCCCTGAAAGCTTGTCTCTTTCAGTAGCATCTATGTCTGTTTGACTAAATAATGCTATCGAAAAGTATGAAACAGCTTTTAACATAATAAAAATGAAGCCACCAAATCCTTTGAACTACAAAGTCCCCCATCCCAACTGATGACCTCCTACTGCCTTGTGTATAAAGCTTCTATTTGTTAAAAGTCTTTCATTTGGAGGCATTTTTTTTTGAGAAAGGGTATCTCTATGCAGTCTTGCCTGGCCTAGCGCTTACTCTGTAGACCCGGCTAGCCTCGAACTCACAGAGATCCTCTTGCCTCTGCCTCCTGAGTACCAGGATTAAAGGGATACACCACTGTGCCCACATAATTTTGGGATCCTTCAAATAGAGACTGAAGAGGCCTCATGAAGGCCTCAGGTACATTAAAACATGCAGATGAACAGACTATCTTAAATTGTATTGAGTATCAGTGGAATTATTTAAGTTATTCTTTTTTAATAATGATTTAATTTTATTTTATGTGCATTGGTGTGAAAATGTCAGATTCCCTGGAATTGGAGTTACAGACAGTTGTGAGCTGCCATTTGGGTGATGGGAATTGAACCTGGGTCCTCTGGATGATCAGCCAGTGCTCTTAACCACTGAGTCATCTCTCCAGCCCCTCATGTTATTCTTATAGACTATATTTCAGGGCAATCCTTACAGCCATTATTAATGATGTTCTTGGAAGATATTAATGAACCTAGAATGCAGAATTGCCTTGAATCAATACAGAATGTTCAGTACATCAAACAGCCCACCTGGCCTGTGAGAGGGGGATAAGGTAAGTTCCAGCAACCCCTTCCGTTCTCACCCTGAACACACACAGAGTGGGAGGTCAGTTGAGACAGAAATAGGTTCTGTGCAGGCTCCACTACCAAAACAAGCAGTGGGCCTTCTGCTGCCCTAATGACTATTTGTGAGAACGAAGATGCTTGCCATATGTCTGGCATCGCAGTATAAGCCTTGCACAATCATTTCACTCAGTGCTCTCAATGACTCTGCTAACTGTCTGTAAAAAACGAGACTCACACAGATTTTTTATTTAAAATTATTTTTGCAATATATTTTAATCATTTTCTCCCTGCCCCTACCCACCCAAGAGACTCAGAGAGGTTTGCTGTTTGTTTGTTTGTTTGCTTGCTTGCTTGTTTTTAAGGCTTAGAGAGAAATGTGTGTACCTGGAAAAGAATGGTGGAATTCAAGTTCTTACCCCTAAGCCCACACCTCTGTTCTCCCTAGATGTTTAACAATCCGTTTTTAAAATCTTACTTGCAGTCATCATTTCAGAGTCCATAACTGTGTCCTCTGTCTCCCTAAGCTGCCATGTTTTTTAGTTAAAGCGTCAATTCATTTCCTTCAACACCAGAGCCAAAGAACTGAACCATGGAGTAATTAGAATACGGAATTTAAAATGTAATTTTAAGAGGTAGTAAAGCAAAGGTTTAAAGAGAAGGGAATTTAAAGTATTTTTTTCACTTATCATTGAAAAAGGATATATTTCTTGCTGGACAGTGTTGGTGCATGCCTTTAGTCCCAGCACTCGGGAGGCAGAGGCAGGCGGATCTCTATGAATTTTAGGCCATCATGGTCTACAGAGTGAGTTCCAGGGCAGTCAGAGTTGTTACATGCTCAGAGAAACACTGTCTTGAAAAACAGAAAGGAAGGAAGGAAGAAAGGAAGGAAGGAAGGAAGGAAGGAAGGAAGGAAGGAAGGAAGGAAGGAAGGGAAAGAAAGAAAATGGATGTATTTCTTGAGGCAATATCGTTTTTAAATCTCTGGGGGGTACACGTAGGTGAGAGCATGCCACAGTGCATGTGTGCCACAGAGCACGTGTAGAGTCAGAAGACCATCTTTGTTTCTCACCTTGCTTGACTCTGGGTCTCTTGTCAGCTGATGCACATGCCAGACTGGCCAAGCTGGGAGCTTTGGAGATTCTCCACCCCCCCCCTCATCTTGTTCTAGGAGCACTGGGGGTGCAGATGCTGCTGTTGTATCTGACCTTACACAGGTTCTCATGTCAGAGCAGCAACTGCTATATTCATCGAGCCATGCCCCATGTCAAATACAGTCTTTATAGCAGTTATAAATGAATTACATTTAAATATGAGCAATGAAAACTTTAAGTGTGAATGGAGAAATCAAGTTGAAATATGTTGCATAACAAACGATACCGTGTATTTAAGTTTTAACTACCTAAGATAATGGTGCATAATGATATGGATATACTCATTCATATATAAATATACATAAGTACTGATGGATAGGGAAAAGTCCACATTAGGGATGAATTATTATTTATGGAGTAATTAAAGAGTCATGGCTCTAATAAGTAAACAAGGAACATTGGCTATGTCCGGATGTATTGATTTAAAATATTAATGATGGATTGAAGAGATGATGCAGTGGTTAAGAGCACTGGCTGCTCTTACAGAAGACCTGGATTCAGTTCCCAGCACCCACATGGTGACTCCCTACCATCCATAACTATAGTTCTGGGAGATTTGACACCCTCTTCTGACCTTCATGGACACTGAGCACAAATGCGGTGGGTACACACACCTGCAGACAAAACATTCAAACACATAAAATAAAATAACTCTTAAAAAAATAGTAAGGAAAGATGGCAAAAAGTTTCCATTTGTTCAGTATCAGTGGTATTTTTATATGGCACTAGTCTCCAGCATTTCTTGAAAGTTTAAAGTGTTTTCTTTCAACACAATTTTTTGATGTTTAGTGGAGATATATAGACAGACAGACAGACAGACAGACACACACACACACACACACACACACACACACACACACATACTCACTGACCATGGAGAGAGATCAATAGAAGAGCCCCATGTGCTCACTACTGACCACTGCGTATTGTGAGGGTGGTGCAGTTTGGGAGGAGGAGGAGATACTAAAGTGATGATGAGAATAGGGGAAGGAGATGGTGAAGGGAGGAGGAAGCCCTCATGGATGAGGGGAGCCATTTGCAAATAGTATTTGAAGCTTGAGCCTTAACAACTAGCTGCAAGTGTAGAGCATCTTGGCTAAGTTGAAGCTGAGAGATGTGCCCAAGTTAGGAGAATTAGATGGACCCGTGTCCCTGCATCCCAGATACCAAGTATAATTTATTAGAAAAAACCCGAAATTACTTGACACTACAGATTATCCTGAAAAATAATTAACCCCAGTTAGGTTTCACACATCTAATTGACTGAAGAAATCCCAAGTAAGCTACGAAGAGAGCGCAACAACAGAACATTTATCAAAGGGAGCAAGATGCCTGGTGTAGTAAATTGAGCAGGAGGATCTTAGAGTTAGAGGCAGTAAAGTCAGTGTCTGGGCATTCCAACAGTATGTTTGAGCTCTGTGTATATGAACTAACCACTGTCTCACAACCTGGAACATGTAGGACACAAGCCTTCCCACTACTCACAGAAAGAAAGAAACACTGTTGTTTTCAAATACAAAACTGGCCCAGATGTTAACAGGAATCCCAAATGAGAGACAGTGTGGGTGGTAGCAGTCTAAGTTTACTGAACTCAAGCAACTGCAAGATCAGAATTCCAACCAGATCAGGTCTGCCTGTTAGTTCGGGCTGCAGCTCGGAGCAATGTCCTTCAGCTCGGAAGCGGCAGCTGCATCTTGTGCTGGAAGGCTAACATACCCGGTTCTCGGACTGTTCATCGTCATCATAAGCTAGAATGCGAAAGCCTGGCTGGTTGAGGTACCAGAGACAAGGGCAGCATCGGGGCAGCTGAGGAGGTGGTGTGAAAAGCCAGCACCCATGCAGCAGCGGCGGCGGCGCTCGGTCTGGCAGCTGTGTCCTTTGAAATCTGCAGCTGCAGGGCTGGCAGCTGTGGCCACTGGGTTTGGGAAGGGCACGTGGTAAGCTACAGCATGGGCTGCTCAGATGAACAAAGGCAATGTGTTAGAATTTCCACAAACGGGAAGGAAAGAACTCTTAACTCCAGAGACCAGAGCCGGTAAGACACCCATGTGTTTGTGCTCTGGGGGTAGGAGAGGCCAAGATGTTCAGACCATGGCAGTTTGCCGCCATGAGTGATGGTGTTTGTGAACGACTTAGAAAAGAAAGAAAGGAATGGAGGGGGTGTCGCCAGAATCTGCAGATGATCCATGGTCACTTATAAATACTCTGTGATGGCAATGTCTTCAATTATAACCAATGATAAATGGGTCATACTCCAGCCTGGTTTTAAGAGGAACTTGGTGATGTAACTAGAATTTTATTCTATAGGTAAAAAACACAAAAGGAGAGTGACAGACCGCTCAGAGAAGGAGCCACTAAGCTTGTAAATCCAGGTGAGACCAGGAGAAGCTGGGCAATGAGCTCACTATTTAATCCCAGAGTTGGCCTTAAATCTCCAACTGCTCCTACCAGTCACGTAAATCCACTAGCACAAGCAATCTCCAGGTTATTCAAATATGCAAAGGCAAAATAATCAAAATGAGAATGGCAGGCCACAGAGAACCACCCGTGATCTGCTTGATACACTGTTGATAACTGTCCACCAGCATCCGTGACACCTAGCACACTGAAAATCCTCACCCTATTACGGAGCCCACATGGGGAAGCCTTCTGTAACTAGCTCACGGAAGACACCGGTGCACCTCGCTTACCTAGCTCCTTGTCCATATCAGGAATCATGCTGTCTTCCCTGAGAGAGCCCTCTCTGGATGAAGAGCTTCCATCAGCGGACCTCTAGGAGGGCGAGGACAAGCTGACCTGGCTGCCTCAGCACCAGCTCCTGATGAGGACACAGGGGACACATGGGTTGTCCCCACTTTCCTGAGTCATGCACAGGTGTAAACATTTAAGCGTCACAGTGAAGGATCACACTGGGACCAGGAAGGACGCATGCACGCTGCACTCCTGCTGTCAAGGTAACAGTTATCTTGGATTCCTGGCAACAGGATCCTGCAGGGCCTGCCCTCAGAGACCCTAAGGCATTAAGCAGACTCTCCCACTGGAGAGGTCACTGCGCTCCAAAGGGCTGGGCACCTCTGTCCCTCCAGAGAGGAGTGTTGCTGGCAGCGTATAACCGACTGTCAGCATTTTTCTACTGTGAATGACGGCCCCACTGTCCTTACATTTCCTTTCTTCCTGCTTCCAGTAAACACTTGGTACTCACAGGGGAATCTGCCTCCAGCCAGTGACAACTGATAACTTGTTGGCATCCTAGCCTTCATGAAAAGTGATCCATAAAAAAAATCGAAGCACTTCCTTCTGGTAATTAAAATCCTGTTATCACGGCATTTGAGGATTTAATGACCACTTGAAGGTCATCCTGACTACAAAACTTTGAATAAAGTAGCAGGCCTGATGGTCAAAGCAATAATGGACAGTTTCTTTCGACCAGACATAGGTGTTCTTCCCCAACTGGAAATGTCGTGTGTATGTGTAAGAGGAAGATAAATGGTAGGCTTGCAGGAGGAGATTCTGGCCCCATAAAGGACCTCAACTGTTCTTTCTTCATCTCACAAGTAATAATGGTCACAGGTACTTTGGTTACTGGACAGTAAATGTTTTCTGGCTCCCTAAGATGACTCAGAGACTCTCAGCCTTGCCATAGGAACACCCATGCATAATCAACGAATAAACATCATGTCACAATTCCACATCTCAGTGTGAAATTGTTACAGAAGACAAAGCCCAGACATGGAAAGTATGACTACAAAGGTCTACACGGGTGATGGAGATGACAGCTAGGAAGCCCCAGGAGGAAGGCAAAGAAGGCTTGGG
This sequence comes from Mesocricetus auratus, assembly GCF_017639785.1. Taxonomy (NCBI): domain Eukaryota; kingdom Metazoa; phylum Chordata; class Mammalia; order Rodentia; family Cricetidae; genus Mesocricetus; species Mesocricetus auratus. The sequence goes on along the minus strand of NW_024429190.1, from coordinate 65,904,680 downwards.
GCATGCCGAGTTGTACCCAGACTCTGGCTTGAAGAGTAGAATGTAACCAACTCAGATGAAGAGAAAAGAGAAAAAGGTAAGAGGAGGAAACATCTGGTTTCAGCCACATGCCAAGCTGATTAAACATTCAGGTGCCTGGCTAGAGGTATGGCTCAGCAGTTAAGAGTACTACTCATTCAGAGATCTAGAGTTTGATTCCCAGCACCGACACCACAGCTAACAGCTATCTGTAACTCCAGTTCCAAGGGATTCAGTGCCCTCTTCTGACCTCCACAGACATCAGGCACATGTGGTACAAAGACATACATACAAGTATAGCAGCCATATATAAAATAAAACTAAATGAATCGCTAAAATAGAATATTCAGTGCAAAATAGCAAGAACTTTCTAAATACTGGTTAAAAAAAAACTCAGAGAGATAGAATGTATTGCCCTCGCTAGTAGATGCTGAAAGAGATTCAAAGGGACATAGATTGTGGAATTCAAGATGGAAGAAGGCGTCTGCAAAGCGGTTGAAGTTGTAAGTGGGTATTGTCAGAACAGAAGACCACGCAGAGTCAAAGAAGATCCTGGTGGTGAGCATACCAAGAGAACAATGCAAAAGGCTGGAGGATTTGGGAGCATGGGACCTGTAGTGAACCCAGATCATAAAGCTGGCTGGAAGAAACTGAAGAAGTATTTAATATGGTTGGTGTGGTGGTCCTAGCAGACATTCCAGAACATGGAAAAGTCATAGAAATGGGAACTGTGATTTTTGAAAAGCCCATTGAGGCTGTGCACACTGTGGACCAAGTGAAAATCCAAATACTATTTTCTGCTAACGGGCATAGCAATGTCCTTGCTCAGTGCCTTGCTCAGCCAGCATCAGAGAAACTTCCTCCTGCAGGAGATGGGAACAGACACAAACAGACAATATGCAGAGAGGAAGAGAACTTGGTACACTTGGCCCTTAACAGAACAGCTTCATCAAAGACTTCCTCTCAGGGTCCAGGGAACTGTGCAGAAGATATGGTGAGATTGTGAAAGCCAGTGGGGATGGAAGACACCAAGGAAACAGTGCCTTCCTAACACAACAGGACTAACGCACATATGAGTTCACAGAGACTATGGGCAGCCTTCATAGGTTCTGCACAGGTCCAAGCTAGATGGGGGTCCAGCACTGAGAGGGGAAGGGCAAATGAGCACCCATCGCTAACCCAGAGACTGTCTTCGACTGACAACTGCTTTCAAAGGAAAAAATTAGTTTTCTCCAATGGAGTCTTACTAGGTAGACAAACCACATTTAAGGGCAGGCTCCATACCCAGCAGTATATACCCAACACAAAATGAACTCAACGGCATTTTTGGAGATATTTTGTCTCACAATGCTTTGCTTGCACATTTTTTTAACCTTACTTGTCTTTCGCTTACCTGTTATGGTTTCTGATTTTGTGTTATTATGTGTTTTGTGTGTGTTTGTGTGTGTGTGTGTGTGTGTGTTTGTCAGTGTGAGGGTGTGTGTGGGTGTGTGTCCTGTATTGTTGTTGTTGTTTTCTGTTTGTTTGCTTTGCTTTATTCTTGTTTGCTTTTTTATTGAGCTGGGGTTTTTGGGGGCTGTTGTAGAGTTGGATGGGTCAGAAGGTAAGGAAGATCTGGGAGGAGATGTGGGAGGGAAAACCATGATCTGAATATACTGTATGAAAAAAATTATTTTCAAAAAGAAAAACACTTCCATGTTTCTACAAAAGTATAGAAGACTTTTGAATTTTTATTAAGTCAAAGTAATTAGTTTTTATTTATTTCACTGCTCAGTTTCAACAGTAGCATTTCAAGTCTTACTTGATCTCTAAGGTTGTGTTCTCCAAGCTTTTCCAGGACTCCAGTATCCTCTGCCTCCCACTAACACTGCTAGCTAGAATTGATTACTCCCCTATTGGAGCATCCTGCATCCTTCCCCTACAAACTGTATGGACATCTAAGCCCCTTTTTCAACTTAAAATATCTTCCTGTAAAATCTGTGAGTAACTGGACTTCTGCTTGCCCACTCTGGGATCTCCTGGCCTGGGGACTGCAGGCAGGTCTATTCACCCCCAGGACCAAGCCACACAAAGACACAAATAAGAAAGAGAACTTCAGACCAATATCCCTCATGAACATTGACACAAAAATACTCATTAAAATACTGGCAAATCAAATCCAAGAACACATCAGAAAAACCATACACTATGATCAAGTAGGCTTCATCCCAGGGATGCAGGGATGGTTCAACATATGAAAATCTATCAATATAATCCACCATATAAACAAACTGCAAAAGAAAAACCACATGATCATCTCACTAGATGCTGAAAAAGCCTTCGACAAAATCCAGCACCCCTTCATGATAAAGGTCCTGGAGAGATCAGGGTAACAGGAACATACCTCAACATAATAAAAGCATTATACAGCAAACCAACAGCCAAATGAAACTAAATGGAGAGAAACTCAAGGCGATTCCTCTAAAATCAGGAACAAGACAAGGCTGTCCACTCTCTCCATATCTTTTCAATATTTTACTTGAAGTTGTAGCTACAGCAATAAGACAACAAAAAGGAGATCAAGGGGATACAAATTTGAAAGGAAGAGGTCAAACTTTCACTATTTGCTGATTATATAAGAGTATATATAAGTTATCCCAAAAAAATCTATCAAAGAACTACAACTGATAAATACCTTCAGCAAAGTGTCAGGATACAAGATTAACTCAAAAAATCAGTAGCCCTACTATACATAGAAAATAAATGGGTTGAAATTATACAATGGAAAAAAGAAAGCATCTTCAACAAATGGTGCTGGCATAACTGGATACTGGCATGTAGAAGAATGCGGTTAAATCCATGTCTATCTCCATGCACAAAACTTAGGTTCAAATGGATCAAAGACCTCAACATAAACCCAGTCACACTAAACTTCTTAGAAGAGAAACTTGGAGGTACCCTTGAACAAAGTGGTACAAGAGACTGCTTCCTGAACACAACACCAGTAGCACAGACACTGAGATCGACAACTAATAAATGGGAGCTCCTGAAACTGAGAAACTTCTGTAAGGCAAAGGACACAGTCAGCAAGACAAAACAGCAGCTCACAGAATGGGAAAAGTTATTTGCCAACCCCACATCTGACAGATGACTGATCTCCAAATTTTACAAAGAATTCAAGAAGCAAGTCTCCAAAACACCAAAGGATCCAATTAAAAAGTGGGTACAGAACTACATAGAGAATTCTCAATAGAGAAATCTAAAATAACTGGTAGACACTTAAGAAAGTGCTCAACATCCTTAGCCATCAGGGAAATGCAAATAAAAACAACTCTGAGATACCATCTTACTCTTGTCAGAAAAGCTAAAATCAAAAACACCAATGACTGTTTATGCTGGAAAGGATGTGGAGAAAGGGGAACACTCCTCCACTGCTGGTGGGAGTACAAACTCATACAGCCACTTTGAAAATCAGTATGGAGATTCCTCAGGAAAATGGGAATCAGTCTACCACAAGATTCAGTAATTCCACTCTTAGGCATATAACCAAAAGATGCACATTCATAAAACAAGGACATCTGTTCAGCTATGTTCATAGCAGCATTTTTTGTAATAGCCAGAACCTGGAAGCAACCTAGATGCCTCTCAGCTGGAGAATGGGTAGAGAAAATGTAGTACATTTACACAATGGAGTACTACTCTGCAGGAGAAAAACAATGGTATCTTGAAATTCCCAGACAAATTGATGGAACTAGAAGAAACTATCCTGAGTGAGGTAACCCAGTCACAAAAAGACAAACATGGTAATACTCACTCATATATGGATTTTAGACACAGAGCAAAGGATTACCAGCCTACAATCCACACCTCCAGAGAAGCTAGGAAACAAGGAGGACACTAAGAGAGAGACATACATGATCCTCCAGAGAAGGGGAAAGTGACAAGATCTTCTGAGCAAATTGGGAGCATGGGGGGAGGAAAGGGATCTGGGAGAAAGAGAAGGAGGGGAGAAGAGGAAGCAAGAGGAGGACATGAGGGAGCAGGAAGGTTGAGTCAGGGGAAGAATAAAGGAGAGCAAGATAAGAGATACCATAAGAGGGAGCCATTATAGGTTTAAAGAGAAATCTGGCACTAGGGAAATGTTCAGAGATCTACAAGGATGACCCCAACTAACAATCTAAGCAATAGTGGAGAGGCTATGTAAAATACCCTTCCCCAATAATGAGATTGATGACTACCTTATATGCCATCCTAGAGCCTTCATCCAGTGGCTGATGGAAGCAGAAGCAGACACCCATAGCTAAACACTGAACCAAAGTCCTGGGATTCCAGTTGCAGAGAGGTAGGAGTGATGAGCAAAGAGGTCAAGACCAGGCTGTTGAAACCCACAGAAACAGCTGACCTGAACAAGGCTCTAGACCCTCCCCCATGTGTCTAGACTGAGAGAGTATCCCTCTACGTGGAGTGGGCTCCCAAAGTCCATTCGTGTAATAGGAATAAATACTGATCCACTACCAGAGACCCCATAGATTAACCAGACCTCCAAGCTGACACCCAAGTTCAGGGTGTCTGGATCAGTCCTAGGCTGGTTCCCCAGCTGTCAGTCTAGGGTCCATGAGCTCCCACTTGCTCAGGTTAGCTATTTCTGTGGATTTCCCCAACATGGTCTTGACCCCTTTGCTCATCACTCCTCCCTCTCTGCAACTGGATTCCAGGAGTTTGACTAAGTGTTTAGCTATGGATGTCTGCTTCTGCTTCCATTAGCTACTGGATGAAGGCTCTATGATGGCATTTAAGGTAGTCATCATTCTCATTATAGGGGAAGGACATGTAAGGTAGCCTCTCCACTGTTGCTTAGATTCTTAGTTGGGGTCATCCTGGAAGAGAGAATCTCAGGTGTTGAAGATATACTAGAGGAAATAGATTCGTTGTACAACTATTATCTTAACAACAACAACAAAGACAGGAGTTGATATGTGGCTCACTGAGGATAGACTGTATGTTTAGTATATGAAATATCTGAGTATAGTTCCCAACACCAAAGAAAGTAAATGAAACATGAAGTAAATGAGGGACTGGAGAGGTGGATCAGGATGTAAAAATGCCTGCTGCTTTTCCAGAGGTCCTGACTTCAGTCACAGATCCCACGCTCTGACTGTAACTTCAGCTCCAAGGGATTCAATATTCTTTTCTAGCCCCCATGGGCATATGCACATATGCACACACACACATACACACACACACATGACACCCCACACACACACACACGACATCCACCCTCCCCTCCCACACACACACACATGATATTCACACACACACACACACACACACGACAATGACATTCACTCTCACACACACACAACATTCACACACACACGACAATGACATTCACTCTCACACACACACAACATTCACACACACACACACACACACATACACATGACATTCATACACAAACACACACATTTTTAAGAGAAAAAGGAGGAGGAGGAGTAGCTGGAGAGAACTCGCTGCCCTTGCAGAGGACCTGGGTATGGTTCCCAGAACACCTACCTACTTCAGGTGGCTCACAACTGCCTGTAACTCTAGCTCCATGTTATCTGATGCCCTCTTTTGGCCTCCAGGGGCACACGCATGCACATGGTGCACATAGATACACATAGGCACATGCATATACACATATATAATAAAAATAAATCTTTAAGGAAGGAAATAAAAACTTATATTCAAAATAATTTGGCACATTTTGAGGGAACAGAACATACTGGTTAAACTCCAGGCCACAGTACTCTTTATCCCAATTCTTTTTTGTGTGTGCTATATTTTCTATACATAACACATTCTCATTTTCTTGTAGTTTCTAGGATCAAGATTTTTTCCAAGTAATGGGATGAAAGGATCTGTCTATTTTTTATGGACAGGGGTTTCTCCGTGTAAAAGCCCTGCTGTCCTGGAACTTACTTTGTTGACTAGACTGGCCTTGAACTCACAGAGATCTGCCTGTCTCTGCCTCCCAAGTGCTAGGATTAACGCCATGTGTCACTAAACCCAGTTTTGCTTTTTCTTAATAATAAATTTACTCATTTGACATACTTAGTGGCTAGAAATCCTTTTGCCTATGAATGTACAGAAACACAGCAATATGGTTTTATTAGAGTCATTTAGTAGGAGGAGACCGACAGTGAGAAACGAAGTCAGAGATTGTGACGGATATTACAGTATGGTGAGTACAGCTTTTGGAAAGGAGTTCCTTATTTCCACCTTGGATGAGTGGATGAGCGGGATGGAGCAGAGCAAACCAACAGACAACACAATGGCCAGGAAGGAAGAGATGAGCCCTGATGAAACACAGACTGCAAAATCCACATTAAGACCATAACATGCAGCTACTGCAATTTTTATCCAAAAACATTGCTAATAGCAGGCTGACATTCTTCTATCTAAATGCAGTAACCTCCCATTTTCTCATCAGGTGAATAAGAATCTGGTCTAAATGCTGCCTAATCACAGGCTAATAATAGCACAAACACGAGGGTGTCACTGGCTAGAGATCCCCAGATTTTCCTTCTCGGTTATACTTGTTACAGGTCCTCCAGGTTAACATCAATCCCTATCTTGCAGTAATTATGTCATTGAGGGGTGAGTCCCTCCTCCAGTGTCTGCCTTCTCAACAGTCCCTCCTTTCCCACATCAAGCAACTGAGACAAGTCTACAAAAGAACTTCCCTCCCTCCTTCCCTTCTTTCCTCTCCATCCTCTTCTCTTCTCCTCCCTCCTTTCCCCCTCCCTCCATGTTCCTCTTCCCTCTTCTTCCCTCTCATCGTCTTAATAATAATTGCTACACCCTGAGCTGAAAACCTATGGAAATGAGGTTAGTATAGCTACAACGGGTCGTTTTAATAGTAAATTATATACAAAGAGCCTCTATTTTAAACAATATGAAGGTTGTTCCACAGAGCTCATATTCTAGGGAATTCTCTTTCTAGAGAAATACTTTTGAGGTCATTTCTACAAACAGATGAAAAATACTTTGTTTTTCAAGACAGATACTAGTCACAGAAACATGTGGGAACTCTCCCAGCACATCTCCTAAGTCTCAGCGCACTCCCCTCTGGGAAGCCACCATTTCCTGGATCCTATTCCACACCCTGAGATGTGAATAGTCTCAGATATGGTCCATCACTATAGCAAAACAGACGACAGGTAACAGAAAATGTTAATGTTAGATCAAATTTTTAGCCTTTACCAAGTACTAGGTAATTCACTCTTGTTCTCTATTTAAATCTACAAGAGGCACCTTCTGTACATCACCTTGGGAAAATCCTGACCATGAAATATTGAGGGTATTGTTTTGTTTTTTCTGTGTGGTGCTGATATTGGCCTATTTTATGTGTAAGGTGCAATTAATTCTAGATGCTAAAAATGCAATAGGACTTCAAAGCTAAAATACCTGCTCTAATGAGCTTACCTTCCAGTAGTAAGGTTTGTATGCACTATAAAAACAGACCAGTTCGAGGCTGGGCTGGACCGATAGCCTCCAAAACAATACAGAGAAACCCTGTCTCGAAAAACCAAAAAAAAAAAAAAAAAAACAGACCAGTTAAATAGACAAGTTGGGAAATGCTGATAACTGTTATGGAGGGAAAATGAGACAGGACAGGAAGGG